>NC_092081.1:2698433-3320100 GCF_043229965.1 Drosophila suzukii | reverse complement strand
AATACTCTCGTGCAATCTTGGAAACTGTCGCTTTGTTGCTTGCATATCTCCGTTTTTCTCCCTGATTAACGAGTACCTGATAGTCGAGGCACTCTTCTTGTCTTATTTTTTTAAAGAGTTTTTATCCCTTGTATCTTACCTTGATGTTCATGTCCTTGTCGAGCAGGACATTCTCGGCCTTGAGATCTCGGTGCACCACCCCCCGCAGGTGGCAGTAGTGGACGGCCGAGACGAGTTGGGTGAAGACGCGCGCCGCCTCCGGTTCCTTCATCCTGCCATTGGCCACCAAGTGGTCGAAGATCTCCCCGTTTGGCGCGTACTCGGTCACCAGGTAGATCATCGACTGCGACTCCATCACCTCGTACAATCGGGTGATGTGCGGATGCCGCAGAGACTTCAGGATGGAGATCTCGCGGAACGTCTTGCTCAGGTACTCCTCGTTCAGACATGTCTTGTCTATGATTTTGATGGCAACCTGCAACAGATTTTGAGAGCAAACAGGGAAACGGATTTAGCCAAAAACCAAAACATGTCATTCTCGGCCCGATTGTTTGTCGTTCCCCTGGTTTGTTTGGGCCCAGGTGAACGAACGTTTTCAGCGGAGCGAGAAAAGAGGAGAAGTGAGATTGTAAGATATGGGAGAGACAAAAAGAGATCCGAAATTCAAGCTGTGTGGGTTGCCGAAAAAATTTGTCTCGCTTGGCTACCAGCACAGTGGTACAAAAGCAGTTTTTGCCAGTTACCCGAGTTGACCAAATAAAATAGCTATAATCCTCCACAATGGTGAGTTTGATTTTTCGGTGAAGTTGAGTTCCCTGATTAAGAAAAGACCTTTTAAAACTTTGTATATTGATCCAATTTAAACTGAAAATACGCTTTTTCCTTTTTTAATTATACCTGTTACTCGTAGAGTATACGTCGGAAAGTATGTAACGGGCAGAAGAAGGCGATTCCGACCCCATAAAGTATATATATTCTTGATCAGGATCACTAGCCGAGTCGATCTAGCCATGTCCGTCTGTCCGTATGAACGGTGTGATCTCGAGAACTGTAAAAGCTGCAACAATGGGATTAGGCGTGTCGATTCTAGGGATTCCTGTGCCGCGCATGTTTGTTTCGTCAGTGTGCCACGCCCACTTTAACGCCCACAAACCGCCCAAAACCGAGGGCCCACAGGTTTTATGCTAGAAAAAAATGTAACTGAAATGTATTTGTCTTGTCAATGCCTATCTAAGTTTGCCCCGCCCATTTCAACGCCCGCCATCCGCCCATATCGCTTAAATAAGTCTGCCGCCCACATAACCATATATTGAGATCGCGGGTAGATGGCGCATTACAATCTCGCTTTGCTGCTTGTATATCTCCATCTCCCTTTTGTCCCTTTAGCTGAGTAACGGATATCTGATAGTCGAGGCGTTTTTCCTTGTTTTTATCTAGGGTTCTGATAAACCGATTATTGCCATCAAGGATAACAACGCTATTCAAATTTACAATTTACAAAAATTGGTCGTGAAAAATGTGGAAAGAGATAGTAAAATTAATTATTTAAATGGATAATTTTAAATTTTTTTAAAGTCCAAATAAATGTTTTATTCTTTCGTTGATTGCTGGAAGTGATATAATTGACAATTTTAATTATGGTATGAAATCAATCGAATTGCATTTGGCTTGAAATTGTAAGAGATTCGTTGTATTTATATCCAAAAGATCGTAGAATTACAAACTCCTACCATAGTATTGTATTTCCTCGAATAAAGAACTTGCCGTGGTCAAAGTTTTTGATCAATATGGACCACTGTAGGCGTTGCTGTTGCCAGGGCTCTATGTGGGTGGTTTGGTGGCGCACAGTCTGCAGCAGCAACATCGACAGCAGCAACATGAACAGCAGCAGCAGCAACACACGATGACAGCGCCATACATGGTGCGCGTGTTCGGATCTCGGGATCTCTGCGGATATGTGAATATGCGATGCGGACAGATGATGGTTTCGGGGCGGAAGGGGGCCGTCTGGCGGGGGAAGGGGGAGGGGCGCCGGGGGGCGATGGCGGTCAAGGGAGACAAGACAAAAACATTCTTTGCTCACGACTTTCGTTCGCAGCCGCCGACAACGTTGCCGCCGCTGTTTATTTGCTTTTGTGTATTCGCAAAACATTTAAAAAATTTAACACAATGTTAAATAATTAGCAACGCAAGTGAGCGTACACTCACTCAGTCGCCCCGTCCCTCTCTCTCTCCCCTGCGCTGTTGCTCTCTCGCTCGACGACAATGGGCAAAAGCATCATAATCGCCACCGGTTTCTTGAATCATTTTTGTTGTTGTTTGCTCAATGTTTAGGCAAGTTTGTTCTGCTTCCTGAGTATATTTTTTTAAATGCCTACAAATTTTAGACATTTTCGTTTGAAAATCAATGCTCACAGTTCCCCGAATCTTCTTCAATCAAACGCCATGCAATAAATCAAATTGAATCACAACTTATATTAATTCCGCCGTGAGACTTTGAACTTGAGACAAGTGTGCAATGCAAACTATTTGTTTATAATAAAGACAAAAGTGTTTTCGCTGCCAGGCAATGCGGCGTATGCGTAATGTCTACCGAGCGAAAGAGATAGTGACCGGCGAAAATGGGAAAATGAGATGAGTTTGACACTTTTACATAATTGCATGAGACAAAAGCTGATTCTGCACTGATTTTACGCCCTGGAAATCGCCAGCGCCACGTGAGCTGGCTGAACTTCAGCTTACAACGGAATAAACGGGAAAATAGGGGGGGGGGGCGAAACACAGAAATGCCATTGCCACGTGCCGTTTGACCTTTCCTTCTGGTCGCCGGCGAATGCGATGAACCTCAAGCCCTGCTCGCAAATGAGACATTTCAAAATAATCGCAACCAGAAATACCAACAACTATAACAGTCAAAGCAAAAATACCAATGTCGCCTCCTTTTAGGAATCCTTCAGCCGAAGGCAAAGGAATCGTATCAAAGGTCCTATTGATTTAAAAGGCAAGCTCAAGGCAAGGTCTAGAATGTTGTTGATTACGAGTGTCGGCCATTAAGTAAGAGCCCTGAAACAATGTCGGGAATTTTAAAATATTTGTCAGCAAATCGTAATTCATGGCAATCTTAATGTACTTTTCATTTAAAGAGGCATTTCTTCAGTACCAAGACTATTTCACAGTCTTAGTACAGAAGCAACCCTAAAGATTATTTATTATAATTTGAACTGGTGTCGTTTAAAAATTAATTTTTTTTCCTTATATGTTGTTTAAATGACATTATACGGATGAATATTGTTATGCAAAATTTTTATTTTTTACCCTAATTTAGGTTTATACAATTTACCAGATTTAATCAAAAGGTATTTATGAAAATGATAGAAAACTTTTAAGCTTTAACCTAAATACCGCTTTTCCATAAGAGCTTATTCTCCCGATCCAATTTCTCGAACTGCCCTTTCAACTCTTCAAGTTCCTTGGAGTTTTGATCAGCTAATCGATTCAATTGGGCATTTACGCCGATGATTTTTTCTCTCAAAGCATTTACTGTATACTGGCTAAGACGTTCTGGCCGAAAGACGTCCTCCTTTATCGTGCCCACAAAGTGCCACATGTCCTGAAGTTCGTCACGCTTTGCATTGCGATATTGGAGTAACTTTTCATTGAGCACGAGTTTCTCCTGTTCGACTTCGTTGATCAGGCTTATAAGGTCTGCAGTGGAAGAGCTGGTGGGACGAGGATTTCGGCTCGTTTCCGGATTATCCGAAGCAATTCCTTCACCTTCTGGCTGTGGATCTGTATCCATTTCCTCATCATTGTGAATAATAAAATTATTAGGGTTTAGCTTGACTTGATTACACTCGAGATATTTTTGCTGGGCCTTTAAACGAGTCAGTTCGCAGAGTATGGCGGTGGGAGTTTTCTTAGGTGTCCTGATTTTGGGTTGAATTTTGACTTGATTCCTCTTGCGAATGGGTTTCTCCGGTGCCTGGGCTTTGGGAACCGGTGGCTTCTGTTCCTCGGCCTTTGGGTTTTCCATGGGGCTTCTGTAACATGTGATTGTTGCACAACGTCCAACGAAAGAGTCCTTGCAACTTTTGCAGTGTTCGTGTTGTTGTTATTTACACGCGGTAATCAAACGTGTTGCCAGCGCACCCGCCCACCTCCCCTTTCCGCGTGTTTAATCGATATGCGACCTCCTTCGCTTTCACCTTCCCCCCTCCCCCTTCGTGGCTGCTGCACCACCTTTTGTCTTCTCCTGGGGTCAGTAAACTTTATTTGGCCTGGCTGGATTTTAAAATTTTCCAACCGGTGGCGGCAACTTTCAGTGGAAGTGGAAAATCGATTACTACAATTACACTTTCCATGTCATGGCCTACTTAATTGCCCATGGAAATGGGGCACTTGGAGTTGGGGACGGAGACCACATTTGTGGCTAACTAATTGTAATCAGCACTTCTGGCACCAGGGAAAATCCACAACTAACAACCTCAAGAGGCGATCAAAAGTTTGGCGCGCTAATCAAATTTCAATGGAAACCGCAACAATTTTTAAGGAAATACGGTGGGACCTCGATAACTAAAACTTGAAGATAAACAAAAAGAATTCGAACTTAAGAAAACCAAAATGAAATACAACTAACATAAAAAGAAAATGTATTTAAAAATGGTGAAAACGCTTTTTTTTGTAAACATAGTCCCCAAAAAATATTAAAAAAGGTTTGCTTAAAGGTGTTCTTAAACTAAAGGGTTTCCGAGCTTATAGAGAAGGTACTCTCACATAAGTTGGTTTTAGCATTAGGAACATATTATTTTTAAACTGGTTAGAATTTGCAATAGATTGACCATGAGACATGAAGGTATATTTATTTTGAAATTGGCTAAGAACAAAGTAACAGGTTTTTTCCTACCGTTCCTACATGCTGGATCTCAAGATAAGGTCGCGAAAATGACTAAAGTTCTTTGTATGGAAGCTTGACTGTTTATGCGGAAGAAACACTCGAGGGTTTGTTGATTTATTATTTGTTTTGCTATCGCCTGCAAAGTCAAATCAAAAACTAAACAGTCGAAAGCCCTGCGAGTGTGAGGAGTGTAGCATGTAGGGAACATTTACATGGCGCGTGCTGTTTGTCTTCCGTCTCCCTCGCACCCCCACCAAACCACCCATCCACTTCCTCCCACCACCCACTCTACTGAGGGTGTGGGTGTGGGCGTGCGAGTTGGAGCGAGATGGCAGGCGCACGTGACTGATTTGCGAATTTACTTTTCCTGCGATGATAAAGAATCGCCGAGGAAGAATCAGCAGAAGAACCAAGCCACCTGATAACATTTTCGGTTATCATCGAGGTGCCAATGTGTGTACATTGTCTGGGCTGCCTTGCTGCTGCAGAAAGAGGAAGAAAGCCAACATACTTTTACTACTATCACAGGCGTACAAATAAGAACGGAGAAATAGTTATCATAGAATACGACGACCTTAGGTTTAGTGCGCATGATTTTGTGGGTTTTGTAAACACACGAAATTTTTATAAAAACCGCAGACAACAAAATGCGAGCAGCAAAAAGCCGCGAAATTGTTAATGAAAAGCTAAATAAGAATTGTTAAACGATTGCATCTACCATCTCGCTCGCCCACTATCTCCGTCCCGCTTCCGCCCGTTTGTTTCGGTCCGACGCGTGTTGGATGTTCAAACATGTTTTCGGTCTGCTGGCCAAGAGGCAACGCTCAGACGGCAGCTCAAATATTTGCCCATAGCGAAAGATCAATCAACAAATGTGAGCGGGACGGAAGAGAGTCTTAGAAAGAGATGGGGAGAGCATAGGGCTGCACCGAGAGAAATTGTGAACAAAAGTATTAGCTTGTCAACAAAACTAATAAAAAAAAGTCTATGTAGTTTGATATTCTCTTGTGGTTCCAAACCTCGAAAGTACCTAAATAATTGATCAAGCAAAAAGATCTCCCAGGAAGTAAACATTTTGTGCCGATCGCAGTTTTAACATACAATGGGTATGATGTTAAATGACGAAATATCACTATCACAAGGTCAGTGTGCGAAGGCGACTGGTCCAATCATAACAATACGCCAATCCAAAGGTATCGCAAAAATAAAAGGATTGCATTCAAAGTCTTTAATAAAGGTCAATTGGTTAGAAGGAAAGAGCGGTGAATATGTAAAAAGAAAAATATAGAAATGCCCGGTGTTATTGGCCTTTTTGTATTCTTACTGAAAATATGCGTCGTGTTTGTAGGTTTGTATGAATCCACTTTCGGATTTAGGGTCTTGCAGACTTTATTCCTGTATTAAGCTGCTCAAAAAGGAAAGCTTCTGTTCACACTTTTCAAATTTCAAACTATATAGCTTCAACAAGACAAATGTATTTTATTAAATTTGATTTATAAAACTGTTTGTCATAAAAATTAGCTGGTGGAAGATATTGCACTATAAAAATTGCAACCAATACCATTTGATGCAACTATGCAAAACCAAATTGCTAAGAAGAATTGTTATTCGATTTTTCCAAGCAAGCGAAATACCCGTAATGGTCTCTTGGCTCCGGGTTTTTGCATTAAGTTGCTCGAGATTTACTATGACTTAAAAAGACATGCTCGTTTTATGGGGATGACTTCTGGTCATGGTATTGCTGTATACTACTTATAAATCCAACACTGTGAAATGTATTGACTTTTAAGAACATCTGATATCAATCAAAAACACCTTATAACGAAATGTAAAACAAGTAACGATCGCATCTTCAACATTCAAAAGTTCTGATACTTCCCAGTCGGACCTGGAAAAGGGCTGCAGGTTCAAATCCCCATTATGGACAAAGTCCATTCGCTTTTATTAAGGCTGTCCGAAATTGTCAGTACTGAAACGTTCGCGACCACTTTACTTTACGTAGGAAATTCCTATGGAAAAAGCCCTGAAACCCCCTGAAAAAGTTCACGTGGTGCCAGCCCCTGAATTTTTCCTATGGAAATTATTGTGGAATCAAGCACCACTGCCTGGGTTACTATTGTTGATAGTGTTTTTAATTAGAAATCCACATGAACAAATTAAAAACAACTTAAAAAATTAAGTTGTTTCTTTCGGGGCTCTTTTTTCGTTCTCCTCTAATGATTATTTGTATTATGTTTTTAAATACTATAAAGTTTGTCAAAACAGATTTGCCTGGTTTTTCTCTGCCTGGAATATACGAGAGGTATAAAGTGGCTGCGCTGCATGGCTGCTGCTTAATTGCATCAATTGGAGCATTAAAACAGTTGCCAAGGCAACAGCGAAAAATTTAATTAAACTAAAACTTGCCAATTGAGTGCAAACACATTCCACATAAAAAGTAAACTGAAATTCAATTTAAAACGACACGTGAAAGCGATCAAAAGAGCGTAGGACTCCAACAAAGAAATAAATCAATAAATGTTATTTATATAAAAAACATTTAGTTTAAACTAGGTTATGGTTCGTTTTTAGATACTTTGCTCAAAGTACATTCGCACTTTTTCTTATCGTTGCTTCTGCTATTCGCCAGGTTTATACAAATAATCATAATTAAGTTATTTACCTATGTGAGTGGTGCTTATTATGTACCTGAATTTGTGTGTACAAGTGAACTTTTGCCATTTTCCATTGATAATAGTGAATTATTGGCAAATGCGCTCAAGGGAGATAAGCCACGGGCTATACGGCTATATAAGTACCTATGCACCAGGGTCCAAACATACTGATGTTTTACTATGCAATATACAGTGAGTACATTTGCATGTGTACAATGTACATTTATTGGATGGGCAATGCAAAAATAAGATAAGTAAGCACCGTTAAACCTTGAAGTTCTCGAACAGCTGTGTTGTTATCAAGGAAACTTAATTTCGTTACAGTCAACAAACAATTCTCCCGAACGAGGGAAGCTGATTGGATTTGCTTATCTGCATCCAAGAGCTACTGACCGACTGTTTCAATTTATTGAGAATGTAGATATTGGAAATAATTATGCCTTTAAACCTTTGATAAGGACGTTTAAGACTAGTTTTCCACGGAGTAGATCTCTGGAGAATTAACTAAAATCTAACGACACCAATGATACATACATCCCGATGTTTGAAAAACAGGAATTTCCTTAATTTTATGTTACTCCTCTTGTCATTTTATACCTATTTTCAATAATGCCATACCTTATACTGAACTCTATTTTCACTTTAAGTTTATTTTGAATCGTGTCATATCCGGCGATAATTATTAAGACCGATTTCGACAGAGGCACGTGCTCATCACAGATTCCTCAACGCTGTCAATTATGCAAAAGTTGATTGCGATTGTTTGCTCTAAAAATTGGCAATCTTTCCCTATTTGTTCCTCCCTCGCTGTGCTACGTTTAATGATTAAAGTTCTGTTTTGTTGCTTTTATTGTAGCCGCCATGTGTGAGTGTTTCTCTTGACAATCCCAATTATCAAGTGTCACAGCTGTTGCTGTTGTGTTAGCACTTCATCGGACGTTCCCACCCACAAACCCCGATAAAAATGATATAAGGATGCAGATGAGTCAATCTGTTACATGCTCAAAGTAACTTCTATACTATACTGGCGAAGAGAAAAGGCGCCTTGCTGAAATTTACCCAGCTCATCAACTCGAGTTGACTTTATAGCAGGAAGTTCTAAAAGGGAAAAACAAAAACACATTTGTAAATGCAAATGTCATCGAAAAAGAAAAGGCAACTTTGAATTACTTCCTCAAAAGGTTCACACACACACACGGGAGTAAGGTAATCAACGAGGGAGATGGCAAGAACTCACACTTTTAAGGCGCTTTACAAATGCGATTCAATTAGCATCTGTCGATTTCCACCTCCGGATTCCCATTCCCCTTCTCACAACATTGTCAATTGAAGGCAAATAAAAAGCCAAATAACCGAAACCGAATCAGAAAGACCGAAATCGAAACGAAACTCCTGATTGTCAATAAGTTGTGTAAATAATTATTGTACATATTTACGCGGCAATAAACAAAATCATCAAAGAACAACAACTAAAATCAATTTGATCAACTCAAATGCGCAAAAAGTCGTGGAAGAACACGAACTGTTTGGTTGGAATCTTAAATCTTCTGCTATTGAACCTCAACAAAACTATATGGCGGTTACTTTTAAAATGGGAAATTCTTAACTGATAACAACATAATCTTTTCTTAGTACATTTTCAGTTCGGAAAAAAAATAAAAGCCATTGTTCGTTCTTAGTTTACTGGGATGGCTTTACTACAGAACACAATACACTTAAGTCCCTAAGCTGGGATCTCAAGACAACAGGTTTAAAAAATGTTTTTTAACCTTAAGGTTCATAGATCTACGGTAATTATTGGTATATTTGCTGTACTTGTGTACGGGATACAATCAATCTTTTAACCGCCTGCTGTCAATTGCCAAGACAAACACTCGATTAGTCAGATATGACTAACTAGTTATCGGGTCGTTAATTGGGGGAATCGGGACTCGTTGAGGAGGAATTCTGTGGGGAACTCACCTTTGTCTTGGTCACGATGTTGGTGGCCAGCTTGACCACGGCAAAGTTGCCCTTGCCGATGGTCTTCTCCAGCTCATAGTAGCCGACTCGCAGGAGCTTGTCCACGGATATCTTGCTGGTCGATGGCACCTTGTAGTTCTGAGGCGTTGAGGTCGGAGGAGCTGCTGGTCCAGCCGCTGGTGTGGTGGCCATCGCAGAAGCGTCGGTTCTTTAGCCGGAGAAGAAGGGGATCTGGCACGGGGCTTTCTACAGAGGGGTTCTCAGATGCGTGTTGCCGTCTGCGCACAGGAAATTCACTTAAAATGCATTTTCTTTTGTCGCGGATTTCGAACGCGCGTTCATTTGCTGGCGGCGAGACTAACAAACCGGAGAATTGAGAATTGGTGACGACGGGATGCGGGAGAGCGAAGATTGAAGACTGAAGACCGAAGAACGGAGACGGGAGAGGCGCCGCCAGCAACAGTGAGCTGTGTGTGTAGCTTGTGGATTCTAAAATATTCACTTAATTTGATTAAGAGGTCAATGGCAGCTTCTCGTTCGGACGTGGACGTTCCAGCGGATTCTCGGCGGGCAGTGGGCCATGCCCACCTGGAAACTCCAATTCTCACTTTATTCACCTTTTGTATATATTCAAACCGCACTTCCTCGAACTTTTTATTTCTTCTCGAATTTTTACGACGCCTTCAAGTCTCAATTTAATGGTTCTTTGTTCGAACGCAAATTACTTTTCACATTTCGATTTTGCACTTTTGTCACCGCCTTGGGGGAAAAGAAAATGGTTAAATAAGTATTTCACTTTTTCTAGTGTTTGACCTTGTTTTTTCACTTCTTTTTTCTTTATCGCGGGTGGGCGTGGCGCTTGTGCGCGTGTGGTTTAATGAGCAAAACAAACACCAAAGATAGCAAAAAAATAATAACACAGGCCAGTGTTATCTATTCGAGCAGAAATCTCAAAGAAAACAAAAGGCACATGAAATATTTTTCCAGCCATAACCGCGGCTGCTACTTTTTGCACTTTGAATTGTGCGTCTTATAAATCTTTTTCAATGTGTGAACCCAACTTGTTTAGAGCAAATGTTGGGTTCAATAATTGTTGAAACAATATTTCCTAAAGCAATGGCTTTATTCGATTGCAATGACTATCAGATACCCATTACTCAGATAGTGAAACTACAGTAGAGGGAAATGAAGATATGCAAGCAGCTAAGGGATTGTTTTTGAACGAACGTGGACCTCCTAGTGTATATAAAAAACGAGCACTAAATCAAAAAACTAAGGAATTTACATGTCAAATATCAACTCAAGGCCCTTATAGTTTTTAAGATCAAAGTGTCTTTAAAGGTATTCAAGAATATACATAATTTATACCTGTTACAAACTTTTTAACAAATACAGTTTACTAGTACCGGGGACGCTGTTTTTAAAATGTCTTTTTAGCATATCTATATTTCTCTGAAACACATTTTACTTGAAACATAAAATTTAAAAAGATAAACCTTCTTAAAAAAGAAACAGGTATTAACTTTTAATTGCATTTTATACTAAAAGCGATTTATTTATTTGATTTATTGATTTTTTATAAAAGTTGGGACATCCTGAATAATTGGAGTCTTTGGAATAGCACCTATGATGTTAACTTCTGGCGTCCAGTGTAAGGTTAAGCGAGTAAAAAAAGGAAGAGCCAAGACCACGAAGAAGAGGAAAACAGGGCCCATGTCTGGTTTTTTTTACTGTAAGCCGGTCGCCCAGAGAAGAGGGCACGAGGGAGACAGCGATATGTAGGGGCTCTCAATGGGTTAATGTACAGCATCAAGGTCGTATGAAAACCGGGCACTTGCACAGCCACATTCGCACATAATCGCCAAGCGAAAGAGAGAGAGAGATGGGGGGGGGGGCTTACCGGCTGTGGCAGAAAGAGGGAATCGTCAAAAAGCTCATTGAAATCAATTTAGAGCAGAGTGTGTGCGAGGAAGAGGAAGCAGGCGACGACGACGATGATCAAACATTAACCCAACACTCGCGCTCACATAATCCAAACAAATTGTTTTCCCCCAACTTTCTCGTGATATTTCGCGGGTGTGAAAAGAGCAGCGGCAGCTGGACATCGCGCCCTTTCGCTCGCTCTAGTTTTCTCACATTTCTGTAAGGTTTTCGATTTTCGATACGCTTTCCTTTGTTTATTTGCATTACTCGTGGGAAGACACAAAACAGTTGTGGAACTTTTGGCAACGGGGAATTAGCAAGTGGGTGGCAAACTACCGGAGACCGAAAAACCCGGAGAACGAAGTGCTCGGAGTCAAAAGTCAAAGCTGAATGAACTTCCAGCATGGAAGTTCTCCGGCAAACTGAAGCCGGAGAGGCTGCGACCTCGCTTCCAGCAAGGAACTCACTTCCAGCGCAGAGCGAGAGGGAGCGACTCAGACAGAGAGAGAGAGAGGGAGCCTGTGGTGGGGATGCAAAGACGTCACCGGGTCAAAGGTGCTGTTTCCGCTGAAAATCCTGTGGGTGTCACATCATGCACTCAAAGAGTTTTACCTCCTACACTACAAATTATTGTGATCCATAACATTTGTATATTTACATAATTTGTAGAGATAAGTTATTTTAAAAGATTATTTTTTGATCTATATTATACAAGTCAAGTTAATCCAATAACTACTGTTTTAAATCCATGTTTTAAAAGTCTTTACTAACAGTTATTTTTACTTTTTGTTTTAAGTCTTTATTGCGCCAGTTATCGATGGATTTTTAAAATAAACGTCTTTCAGAGATTTATTTTGTTCGAACTTGAAATAAAAATCATTAGAGACTTTTATAGATAATGTTAAAAAAAAAATCTTTAGCCCAGTAAAAGTATTTTCAAAATATTCCTCCGAAACAAGGACAAGGAAGCAAGGACTTTTATTTTTCCAAAGATATTTATTTGATTTTCATTTGAGTAAGTGTTTTAAAGAAAGGTATCTCTCACAATTCCAAAAAAATAAATGGATTTAAAATTACTTGAATGAATATTTTTTTTTACATATATTTTCTTATGAACCTCAATTTAAAGTTTGAGTGGGTTTTTTTATTGCATATAATTTTAAATTAAAACTTCTGACTCTTTAGAGATTATTTGTACAGTCATGCTAAATAAAATATGTGTATTTATCCTATAAGTATAAGAAATGTTCCATAAAAGACATCATAAGAACATAGTGGTATAAACTTGGTGGCATTTGACACTTAATCTCATTACAATGAACAGCACTTCGAGCGACAATGTTTTGGAACTGCTTCGGCTGCTTAGAGTAGGAACCTACGTATCTTGCCAATTTTGCTGATAACTAACAGTAGCGAACACAATTTCGGCTCTTTTTCAACAAATCAGAGAAGCGAAAATGATTAAAAACATAAAAACAACAGCGAAAGGACGGACAGAAACGACAAAAGTAAAGTAAATGAGGCAACAGCCGAAAGCGAAAGAGGCATGGCGAGAGCCGAAAAACCGAAAGCAGAAAGACAAAGCAACAAAAACAACGGCGGGGGCTAGAGAACTTGGACTTACACAGCAGCCAAAGCCAGACAGAAAAGCAGACGGAGCGAGAGGGGCGGGTGGGAGTGGGGGCGGTGAGTAGTGGATAGTGGGGCAGAGGGAGGGGGAAGCAGAGCAAAGCAAACATGCGAGAGGAGAGACAGTCGCCAGCTCCCCATCGCTGGCCAAAGGGTAGAGGGAGAGGGCACTATCATTTGCATGTGTGTGCGGGGGCGCAGCAACAGTTTGTGTGGGTGTTGGGCTTCAAGGAGTCGGGGAATCTCGCAGGAAAACTACAACAAACACGTAAACAAAAAATGATTAGGAACGTAAATTCATAGGAGAAAACCAAAAAATAACTACTACAATGTACTAATAGTCTAATAAAAAAAGAAATATCCAATAGCAGTTACTGAAATTTGGTTTGTTATTTTTAGTGGCAACTCAAAAGTACTTATTAAAATGATATTCTATTTTTATCTCATATTTAATGGCTTGACATTTGGTTAAAATAAATTGTCTCAGGGAAAACTACCAACATTCCTTATCATTAGGACCCATATTTTGTCTGTGTACTTGCATTTGTGTGGGCACAAAAGCAAAAAACTTGTCGAGGTCGCACGCACACACTCATACCTTAGCAGTGTTGTTTACAGGAGAAAGCACCTGCAATTGATAACGGGTCGCCAAATGGTAAATAGTATAAACAAGTAATGCGCAAGGTGTCCAATTAGACCACTCAACGGCAATTGGCTTTTCGCTGCCCCTTATTTGCGTTTTACCGGAGTTGCCATGACGTACGCACGCACACTCACATGTGTACGAGCGAGCGAGTGAGAGAGCGAACAAGAGAGCCCCCACCACAAACCGTACATACATACGTACGCACATACGTTATGCATGGGAAAACGTCACGACTTCCAAAGTGGAAAACCGTACGCGCATTTTGTTTCTTTTTTCCACAGCTCGGAATCGAAGGTAAAACTTGCCGCAGCGCACGGCACATAATTGCCATTCATGAATGTTTTTCAGCTTCCGCATCTCAGTGGCCGTCAGAGGTGGCAGCGTGAGTCACGGGGCTTTTCCTACACTCCGAACTGGAAGATCGGGGAGCTACAGCTCGTGTCACGCGCTCTTCACTGGAAATAGTTGCTCACCAAAAACACACACACACACGCACACAGTAGCATGTAAAAGCGCTGTTGTTGTTATTCCGCTTTTCTTCAGCCTCCACAAAACAACAACAATCACAAAAGCTGGTCAAATACAAAACACACTTGTAAATTTATTTAATCTTCGCTCCGACGTTTTTCGCTTTTTCTTTCTTCATGCGCTCTGGTCCCGCTTACACATTACGATTTCTATCTCTCCTCTCTCCATCACTTTACTTTATTTCCATTTGTCGCCGAGTTGCTGCCTCTGCCTTTTGCTTTTCTTTGGCTGGCGAGATTTCTTTTCACGTTGAATTTATACTATATTGCATTATATTATTGCGCTTATCACTGGCGCTTTGTTGTTGGCTTCTTGCCTTCGCTTACATATTATATTCACTTGTGTGTGTTTGCACAGAACAATCGGGCCGAAATCGCGTGGGCGAAGCGTGCGACGCGTAATTTTGCATTTAACATTTAACATTAACACACATAAATAGTCGCCCTCGGCTATTCTATTGGAATTTTTATTCGTGCCGTCGACGGCGATTCTGATTGGACAACACCACCTGCTCGCGAAGCAAAAACTCGGCACCGACTCGGTGTGGCCGTGCGGCGGGGCAGCCAAAATGCCGAAATCGATAACGGCTCCGAGGCACCTCTGCGGGCGAATTCGGGGATTAGTCAACACTGTACGGAATTTGAATTCCTGATATATTTACCAGCACTCGGAATCCGCACTAGGGCAAAACGTCTGCAACTATAAAAGGCGTTATTTTTTAGTTTTTATTAAATAGTAGTGGCGACTTAAATAAAAGAAATGAATATTTCTTAAGGTATCTTAAAACAGAACATTAAACAATTTTATACACTTTTATTCTACATAAGAGTGGTCTGAGCTATTTAAGATTAGTTATTTTGCTTATTATGTTTAAAGCTGAATTAGTATAGTATGCGCGATCTATATATATATTAAACCATTTCTTTACTGGAAATAAACTAAGTATTTCTGCAAAATAAAAAATATCCCCAAAAGTATGCAGTAAATTCGTACACTCGAAATCTGTGTTTAAATTTATCGGAAAACTCTCCCCAAGGATAACCTTGAATGGGGTTTGATCCGAAAATACCTAGTTATTTTAAGGAACATCAATTTTACTTACCAATTAAAACATTTTTTTGGAAATCTCTGCCAACTTAGTGGTGTGGCTGGCGCTGCGGCTTGGGCTTCTTTGGCGGCTCCGCGGTTTGGGGTCGCTGCCGAATTGCCCTGGTCGCCTGGGCCACCTGTCGCATCTTTTGGGTCAGAATGGTCTTGGGAATCTCCCGGGCCTCGTACCACCCGGGATTTACGGCTTTGACCCACGAATTTGCGCAGCACTCGAAGCCGCTCAAAAGCTTTGCGACACAACCAAAAGTCACCATTCTGAGATTGTATTAAAATTATGAACAGTATAGAAAATAAAAAGAGGAAAAATCAGAGTTTGATTCTGTTCAATTAAAACTCAGAAATAGAATGAGTTTTTGTGGCTGTTTTCAAGGGAAGTTTCTTCCGCCGCCTGCTGTTGTAACGGCTTTTCCCTTTCCTGCGCAGCCTGGAATACGCACTAAACTAGATGGCATCCTGGAAGGCGACGTCCATGAATGAAAGCCTTCCAGCTGGCCATTAATTCATCTCTCCGTCAGCAGCCAGCTGAATGAAAATGGAGCCTGGAATTCCACTACTGCTCCAAATCCGCAAATGTGTGGTCGAAGATAGAGAGAGGGAGAGTGGGAAAAGCGAGATGGATGAGAGAGCGGAAGTTACGCACTAGGAGTCGCGTGACGTCAGCTTACTTTGTCAGACACTGCCAGAAAATAGTACTTATTAAATACGGAACAAGTATTTAAAAGTTTTAAACTTTGAATATAAAAATGTACACATATTTAATATCATTTAAAATATTACAAAAACTATTTAAATTATGCATTGTGATAAAATCAACAAATTCAATAGGTAAAATGGTTCCAAGCGAAAATGTTGATTACATTTACCGTAATCTTAGTAAAAAGTTACGTATTTTATTAAGTAATGATAATAATCCTATAATTTTGGTTCCTACCGACGAAAATTTCCTAAAAGTACTAGTCAGTTACTGTAAACGAATTGATAATTATAATTGATGCTACGTAAAAGTTAAAACTTGTGTTTAGTTGAACCGTCAATATATTTGATTTCTATGCACTTATTAAATAATATTGCCTTTTTTTCTTGTCTTAAAATAAATATAATATTATAATATAATAAATATAATATTAATTTTTAAAATGGTACACATGAGTAGGTGTTGAAAAAAACTTTCGTTTAATGTACTCAAGCAACTTTCCTGATGTCAGTACATTTACAAAACTTAAGCTGAATACAACTCAGAACTAAGAACATTTCTCTCCAAAAACCCATTTAGTTTCAAAGCACTTCAAAAAGTCTTCTTCCGGAATGGATCCACCCGAATATACTCTGTCCCCAGACGATCTTGCAGAGATTCGCGAAGCATTCGCGCTTTGTGATCCCCAAAAGACTGGAAGAATCAGCCCAGAAGATTTAGGAACTGTGATGCGTGCTCTCAACCAAAACCACACAGAGTCTGAAATCTACAGATATTCCGAAGGACTCGAGGGTGATTTTTTTGGTTACATAACACTGGAAGATTTTATCGAACTAATGACTAAAATGTATAAAATAATGGAACATGTTGATTTTTTGAAGGCGGCATTCAATGCTTTCGATTACGATAAGGATGGTTATATAACACAGACCGAGCTGCGCAACGTGTTTACCAATCTCGGCCAAAAATTGAGTGACGAAGAGTTTGATAATATGTTCCAACAGGTTGATGTTGATGGAGATGGAGTCATCACCTGGAAGGATTTTTATACCGCCTACAAATCCTAGTCCATAGCTTAATTTTCGTATGCTTGATCCGGGGCATTTCTTCTACGTGAAACTTAAATACAGTTTTTCAATGAATAAATTATTCAAGTTTGGGTAAACAAATATTTAAGCAATAGTTATTGATATTTATATTGGAAAGATCCTTTAATACATTTTAAACTCTGAAACAAAGTTATCAATGAAGAAATTGTAGCTGTCGCTGTTGGACATAGATTGCATGAGAACATTGCTTTAAAAGAACAAGAAGAAACGCTATAGTCGAGTGCTTAGACTATCAGATAACCGATACTCTGTTTCGAATTTCAAATATAAATAAATTTAAAGGTACTTTTATTGGCGCATCACAGACCACACATGCAAGCGCTACGGCACCTAGCGGACGGTAGCGGTACTACAAACCATCTTGAAGCCTTTTTTACTTACTACTAAGAAACGCTATAGTCGAGTGAATCAATTATCAGATACACATTACTCTTGTTTCATATTAAAAATAAAATAAAATTCCAGTCCAATTTTAATGGCGAGGCTCACACCGCCAATGCCAGCGGACTGTAGCGGTACTACTGACCATGCCAAAGCTAGTTTAACTCAGCCAAAACTTTTAAATTAATAATGCAATTGGTACAAGTCTCAGAATTTAGATAGGTATTCATCAAAAAATCTATTTCATTTTACACTTTTACAAGATCTACAAAAATGTTTGCGCTAGTCAGGCTTATCGGCGTTATCGGCGTTTGTGGGGGTTAGAATGGGTGTGGCACCCTGCTAAATAAAACTGCACTGCGCAAGAAACTCTAGAATCTGCATTCTACCTTTTATAGTTTCCGTGATCTCAGCGTTCATACGGACGGACAGACAGACGGACATGGGTAGATCGACTCAGCTGGTGATCCTGATCAAGAATATATTCTTTACAGTGTTGGACACGCTTTCTACTATCTGTTACAAACTTTCTGACGAATATAATATATTTTATATAATAGTACTTGTAATTTTAAGCAATTTGCAGAACAAACGTATTAAATCCATCCCCACAATCGATGGACGAAACTATTTATGGTCCACACTATCAATGGCGTTCAGCAGAACAACATGATTGGTACCATTGTTTTCCCAACCCGAGATTAAAGAACTCCAGCATGCCCTATTTTCCTTGTCAAGGGTTTTCCCATAATAAATATGGCACATAAGGTGCACCCAAAATTTTCAATGAACCCACAAACCCCAGATAAACCAGAAAAAAATATCCAACAGCAAAGCAAGCCAGCAGAAAGCTACGGAGTCAGCAGTTCCAGGACCCTAGCACCTGCGATATAACATAGTTCCAAAAAATCACGATGGTTCGGAGAAGGGTACTGACGAATTCGGCCAAGCAGGCTTCGATGAACGCCTATCAGCAGTTGTGGCATCAACAGCCGTTTGCCCGAGGACCTTTGGTTGCCTCAATGCCGGAATATTGGCACTCCGTGTGCAACAAAATGGGTGGCGCCATGCCCCGCATGGCGGTAATTGCTCCGCCGGAAGTGAGCAGCCGGAAATTGAGTCGTCTTCGTCGTCAGCTGATGAAAGCGCCCAGTGAAACCGTTCCGATGCACAGCTTCATCCCCAATTATGGTCTGCAGCAGCATCCGCAAGTGCAATTTCAAAGAGGTTATCAGAACGCAGGAAATATGTCCTCTCCGAGTCAAAGCCTTTCCAAGGCGGCTCTTCTGAAACCAGGTTGCATCTTGGCCGCGTGTCAAAACCAGTCCTTCAGAAATTTAGCAGCAGCAGTAGGAGTTGCACCCGCGACACCGCAGCAACACCCACATTTTAGTCAGGGAAGCTTGTTCGACTATCCTCCAATGCAATGGCAACAGCAGCAATATCAAGTGCAGCAGCAACACAAGCAATTCCTACTAGAACAACAACAGATGGCAGTACCTGCTGGTATTCTAAAGAAGTCTTCTCGAATTGGAGTTGGAAGTGATCATCAGACCTCAAGTCCCCTTAAAACGAAAAGAGTGACCATCAAAAGCACAGCCGCCCCCCGTTCCAGATACCAAGAACCTATAGTGGAGCAAATAAAACTCAAGCCTGATATTCCACCCAAGCCGAGTAAAAGAGTCAAGCAAAATACACTGAAGAAAGAACGACAGCAACTGCAGCAATTGCAACTACAACATGAGCTTCTGAAACAGCATCAGTCAATGCAAAATCAGAACCAAGTGAAGCTCCAGGGTAAAGCGAGTCTGCATCAGAAACAGCTCTTGGAACACCAAAACGATTTAAGAAAGCAACATCAGAAAAGCCTTACCCAACTAGATCCATCTCAGACCTTTAATTTCGGAAAATTCGTAAACCACTTTATAGAAGGCTGCAGTAGGGAATCTGATACAGAAACGTCCATGTATTCGGCTGCGAATTCAGAAATAAAACCAGTAAGTAGGCAAAGCAGGCCACAAAACCCCAAGGAATTTGAGAGTTCCAAGTCCAAGAGTTTCCCCTATGAGGAAACCAAGAAGGAGAATAATAAAGAGCTCCAAGTCAAGCTTGAAAAATCGGAGGTACCCAACGGGAAGGGCAAGACGTCCTCGAGTCGCTTCCTTGATCGTCAATCCAGAACACATGCGTCAGGAAACGATAGCAGCACGATAACCCTAACCACCGAGCAAAATCAGTCAAAAACTGATTATCAAAGTCGCACATCTTTGACTGACAAGGCCACAAACACCAAGTTAGACCCTCTCAGTGATCTTTTAAAACGTGGACCTCAGAAAGCTGTATCGACCACTTCAGCAACTAGTAAGGGATCTAGAAAACTAAACATCAATGAGCTGTTGAGAAATGAAAAAGTCAAGGGACTGGATGGCAATCCCATGTGGCACTCGCTCATGCAACTGGTGGCCCACATGTGTGAGGCCAAGGAAAACGAGAAGGAAGATAAGGAGCAGAAGAGTCGGTTGAGGGCAGGATCCGGGGCTGATGGTCTTCAGAAGCAGTATTCCGTGTACTTGATGGTTACCTCCGATGAGGAGGACGAAGACAGGAGTTCCGTGAAACCGAAAGTTAAGCAGTCAAGCAGTGATCCAAAACTGGCGAGCAGTAAAGGGATTCATGGAGAAGATGAGTACGCCAAGCGATGTGGCAATGTCTATCAGGAAGAGCACCCCAAGTTAGTGAGAAGCCTATGTTTTCCAACATTAAGATCAAATTCGAAAGTAAAAGTATCTAAAAGTATGTTACGATATATTTTGAGTTTGGATATACATTTTTTGCAGCATACTTTTAGACACCTTATTCTTTATATTTCGAGAGTTTTCTTTAGTGCTCCATGAACTGTCCAATAGTTGTTTCATCTGTTTATTATTCTTAGGCAAGGTCGCCGTAGACGTTCGAGGAAGAGGTTGAATCCTCGCCTGCGAGAACTTTCCATTCCGTACCCCTTTACGCAGACTCAGCTCCCGATGAGAAGACCCCTCCACTGGCCCAAGCCTGATTACTCCAAGCCACAAGGTCGTTCAAAACGTACCCGGAACCCATCTCGGGTTCGCTCCCGTTCCTCGGCGAAACAGGCGGTAAAGTTCCGAAGTCAGAGGTCCATAAGCTCTGCCCTCGACGAGAATCGCAGCTGGCGATTGTGGCAGGATCTTCCGATGACCGCCAGAGCCTTGAACAAGGCCTATAGTCGCATGCTGACTTTATCGGGCGCTAGCCGAACCTGCTCTGAGATATAACACATGTAAAACTTTTTTGTTAACTGACAAACCAATTTCAGACCAGCGACGAACACAAGGACACAGCTTTGTTCCCCTAGGGATATCTATTTCATTGGGGAACCAAGCTGGGTCCAATTTTTCGTCTTTGGTCTGAGAATTTTTCCAATATCAAATAAAATACTGCTTTTGGCTTTAATGGTTAACTTTGATTTTAACGTCATTCCCATCAAATATGTCGGGATATACCTAATATCACTTATTGAAAAAATACACTTTTTCATATAAAAATCAGACTAAATTGAATGTATCCAGTTGATCGGACACCAATCGACCAAACCCAACATAGCCAGCGCAACATTTACCTTCGATGGCAGATCCAAATTTCCAATTTCCTCGGCAATACCTCACTATCGAAAATGATACTATTGGAATGAGCACGTGCACGGATAACAACGAAATTTCCTTGGAGCAAAATCGAGGAACTAAACTTAAGGAGAGTGTTTCCTTCACTGGTTGTGGATCTCATTTTGTGGGCTTGACACTCATTCCGGAAAGGAGAAAGAGGGTTTCCGGCGGGGATTGCGATTACAATATTCTGCGAAATCCGTTAGTCGTGAGGAGTGGTGAGATTCCAGATCAGGGAGAGTGCGATCCCAGCTGTCCATATCGGGAAAACAATCAGGGGCAAAACAATTACCAACAGACCCCCGAACCATATTATAACCAGAATTATGATCGTTCTGCACCCGCACAGAATCAGACCGGATATTATGACAACAGTCAACCTCAGCAAGTCTATGGATCGCCAGGCAATAATTGTTATGTGCCACCGGGTAGAACCCAACCTCAAACCAAGGATCGTGGTGGAAACGACTGCGGTTGCGATCCACCTTCTGGCAGAAGAGCTTACAGGACACCCTCATCTCACTACATGGAATACAGGGAGTTCCAGCAGAGTCCCAAGAAAAATCCTGTCTTAGAAAAACCACATTATAGTGAATATCCCGCGGAATCGCAGAGGTCCAATCGGTTGCCAAGAAACGATTCCGAATGCAGTTGTGAGCGCAGATCTTCGCCCGAAAGACGCCAGGTCCAGAGAACAAGTCGTTTACAGAAAAAGGTTTCTGAATGTAGCTGTGAGTCTGAATCTTTGGAGGAGAAACAGCCGGTCCAGAGGAGTAATCGGTTGCAAAGAAAGTCTTCTGAATGCAGCTGTGCGGCTGGATCTCCTCCAAGAAGGCAGCAAGTCCAGAGAAGGAGCCCACCAGATAAGAGTTATTACCAGAGGAAACCCACTCAGGCGGCTCAAGCTTGTTCTGTTCGTTGTCATGCTCGTTCTCACGTTCAGGGATCTCCTCCGCCTCCCGCCCCCAAGAGGAAATGTCCAGCCGCCACGCCACCACCCACTTGTAGGAAACCCGCGCCCAGAACTCGACCAACCATTACTTCAAGAAATCGAAGGAAGTGTACTGTCTGCAATCGCTGTTCCGATGAAGAGAGCAGTGAGCCCATCGATTATGTGGAGGGCAGTCGATCCCGGACTGAGGTCCTTAGGAATCCCTTGGTCCAATCACGGTCCAGTTACGAGTGCAACAATGATCAGCCCCACGAGAGCTATAGTGAAGAGTATCCAGTGCAGCGGAGAACACGATCTGCAAGCTGCAGAAAACCAACCCCTGAAGGTCGATGTTGTTCCCGGAAGGGACCACCACTCTGCTCCAACGAAACCCTGATGGAAAAACCAGTTCAGAGCTATCGCTTCAGTTGCCCAGAGAATGGGAAATGTGCGTCATGCCGTAAACTTTGCCCGAAATGCCACAAGGTGATGCCCCAAAAACAGAGAAGTGCGTCAGCCAAGAGATATGTCTCATCGGTGGCACAGAAATGCTGCCCTATGTGCGGACTACTGCCCATGATGCCGAATATTTCCATTCCGGACATTGCCAGTGTAAGATACATCTAACTCTCTTTTATACTTTAAAAACATTTAATTAACATACTTTGATTGATCTTAAAATTACTATTAACACTGGGCATCAGAAAATCTTTGTTTTGACCTCTTGTCGTACGCCTTTTTTCCAAAAGAGCAACCGCATTATCTACAAGACCCTGGGGCGATGTCGACCCAGGAAAGTGCCCAAGACTAGATACGAGCTGACTATTTGCTGCAAGAAGCGTTGCCAGGGAGGCCGGAACTCGCACTACATGACTGGCACTATTGCCACAAGTCTCAAAAGAAGGGCTAAGGCGGTGATGATGGGAGGAAACCCGGTGGCGCCTTCACGGACGTCGAGCCACAGACAAGGTTAGTTTATCCACGGCACTAGTATATCATCTCTTACGTGAAGTTCTTTCTTAAAGGTATCAGGCAATCTTTTACTCCAGCTCAAAATGTGCCCAGTCACTCGCAGTCAACGGGACATAAAAGGAGCCAAAGCAGAGCAGGCATTTCCTTTTCCGACCAAGATCGGTCTACTCCATCCACTTCTGGTCAGCAACGTGAAAGATCAGCTGCTCCACCGCAGTTTAAAATGCGAACTCCTTCCGCAAACTTGGTGCAAAAGTCTGAAAGAAGGGAGAGCGAAAGAGAAGCAATTCCTTCGCAGCAAAGGACTAGGACTGCATCGCCAATCGTAGAGATCCACAGTTCCTCACGACGTCATGAGACCTATAGAGATTCTTCCCATCCTAAGGATCAGTCGCATTCCTATAGATCTCAACCAGAACCAGCTCCTTCCTATCGAACTGAACATGAACCAGCACCATCTAATAGGTCTAGGCCGGATCCCCCAGACATACCAGCAGCTTATTCAGCCCCCGCCTCAATGGAGCCGGAGGTATCGGAACCCAATCGGCGGGGAGCTTCCTACTTGGGCACCGAATTGAATCCCTTTTACAGAGGAAGCTTCCTCAAAGTGCGTTACTCGAGGGACTCCTCTCAGAATCGCTTGAGCCCCGTTCACCAAAGAGGGGAGAAGGTCCAGGAAATGCCCAAAGCTCGAAAATCTCCGGGAATGGGCCTACCCATGAAGTACACTAGATTAAGTCAGCTACAAGCTTGGGTGTTTGGGGACCCCTTCGTGAAGGCTAATGACAATTTGGGAACCTGGAGCTGGCGTCAGATTTTCGGGCGCAGCAAGAAGCGTGCGGCCTCCAAGAACAAACCAGCCAAGCCAGTAGAAGCAAACGTATAGGCCACGAGTCTCATGTCTGAATCAAAACCCTTTACAAGATGAAGCATTTTTTTAACAAAAAAATTATGAGCCACTGCCGGAGTTCAGGGCAGAAAAGAAATGGTGCGGGTCGCGAGAGCCAAACCGATCTTTCGCAAGATAGTCACACCGATGTGTGCCCCGAGGCCCGTCCTGTCCCCCAAAGACCGTGTCCTGGCAGCCAGAATGCACCAGAGAACATGTACGTCCTGAAGAACTGCGATCGATGTCAGGACTACTCGGTGCAGCCGTGCGGCAAGGGTTGCAAGTGCCCAAAGAGGGGAACTCAATGCGCCGGTGAGTGCGATGTTTCGGATCGGGAAAAGTCGCAGTTGCAGTCCCAGGAGAGCTTCCCTGAAGCGGTGAAACCGATGACGAAGATGACAGAATCGTCGAAATCTTCACTTGACCCAGCCGCCTATCGTCGGATGGGCGGCAACTGTCCCATTTGCCAGCTTTGTGGACACGAAGAGATCCGCCAGCCAGGTCAGAGTATGTGTTGCACTTGCAACGAAAAGATCCAGGCGGCCGTGGATAACTACTATGTTCAGTGCCAAGGGCAGTGTCAGCCGACAGGAAGGCCATGTCCTTATCGACAGGATCAGGGACAGGCACAACAGCCCGCGTCTCAGTCACCTGGACAATGGCAACAGTTGAACGGATCTCCATTTGGCACCCAGCAGCAGGGTGAACAGCCCTTCAATATCATTGTCCTCCAGGATTGCGACAATCATGCCTTGATCGACCAGTTGACAGCTGCCATAAATCGAGGTGGCGGTCAAGCGCATACGCCATTGCAAAACAACAACTACCCGAACCTCTATCCCAACCAACCGAATAACTTTCAGAACAATCCACTGACTGGCTATATAGACTACGATTACCTCGATCTTAATCGCAAGGGGTACGGCTACGAACCCGAAAGGGAGGACAGATACGACTACGGCTACGACATGGGTCCCTGGCCAATGGATCCCTACTACCCAAGAGATGGTAAGTAGACACATCTTTGGGTTTTACTTACTCTTTAATGTATGTTGTAGGATTTGAAGAAGACGGGTACCGTTCCATCTCGTGTAACAGTTACGACTGCCCGGCTAAAAATGATCAGATCCCAAAGCAAGACTCCTGGGACAGTAATCAGACCTATAAAGAGAGTCAAGCGCCTCGCAATGGCCAAGCCAATAATGGTGCCTGCAACTGCAACTGCCATGATTTTGAGACCAAGGATAAGCTGGCCTCGCTTATAGCCAAGGCGCTGGAGATCTTCATCAGTAGTAATCAGTGCAAAAACGATGAGGTCAAAGATGAGGAGCAGAACCAAAAGGGCGGAAAGGTCAAGAATCCAGAGAAAAAGGTTAAGAAACAAAAGAAACGCGGTAAAAGGAGCAAGAGTGTAGAGCCCGCCGTAAACTCCTCAACGAAGAGTGCCGCAAATGTAAGAGGGGAAAGCCCTTTAAGAACCGCAAAAAGCAGCAAAGCGAAACTTAGTGCGATATCCACTCCCTTTTCGAAGGTGAACTCCCTAGACAGCACTCTCTTGAAGGTCACCAAGAGCCCCATCTCCAAGAATTCCTCGCTCTACGGGGACTCCAACGCCGACACAATCAGTGCGGGATCCCGCAACAAGGATCGCAATGAGAAGCCCCCGTTCTTCCTGCCCGACTGCGAGGAACATCGCTGCAAGAACGACTGCAAGGGCATTTGCTCGCGGAAGCCGCATGACTGCGGCAAGGGCTGCAAGTCCGTCTGCCAAGGACCCTGCTCCAAGTCGGGGGGTGGCGATGGACAAAGTCGCAGCAGGGCATCCAAAAACAAGCAACAACAACAGAGGCACGCCCGCTGCCAGCAGTGCAACCAGGGTGAAGGTCGCCAGTGGCAGGAAGTGGGCGGAACCACGGACTGTCCCGACGGCACAAATGCCGGGGGCGCCAGTGCTCCACCTGGATGTTCCGGTTGTGGGGGCGGCCAGGATCGAAGCAAGGGCGGCGGCAAGGACCGAAACCCAGCCGGCGGCAAAAACACCCTTTTGGGGCTCAGTCCCATTGCCCACTATCGACCCGGAATGCTGCAGTTTCCCGTGAACTACCTCCTGGCGGGAACGAATTTCCGACGCAGCCTCGTTCGCACTGCCGCCGGAGTGACGTTGCACCAGAAGCCCTACGTGGACATGGCCGATGCCAAGGACCTACCCAACTTCCCGTGTCGCAAGAAAGGTGGCAGTGCAGACTATGAAACTCCCGCCAAGAAGTGGCTCTGAGCTCCGGATCGCGTCTACGAAAGTTATGCATTGTAGAGCATCGAAGGTCCTGAAGGCTTCCTTCGATCCATATAGTGCATAAGTTTGTAAGGACGCTCAGTGGTTTATAGTTTTAGTTCTCCAAATTCTCAAGTATTCCTACTATTTATACAGTATTTATCATGCGCAATAAACCAGTAACCAATGAACCCCAAAATAATCGAGCGTTTTTATATTAATTTTTGAAATTATTCTAATTTTCGTTTAGAAAACCTTTTATTTGACTGTACCCGTTCCAACTTGAATTAAATTGTGATGTTTCATGTCGTAAAATACATGTTGTGATATTGATCGAGTAATTGTCGATCAATACCAACAATACGCTTAGAAGTTGAATTAAAACTCTTCGAAAACCTGAATAACTTCAACAGTTATTAGTTTAATTGGTACACATCGCATACAAATACTTGTATGTATCTTAATCCGTTTGTTTATGTCTTTTTTCGTTTGCAACAATCCAGCAAATTTCCAAATAACTTCCGGATCTTCCGGCTTCCGCCTTCCGTCGTTCCGTCGGTCGTTGGCCGTGCTGTTTCCGCTTCCTGTGGCCCAGATTAACTGCTTAGGGCGGTGCGAATCAAAAGACGTGGACAGCCATGAGCCGGGACAAACAATTAACGCCGCAGGCGTTTCCTCATCGCCACCGACCAAAAGTCACTAATCACTGGCAATATTTTGGGAGTGGTGCTCTCGTACCTGAACGGACGTGAACGGACAATGGATCGAGAATCAAATTGAGCCTGCTGCACCAGCTTCCTGCGCTGCATTTCACACTGCCTCGAAACGAGAATCTAATTTGGTTTCCCCGCTGGGCTTGCCTTGCCACATGTCCTGCGGAGAGGATGTCGGGATGGGTACACTCTGAAAAACAAACCAGTAAGATGAAAGCAGTTCCTATGAAATATATTACTAGTTTAGTAAACTATTATCACTATCAAGGTTAACGTTTGGGAGTAAGTTACAGGTAGCGTATCCGACCCTGTAAAGTATATACATATATTCTTGATAGGGATTACTAGCCGGGCCGTTCTTGCTGAGATCTCGGAAACTATCAAGGCTAGAATTTTGCTGCTATAGCTCTAGAATAAACCCACTGTTAGCTTAAAGTTTTAACTATAAGTTAGCATTAGATAATAATAATAATAATCAAGGCTAGAAAGTTGGAACAAGGCATGCAGATTCTATATATTCTTGCGCAGCGAAAGTTTTGTGTCACGTCCAATCAAATTGGACTCACCTACAATCAAATTCGACCATTAAGAAACGGGTATCTCATAGTTCCTGTCCTTCTTTTTCCATGTCTTTTTGTTATTTTTCATCTATTGCTTACGTATTACTTATTAGGTACAGAAATAATAATAATATATTCTTTATCAATCCAGCAATTTGACGTTACGTTTTTTTAAGATTTTTGTAACGATTTTTAAAACTCTGCTTGGTTTGTAAAACTTTCAAAACTGCTTTTCCTCTTTTATTTACAATGATCTTCGATTAAATAAAAATTCGGTTTGAGTACCCTATTTTGCCCACTTAATAAATAGGTACGATTTCTGATCGATATAAATTCAATACCGTTTGCCACAGTGCATAAATGTTAATTGCAACGCATAGGGTTCTACGCACTTTTCCTCGCTCAGCAGGACATCCTTTTCCTTGTTATTGTTGTTTGACAACATTTGTTTTTACAATTCCCTGCGTCCACGTCCTTCTTTCCCCAGCTCCTGTTTTGTGTACAGAGTACGCGCCTTCCCTGCTCGGTTCCCGTTTCCGCTCGGGAGAAGCCTTCATTTCAGCCCTCACTCTCGACTTCGAGCAACAGATGATTCCAGGTCTTGAGCTCCTGCAGGAGGACCTAATCCCATGTGTTGTTTGGCGAACGGGATGCGGGACAGCAGGCACTTGGGCAGGAAATGCAATTGTCTAGGCTCAAATATTTGGCAAATGCGCCGAGCCATTCATCAGCGGATGCACGTATCTATGAGTTGTCGATTGCTATCTGCACATTGTTCTGTTTGTCTCTGCCAAACTGAATCCGTTAGTTCTTTTTAAATTACAGTTTCACTTGAGTTTCACTTTTAGATTACAGTTTCACTTGAGGCAGTAGATTGGTATAAATTTTAAATATTTATTTATATGTATTAAGTTGGAATCTCGAGGGATAAGTGAAAGCCCATTAAAAACATTTCCTTTACTAGGTTTATTAAATTTAGAATTCATTGAAAAGGATCATAAAGCTAAACAAGAAAAAAACGAAGCTGAGTATATTACTTTTAACTTATATTATCATAAATATAACATTTAATTAAATGCTTAGTTACTTGGTTACCTTGGTTACCTTGGTTACCTTGATCTAAACATTGAAATGAATAGCAGAGCTATAACAAACCCAGAATAGTCTTGCTATTAATGAGTAGCTAGTTAATTATAAACATTTCCCTAAGCCCTTGATCACTTCTCTACCTACATACATAAGTACATCCTACTTCCCCTCGAGGCCATCCGCCTACAATAGTGATCCGATTGGATCTGCGTAAGTGGTTTAACTAACAAAGAACCGTCGCCTCATTAGAGATGTCCCTCCGGAGACAATCCGCTGAGCTTTCCTCACCAGTTTCTGCTGTTTACTTGAGTTCTATGCGTGGATTGTTCTGGGGCATGTTATTGTGGGTTTTCGTTAGTTTACTGCCCGGTGGGTTGGACCACAAACCATTTACGTGACACGTTTTGTAAGTTCCCATTGTGGACAATGGTGTTGTTGCCGTTAATCAGATTCACGGAGCATTTCTTCACCGCCGTTCTCTTTATTTACTTTCATTGTTATCATTTGAAAATGCCTTAATCCGAATTTATGAAACGAAAGCGGAAGTCGGCTGCGGCTTGTTGCCCTATTGTCTCCGGTATTCAGCGCTCGGTTTCCCAGCTCCCGGTGATATACCCATCAGATCTTGCCTTGGAATCTCTTCTATACACTCAAGAAAATACAGGTGAGGGGCTATCGTTTAAAAAATACTTTTAAAGGGTTGGGTGTAGCTGTCTTAAACTGTTTTAATCCATATTAATTGAAGATATAACTTAATTATGTAGTTGCTCTCAAATAAGTTGAAAAAAACTATTCCTAACATATATAAAAGAGATTTATATTATTTTCAGATAAATAGAAAATCCAATGCAATATTTTGAAACATTGTTTTTGAGAGTGTATTATCTCTGGCCGACTGTGTGGCATTTTCGTTGCGATGTTGGGGTCTGTCTGTTTCTTTACGAGCGCGTCTTATTTTTCCAGCTTTTTTATTTACGGTTACTTGATTTGCTTTTATTATTATTCTTCTGATTGATTCGAACGTTTTCGTAATAAGATTTCAGTTGGAAACTTGAGAAATCCGGGAAAAACCGAGGAAAACCGGGGAAAACATGACAGCTGCTACGCCTCCCGCCCGAATTCTCCGAAGGAAAACGCTGAAAACTTTATGACGAAAGATGCCACACAATCTGTTTATTGATTTATAGTCTGGGGAAAGTGCCAATAAAACGCCGAGCACGAACTGGAAGCTGCTTGGGATTAGTTCTCCGGAGGGGAAATCCCTCTATGCGATCGTTAAAATTACTATCCTATTCTACATTCGCTGCATCTACGATCTGTATATTTTTGTAGACCTTTAATGACTGTGGACGGGATCCCTATGTGGAGCTGCGGCAATTTCCGAAAATATATATGGCTCGTAAATCGTTTAGTTCGGGGGTGGCTTATCTCTATAAATAGTTGGCGACACCCCAAGTATTGGATGGATATTTTTGGGAATTTGATATATTTCCTCGGCACACGCTACCCATTCCCAATCCCGATTTCGATCCCCATACAGCTGCCAGATGTACGAGTACATAAGTGTAAATTAACTATCGTCCCCGATCGTGTTTGGGGGTTTAACTTCCTCTGCCGGCAATTTATGCACAAACACAATCCGGACCCGGGCACGTAATTGAAAATCAACAAAGCTAAGCAAATATCCAGGCATTCCTTTGGGCAATTATCAGCCGGACACACAGAAATTACCTCACAGAGTCACGTACGTGCGCCTAAGCAAACATCCTTTTCAGGCCTCTCCTTCCACCGTATAAATATTTCTTTTTGGCAACTTTCATTGCACATCCTGTCCAAGGCGATTCTTATCGTTCTCGAGATACCCGTCCCTAATGCGTAGATTCAAATTCCGATTCCTGGCCAGACAATAGGGAAAAAACGTTGCAATTGGATGCGAGGCAGCTGTTTTGGCTTGGGTTCGTATGTGGACAGGATGAGCCGGGGATTAACCGTTAATGCACTGAAAAACTGTAGAATATTTACCCATATATGTATGTTGGTATTTACATTACATAAACATAACATTTGCATTCTGGACAATGTCCAATGGACATACTATACAAGTAATATAAAAAGTTAAAACTTCATTAGTCATAACATTCGATTCTTCTACTTTTAAGAGTAATATGCATTTTACGTTTTAAATGTAATATTATATTTGTTTATGATTTACCAGCATTTAGTTGGTGTGCCTTGAAAACCCCTCGAACTTACTTAAATATATCCTACCCCAGACAATTAATTTGGACTAGATTTGCCCACAGGAAAATCATTTTTCTCCGTGTATTTTTTTTGAGTTCGTCCTTCGCATCGCAATTAGAAATGATTAGAGCGACGCCGCAATCAATTAAGGAAAATGGTACCTACTCAATTTATTTGCCGTCGATCGACAACTGCTGATAAACAAGCCATTAGATGCACTTGAGATCGCAACAGGACACCGCTTCAAAGAGGAGGTGCAGCATCTGCGCTGCAATTCGAGTGCATCTGATCCTCCAAACGCACCTTTTTAGGGCGTACGCGTGCCCGTGGGCGGGGGCGTGGTCCTGCAACTGCTGATAAAATTTCCAAGTAAGCTGGCGTAACTCGATCATCGGCATGATCCCGCTTCACGCGAGGAGTAAAAGGATTCGAGCACGCACTTGACAGCTCTCGACACATGGCTGACCCACAGAATGTATGCCATATGCTGCGATCCCGATCCCCACAAAAGGATATCCAGAGACATCCAGAAATCGCTTGGCATGCGTGTCAGCCGCAAAACATTGAAATGCTTTTTAGTGCGCGGCAGGAAAAGGATTTCCTGCAATTACTCGACGATCAGTGCTGGCTGAATAATTAGGAATGCTCAAGAAAATTAATGATTTAGTGACTCATGGAATAAATGAATGCACAAGTGCATGGGGAAAATGATAAATCTTCGAGAATTGTTAATGAAAATGGTGATAAATCGGGTGACAATTCGAGGCGTTGAGTAGACTACTCAACGGTATATAGGCAATGAAAATCAAGTTAGAATGAAGGAAAGATTCATTAATATAAGTTTGTACAACATCAATTAGCTTCATTTTAGAGGGAGTTCTTAAAGAATTCTGATAGCTGTGCACCGCAAACATACTAAGTTTACATTTATTGTGTGAAAATATTTGTTTAAAACGTTTAACTAGACACTCGGAATCCTACATTTTTTGTGACCAAGAAGATTTAATCATAACTTGTTCAATTTTAATTTCAGTTTAGATTACAATTTTAACTTACTCACAGACAATATTAAATAGTTTGAATCAAACAGCTATTTAATACTTGATGACAGATTCTAAAGAGAATTTTAGAACATTTGAACGCAGGGATTAACCCAGGGGATTGTCCCTCTCTCCCTTTAGCTCCCTTTCTCAAATCCCCCTATAAATAAGAAAACAAATACCAAAAAGTCTGTTTTAAAATCCCTTAATCCTTGAACAAAAAGTTCACGCTGCCAGGCAAAGTTAACCCACATTTCTGTAGGCCAAGGGATGATTGTTTTTATTTTTTGTTTCCTTCTTTCCCATTGACCTCAGTTGTTGACTCAATCAAAAACGAAAACTGCCCGAAATGCGGGTACACCGAAAAAATTAAATCGGATAATATAAGATCAATGTTTAAAGTAAAACTTCGATTTAAAATTTAAAGAAGAACCTTGATTTAAATATTAAGTTAAAATGTTCAACTAAATTGTCTTTCGAAACTGACCGATTTTATCGACAAAAGAATGGTGTTTATAATGCATAAAGTACTTTTCAAATAGATAAAATATTTTTTTCAAAAATGTTGCCAAGCAAAATGATAATTATTTTAAATCTTAATTTTTTCAGTGTATGATCTACAAATATGTCCACAGCTGTTGGCCAAAGAGCTGAGAGAAACTACAGAGAGTCCGGTAAAAATCGTAGAGCGGGCGCATGCGCAGAGAGAGAGCCGGAGAGAGTGAGGGCAGTCAACAAAAACCGCTGCACGAACACGATCGCAATCAGTTGAGAACTTGGAGCGCGCGTGAACAGAACGCAGATAGAGATACCTTTTGGGCTTCAGATACACTGGCAGTGCGCATTACTCACTCATCCGCCAGATACGAAGATAAATTTCGCAGTGCGCCAGACGATTGCAACTGGCAAACTGGATTTACCACCCAAAAAGCAACAAAACAGAAAAAACCAAAACAATACCCACATCTACAATCGTGTTAAGTGAAAAACGAAGCCAATTGCAGCAGCAACAAAAAACTTTCAAAACCCGAGCCGTAGCGAAATAGGAAAAGTAGTTCAGAGCGTGAAAAATACGTTACTTGCTGCAAACGTTGTGAAACGTATCCGAGAGATACAAACCCATTGGGAGAGCGAGAGCTTAGCAAAGTGCAATTTCCAAAAGCAAACAGCATCTAAAACATATCTGTAAACCAACCGAAACCAAACAAATAATAAAGGCTGAAAAATTGAAAATACCCAAAAACAATTTTTCCAACCATTCAACCTCGACGGCGATTCGCAAGACAAACTATTGTTGGATTAACATTTTTTTGATCAAGGTAAGTCGGTTTACATATTTTTTATGGCCCTCATTAACACTCAAAGCTAAATAACAAAAAAAACCAAAAAACATTCCGAAGGTTTAAGTTGACTTGGCTTTTATAGTTGCTAGCTGTCTTGCACTCAAACCGACAAAAGTTGCCTGTCTGTTTTGATGTGACTCTGGCTAATTGACCTCCAAACTTGTGTTTTCATAATTAAGCCAAAACGAAACCGAGTAGTAGTAGCAAATTGAAAGTTAACGAAGCTGCAGAATTTCTCAACCAGATTTAAAAGTATCTTGAAGTTAAGCTGGCGAATACAAAATGACGTTTTGTGTTTTAAGGTGGTTCTAAGCACTTACAAAACAAGTTGATATGACATCGCTCGAACAAATAATCACAATGCATTTATAGAATAGGATATAGTTTAGAGGTTTAGTAAGCTTAACCTATATTCAAAACAAACGTGAACAAACCTTATAGTTTTAAGAGGAAGACCACCTCAATCTTCTTTACTGATCCTCAAATACCATATTATTTTGTTCTCTGGAGTCACAAAGCGACACTTAAAATGCCAAGACGGCAGCTGCAAAAGAAATTTTGTGGCCAAGTCGATAAAGATGCATTCGGCTGGATGGTTTCGTGGTTACCCCAGTTATTGCCCTGTTTCTCGTCTGTTCTGTTCTTCGGGTTCGGGCTCATATCGAATGCGCGCGCATGCGCAAAGGATATGGAGGCGTCGGGGGTTGCAGGAGAGGCTCTGTGTAATCTTTGCAGCTGCAGGACCGAACGATCTGCACCTGGCCTCGCCCGCTTAATTAATTTCCCAGCTGACTCAGCCCAGGCTCTTCACGGAAAAGCAAAGAGGGAAGTGACAAACCTCTGACTATGCCGCTCTTCTTGATAAGCTTGTGGCGGGCAACTGAGGGGGCACTTCCTGCTGACCCAAGGGCGAAAAAAGCTGAGGCTCGGCTGCAATGCCTCACTTCGCGGTGACACGTGCGAGGCGTGAACACTCACAGCCACATCCCCTCCTTTCTTCGGCCCCCAGTGCTCCTTTTCACTTTAATTTACTTGGCTACTGCGCGTTCGACAAGACTCAAAGCGATTCGAAATGCATTTGGCGCCATTTGGCCGCTCGGTACTTATATTTTTAAACGCATCAGCGACAACAAGACCGAAAGTCGTCACACATCCGTCCATCACACATTGGGGGCCACAGCGGCGACACTGCGAGAAAAAATGAGAAACACATTTTACATAAAAAAAAAAGATATGATTCCCAGAATGGAAGAATAATTTATCATTAATAACAACAGAACATGGTTAATATTTAAATCATTTACAAAATCTTTTATGACTTGAATCGAATTCCTGAGATATTTTTTCTTTAGAAATGAATAGTGAAAATATGTACCTTCCCAACTTTATTACCAACATTTCTAGCATTATCTGAGGTGAAATTTTATTAGCTCAGTTTTTGAAGTCTTAAAGTTTGGTAATAGGTGGTTCCCTCATAATTTTGGCTACCATATTCTGGGCCTCGCAGGAATTTCTTTCTCTGTAGAGGGGAAATGATGAATGGGGATGTGGGGGCAGACAGAGACGGCGAGACAGCGGGACAGTGGCCGAGAGCGGGACGGCGATAGCAGACGTCAGGCAGACGCTGCATTTTCGCTGCCTCGATGGCGTTACATGATTTGTAATATCAGCAAACATACGTCACAACAACAGCGGCAAGAGCAGCATGTGCATAAATGGAGTCCGGTTCGCTTGCCGACTGCTAGACGAGCAAGACATGTTTATTTTTAACAATATTCAGCAGATTATCATCTGTCGTCTGCTGCACTCCGATGAATGGACGAGTTTATTGCCTTGAAAGCTAGCCAAGAAAAGTAGGAATGTAATTTCAACAAATTAGCAAATTCGTTTAATTTGGAGGCTATACAAGAATTGCTCAAACTAAGAGTTATGACTTGGGATTTCCCTCGCCTTTGGTTAGTCAATGTTACTGATAAAGTCGTGGCTTTTAATGATAAATTTTGGTTAAATTAAATACTTATTACAAATTTTAAACCACATCCTATCAGTGTTCATGAGAAAACTCATGCTTTGTAATACAAAACTTCAATAGTTATATATAAATTCAGAAATATTTTTCGAAATATAATATAATATGTTATTATTATTAACTTTAATTTTGTGAAATTATATGTCGTGCCAGGCTCCCGGGTAAATTCACAAAAACCGTGAACCGCCCAGAAGAATCGGTTTCGTTAAGCGGAAACCGCTTGAAAGATGAAAAGGGAACCCTGGAGAAAGAGGAAATTGTGGGGCATAAACACCCGCCGACAAAACAGACAAGATACACACTCAGCCCGGAGAATCACATATATTCGGCGGATAGCAAATTACGCACTTAAAGTGCTCGCCAAATGACAGGAAACGCGTCATTTTTACGAACTTCAAATTACGATTTTTTTACGTTTCCTTGTCTTTTGCACACTTAAAGTCGAAAGGCGTTGCCTGTGTGTTGGTTTAGTGGCTGCTACTAAGTAAGTAGCATGGGAAGAGAGGCCAGCACGGTGCAAAGTGCAAACACAGTATTTTCGTGAGCGCAATTAAAACTGGCGCATTTCCTCATTTATTTGTGCGAGTGTATCTGCGGGCATTTCCTTGAAAAGGGACACATGGTGGGGGAGTGCATCCTGTGCGCGGCGGATATGCGAACGTTGCGCCGACGACTCGACGACTCGACTTCCTGCCATTGACTTTTGTCAACCGAATAGTAACTGAAAACCATTTCCCTTTCCTTTTTCCATTTCCATTTCCATCCACATCCACCGAAAACAAAGCGAAGCGTGAAAAACAACGCGTGCTCAGCACGAGTTACCGATCAACTCGAATGTCAATGCCATATGCCATATACAGTGTGCCAAAGTATAGAACATTCCCTGACAACACGAATCAATCACTTCGAACTCAACTCGGCCGCTCGAGCGGGTGGAGGTGTATTGGAGATCGGAGTCAACGGAAGCCCCTCAGACAGATCCATTTGGCAATTGCTGACTAATCCGCCCCGCTTTTCCGCTTTTCACACGCTTTTCCCGCGCGTGGGATTGGGAAACCGAAATGAACTTCAAGTGTTTTCATTGGCCTCTAACGTAGGCGGAAGTGGAAGCACATGGAAATCAAACAATCTAAACTGGCCATTACATAGAGATCTTTTCATTCAAAATTATATTATTATAGTTATTTACTACCCAAATGATTATGGGTATGATTTTTAAGACAAAAAAACCAATAATTAAATTAGTTTTCCATGTGTATACCTCATAGGTGGGCCTCCCCGTTCTGTCTTTGAATAAAAGTTGGAATTAAACAATTGAATTCATAGAGCAGCCACAATTATGTAGTTCGCCTGCTGGGGACCGCCTGAAGATCGGCAATACTTAGAGATTCTTTATGGGTCATTCTCCGCCGGGGGGTTCTTCTAGGGCTTTGTTATTCTAGCCTAATGGTGTTTGAAGTGTCGCCTGGCTGGATTTTAAAATAGTTTATGGCATCCGCTGTCTGATTCACCTCTTGGTTTGATAGGCGTGGGCTGAAATGGCTGCTTTCTACATTAATCTTAACTTGGGATTCGATAAGGGTCTCATTTATTCCACCTGCATTTGGGCATTCTGGGGTTCATTGCCCCGCCCGCTTGTCGTTTCTGTAGATAACTGGAAATAAGGAGCATTTCCCTTAAAAATAGTTATGTTTCCAGAAATTCTGATACAAATATTCCCACTTCCTTTTAGTGAGTAACATTTCGTGGGAATTTCTTTTAGCTGGCAACGAACTGTGTAATTAAAACCGCTGCGACTCCCTACGCATTTCCTTGAGCGGAAGCTCCCCGGAGTTCGTTCCGGAAAACTATTAGGGTTCCCTTTTGGCGAGCTTGGAATCTCGACGCTGGGCTTCCGCTGGCTTCTCTTCCCATTGCCATTTCCATTCCCAGTCCCATTCCCATTCTCATTCCTACCCACATTCGCATTGACACCTTTTATGATCCGTCGGCGGATGTTTCGCTTGCTGTTTTTTTGTAGTGCCCCCGATCCCCTGCCGTATTCCCATTTCGGCGGCTCTTTGTTTTGCTCGCCACATTCGCAGCTGCCAATTGGGCTAATTATTTCCGCTCCACTCTGCTTTGACCTCACCTCCTCGGAGCGGACTCCGGACTCCCCTGATCTCTGACCACCTCGTTTGCAATCGCAATCGAAGCTTGGCCCGTGTTTCCAGGTCAGCTATGTCAGCCACATGCCGCCCTGCCGGCCCCGCCCCCGGATCCCCCATTCAAATGGACCGCCGATCGATACGACAGCCGCCTCGTAATGATTATTCAGCGCTTCCTTTCGCGTGCGATCCGCCTCGATCCGCTGACGCCGCCCATTCCGACAACAAGGTCAGATTTAATAATAACAGCATACGAACTCGGAAAGGAAGTCCCAGAACGGTCAGTCGAATACCAGACACTCTAGAGCTGAAGTCGTTCTACTGCTATCTTATCAAATACCTTTATTACTCCATTCGGGAAATCAGAACCAATGTACCAAGTACTATAGAAATTGGTAATAGTACATGTTTCCACATATGACTTTATAAAAACCAAAATGTGTTAGTTTCTTAGTTTAAAATTAAATTTTACAAAAATATGATAGGCAGAAAAAGAAGGAAACAAAGTAATCGAGCTAAGCCCACCTCATGACTAATGTACCCCTTAATCGCTGAAAAGCGCGGATGATCGCACTTATGATGTGTCGCATGCGTATTATTATTTGTTTAGTACATGCCCGTTTTGTTTCTTGCTTTTGCTGTTGTAGCGATTAAAACAATTGCCAGCTTGTGAAAGCATTTCCGTTGTGCTAGCCACCACACACATGAATCACAGCCATTAATCAGCAACTCTTACTCCACTTTCAGAACCAGAGCCGAGCGAGCGGAAGCGAAATGCAAGTGGAAGCCAGCTACCCGAAATACGCCGGACGTGTGCCACCTCTGGACCTCTCGCAGGTGAACGCGGGCCAGGATCTGTGGGGCGGCAACGGGACCAGCACCCCGTCCTCCAGACGCCACCTGCACCACCCCTACCAAATGCTGGACAAGTGTCGCGGCGGAGTCACCCTGATCAGTGCCTCCTCGAACTCCTCCTCCGACGACAACAACAATCGACTGATGGGCGGCGATGATGGAACCACAAGTCTGCTGCACCCGATGGGTTCCGACGGCCTGCCCCTGGATCCGCGGGACTGGACGCGAGCGGACGTCTGGAAGTGGCTCATCAACATGGCGGTGTCCGAGGGACTGGAGGTCACGGCCGAGCTGCCCCAGAAGTTCCCGATGAACGGGAAGGCCCTGTGCCTGATGAGCCTCGATATGTACCTGTGCCGAGTTCCGGTGGGCGGCAAGATGCTCTACCGGGACTTCCGGGTGCGACTGGCCCGGGCAATGGCCCTGCTCTCCTAGGTGTCTCGCGGATACCCCTCCCTGGTTGTACATATCTCTAGGATTCGGTTAGTTTAGCCTAGTTCTCCTAGCTGTAATGCCTAGTCGCTAGTGCTCTCGTTAGTTAAGTTTAGGCGTAACATCCTGCATTTCAATATTGTCAAAGATTGCTTCAAGATCTTCGTACAAAGCCGAAGGAAATGAGCAAAAATGAAAAAAGAGTGAAGTTAAAATGCTGTCCTATTAGTTTGATAAGTTCGCATCTGATGAAAATATAAAATGAAATTTTATAAACTGAACCAACTGGTGTTTTTATTGGACTCGAAAATAATGGAAATTATTTAAAGGGGAAATAATGAGTAATTTCCGTTACAACAACTTTAAAAATTTCAGGAACCTGCTGAGAAGTTGAGAGAGGCTTTAGGTTAACTAGAATCGTTTAGGAAATGTATTTGAACCGAGGTACTATAGTATAGAGATTTTTAAAATCTCAACATACAAACATGTTTTGCATTAAATTGGTTGGCCCATGATAATGAGTCGACCTTGGAATTGGCTTATAATCTTAATGTACACATTAATTTTCAAGCAAATTTATAATTAGTCCAGATTTAATTATGATTTTGTGAGACAAATTTGTGTTTGATCAAATAAACTCTTCAAGGAGACTTTCGGTATTACAGAAATCTCTTCCAACCCAAAATCTCGGTGTCACAGAAAGCATTAAAAATTTAAAACCATCCATATAGTAGGCTTTGAAAACAATGATCTTAAAATTAGTATATCAGTAAAGCTCTGTGACATCGCAGATAATGTTCAAATTTTCGAGCTTATGTTTATTTTATATTATTATCGATGTGTTTTTCTGTAAGCCTTTTAGCTAGACATATTAACAAAATAAATAGAATACATCTCACTAGATCCTTAAACCAAAATATCATTGCTATATTTAACAGGCACTTTGCAACATTTTAGTTTATTTAATCTCAGTCTCATTGGCCAGCAGATACTTTTGAAATAATCCCAACAAAGAATACCGCACGGGTCTTGAGCAATTCCGCTCTCTTTGGGACTTAATGTTCTGTTTATGTCTTTCACAATTCCCCCAGACGAACTCAAATTGACAAGTGATATATACGTTCGCCCAATTAGCACATCATTAAGTCCCAACAAATGCTCTGAGTTGAAAATTTGGGTGGAAAGGCGTACGAAGATGAACCCCATACCTCTCACACTCACACACACAGACGAGCGCAGTAAACTCTTTGTTATTGTTGGCCAGAAGTTAGTGCCAACATTTGTTTAGGCCCTGGTCATACATAGATCACCAGAAAGTGTTTATTTTCCAAAGACTTTTCCCGTCTGTGTGATTAATGTGGTAGGAGAAAAGGGGGAAACTGGAGTTACTTCTCAGTAAATAGGGAAGATCAAATGGCCAAAAATGGTAGAACTGCAGTTACTTCACAGTAAATAAGGGAATACAAATAAAAGGAAAAGGGGGAGAGAGACTGGCGTTACTTAAAAAAAAAGGTTTTTACAAATACCCTTTTGATTTTAAGGGGATCCTAACAATAATCACAGAAATCCTCGTAAATATCATTCATAATTATTAAGTAAGGCAATTAAATTAAACCTATTTGTTGAATAACCAAAAACTTAAAACTGGAAAAATGGAATGGTTGAAAATGGTTAATACTAAGGTATTTTAAGAACCTTGGTCAAAATCCACCGAATAAATAAAACGTAAGTACAAATTGAAACAAATTTCCCTCTGTAGATTCTAAAATGATGATCCACTTAAAACAGAAAATCAGAAAGCCCAATTTTTCGGGAGGGATCTGAAGAGTCCCCATTTAAATTCAAACTGTTGCAAAAAACGCAGCGGAACAATTATGACAATAGCAATAACAATAACAATAACGGATAACGATAATCAGCATCGGTAGTCAAATAGAACCCGGATAGATACAAAGATACATCCGTGTGTGGGCGAGTGAGAGAGCGATGGTTACATATATACAAATTCAAAGAGCTCCATCCGCCCGTGCATCCGCTCATTTCATTTGGGTTTTTCTTTTTGTGCCTCCTATGAATGGGCAGATACACAGTTGCATAGATACGCAGATACAGATACATTTGGATGTTCTTCCTGCTGCTGCTGCTTTTTCGCTCCATGTGGCTCATTGTCGCTGGGTTTTGTAAGTTTGCATTTAGTGCAGTTCGACCGTCGGTTTTTCGGGAGCATCCGGGATGTAGTTAAAGGTAAAGGAAGTGAGACAAATGAGCCAGACCAGACCAGACCCGAGTTCCCTGCTCGGTTGTTACCTTGTAAAACAGAAACCCAAACACAACACTCAAACCGAGGCAGCAACAGATGTCGCAACCCGACACATGCCAACACCAGGGGCACAACCTTGTCCGCCAGCTGACGTCGCTGCATCCGAAGACCTCGAAACGGGCCCAACAGGAATTTGAACTCCAATTACAATTCGGCAGAACTGCATAACTCAAATTGGGCAGGTCATAAAGGAATCTTTAGAACTCCAACTTCATAGAATTCCATCCATATTCCTGTTAAAAATATCTCCAAGCGTTTATTTATATTATTTCTTCAATGAATTACAAAAAATGTTATATTATTTTATATTTTCTATTGGTTTTAAAAAAACGAAATAATTCAGATGAATATAAAGTTGGGGAAATAACCCATTTTAATGTAACCATTTTTATAGATTTATAACACAATTAATTTTAATAATAACAATATTTTAATGTACAACTTGATTTCCTCATCCTATAATTGGAATCATAGAAAAAAAAATTCGACATACCTTGAATTTTAAATCAATATACATTTATAACGGAAAACACTAGTATTACAAATTTACGAAAGTCTAAAATCCAAAATGCAGTCAAACAGTAACTTTTTTAAGAGGTTGGTAAGGGTGCAATCTGTGTTTTGAAAAGCTTATGACCTCTCCACTTCAGTTTTGTTCCCGTAAAGATCTATCAGTCAGTAAGTTCCCTATATATGACATGCATTTCGAAAATGCCGCGGAACTCCATTCAGCCGGAGTGTGACCACAGGTTGGTGATCGAACAGGCCTTGGTTTCAGCCGTGGATCAGACACTCCGACCCTTGGACTATGAGAAACGCCAGCGCGAAGCCCGCGAGATTCTTCTCAAGTCCCAGGAGAATCTGTTTCAGCAGATGGGCCTAGACCAAAGTTCGGTGGACGAAGGAGGTGTGCTAACGGAAGACGATGAAGACGGGGCTTTCAGCGGACCAGTGCGTCTTAGGTCTGAGATATTACTAAACGAATATAGGAAGTTGTACGAAGCGCCTGCCAAGACGGCATCTTACGAAGTTCTACTCCTGAAGGACATCAGTAAGTACAACATTTATGCTTTATAAAGGGGCTATTCCAGTGATGTTTGACTCCCCAGAGCAATATACGTGGCTGATACTGGGCCTTTGCATCGCGGCGTGCAGCATCTTTACCCTGATCCATTTGATATGACCTGTCACCGAACTATGTACTTATTGATCTGTGGCGAACGCGGCGAGCAAAACAAAACGGCAAATCGAATAAACCATATAAAGACCGGGAAAATTGAGGAAATGTAAAGTAGAATATCCGCTGGCAGGCGAACGGAAGGCGAGGTGCGAAAACAATAAAAGCGGACGGAAGTGGACAGGGACGGAAACCGACGACGGTTCCGTCGATCGTTGGACTGTTTTCCGACCAATGCCACAATAGATATTACAAACCATAGACTGGCTACCGGGCTTCGCCGTTCGGTCTTCTGTCTTCTGTATTTTGCCAATTTGTCGAAATGCTTTTCCCGCTTTTCCGGCGCCGTAATTGAATTTCTGTTTCGGGGAGGAAATGACTAAACCAAAAACGCTTTACACTCCCGTCCTCAAGTGGCTCAGGAAGCTCGATAGGATGGGTTTTCAATTGCACAATCGAGAGACTCCAGAACTCCAGGGCAGGGCACTGTTATATTTTTTAATTAGTTCATTGCCTGCTCCGGCGCGATATTTCCCACGAAACTCCATCTGCTGTGGGGTAAACAAATGGAGTGAATCAACAGAAAACAGAAAAACACGAAATATGGAAAGAGTTTTCGAAGCCACACACAATGCACTGGGGGCAGCCACTTGTTGATCGTTTCTCGTTTGTTTGTTCTGGTCCGAAAGAGTATGCTAAACATGTTTGGGGCATCGGCATCCAGGAATTTATGATCCCAGCCCCTTATCAAAATAATGCGTATAGAAAACCCATCATTACGACCCACGCAGGTGAGTCAGAGCGGCGGATGCCATAAAGAATCCCAAGCCCAAATAAGGCGACGTTTTGGACACCATTAGGAGGCTTACAGAAAAATATATTACGAGACCCCTTGGTGGAAAGTCTTAGGTATTTCAGAGCTTCAGGAGGTCCCCAGCGGGAAAGTCAAGTTCTGTAAGGGTAATTAGTAAATTTCGAATTCATACATTGGGCGTGCAGAAGAATCATGTGGAGCTGGGAAATCCCGGGGGTCCGAATTCTTACCGCTCACATTGGCGACTTCCGGCCGCGTTAGATGGAATATTATTGTTGTTTTTTTCAGCGAATCCAAGAGCACTTGAAGTTCAGCGGACTGGATTTCTGCGTTTTTTCATCGCTTTGATTTTTGGGTCTCGGGTTCTTTCTCACTCCCACGCTCATGGGAGCTGGAAAAGCTGTGTGTGAATGTTGTTTGAGGGAAATGCCCAAAGACAAAAGTCTCAGGGCAGCCAAGAAACTGTCATTGCCAGCAGAACCCACACAAAGAGATACTTGGGTACTTTGGCTGGATGGGAGAATGTTATGCATAGAGAGTGGTCTGATTGCCACACACCAGAAGAAGTTCATGGGAACGAACTTTGCGGCCCGGGTAAGTCAAGTGTGAATAATGGTGGCAGGGGGATTTGGGGCCTAGGATGGAGGGGGGAGTACTTCCCCCTCGTTGCAGCAAGTGCAGTCATCTAATAGATGCGAGTACCAGTCATGAATACGACAATTAATGCCAGCCACCATTCATGATTTACTCCTAGCACAAACGGCAATCAAGATAGAAACACCCTTTCCACAGAGAAAAAAAATAATGAAATAATTAATTTAATTTATGCATTTATGAATATAAGATCTTTTTTAACAATACTTTATCTGTAACCTCTTTAACTTAACAATTTAATTGTACATTTAATAGCAAATCAGTCTTAGTTTTGTAGACTTAACGCATATTATTATTTTATATTTATTTATTTCTTGAAGCATAATTTATTTTAAAAATATTTTAATATCTCAAAAATCTTAATGTTCCTTTAAGATATTCAGTGATAACACAATTTGGACATTAAAAAACACAGTTTTTTATTAATATATAGGTTCAAATTGTAATGGATACTGGAAATACAGCTTGTGGTTAGTATATTAGTTAACCCGTATTGAAAGACCATAAAAAATACAACACTTTTTGCCAGTGTAGTCCATAAACTCCTCTTCTCCGGCACTTCCCATCCAATTGCTTGCTTATGCAAGGCAACGTGACTGTGTGGGCGTGTCATCACTTTCAATTTTGCGGCCAATTTGAGTGACACTTTCTGCCTGTTTGTCACGCCGCTTGCGTAGCCAAAGATTGCGGCACAAAGGGGCGGAGGGAGCGGGAGTGGGAGTGGCACCGGGCTGCAGGAACCGCCAAGGAGGCCTAGAGACGCAGCTCTGTGTCTGCTCGTCGTCTGCTGCGCTTCCGTTTCCTGCGCATAAATTTTAATGAGCGAGCCAGATTCCCCTCCTCCGCCTCCCTATAAAGACTCTATCAATTGAAGATAAGAACTTAAATGAAAAAAAAGCAGAATAAACAGTCGGCGGGATGGGAAACCCTTGGCTTCGTCAGTGTCTCTTACCTTGACTTTCGCGAACCGTGCACAAAGTCACGGCAATGTTGGCCATAAATTGGCACAACCAGTTTTGGCCACGGGAGAAAACAAAAGAAAAGCCGAGGCATTGGCCAAATGGATGAGGCTTTTACTGGCTTTCCCAACCATGAAATTCGCGCAGAAGCACTCGAGCAGGAATACAGGTGGGCCGACTGATCGACAGGTGTAGTATCTCGCAAGGAAATATAAAAACAAAGTCATACAATATGGGGATTTTTAATTTTGTTTATCAAATGTGTAGATTGTTAAGCATATGAACAGATTTCTTATTAACTTGTTTTGATATTCTATATTTGAAAAATGATAACGTTCATATGTATTTTTCGAAAATTTATTTTTTCTTAAAGAAAGGTTGAAACACACATTTCGATCATTAACATAATATAATCTAAAATATAAATTCCTCGAATTGGCCCTTCTGAGAAATCGTGTCAAATATTTATATGTTTGTTATTCATAAAAATGAAAATTTATTTAATTCATTTTTTAAAAACTGCTATGCTATGCTAAAGAATATGCTGATTGACCGGAAATGGGTGCTCGTAAACATACTTAAGTTTAAAAAAAAATGTTTATTGTAAAGAGCAATGTTGAGATTAAAAGTTTAAAATTTGGCTTACTCTTTTAACGGAATTCCCCAACTAACGTTCTTAGATTTGCCATGATAAGTACGAAAATAGTAAGTAAAAGGTAAATTCTGGGACTGAATGTATAAGAACTTGTCAATCTGTTCCCCTTTTAACGAAATCTCCAAATTCACATCCTTATATTCTCCTAGACGTGCACATTCCAGCAAAAAATACATAAGTATGTTAATATATTTTCAAAAATTTTCAGCGCCATCCCAAGATCTCTTAACTTCTCTAACGAAATCCCCCAGTGCACATCCTTATATTCTGTATAATAAGAACATAACAAAACATAAGAACGCAATCCTAAGATTAAGGATTTATTAACTTTTTACTCTTTTCCCCTTTAACGAAATCTCCCCATTCATATCCTTATATCCTCCCATATGCGCATACCAGTAGAACCCATAAGTATGTTAATATATTTTCTAAATATTCAGCAATCCTAAGATTGAATGTTTAGGAATTTTACTCTTCTAACGAAGTCCCCCAATGCTCATCCTTATACTCCCCCTGATATTCTCCCGGATTCCAGCATACCCTCGCAGCTCTAGGACCCCAGTTTTCTTCTCTCTCCTTCGCAGTCTTGGCCACACACCGCTCTGTCTTCAGCTGGCAATCGAAACTAGTTTTTCAGGTTCGGCGCACGGCTGATAACAACAATTGCAATGCGAATGACGCCGGACGACGGCGCATGCGCGCCACTCTTGCATTCCTTTCGGTGGCTCTGGGTGCGCAGAGCCCCTGCCCCTTCCCCTTCCACCTCCCTTCGAGGCATTTGTGGAATTTTAATTGCGCAAAAAGCAGCGGGACGGAGAGGCCACTGCAATTGCAACTGATGCGATGGGCTGGAATGGGAATGGCTGAGAATGACGTTGAATGATGGTTAGTTGGAGGTTGCTTGCAAGTGAGAACATATCGCGTGATGGTGATAGATATAATGGCCGTGGACAGAGCTCAGTCTTGTCTTGGGAAGATGGGGATGAGGCTGCGATGGCACATTCACCGGCCACGCCTTGGACTCAGATACCCAGACTGCCGACCGCTGATTGCGATGGCAAACAGCAACAGAGACAGAAACCAACGGACCAGAGCAGAACCAAGCCAGTGGAGGGCTGGAGGAAAATCTTACACGCTGCTCGAATTATAAGTCGTCGACATTTTGCCTAGTAGTCGCCACAGAAAAATGAGCCAGCATAAATAAACCAAAGCGAAGCAAGGCGAAATAGAATAGACATTTGTATCTGTTGTTTGTGCCTGTGCCTCTGTCGCTGTTGTAATTGAAGTTGCAGAAAGCCAGAAAGCCCAACAGCCACAGCCACAAAGCCCAAACTAAAGAGAAGCAGAATAAGATGGGGTCTGTCTTGGTCCCCACCTCCATCCCCATCCACATCCACGTCTCCATCTCCGTATCCACGGAGCCAGTGGAGCGCGAGGCATGGCGCATACGGAAGCCATAAGCTGCAAGAGATTTCTCTTCTTTGGCCTCCGCTCGACTTTCGGCTGGCTGTTGAACCCGCAGCGCATCACTGGAGCGTGGACTCCCCGCCCGCTGATAGTAGTCCTCCTCCCAAGGGCCCCACTCGGCCAAATCACTTGCCCCAAAACGTGTTCAAGGATGCCATCGAAAATCAATCGCAGAAACGAAAACGGAACACTGCCGAAAGGAAGGGATGCCCAAGCACAAATCGCCGAAAATTACAGGAAGCAAAAGCACTTGCCGAAAACGATCGAAAATCATTCAATTACGACAGCTGGCCCTGCATATAAATAATGGGCGTGAGCTCCCCGAAACATAATTATGTAACCACACAGGGGAAAAAGAGATCTTGATATGGCTTTATGAATTCAACAGCAGTAAATGTTTCTTTATTTTTTTTTTTTTGGAAATTGTTTATTTTTATTTATAATTATAATTATTATTTCATGTTAAAAAAAGTTTATAATTTTAAAATTAAATTTAAATTATTCTTCATCCTTTGTTTTAAAAGTATTTATTTTATTATTTTGTACAGAACTAAATTTCAGAAAAGATTTTTGAACAACAAAATTTTTCTTTTCCGATATATGTAGTTAAAAGGGGGAACAAAATTGTAGGTGGAATCACAGGTGCACAATTTTATTACAGGATGCGGGTGCAGAAATAAAAGCAAAGCGAATGAGGTCAGGGCTTTTTGGGCATTAAGTATATGTATGTTCCCCCAATTTTGAAATACAAATTTAAATTCAAAAGTGGCGCCAGAATCAAACCTTTTAGAACTATCCAACACTTACGGATGCAGTTCCTGTTATCGATAAATTTACTTCTGGTATAATTTCATGGTATGTTTCATGGTATTTTTAAACAGACTCGCAACGGCCACACCTGCCTCAAAACAAGAAAAAAATTAGGATAATGCTGCGGATATAAACAAAGGATTGTCGAAAGAACGTTTTACACCAGATCGTTGGCACTTCCCCAGCAGGCAATGAGTTTCAATTTCTACGTGGAATCGTTCAATTCAACGTTGCAGTCGATTGCGCGACAAGTGGAGCAATTTGCTGGCGTTGCACTGAAGGCAGCTGTCGATCTGCGCGGAAATCTGGAATCCTTGACCGGCGATTTTCGTTGGCAGAACGGACCCATTGCCTTCACCGACTTGCAGGCCACCCTGCTGAAAGTCCTAATCGTCCTTCTCCTGGGAACCTGCGTTCTAGCCGGCTACTCGTGGTCCGTCTACGGCCAAGTCATCACGGAGAAGTTTGTCAGGCCAAGTAGGAATATGCTAAAAACCAGGGGTTTTTGTAGATTTCCGTAACACAGATATGTTTTGCGTTTCAGGTACTTTAAAAGAGATCGAGGAGCTTAAATTATCGGTGGCCAAGTTGAAGTTGCCCAAGGAACACTCTCCGCGCATCTAGAAGCCATGTCTAAGATCAAGAAGTTCTTTTCCCGGAAGAAGGAGGAGGCTGCAGCCTTTAAGGTGGTTTTTATCAAGCACAAGTTTAAGAACCAATTTAAAAATAAGTATACTTACAGCTCAAGCTCACGGGTAGCTCGATGGGCGCAGGTCATAAGCTGAATTCCACCAAACAGGAGGCTCCTTCGAGTAGTTCCCGCCAAAAATACGAGGCCTATGTTCCACCCAAGCGAAACGATCTGAGTAACGAGGCCAGGGCTGCTGCGAATGCTGCACTGGCTCGCATTGATAAGAAGACATCCAGGGAATTTAACACCTCGCTGTCGGCGGTGAAGGCCCAGGCTAAACGGGAGCTGGAAGCAGAGCGTCGCCAGAAGGAGGAGGCGGAGGCCACGGCTTCCACCATCAGTACAACCACTTCTTCTTCCGGTGGCGACAATCGTAACCTGGCCTGCGAGGGCGTCTTCTTCCGCTGCCCCATGATCAGCGAGGAGATTCTACCCAAAAGCGTGTGGAAGGCCCGGATCAAGGAGTTCCTCTACCAGCAGCTGGAGGGAGATCGCGGTCTCACCGGCTGCCTGATCATCCACAACTGCAATGTGAAAGAAAAGGCCGACGAGTGCATTGCCACGCTAATTAGATATCTGGAGAACCTTATCAAGAATCCCGAGGAGGAGAAGTTCTGCAAGATTCGCATGTCTAACAAGATCTTCAGCGAGAAGGTGCGCTACGTGGAGGGTGCCCTAGATGTCCTACAAGCAGCCGGCTTCAATGAGGTCACGATCGATGACGAGCAATTCTTGCTGTGGACCCGAGAGCAAACGGAACAGGATCTCGATTTGCCCACGCTGGTGGAAGCGCTCAAGAACTCGGAGACCATTCCCCTGGAGCTGGACAGGAACATCAAGGTTCTACTTCCATCGCAAGCAAGGCGCGTCGTGCTACCCGATGAGTTCTATCGCCTGGCCCCGGAGGAGATCAAGAAGGAGCAGCAGTTGCGTTCGGAGGCCATTGCCCAGTCCCAGATGCTGAGGACCAAGGCGATGAGGGAGCGCGAGGAGCAGCGCAACTTGCGCATGTATCGATACGCTTTAGTCAGGGTTAAATTTCCCAACGGACTCTTTATTCAAGTAAGCCATTTCGCGATGATGTCATCCGTAGGAATTTTGTGTAATAAGGTGAATCATTTCCAGGGCACTTTCAATGTTTACGAGAAAATAGCCGACGTGTTTGAGTTCGTGCAGTCTTGCCTGGCGGATGAGAGCCTCGATTTTAGCTTGGTGGCCACCAGCGAGGGAAAACTGGGCGAAGAAGACCTGGAGAAGACACTATTCGACTGCAAGTGAGTGCCGGAAACAATAATTGTACATACAAGAATATTGATTTATGAGAAATCTCCAATTTCAGACTCATTCCCAACTCCTTGCTGCTGTTTAGCGCAAACGGAGTTTCTGCTTCCGTACAATCGGATCTAAACTATTTAAAAGAAGATCTTCTGATGCTGGTGCAGGCTATGTAGAAGTGATCTTAACCATCTAATCAGCGGTACTTGTCCCTTACATTATAACGGAGCTGTTGTTATTTATTACTTTCAAATCTATTATTCAAAATCAATTATAAACGCACTTTACAAAAAAAAACAGAACGTGTTTGTATAGGCCTTTAAACCTGCGGCGTTCAATGCTGTTGTTTCAGTAAATTTAACCTGCTATTTTACGTTTTTAAATAGATTTTTGAAAATATATTTTAGTTTTTTGAAAAAATGTTATAAAATACTTTCAAGCCACTGTGCAGCCAACAGCTGTTTGGTATCTTTTCGCAGACGTTAGTTCAGGTGGTATTTCGGGGATACCTGTAAACGGTCCTACTTAAAGTGGGCGATGAGTGCAAAAATAAACAAATTGCTGTGCTAGCAATTAAAAATTAGCCAATAACCAATAAAGTATGAGCTTAAACTGTGAACTGTGAAGAGTTGCAGAAAGTGTAACGATCGGGGAACCATTTGGTGCTATGTAAATGTGAGTGAGTATGGACATCCACCCGGAGTCAGATGTTTGTGCAAACAATAACAAAGGGCGGCCAAGTCGTCTTATTAACAATTGTTCAATGATTGCTTAGTCGTATTAATTTTGGGGTGGAAAAGCAATAAATATTGTTCTTAATAAGCGGGCAGATGTTACGCCTACTTAAAACTACATAATTCACGCACTCTTATGCCGTCAGCTCATCGCGTGGTCTTCTGGCACATTGTTTTTTCCCACTCCACGCGACTTTTCCTGGTCATTATCGAATTATTATTTGTGCTGCTCTCCATGTGGGTGCAATTTGTAAATGTTTAAGCACTAATTTACCAGATGCTTGATCAGACGGCTGTCGCATTAAAGGGCATTTCTGAAAACTCGAAAACCCCTTTTCGATTTCAAATACTCACGATTTTCAACTGGTTGTAAGATAGGAACCTGTAATGTTAGAGACTTGAAGCTCTTCATGTAATTTATTATCAAAATAAGAAGTAACATTAAAAATTCAATTATTTTTGGCTGTCTGTGTTGTCAAAGAAAGCACAATTTTTGTAAACAATTCAACAGAGTTTCAGATTTTTCTCTAATTCCGTTTGCCCCCAAGACAAATTTTGGTTCGGCGTCCCTGCTGATACCCTCCATAATTCGTCATTCACCGAGTACAATATAGTTATATTCGAGTTAAAACAGTTCAAATTCGCAAATTTATTTTAACTATTTATTTGTTTTTTAAGGCATGCACTATGTTTTATTTTTCGCTCTTAGCTAGGAAACCATAAACTCATTGAATAGTTTTTCAATTGTTGATACATAAACGTAACTATTATTCGTCATTAAATTTGGTATACAACCTTGGAAATGTTGACGCATCATAATTTCATCATTACCTCTTTAACACATCTTTTGGCTGATGGGATATTGTCGTTCGATCTGGTCCGATTTCAATAGCCCCCGAATTTGGTTGTCGCTGTGATATTTAAAGTACAAATTTCCTAGAAACTGGGTCGAAATAGAAAAGTTTCCTAATTTCGATTTCAACTTAATTCGTGGGAATCGAAAACTAGAACAGGGATCTGTATCTCTAGTTTTTTTTATTCAATTCCCCTGAGCAAACAGTTGCATTTAATGAACCAATTTCGCAGTTGAGCCGTTCAGTCTATCAGGCGGCATCAGAAACGGTATAAATAAAAGTCGGGGGAGGAATTAAAGAGATTGAGGAGATGGTGGGACAGCAACGGATGCTTCGTCGAAGCTCCCGGCACCGGCAATTTGGCGTAAATCTCGCTTGATCTTGGGAAAAAGTAAATAGAAAAGCACCTAAAATCAAACATTAATGAATCTTTTCGGCGCGGCTGCAAGCTCAGGGCTTAAATTAAGCCAAGCAATCGCGCCAAATCGAAACACGCAGCCACGAGAAGGGAGCTGAAAGGCAGAAAGCTAAATAAAAACCAGCCAGCAAGTCGGAAAGCCAGACTGCAAGCCATCGCATAAATTGGCTGGGCTGGAGCCAAAGATTTCATTGTTGGCCATTGCTTATTATGGCCAGGCATCGGATCTAGGCCTTCATTAAACGGCCAAGACCAGCAACTTCAGATGCACTGAGAAAAATGTCACCAAATGCCATCTGATCAATATATGCTGTTGTTGTATTTCATTCGAACAGAATATTCAATAATTACTTTATGGCCGTGTTCCGTACATAGATTAATCATGATAATTTCAGATACTATCAAATAAATAGGTCGAGAATGGCGTACAATTTAAAATATTATACTGCATAGGCAATTATAAAAGGTTTTGATTCGGGTTTTATTATCATTTTTATATACGAGATATGAAGCTCTTTTCTCTGTGTACAAAAGAGCCTTAATTCAACTTTGGTCCGCGAAGCTAGTGCGTGAGATATGCATTATTTATCTAGCGAAATTTTTCTCATTGCTGCGGCAACTTGTTGCAGGCAGACTTCCTGGTTTGCCCAGCTGCGGCCAAGATAGTCGGTGAAATACCAAAATGATACGAATAGTTTGTTTCTGTCGGTAGATAGCGAGAAATATGTGGGACATCCTGAGGATCGCTGTACTTTCTGGGATAGGGGTTACGGGTTACGGGTTACGGGTCACCCATCGCAGGTTGCAACCTGCACGTGCCTCGCCTCGCTCGACCGCCTGATTGAACGATTGAAAGATCATCACCCGGAGAGAGATCTGGCGGGATAATGATGATGATGAGGTGCAAATTGCCGCTGCCATGAAATTGCAAATCAACTTTCTGACTCCCGATTGCACTTCATTCTAAATTGTTTGCTCAGCCCAGCAGCTCTGCCGCGGCGGATCCTCCGGCGTTAGCACAAAGATTGCAAATCGAATTTCCCAATTGCCGGGGTGCCTCGCTCGGCTCCATTCTCCGGCTGATTTGTTTTTGTGGTTGCCACGAACCAACCGCACACAACAGCAACAATTGGGATCCCGCCCTTTAACAAGCATTTAGCTTGCACCGCCAAGCTCGTGACCCATTCCCATCGCCATCCCCATGCCCACTGCCCAGAACTCCTCCAATATGCCGGCAAGTTTATGACCCGGCTCGAAATTGAAGTGGAAATCGGTTAGCAGTGGGTTCCCTTTTCGATTTGTTTTTATCGCTCCACGCAAGCGCCCTGCATTTACATATTTCTGCCTGCATTTGAACCCTGAACCCTGCGCCAGGGAAATGGGATCCCGAACGGTGAGCGAGGCGACCGGGCAGCTGTGGTCCGGATTAGCTCACTCCTGGCGGAAATGCCTCCCCTGTGACGGGGAAAACAAACAAATAACAATAATTAAGGCTTTTGCTTTAATTAACACTATTGAACTTGGGCGACTGCTGGCATAGGAAAGAAAAGAGGAACTGGCGTTATCGATAGCCGGAAGTGGGTATACTCTATCTTATCATTTTACTTAACTCTTTACTATAACTGAATATAAATGAAATAGAAATACCATAAAAATTATCCCATGGAAAAAAAATTCATTTAACAAGAATGTATTTTTAATAAAATATTTATGATGTCCTACCATTTTTAAAAATCATTCACAATAAATAGATCGATCTATTTCCTTTGTTTTTTATCGAATATATATGTAGCTGTGGAAAAAGTAAGAGAACACAAAAATGGTCACCCTACTTATATTTTTAGGTTTTATAACTGTGTCAAAACATTTTTTAGATGGCCATAGAAAACTTTAATATGAATTGAACACAAAATATTAACTTGGCTTAAGATTTTTAAGTTTCTTAGAGAATTTTCGAAGAATTAAAAAAAATTTTAAACAAAATAATTTCACAATTTCTGTAGAAATGCAGTTGATATCTACCTCCTCGCTAAGAGGTGTTTTTGTCTTATAACAAACATAGACTGTTTTAACAATTATTTCATAACGAAACTAGTTACATCATGACAAGACTACACGAAGTACTCTATCTTACCCTTTCTGGGAACCTATCACAATTTGCAATCAAATAAGAACTTCCGGTCCACTCAGCGAGTGTTTTATGAATGAAAATCTTGTCTCATTGTCTCATCCAGCTCCTCATCATCGTTGTCCAGTTGTCGATGTCCATCGCAAGCGATCGTCACGCTCATTGCCAATTAGTGCAATCAACTGCGTCGATGGTGGGTGGGGTTTTCGGAGCGGTATGCTGAGCGGAATGGGTGCTCCATTGGGTTCTGTTTGCTCAGACCTCAGCCTAGACAATTGCCAGGGAAATCTTACAGAGTTCACAACTTGATAAGATTAATTGACGGGGTCTCCCTTCTTTTAGAGCGCTTAAACCAGTTTATGATAAAGCGAAAAATAATGCAAAATATTTATAAAATTCATTTAGTTAATAAGATATTTTTAATATCATTTTTTTAATGTTTTGCATAAAAAATACTTTAAACTGTAAGCTGTAAATTATTTGGTACTAGAGAAGGATCATAACTCTTAAGATTCAAAATGTTTATAATATTCCTTTAATTTATGAGCTATTTTTAATGCAATTTTGTGAGAATGTTTAACAGAAAAAATACTTAAAACCAAAATATAAATTCTTTAACTGGTTTTTTCGCATATTAGCTGTAGATTATATGGTACTAGTGAAGGATCATAACTTTTAAGAAACGTAAAGGAACAACGTTATGAAAATTCCAAAAACCTGTTGTCCAAAACTTGTTGAGTACTAAAATCGTCAGTGATTAAACAACATAATTAAAGTGATCAGATATTGCAACAGCCGAATGTAAATTTAATCAACTATCTCGACCAGCAGCTTGTTCAATTTATAACGTAGCCCCTGTGATAAACTCCCCTCCCCAAACCCCTTGATCTAACCACTGCAGTCAATTTCAAATACATTTGCAATTTGTCAAATTTTGGTAGCCAGTGCCAAGATAAATTAATTTCGGCATCGATTTGATCGCTTGTCTCTGGTCATTTTGCATGGCTGTGGGCTGGGGGACAGGGACAGGGGCTGAGGGGCTTGAGGGGGGTGGCTTAGACCATGTTAGCCACAAGCCAACATGGCTTGGCTCATTGTAAATGTGCTTTAATGACCACCGGTCAGCAAATCTCATTTTTTGTCGAGGGACCCCATGCCGTTTCACACACACACCCGCAGAAGAGGGGGAGGGGGAGGGCGGGCTGGTGGCTTGGCAAAGATTTCTGGTACCTGTAAAACCCCCTCGCAACTCCCCTGCGTCCATCAGCGGCCAAAATAATGACCACTGTCCACATGGTGCAAAATTAGACATATTTTCTTCTTACTTCGGGTGCTATCTGCCGCCCCTCGTCCCGCCCTCCACCATCTTGGTTCACCTTTTGCATTTTCAACACCAAAAAGTTTTACATTCGGATTTTCCGCAACTGCTGAGAAAAATGACATTACAAATTGTGGGACATTTGTCTAATTAAATCCCTGCCTGCTCCAATAACGAGAGCTTAGATTACAATCTCACAGCGGTGCGTAATGGCTTTTGAGCCAGCTTCGGGATGAAGTGGCTATTTGGGGAAGGGCGGCTGGTTGAAAGGTTGCATTTCGGGGTAAAAAGTTGGGAAATTGAGTTGGAACGAGGATGGAATTCGAGTGATGGAGGGCTGCACTTTGCGCTCCAGTTTCAGAAGGAGAAGTTAAATATCCCTTCGAGGATTTGATGCTTATCATTACTTCCTAGTTTGTGTCCAGAAAGTTCATTGTTCAAGACAAACGAGTAACAGCCTAAGTTAACTTTTGTTTAGTATTGATACAAACATTTTTTAGAATCAACAGATTAGTATTAAAGTTAGTTTGGAAAAGGGCTTTATAAAGTTCGGTTCATAGAAAAATTAAGAGGGAAATAAAAGGTTTTGTAGTTTAAAGATATCTTAGATCGTCGGAAACGCTTTCTTTAACCTATATCAACATATAAAAATCAGTTTAAAACTTTATGGATAATTCTTAAGATATTGAAATTATATATATGGAATTTTAATCCATATAAATGATAATTTTTAACGTTTCCTTCCAAACATATTTTACTAAGTCGACTCCTTTGATAGTTTTATTTTTATTCCATCTTATAAAAAGTAAAATTATTTTAATATTCGAATGGAACTTTTCGGGTTAAAGCTAAACTGATATTATTATCTACATACTTAGGAAGATACAAATTACGAACCCTGCTAAATAAACGTCTGACTAGTATAAGTCTTAAAAATTACAACTGACCAAATGATCTTTCAATATTTTATGGATAACCGACATCAACTAATTCGTCTTCTCTAAGTGGTTTCATAATGGTAAAATAACATTTTTCCTATAGAAAACCCCTTGAACGTTACTTTTATTAAATTCAGGCGGAGATAGGGGCAATCCCCACTGCATTTGCTGTACATAAAGGGCTGGCCACTGACCAATTAGAAGAGCAAAAGAAGTGCAACCCCAGCGAGCGAGTGACCGCTGGCCAAAACGAGTGACAGAGGACCGGCATCTAATGAAATTAAGTCGAATCTCGAGCAGTGAGCACTCCACTCAAGCTATCAAACTCGGATTACTCATGTGGAACCCACTCAATGACCGACTGATAAGAACACGTGTTGCTCCATCCGCCGTCTTGCTCGCACCTCCCCAAGAGAGAGACCGAGAGCGAGGGAGAGGCTCCTAGGCGGGAGAGGGAGAGGCTCAGCTCGCGAGAGCGCGACTCGACGAGGGGTCCAATTAGATTACCGGCAGCAAGCATGCGCTCCCTTTCTGCCCAACGCAGGCTCAACTGGAAACTGTTCCAAAGGCTTCGGCGCTGGCGCTGCTCTCTTATTCTCGCCGAGTGTCTTTTGGCCCTCCATTCGCCAGTCGACTTCGACTTGGACTTTCGGCTCAGTTGCTTTTGAGTCTCATTCCGGTTTGCTGCTCGTCGTCTCGCGGATACTTCAGCGCACTCGCAGATTCAGTCCGAAAATTCATCTTAAATCCAAGGGATATTTAAAACTAACAGATACTAAAAAAAACAGAAGTTCTGAAAAACAGTTTTCTAAAAAAGTATTAAAGAAATGCCGACGGCTTAGTGAGAAAACAGTGAAAAATAACATTCTGAAAGTTGATTTTATTACTGAAAGCCTGTAAAGATCTTTTTTAGTGCAGTGAGAACTTAGATTTCAAAGTAAGTTATAGAAAATAATGCCCAAGTTAACCCTATAGATCCACAAAAAAGGTTTTTGCCTCTGGTAGGTAAATATATACCATTTATATGAATGGGAACTATATAAAATCTATAAAAGTACTGAGAGAAATTTTAAATAAATGTAAGTTCTACAAGATTATGCCTATGTAAAACGTGGTTCTTGGTTCCAGTTGGTATGTAAAGATATACTATGGATAAGATGAAAAGGCCTTTTTAAGAGTAAGATAATCAATGCAGTTTCCAGAAGATAATACTTTTGATGCAAAACATTTTGGGGTAAATTACCCTTCAATATATTTATAATCTATATAAACCAACGAAAGTGAGTGGAATCTATCTTGGAGCCCATCCGCTACCATATTTGAATTCCCAGTTTTAGAACCGACACTCACAAAAAATTTCCTTATCGCATCGCATTGCCCGAAGATCGTTAATATTTATGGGACACTGCTAGGGGATGGGATCCGAGCTGCGAAGAACTGATAAGCCAGCGACGCTGATTATTCAGCAATATGCATCAGAGGTCTATTTTGTGTTGCTTCATTCAAAGAGCGATCCTATCGCCTTATCTTCGATTTTCCCGCCGGGTTTTCCCCGGCTATCGATCACTTTTCCTCGAAATTAATAACTTTTGTGAGAACAACTGGCAGCCAACAGGCGCACAGCGAAATCATGTTCGAGTGATTAAATTAATTAATGATATAGACACACTGCGCAATAGTGTCCACGCAACCGAAGGGGAAGATCTTCGGTGTGCAGATCTAGAGGCTGGCGATCCTGCAGCGGCCAACGCCACATGATGCGGATCGCCGGGCCTAAGTCTTTGGCCAGAACCCAAGCTCTTGGCCAAGACCCAGTCTGAAGCCGCAGAGGCGAGCAGATCGTTGTCTTAACTTGTCGTACACGATGTCTTATACGTGTAGCAACAATTTATTTCGCCGGCCAATGGATCGATCGCCAGTGCAATCGATGATCATGGTCTTTGGGAAAAGGAGTCTGCGGCTCCGCTATCCCTGGCGATCAATCAAACCCGGCTGGATGATCAGTATTAGCTGGTCTAAAAATAATTGTACGTTGGCTATCTCCATCGACGAGAGAAAAAAATACGAAGAACGTGTAACCAAATGGGTTCGTTTAGTTTCATACTGATGCCGGCTACATTTGTGTGGGTTATTTAATACAAATATAATATAGCTTACCAAAAATAGATTACTCTAAATGCGGGTGTTGTTATACCCATTTAAATTATAATTTGATTGAGTAAGGGAAAAATCTGAATTTTAGTTTTTGTTCTTGTTTGTTTATATAATTGTCATTCGCTGATAGGGATGCCCCGACATTAAACAATTTGAGGTAACATAAAAACAACAACTAAGCTGATAAGCAGCAAAATATAAAAATATAATTTTTATTTATACTCTAAAAACGTTTGAACTGCAAATTTATTAATTAATAGGATGTTTAGACATGCGATTGGTTTATTTACAGGCACTTAAATATACTACATATAAAGTCTCGATTAGGAAAACTAAAACAGTCATGCTAAAAACCAAAATTATTTACCAATAGATTGCAGCTTACAATGGCTGTCTTCACATAATCTGTAATCTATACAAGCACTATGATTTTTAAATATTGATAACTCACCAATAAGATAAAGACCAAAATTATTTACTAACAGACTGGAGCTCACAATGGCTGTCTTCATATAATCCGTAATCTATATAAGCACTTTGATTTTTAAATATTGATAATTCACCGATAAGCGCCTTATATATAGACATCATGAGTCAGATCGACTCAGTACACTTCAGTCAGATGTCGGAACATCTCATTTTGCTTGCCTTCAGGTTTGCCTTTTGGGTTTGTTAAGACTTTACGACTTGTGTAATTAGTTTTTCTCTCGAAGATCTTTTATGGCGACCGACAGACTCCGAGATATGTATATAGATGTGCCAGTACCACTTGCACCATACAGCCAAGCCCAAACTCTCTCTATTACACTTAGCGTTCCAAAAAAGATGCCATTAAAAATTGGAGTAACTGTTTTTCCAACTAATATCTGTGTCCAAAGCGCTAATTGAAGGCAACTTCACAACTTCATAGGCGACTCTCCCAGCAGCCGACTCCTCCGGGTCGGGGGTCAAAGTTCTTTCAGTTTGTGTGTGATTTTCTCGAGATGGGGCCGAAAAGAGCTCGGCTGACTGACGACAAGTGCCTGTACACCTCTTTCAAGTAAGCTGTCAAAGACAGCCCGTTGGCCGAGCTTGTTTACAGCCTCCGATGCTGAATTAATTAAACTAACTCTCGGCCGGTCGAGGCATAACCCCTTGGCAGCCAGGTGAGTGCAGCTCAATTTGTACTTTTCGAAATTGGTCAGTGTAACCCGAGGACAATGACTTGGGCTGCCTTCGACTCCCTTTTGGCCCCAACTTGTCTGCCGGGCACTCGTCAGAGGTCCTTACAAGAAAAGGACATAATTGCTGCAATAGATTCTCGACAGAAGTTGAAAGGTTGCATCAGCTGAGGATGTCTTTACAGAGACTTGAAAACGGGGATGAACTGTACACATGGAAAAATAGGTCGCTTACTTTTTGGCTAAATTCTCTATTTGCAGCCTTTGGAAAATACGTAACATATTTAAATCTTGAAGAACTTGAGATAAATATTTTTACAAATTTTATGAACATGTTATATAGAGTGAACTTACATGCTCTAAAAGGTTACTTATGGATTTCGCGCTTCAAAGTTAAGGATAGAATGAATTATTATTTATTTAAGCCACATATATATACAGTACCAAGCTTTCTATTCGTAAGGATACAGTATTGAAATTGCAATTTTCCCCAATCTATCCCTGAGTCAGCCATCTCATTTGCCCAACATTTTAATTTCCTCCTTCGACTTTGCCAGGGGTCATAGATTTTCTAAAGCTTCGGCCACAACATCACCCACCTCTGATTCCATTTTGTGTGCGATGGTCTATTGATTGGAATATTCATTGAATAGTTTTTAAGCTGATTTATATGCTATTGTGTGTGGTGCTGTCGATTTAATAAATATTTAATTTCAACTCCGGGTCTGTCTGCTGCTCCTGCCGCTGATGGCTCCTAAATCCACACATAAAAGATTCAATCAGCGGAAGGAGCAGGGAGGAGTTGGAGGCCAGAGAGCCGGCGATGATGATGTTGTTACTGCTGGTGTGCCTGCGTTCAGGTATTAATAATGCCGGGCACCGAATAATCCCCAGAGCTCCCGAGACATCGTAATTTGCAAAATGCACAATCGCTTCCTATAAATCAAGCCGGGGAGACACGCCGGGCAGCAGCTTCGAAGAGAATCTATTCAGATCCCATCGCGCAGGGTTGAATTATATATTTCACCTGGCCGAATCATAAGAGTTCCTACAAAGGCTTTCAAAACGAAACCAAGCCGAATAGCTGCACCGCCGTCAACTGCTATCAATCTCAGGTGAAATGGAGCTGCGTCCGCCGGCCATTAGATGCTCCCCGGTGCAGCACAGCTCGCGGAGCTCCATTCCGCTTTCAGGAGACCAGCCATCCAGTCCCATGCAATCCCGACCAGCCTCACAGTCATCGCAGGCCAAGCTGCCCCGCTCAAAGGAAAGCGCCCGTCGCAATAGATCGCACATTGCAGATAGAGGCGTGCCTGCCACTCCACTCCACAAAATCGAGGAGTGACAAATCTTACGGCGAAATCTATATACCCTAGAAGGCAGCACACGTAAACGGTTTAATGATAATATTTGAACCTTGGGGCTTGGTAAATTATTTTAGCACAAGAAGGGATAACAGAAATAATTTGAAATGTTGTTATCAAAGGTGTTTAATAAGATGTATAGTAACTAATCAAGAGATTTATGAAGTGAACAACCCAAATCGGGGTACCTTCCTCGAGGTATCTTCCCAAAGACATGTCTCAAAAGTAGTGTTTTTATCCCTTAAATTGGGTATTACAATTGTAAGATATTCCAATCTTAAAATCTAAAAAAAAAATATAACAAGATGTAGCCTAGAATGATAACTTCTTAGCATACCCTTCGCCTTAAAGGGTATACAAAAGGCAAACCCAAACAATGAGCTGCAATTTCTGGCCACAAAGGATGAACGCAGCGCGTATGCCGGGCAGGGAAGAAAACAAAATAAAGGAAAAATAAAGGAAAGAAAAGAAAAGAGTTGGGGACAAGAGGAGGAGTTGGCTAGATGGAGCCGGGAACGGGGAGTTGCAAGAGTCGCACATTCGGCGAGCGCCTTCAGCAGTTGTTATAAATTATAGTGCCGCATGCGGAATGAATGCCCAAGATCAAACCGGTGGTACGTAGTTCGTACACACACACCACAGATACAACAAACCGCCGAACCGAAGGGGGAGGGCCGATTGGGCGGTTGGTCGGTTGGGCGGCTATAAAAACAAACCTCCGCCCCCGCACGTAGTCAGTTGTGGCCGTTGTTGTTGTCGATGTTGCGGTTGCTGTTGCTGTTGCCTGTTGCTGCAAAATATTTAGCAGTGTACCGCTATGAAATTTGGTATTCCAAGACGGGACCAACATGCCGCCTCAGCGGTGCAGGGCACTGAAAAAACTCAGACGATCAAATATTTTTACAAAATTAACTTGGATTGGAATACATGTCCTATAAAAACATGTAGCAATACATTTTAAGATCTATTGGAACGGGGTGTCATTCTGTACTTGTAAAATATTTTGAAAATATTTATTTTTAGATTGTAGGAAATGGATCTATCTACCCTAATCTGGACTACTTAGTTTTCAAAATTCTTTATTTTTAGTAAATTTCTAAAAATTTGTAAATTTGAGGATACAAACTAAAATTTTTATTGAATTTTTTTTGCCGTTTAAAACTGAACTTAATTTTAAATAAGGTATTTAATAGATCAACTCGCAAATGTTTGCCTTTATTTTTTTTCGTGTGACTTGGCGGTGGTGCAGCAGTTGGGCTGCCATTACCATTACCACGTTGTAGGCATGTTGTAAATGCCAGCCGACTGCTGTGGATTTTTGTCGTTTTCTGCTGCTGCAGTTGTTTGGTATATATGTCGGTGTGTGTTTTGGCCATAAAAACAGAAATAAGCCCACGGAAAACATGTCCAATTGCGCTGGCAAATATTCTACGCTGGCGGCTCATCTGACAAGAAAACAAACGCAAATGCAATGGGCAATCCTTGATCGGAAACTTTAGGAATTCGGGGATTCTTATGAGTTACTATGGCCGAAAAAGCCAACTAATTAGTTGTAAATGTTAGGAAAAAGGTATACAGAAATCTCAGGAACTTATGTGTGAATGTGGCTTGTAAATATAGACAGTAAGGAAATATAGCGCAGGCATTTTCTAACTATATGGCAGAAGAGTTAGGGTATTTAAAAATTGATAAATAGTTTTATATTGAATCCAAAACTGTATCCAAAAAAATACAAATTGTAATATTAAAATAAATATTAAAACTGAATCTTCCGCCAAAGGAAGATCCCTGAATTCCCTTTCATATGGTCCACTGCTAAACAATAATCTACATATCAAAAGTCCAGCGACTTTCCGAGAAATTCGCAGTTTGTTTTTCAGTACGTAAAGCGCAGTCCATAAAAGCCAAACGAGTTTAACTTAGTTAGAGTAAGTCAGACTTTGGTTTCAGCTAATGCAAAGCGACGGCGGGTTTGTTTGACGAGTGCAACTGCGGAGGAGAGACAAACAAAGTGCCGCGGTTGTCAAGCAGCAGCAGCAGCAACAATATCGGCAAGACAAAAAATACAACAAATTAAAAAAAAATACAAAAAATACGAAAAACTGAAAGAAAACGACTGCGTTTGGGACTGTGTGCTATGCTAATTACTGGACATGACGGCAGCGCAACGCTTTCGGAATCGGCGGACCCCATCCACATCCATGTGAACAAAAGGCGCAAACGTTTACGCACACTCCGCTCAGTCGCATTGCATTTGCATAAGCAGCCATAAAAGCAAAACAGGGAAAAACAACCAGCTGGCTGAGGAGGCCTTCGGTAAAAACAAAAAGTAACAGAGACTGGGACGGCGGCAACTTAGCAGATACTACACGACAGCAACAACATCGGACGATCCCAACTTAGTAATGGGACAAGAGACTTAGTGAGAATTCGCCTTCTTAAGCCTGACTGCTGTGTGAAAATAGATTTCCTTTTCGGCTGACTCTGGGAAATTGTGCGGTGGAAATGGCACTAAATAGGTGATTTATCCTGGGGAGTCTGAGTAACGTACTAAACAGGGGTCTTATCCTGCGAGTTTATGTAACAGCCTCCAGAAATGGAAGCCCATGGTGGGATCTTTATTTTATAAATGTCAGATTTATCACGTCATTACATTATTTCTTAAAACACATGTTAGGGAAGCTGAAGATCTACAAAAAACATTCAGTTACGCCATAAAGGTGGCAATAAGTTAAAGGTTAAGGTTTTTGGGACTTGGAAGTTAAGATTATAGGTTATCGTTTTTCTAGAAGTTTACTAACTCTGAAAGCATTCAGCTTTAGCTCGCCTGAAATATAATTGATGCATTTGAAATCGATTAAAGGCATGCCCGGATCCACGGGATATAGAATGTAATACATTCCAAATTTTTGATTTCTACCCCCCACAACCAAGTTCACAAAAGGTAGTGAAGAAAGCTTTGCCACTTAACTGACCTGATTAAAGGCAATTTAACTTTAGATTGGTAATATAACTAAATCGAAGAACTGCGGTAACTTCAACTCTCTATTGAAATGTAAAATCTATTGTCAACTCTCATATCCGACACTCCCTTTTGCGATCCAACTACTGAGTGATTGACAGCCAAGTACCAAGTCGTAACTTCCAGATACTTTACTGCACTTCTAATGGAATGGGGCGATGACAGTACGCGTATAATGAACCTATCATCATTAATCATTATCTGGATGAAATAGAATTATAGAATTGAATTGCTGATTTGAGCACATCGAGCCACGGGGAGCACGACGATCGGCAATTCTAATTAGAGCTATTCAGGAAATCTCCGACTTTAGACTTTGGATTTTTGGCTTTGCATTGGCATCTTCCATCGCGGGTCTAGACCAAAAAAAGGAAAACAACAAACGACACGAAAAACATGGCCAGAAATGTCAACTGGGATTCAGTCTGTTCCTCCGGTGGTTGTTATTTCTTTCGGCTGATTTTGGCATCCCAGAAAGTTGTAACCGCCAGAGAGGAACACGAAGCCCAGCTTCCACTCAATGTAAACTTTCGATTTCCTTTTTTTGGTCCTACCACGGTGACCATTTCTTGGGGAGCTCGGCTCGGAAGGTAGCCGGCCTCACGATATTTGCGTGCCAAAGCGAAATTGTGTGGAAGTCAATTGGCAGTCACGTTTGGCCAAAGCCATTGGACCTGGTCTTGGACCAGGGCCAAAACAATCCACTGCAGCTGGGCCAAATTAAATTGTCAGAGCGGCATTAAATGGGAGCGAGTGGGGATCGGCGGGGGCAGAACCCACTGTAGGAGCCAGAGATAGAGTTATCTTTCGATTAACAAACGATTGAAATTAATTTTACAATATTTCCGCATGCCGGCCATGAAATGTGTGGAAAACAATGACAACTGCAACAGCAGCAGCCGCAGCAGCAGCAGCAACAAAAGGAAAATCACGAACCCGGAAGAGGCCCTCCACTGAAGCTCCAGACTTGGCCAGATCCAAGTCGCGTTGATTCCGATTCCCCCACCTTCTCCGCCCTCTCTGCAGGCCTCCTTTTCCCCGCGGTGGCTTCGGTTTCCCGGAATTTCGGCCGGAATTTCGGCCAGGGAACCGGTTGCGATGTAGCTCGTATTTTGGCTGAAATTTGTTCGCGCTCGCGTTGACAATTGTGTCGTGTAAAGGGCTGCCCGAAAGAATGCCAAATGTGCGGCCAGCGTGTTCCGACAGCTGGAGAGATGAGCTGGAAGCCAGAGGCTGGGTGTAAATTACTTGGCCAGAACCAGAACGAGGAACACAACCGGAGTCACCACGAAGAGTGGCAGTTGTAGCTGTTGCAGTCTGTCAGTTGCAGTTGCTGCCGCCGTTGCACTCGTCAAAAGCGCAATCAATCATGTGGCCAAGAATGCCCGGCCAGTAGACAAATGGAACCTGTTTGCGGCCCGGCACTGGCTATCAGTGTTAAATCTACAAGATCATTTTGCCTGCCCAGCCGCAAACCCATAATTTGTGATTGTTATAAGCCAGAACCGTAACGAGTTCCACGGACCAGTCGTCGTAATAGACTCGTCGCCGGCCTAATGAATTGAATCGTTTCTGATGGCCTTGTTGGCTGCGTTCTTTCGCAGCCATCACCCGTTCGACTGCCATCGATCACGCCGGAATCGGAGACTCCTCTTTCGCTGGCCGCGACTTCTTGGGATTCAGGTTTTCGGCCGGCCCTATCAAGTGGAGGGAATCTCTGGCCCAGGCACGAACTGACTGGCAAGACCGCCCGCTCAGCCAGAGTCAACAGAACTTTTGGGTCTTTGATTGGGAATCAGTTGGGGAAAACTCGGTCATCCTGCCTCACCTACATAGATCGCCTGCATTCTGCGGCTCCTTTCCTGCTTCATTCCATTGCCTGGCTGGTTCAGCTGCACAGAAAGAATCAGGATGGCATTCGCAAAAAAGTGATAATGAAACAAGAAGACAAGTATCTATATCACAGGCTACAGTAATATAAAAAATTTTAAGTCTTAATAGAAGTACTTTATTTTGAATTAAGTTCAAATTCAACGTATTTATCAAAATCAGTCCACTCCTTCATTATCCAAATTTTTGTAAAGCCCCTTTCTCCCAGTGTGGCCATCCATCCTTTGGCTCCGAGAGTGGAGCGCGCCTATCGCCAACTGTCATCATTTTCAAATTATTTCTCGTTGAATATCTAATCAAGATTCATGCATGATCGCGGCTAAATTGCTTCCAGGCAAGACCAGGCCGAGGACCAGCATAACAATTGCTATCCTAGACGGGTTCCTGAACCATCCGGCATCCAGACCGAGCTCTTCACGTTTTGCTGTTTGATTTTTCCCCAGAGTTTCCATTGTTTTCCGCCCGAACCGAGTTAATAGTGTTGTTCCTGGCTGGGATTCTTTGGGGCTTTGTTTGCATTTTGGTTTATTTTCTTAAGATTTCTCTTCTTTATTTTTTGTTGACAAGCAGACAACGAATTTTTCATCGGGAATTAGCCCCGACAATTGTTTTTCGCTGCCCATGTAATCATTTATGTTTATGAGTCTCTTACGACGCTGTTACTGTACTCGCATATGCACTTATACTTGAACTTTAGCTTGTCTTTATTTCACTTAATTGAAACTAGACACCATCCGTAGGTAAATAATTCAATTACCCGCCAGGCGGTGACTCAGATCGCGTTGCAGTTGCACTCGGGAACAGGGTGCTGCCGAGCAATATGAAATTCTATTAAATTTGTTGTTCATTTGGTGGTTAATTCGCTGTGGCGGCCACTTAATGGTTATTAACTTTCGTGTGACATCTGTGACTCGGGGTGTTTGCCTCAATTGCCGGCCATATGGGCGGCGGGTATCACTCCGTAAATTGATGGGGGGTCATCAGTGGCCTTCTAATTGTTTCATTAGATTTCCCGAAGAGCCACGAGCCGGCCAAGGGACTGGTCCACCACGGCCCCTTCTGAGCCACGCCCCTGCGAACCAATTTCAGGGTGTCCATTGTTGGCTGGCCGGTGAGCAGGGAATCGAATCAGCCGCGGGCCCACACTCTTGACATTTTTATTTGCACTTCTTGTTCGAGAGCTGGGTAAATTTACGAGTCAGCCGAGTCAGCCGCGGAGGGATCGAGGTGTAAACATATTTCTCAGCCCGGCTGCATGAAATTATTATCAAACATGCAAATCTGCTGCGGTTGCGGGCATCGTAAATTGATTTTTATGCTGCTGCTTCTGTTGGAGTTTCAGTTTCAGGGGGGAAGACATAGTTACTTGTGTATTTCCCATCTCCATTGGATTCTAAGTAATTCTGTGTCTCTACCTCTTTCAGTTGCCTGCTACTTGTCTTGCCCGAGACAAACTCCCAGTAACGTAAAGCGAAACCCTTGGACAAGGGTCAAGGAAGGACCAAACCCACAGCCAGGATGGTGCTCGTGCTGAATGGTGTGCTGCAGGACGACTGCCCCATGGACACCAACAGCCTCTTCCTGCAGCATCCCGTTTACAGAGACTACGCCCAGCAGCTGCACTCCATCCAGGCCAAGTCGGTGGGGCCGGTGGGTCTGCTCTACGTGGGTCAGCGGGAACTGGCCGCCTCCGCTCCACACGACAAGCACGTCAACATCATCGGCGCCGACGATGCCACCACCTGTATTATCGTCGTGGTCCGGCACTCGGGTAGGTTTCCCACTGTCCTTCGCCCCATAAATAAGCTTCATTTGGCTCATTAACCCTGGCTAATTCCCACCATTCCTCGGCAGGATCTGGCGCCGTGGCTCTGGCCCACTTCGATGGCAGCGGCGTGGACGAGGCTGTGTGCACCATGGTGTCGCGGGTTCAGGAGCTGGCCGTCGGCTATCCGGAGGGTCGCATCGAGTTGCAGTTGATTGGTGGCTATCGGGATGCCAAGGGCTACGGGGAGGACGTCTTCTTCAGCATCATGCGTGAGTAGAACAGCTGGCTGCACCACAAATCCCATCAGTTTGGGTCAGAAACAAAACAATTATAAATATAATCAAGGAAGAACGATATAGTCGAGTGCCTCGACTATCAGATACCCGTTACTCAGCTAATGGGACCAAAGGGAAATGGAGATATGCAAGCAGCAAAGCGAGATTAAAATGCGCCAATGCGTGATCTCAATAAGTGATTGTGTGGGCGGTAGACAGATTTAAGCGTTATGCGCGTTAGAGTGGGCGTGGCAAACTTTGGATCAATCGATAGGTGTTGACGAGACCAATACATTTCAGTTAACATTTTTTTCTAGCATGAAAATTGTGGGCGCCACAGGCTTAGGCGGCTTGTGGGCGTCAGAGTGGGCGTGGCATATTTGCGTAAGAAACTTGCGCTGCGTACAGGGCTTCGAAATCTAAATCTGAGATACCATTTCTGTATCTTTGATAGTTTCAGAGATGTCCGCGTTCATATATTCGATTTAATGAAGTTTTTTGGGTCAATCGATAGGTGTTGATGAGACCAATACATTTCAGTTAAAATGTTTATTCTAGCATAAAAACTGTTGGAGCCACAGTTTTGGGCGGCTTGTGGGCGTTAGAGTGGGCATGGCACATTTCTGAAACAAACTTGCGCTGCGCAGGAATCTCAGGAATCTGCATGCCTAATCCCAGTATTGTAGGTCTTATAGTTTCCGAGATCTCAGCGTTTAAAAGGACAGACGAACATGGCTAGATCGACTCGGCTAGTGATCCTGATCAAGAATATATATACTTTATGGGGTCGGAAACGCTTCCTTCTGCCTGTTACATACTAGTATACCTACGAGTAACGGGTATAAAAATTCTAAAAAACATGATGAAGCAAACATCTAAAGATTCGGAAAAGCACACATATTCTTTAGTAACATTTTTGAAAATGGATAAAAGTTAAGACCATTTTTGATGTCACGTTTGTTTGTTACAGAATCATTCCACAATCACCTACTGGAGATCGATCTAACGCAGGCCTGCGTGGGCGAGCTGAACACCATGATGCGCGGCGAGATTAGCTGCCCGATCATTTACGGCGTGGGTGTCAACATCAAGACTGGTGAGATCTTTCCCGCCTCTTTTCCGGACCGAGGACCAGATCGGGAACTGCGCGATGCTCGCATTTTTATGGGAGCGCAGTCGGTAAGTCAAGCCTGATCCCAAATTGCCATCTCGCTAATGCTCTATGCCCATAGGTCCTGGATGTATACGACTCCTCGCTGGGCATGCTTCGTATCGGACCCTTCAACTATGATCCGCTGCGCGGCGCCGATCTGTGGCTATCCCAAACGGATGAGTTTCTGCTGCAGCACCTGTCCTCCAGTCCCGACGTGGAGCCGCCCCACTTTGCGCCCCAGGTGTGTGAGCGTCGAGATCTACACAGAGAGGAGCTTTCTTTGTTCAACAACATTTTTTTAGGCTTCATAAAGGGTTGTCTACGAGAAGAAACTTCCACTAAAAAATTCCAAAGAATTAAAAATATCTTTATCAATCGTTCCTTCTACATTATCGTTACTTACATGTATGATTATTGAGTTTCAGTTTTTTTTGGGATGTATATTTTGAATTCAAATAGATAATCCGTAGTAATAGAAAAAAGGTTTTCCATTTAAGTTAGGCTTTTTAGGACCTTGTCCCCATCAATATTTGCTTCCCCTTTTATCCCAAGTTTAATGAAATTTAAAACAAAATTTGTCTAAAAACTTGTATTATTCACTGTGTAATTTAAGTACTTGCTTCCATTTCAGACGCGTGCAACCATTAGATTTATACAGGAGAACCAGTTTCCCGCCGTCACCGTCTTCAGGGACAACCGGCCTCGCTACTTCCGGCGGGATGATGCCACGGGCTTCTGGGTGCTGGTTAGATATTAAAGCTTACTTTAGTGTTTAGTTGTTACGCAATTCGAAACTGTCGCAGATGTGTTAATCAGCTGGTGCATGTGTTAATTGTCGCTGTCCACCGCAAATGCTTCTGCCTGCCTTTTGTTTGAGTTTAAATCGTTGAGTTGATTATATTCGGCTGTAATTGTCATTGCTGTTCTGATTAATCTGATGTAATTATAGCCCGATTAGCAATTGTAATTGATGTATGCGACATAATCTCTCTTCAATTAGATACAAGATTGAGTTCCGACGCTGGAGACGGTTGCTTGGGACGAGCCTTAGAAATGGATCTGAACTGGAAACGTTAAAGCGATAAATAATGATTAATAATTATTAAAAGTGTATGTGCACATGTGCATGTAAATATTTATGTGAACCTTATTAAAGAATCGATTACTATTTAAAAGAGATCCCTAGCAAAATATATACATATGCGCATACCCCGTGTAAACGAAAGGAAACAATTTCGAATGCAATCATTTTAGCTGTAACTATAACCTGTAATCAAAAATTTAAGAAAAATATATAAAAATGGCTTGGCTATACATACACACAACAAAATTCCATAGTTTTCATTATACATAGATTTTCGCTTTGGGAGAAATCATTTGAATAATTTATTTTCTTACAATTTTAATTAGTTTTAGTTTATTGAAATATTTAATTGAACCAGGCAATATTTGTATTATTGTTTAAAAATGTTAAGGGAAAGGGAAATGCCACAAAAATCACTTGAGTGTACATCATGTATGATGGTCCGATCATAACGATTGAAAGATAATGGCAAGGTAAACTAAAAGGATTGCATTCCAACATACCTAAAAAGTCAAGTAGTTCAGGAGAAAGACCAACAAAAACGTAAAAGTAAAAATGGAAAAATTGAAGATGTTGGTGTCATTGGGGAAGATGCTCACCATTTTTAGTTTAGTTGAATTTTTGATGAAAACACACGTCGAATGCCACCTCATTTGTTAAAAAACGATACTCCATTAAACAAGTTCTGCCATAAACAAGATTTTAGGACTTCTCTTAAAAGTACAACCTGTGTCCCTTTTTCTGTGACTTTGGTGAATTGGTTTATGGTTTTTTGGGTGTGTTAGTGTTAGGGGCCAGAAGTCTAAACAAAAACTTTTTACATACACAAAAGCTCCAGCTAACGTGTTAAAATGAGAAAATTAAAAAAAATTTAGGTTAGAAAGCTTGATACAAAATTGTATTATGTTGAACGTGCGATCGTCACGACATTTCACTTCGTTAAGAGGTTTTTGTTTCACTCAGTCTTGATCATGCACATTGCATTATATGTTTTTATTTGTTCTAGTAAAAGCGTGTATTTCATTTCGCGTCGGTAGTGCCAGTTATGTCTTTAGAAGTTCTAAAAGGATGATGTGAAAATTTAAAAAAAAATCATCTTTCGTTTATTTTAGCTGGAGAAGGGTTATCGGCTCCAAACGGCGAAAAGATTTTTTTATAGCTTCTCCCGCAGGGTCTAATAAAAAAGGACTGTAATTTCTTTAATATGCAACTGGCCTTTATTTTGTTTTCTTTATTTTTTAACAAATGTTGATTGCTCTGTTTCTTTTTCTGCTATACTAAATATTAACTAAACTCCACCAGTAATACTTCCATTTCTTAAATATGTAACCCTGTATTTGCTAAGACCTTGGAAGAGAATTGGCGGCCAGTCCTTGGTAGAAACTTGTCCGTTTTTCACAAAATAATCGCCTTTTCTGAACGGACACATCTCACTACCGGTCATAGGTAAATTTGACTCGGTAGACAGTATAAGGAAATATGTAACATAATAGGTGTTAACAAAATCGTGTAGCCTTTTCTGCACGTTTACGAATCCTGGTACCCAAAATCCATTCTTATATGCATGGCTTTCTAGTGAAACTTCGAATGTCTCGTCTAAGTCCACTTGGAATTCAACACTTCCATTTATCAAACGATCTCTTCCAAATAATCGTAGCTTATATGTAAATAGCGTTTCGGTTCTTCCTTTTATTGTTTCGATTGACTCAAACCGTACATCGAAGTCACCTTTTCGTGAAGTCTGAAATACACAAATGCAGATTAAACACGTGAAGTGGGAGGGAGATGGAGATATGCCAGCAGCAGAGCGACTGTTACACAGGTTGAACACTTTATTTGCCTATAACTTTTAAATGAATGGACCGATTTGTAGATTGATATTGACAATCAAAACTAAATTCCATTTAGTTTATTCCCAAATTTTAAATGCCAAATCCTAAACTTTCTACCTTTAATAGTTTTCGCGATCGCAGCATTCATACGGACGGACAGTCGGACAGACAAACATGACTAGATCGACTCGGATAGTGGTCCTGATCAAGAATATATGTATATACCTTGTAGTGTCGGAAACGCTTCCTTCTACCTGTTATATATTTTCCGACGAATGTAGTATACCCTTTTATCCTACAAGTCACTGGTTAAATAAAAAATTAATTAAATAAATTATTAAAAGTGAAAACATTTCTAGGGAAAAGTTAAATGTCCAAACACGTTTAGGTTTAATAAGTATAGGGAAATTTGTAGTTATTCATATTTACCACTGAGACTATCTACAGGAGCAGAAAACCGTTTAGCCACCAGATAGACATTTTTCTGAATAAGAGCATTAAAATGGTTGAAATATTAAGACTGACTCCGAAATTGTCATATTTATTGAGATCAGACAACACGAGTATTGCATGACTATTGTCATAAAGCTAAAATCACCCAATGATTTAAACACCACCCATAATTTAAGCACCAGTTCTACGAAATGGGCATGGCTGAAACTGATGTTACAAGGAAAAGTATTCTTTAGATACAACACAACCAAAGTTATATAATACACATATATACGAAACTATTATTATGACCCAGCAATCCGAAGTTATGGTACATCTCGGATAAAACGTAACCAAAGTGATCTCGGAAACTAGAAGAGCCAGAATGCTGGGATTAAGCATGTAAATTCTTGCCTCAAACGCTTCTAGCACCCACATTTTTAAAGATTTTGTGAAATTGTAAATGATATTTTGTTCTTATTATCAATTCCCACCTACTGGCCTAAAATATTCAAATCGGATCATTCATTAAAAATGTACAATTAAATAATAATCAATAGTTAGCAAATTCAATCGAGTGTGAGAGAGATGGAGATATGCATGCAGCTAATCGGCTGTTTGTGAGATTGCCCACCACATGAACACGCCACCTAGCGCCTATAGGAATAAAAGTATGCCCGTTACTCGTAGAGTAAAAGGGTATACTAGATTCGTCGAAAAGTATGTAACATGCAGAAGAAAGCGTTTCCGACCCCATAAAGTATATATATTCTTGATCAGGATCATTAGCCGAGTCGATCTAGCCATGTCCGTCTGTCTGTCTGTCCGGATGAACGCTGAGATCTCGGAAACTATAAGAGCTAGGCTATTGAGATTTGGCATGTAGATTCCTGAGCTTCTTAACGCTCCTACAGTTTTGATGCTAGAATGAACATTTTAACTGATATGTATTGTTGTCATCAATACCTATCGATTGACCCAAAAAAAAGTTTGCCACGCCCACAAGCCGCCCAAACCTGTGACGCCAACAATTTTCATGCTAGATAAAAAATTGTACCTGAAATGTATTGGCCTCGTCAATACCTATCGATTTATAACGCTAAAATCTGTCTACCGCCGGTAGGTGGCGCATTTTAATCTCGCCTCCTACGCTTGGAAATAACATTTTTTAATTAGTTTTGAATTTCGAATTAAATTTTATCAAAATCGGACGACTGTATCATATAGCTGCCATAGGAACGATCGGAAAATTGGTGGGAAAACAATATGAAACAAATTATAGCTTCGGTGTTTTCTGACATATATACTATTGGGAATATCAATTTTTGTATTTTTTATTTTTTTAAATTATAACTGCAAGGGTATACAAACTTTGGCTTGCCGAAGTTATCTTCCTTTCTTGTTCAGGTTGTACTTCTTCAATTTTGTACGCATGTGTAAAAAGTTAAAGAAACACATTAAATAGAAAATTAGAAGTGCAAACTGATAACACACTACAAACAATTGAGTTGTCATTGCCTTCAGTAATCTGTTTATACCCTTGCAGAGGGTATTATGACTTAAGTAACGCAGTGAAGGAGACGTTTCCCCCGCATCATTAGACGAGTCGATCTAGCCATGTCCGTTTGTTCGTCTGTCCGTCGTTTCTAGTCTTTCAGTTTTAAAACTATCGGGCTCAAACTTTACCAAAAGTCTTATGTCTTTTGCAGGTATTATATGAGTCGGAACCAGCCGGATCGGACAACCATATCTTATAGCTCCCATAGAAATAATAATAATAACAAATATATAAATTTTGCGGGTAAGTCCTCGGCGGACTTATGTATGTCACTTTTAAACGACATAAGTTCGCCACAAGTAATATTTAAACGACATAATTTCGCGCGATCTTATGGCGTTTAGCAGCGACATAATTTTGGCAGAAAGCGACGGCAACGACGCCATATTTTTCCCGCTCTTTTGACAATTCTCTTCAGTAAGGATTACCATTTCGTCATGGTAAGATAAACGATCCGACAATGAATACTTCTTCCGTGATGAACAATGATAACAAAATATTTTTGGCCCAAATTGAATAATATGGACAATATGTGGTTCCAACAGGTCGGCGCCACAAGAAACACAGCGAATGTCACTATCGATTAATTGAAAACCAAGTTCGGTGAACGATTTATCTCACGCCCTGACGCCTGTGGGGTTACGACAAGTCTAAGGTCTATGTCAACAAGCCAACGACGATTGATAAGCCTCGTAGAAATATCGAACGTGAAATTGCAGCAGTATCGGCCGATTTATGCTGAACAAACCCGTCGAAAATAGCGTTCAGAGTCTGGACTTCTGCAAGCGTGCACGTGGTGATGCAAAAAAAATCGAGTTTCATACATAATGGCTTTAAATGTACTTTAACAGAAATAAAGTGTTCCATTGATATCCCAAATAGTTTTTGTTTTACTTAAAAAACTTTATAACAAATACCCATTTACTCTACGAGTAACGGGTTAGAAAATTGCTTTATGTAAATCACAAATGTCATACCAATTTTCATCAAATCGAGGCTGAAAATTCAACGCAAAGTTTTGCTTTACCATATTTTGCTGATTTGTGGTCCGATCTTTATAAAATAGAACTATTAAATACTTTAAAAACCTAAAAAACAAAGGTAAAAACCTAGAGCACATACTTGTGACCTCTGATCTTAGCTAAACGCCACCTGAAATATAAAAGAATATTATGTTTACGAACTGTCATGTTTTTTCGTTTTGATAGTATTTTCTTCAGCAAAATATAAACTTAATCAAAGAACAAAAAATGTATTAAAACCAAGTATAGAGTATTTTTGAAAGCATACTTATCCTAACAACATTTTTACAACAAAAAGCTCGTGTAAAAAAAAAAATCTCCGATCCTGCCAGGAGTCGAACCTGGAATCTTCTGATCCGTAGTCAGACGCGTTATCCATTGCGCCACAGGACCGATGAATCCACTGGTGCCAAAAAAATTATAATTTCTTCTAGACAACTAACGCGTAACTCATCCACTCTTTCTCTTTTGATATTTCAAAAGTCAAGTCTCTGTATGAAATCGCATTGATCGTACAATCGTAGCAGATTTCAATTTCTGCGTCCTAATTTGTATGTACACAGTCCACTGTGAAATAAGTTCATAGTTAATTTGATGGAACCAACAGTCAACTATTTGGAACCAGCAAAAAACAAGTTCTGTGGCACTGCTGATTTAATATTAAGAGGAATTGAAGCTAAAGTGTAGAATACGGGTATTTCTTACTCTGAATATTGGAATAGGGATTTATACTGGATTAGTCATTGAAGCATATCTATATTTACGCCATGGCAATTTTTTCATAAGCATCGGTGGTTCAGTGGTAGAATGCTCGCCTGCCACGCGGGCGGCCCGGGTTCGATTCCCGGCCGATGCAACAACTTTTTTTTTTCATTTTTGAAAATCTTACCTTAAATGTCGATTTTTAAAACGTATGTTTCCTATATGCATCAATATAAATTTGACACAACTTTTGAAGGGATTTCTGTGGCAAATTTGTATTCACATAAAAAAAAAACGTCTCTATGCTGACCCCGACGTGATTTGAACACGCAACCTTCCGATCTGGAGTCGGACGCGCTACCGTTGCGCCACGGAGTCGATATGAAAATGGTCGCCAGATGGCCAACAACCACTAGGTCATAACAATTCAACACCTTTTGTAACTTAGATTTATTCTAGTATTGTAAAAGTAATTTGAAAATCGTAACACTCTCTACCCTTGACATATTTTAATTTTAATAAAAATAATTGCCATTTATGATATACAACTAATATAATATCCTATTATTAATAATTTCGCAAATACAGCACAACAGCGCCATCTGACGTTGAAAACCCATAAATTGCTATCGATAGCCGCGCGAGCACATGTATCGAATCGCTGCCCTGCAGCCCTACGTTTTCTCAATCGCAGCCAACTTCACTTCAACGCGTCGGTGTATAAGATTCGGGCCATTTATTTATTCGCAACGAATGCGAATGCAAAAGCGAATATTGTGGTTAAATTGTGCGCGCACGGTGCTAGTAAACGTTGTGACTTGACTTTGGTGACAATTTCAGAGCGAGTGCGATTTGCCAGAGAGCGCGGTTTGGCATTTAATCCCCCATATTCTTTTTTTCGCATCGCCAGCTTTTCAGCGGTGCGTTGGTGTGAGTGAGCGTGTGTTTCTGCCGCCAATCCAAAGTTGAAGCGGAAAAATGGATGTGGCGAAGCTGGAGAAGATGAAGGTGGTGGACCTTCGAAACGAGCTTCAGTCGCGTGGCCTGGACACCAAGGGAGTCAAGGCAGTGCTCGTGGAGCGCCTGAGGGCATATGTGGAAGGAGGAGCCGGCGACGGAGGTGAGTTTGTGTGTATGCGTCATTTGTGCGCCCGTTTTGTATCTGTGTGTATGGCTTGCCGCGTCCGAATTATGTGTGTGTGCGAGTGTGGCTCAGCGTGAATTAGATGTAAGTTTACCTTATATAATGCCTAGTAATCACCCTTCACTTCCCCGCCGCCAGATAATGCGCCGGTCACACCGAGCCGCCGTCAGCGCCGCACGCGCTCCATGTCCCGCTCTCCATCGCCGGTACAAGCTGCTCCGGTGGCCGCGGAACCCGTGCTCGATACCCTGGAAGAGGAAGAGCAGCCAGAGGAGAAGCCAGCACCTGAGCACGAACAGGAACCTGAGCCAGAACCAGAGCCAGAACCGGAACCAGAAGCAAGTGAGCCGGAGGAAGCTGAACCAGTAGCGGAGGCAGAGGACACATCCACAGACCAGGCGGCAAATCAGGAGTCAGAGCCACAGGTCGACGAGTCAGATGAGAAATCAGAAGCAGGCGACAAGGAGGATGTGGTCGAACAGGAAGCCCCAGCCGCCGCTCCACGAGATGAAATGGTCGATGAACCCATGGAGGAAGACCAAGGTGTTGCTACAGAGGAGCAGGAACAGGAGCAGACACAAGCCAACGAGGCAAATGAGGAGAAAGAAGCCGAAACCACAGTGGCTAAGCCTCAGTCCAATGGTGACAGCCAGAAAATGGACGTCGACGAAGAGGAGTCGGCCGCCCCCAAAGCGGAGGGAGATGCCGAGGCCGCTGCCAAGTCAGGGGATCAGCCACAGGAGCGTCGCAAGCGTTCGCACAGTCGTTCGCGATCCCGCTCGCGCAGTGGCTCTCGTTCCCCCAAGCATCGCAGCAGTGTAGGCGACAGGCGGGACTCAAAGGCAGCCGCCGAGGAGCGCACAGTTCCCGAGGACGAACCCACTATCGAGGAGAACAAAGTGGGATTGAGCTGGCGTAAGTAGTTTGTGATCAAAAATAAGATTAGGTACATCTTTATTAGCATTGCGTAGAATTCATATCTGTGTAAAAACAGAAAATTTTGAGAAAAAATTAAAAAAAAAAAATCATACAATGGTTTAAATAAAATCTTACAAATTTTCTGGTTATCGCTACGGATTGGTTCATCATATCACAGCAGAGCTCTATTTCTCTGCACGAGTATTAATCATGGAGTTTTTTGATCTGTTACTCGATGGTGCCTTGACCTTTAAATCAAAGCTCTGAGTTCAAACCTCATTCCAAAGTTTTTGTTTTGATTTTATTTAGTTTTTTACTTAATTTAAGAATCTAAATTTAATTAGGTTCCACATAAATTTAGTTTTTAAAATAAGTCTAAAAAGTGCAGTGCAACTAAAATTTCGATGTCTTTCTCTTTCAGTGGATTCTGACTTGCATTTACGCATTGATCCGACCACGTTTGCCTCTGCTAAACCTCTTTCTTCGGAGATCTACTCGCTGATTTGGTCCGGAGCTCGCGCTAATTACGGAGTGCGCGAAGGCAAAGTGTGCTTTGAAGTGCGCCTGGCTGAGGAGTCGGTCCCTGAGAACTCGCACTACTTCAAGGATGAGCCGCATGTACGGGGCTTTCGGGTGGGCTTCTCTGTGGCCCAGAGCACTCTTTTGCTGGGCGAGGACAAACATTCATTTGGCTACTGCGAGACCGGGCGAAAGGCCAATCAGGGCGAGTTTTCCGACTACGGCAAACCTTATAAGCTGGATGACGTTATCGGCTGTTATATGGATCTGGAGAGTGAGCCTTGCACCATTAATTACACTCTCAACGGAGAGGATCTCGGTGTAGCGTTCGAGTTTGAGAAGAGTATTCTGGGCGAGGATGGAGCCCTATTTCCGCACATTGTAACCAAGGGCTACGAATATTCGGTGAATTTCTCAGACACCGAGCAGCTGTTGGTCAATGCCGAGAGGCCAACGCGCAAGCGCCGCAAGCCGCGCAAAGACGAAGATAAGGACAAGGACGACGACAAGGATGATAACGACGGCGAAAAGTGGAAGGTATTGGACGAAGCCACGGCTGACGACGATGAGGTGGAGAAAAAGGAAGAAGACGGCAAGGCGTCTTCGGATAAAGACGAAGAGGAAGGCGAAAAACCAGAAAATGCCAAAGAGGATGAGTCGGCCGTGACAGCTGAGACAAAAGCCGAGGCTGAAGTGCAGGATTCTTCTGAAACTTCTAAGCCGGAGCCAGAAGCTACCGAGTCTTCGGAAACTGGTAAGTGTAAATATTATGCAAAACACCTAACTGAAATCGTTAATTATTGCGTATTGTGTCTTTTCAGCTGAGACCTCTACTGAAACCTCTGAAGAGAAGGCAGCTGTGGCCAATGGTGATGCATCTGCAGAAAAAGCCAACGATGAAAAGCAACCTGAGGAGAAGAAGCCCTCTGACGCCAATGACGAAGAGGATGAGGACGGCCCGTCGCCCAACAAGCGCCCCAAGACCGACGAAGATTCAGAAAAAGCTGAATCTGAGAAGGAGAAGGAAAAGTCGCAGACGACCGAGGATGAATATGAGGATGTCGTGCCCGAGCCAAGGGAAACGGCTGCCCTGTTAGAAGGCTATGTACTGATTGGTCTGGTGCCTGTCGAACAGCTTGTTCCCGGTCCACAACGCGCAGGTTCTCGCAAGGAGTGCGAAGTCATTCTGCTGGTCGGTTTACCCGGATCTGGAAAAACCCATTGGGCCCTTAAGCATGTGGCCGAGAACGCCGACAAACGTTACGAGTTCATTGGACCCGATTCATTCATTTCTAAGATGACGGTGCGTAGATTTTTTAATAATTCCTATATGCTAAAGACTATGAAGTATTAAATACTCACTCCACCTTTTGCAGATCGATGGAGCCTCCCGCAAGACCGTGCACAAAGGCCGTTGGGACAAGGTATACGAGATATGCTTGAACAGCCTGGCGGCTCTGGAAGATATTGCCATGAAGCGGCGTCGCAATTTCATACTAGATCAGGTAAAACATAAACAGCTGTTTCACACACACCCGAAACAAAACACCAGCCCACAAACAAAAGATAACACTATGAACGAACGATAACCAAACACCAAACGAAACAAGCGAGAATTATACGTTGATGATGACTTTGGCGCCCGGCCATCCCACTGGGGCTCTGATCCTCTTGGGACGAGGTGGCCCACCAACAGGGTGCAACTAAGTTGCTCTACTTTTTTTTGTTCTGTACATTTGAGTATGAATTTAATTGCTCATTGCTCTAACCATAGAGATCCCAAGTGCCCCCAGAGGGGTGCCAACACGGCAGGCAGGTATGTCCTAACTGTAAGTCGATCCGATATTTAAGTGCTTAAGTTTGAGGCAGTAAGTATCTGTGGCATACCCGTAAGCTTAAGTTTTAGGTGCAGGTGCAACAGTTGACGGGGCAGTTAAGAGGGCATTGTAAGAAAAGGGGATGGAAGTGGATATGGAAATGGCATTGGAGAAAGATGAGTGAGTGAAATGGAATGGAATGGAGTGAAGTGAAGGAGGAGCGAGCGGCATGGAAGCCACTGTAAGTAGACAAACACAAATCCGATCGACGAGTCGTTCGCCTACAATCTAATCACATATACGTATTAGTACCTACTATCTCTACTCTCTATCTCTCTCTCTAAATGCCAACTATCTCATATATATGTATGTGTATCTACAGAGAGCTATGCGATGCTTCATCCTACAGCCAGCAGCACAGCCAACCACGACTACTTTTACCCCATTGTAAATTCTATTATCCTTATGCAAAGTATTAAGTCAACTGTTGTTAGATGTGGCCGGTTTAAGCCGAGGCCCCTAGGTATTATGTTGGCGCGCGCGCCCCTTCCCTAAGACCCCTCCCCTGCGGAGTGCGGGCACGAAGTCGGTGACCCGCCGTACAACAGGTATGTGTTAGCTTGTAAGCGCGGAACCCGAGCTCCATGCGAGCCGGGTCTCGACAGGAACGAGTACGTCTTCCGGGGTCTGCACCTGTCGCCTGGCAACCGAGCCGAATCATCAACGTGTTTCTCAAATGGCTTGCTATCCGTTCGACGACTACCCCAACAACCAAACCAATCCATCCAAACTACAACTGGCAGACAATATCTGAACCCAATTCAACAAAACACCAACCAACCGATCAACTGTATTCTTGTAGACCAATGTATATGCCTCGGCCCAGCGACGTAAAATGAAGGGTTTTAACGACTTCAAGCGCATTGCGGTTGTTTGCATACCCAGCGAAGATGAATTGAAACGTCGCATCGCCGAAAAAGAGGAAAAGGGAAATGCTTTTACAGTTAAAGAATCAACAATTAATAACTTACGAGGTAAATATTGTTCACCACACCAAAGCAACGATTTGAAAAATATCCAGAATAATGTACGATCGTATAACTTATGTTCTACCTATGTAAATAAGGAGACAGTCTTGTAAAAAAGAAAAGCAATATAAAAAGTTATGTAAAGTATTTAGTTTGTAAGCAGCTGCACTTTATGTATCTGTACGTAATTGTAACTGTAAGCCTTAAAAATTATCTCATAATTTAATGCTTATTATTTCCATTATTCATAAATATTTATTCTATAACGACCCACAAATACCCGTGGCAACTGGAGCGTATAAATGTTTAATTTCTTCGCCATCAAAAACTATTCCTAGAAGACTGCATTTCAATATGAATGCTTAAAATCCTTTCCTTAAATTGTTATTGAAAAATCGTTTTGTGAACAAATTTAATTCTGACTTTATACGCCCAGTTGCTGACAATTGACCCGTCCTGCCCCTTATTGTCCGTCTACAATAATGCCTAATATGTAAAGATAACGAACTAATTTGCTTGCTATGCAGCCGTACTAATGAAATACACGTAATCTTTTTCCAGCCAACTTCACACTTCCCTCGCTGGAGTTTGGCTGGTTTGATGACATAAACTACACGGAGCTAACCGGAGACGAGGCCAAGAGCGAGGTCAAGAAGTACAACGAGAAGGGAAAGAAGGCCATCGACGCGGAAAGGTCCCGCGACAAGAGGTCTCGGGGAGGGCGCGACAACTATCGTCGTGACGACCGGAACCGGAATCGTTACAACGATGACCGACGACGCGAATATGGTGGCCAGCGACACGAAAGTAGGTGGAGCGATTCGAGGCGGGGAGGCGGCGGCGGTGGCTACTCCAGCAACAGTGGAGGCGGAGGAGGCGGCAGCCGTGGTTATGACAATCGCCGCAGCTACAACAGCGGAAGCGGTGGCCAGCAAAATTGGGTGCAAAACAGTCGCAGGAGCGGCTACGACGATCGCGGCTATGGCGGCGGCGGTGGTGGAAGCGGTAGTCGTGGCTACGACAATCGCAACCGCGGATACGCCGGTGGCAGCGGCGGCGGCGGCGGTGGTGGTCAGCAAAACTGGATGCAGAACAACCGCAGAAGTGGGTATGACGATCGCGCCTACGGGAGCTCGCGAGACTACCGCGATCGAGACCGCGGCAACGACCGCAGTCGGATGGGAAGTAATGACCGCAACAGGGGCAGCAGCCAGAGCAGCTATCGCTCGGGAGGTGGTACTCATCAACAACGGGATTTTCGGCCTGGCCACCGCGACACCAAAGAAGATAGTCGCGGTGGCTATGAGCGGTCAGCTGGTCAAGCGCTGCCCAAGTACGGCAATAACACTGGTGCCGGCGGAGGCTACGATCAGTACAAGCAGCAGGCGGGTGGAACACCCGGCGGAGGCAAGGTAAGTGCATGGGCACCAGGACATTCCGTTGCTAACTAATCGAGATCTTTTCTCCAGGCCTCTCTTGGCGGCAAGTGGAGCACGTACACCCAACACCATCAGCAGCAACAGGCGCCGCAGCATCAGCAAACGGGCGTCTGGCAGACTCAGCAGCAGTCACAACAGTACCAACAGCCTCAGCAAGCGGCGGCGGGCCAACAACAATATTGGGCCTATAATCAAATGCAGGGTGGGTACAGCATTACACGGTTATTAAATTGCAGCAACTAACGAATTTGATGATTTGCGAACAGGTTACGGAAACCAACAGGCCTGGCAGAGTGCCGATCCGCAGCAGCAACAGCAGTGGATGTCCTGGTGGCAGGTAAGCGAGGGGCCTGGGACCAGGAGTTGGAATGCTGAATACTAGAGATCACATTTGCCTTTTCAGCAACAGCAACAGGGCTCTGGCGGAGCAGCGGCCGGTAATGCCAGTGGCGGAGCGAGCGTCAATGTCGGAGGCGCCGCAGGGAATAATGATGGCGGTGCCACCAACCATTATTGGTCTCAATATTCGTACTCCACACAATCCAATGCGGGCGCCGACAAGAAGTAGAATGCATTGTGCAACCCTGTTCCACCAGTCAAGACCCCTCTACATTGTCGCGGAAGGAGTAAAACCACAAATCTGAACTAAACTTTATAAAATAGTTTTAAAAGATTAACAAACAGTAAAACAAAATTAACTTAGTTTAGCCAGTTTGGGCTAGTCCGAACCAAACAACTACGAGGTCAATCCCTCAATCAAAATTCTTACCCAACCCACAGAAGAAATGTGTACCATGAAGACTAGCTATTTCATTATAAATTGAACCTGCATAATGTTTTGCTTTTCATTTTCCACAAAGCATTTTCTCTTTGACAGTGACAAAGCAATTACATGAAACTCGGTCTTTAATCTGGCACTACGTATCTAGGCAGTACAACTTGTTTTAACGTTTTATTATCATTATTGTTTTAATTTTACAATCAACGCAAACAATTGAAAGGAAAGCATTAGAGAAGAAACATTAACAAATAAATCTATACATTGAAAAAACTAACCAAGTGGAGTTTTTATTTGTGTGAAAGGTGACGAAAAAATATCTTCGGGTGAAATATAGTATACCCTGAGATAATCGAACCTCCAAATATTGTACATAGTTAAAAACAAAGAAACTATTGACCAAACCCCTCACCCCTCAGTGCATTCCCATTCATCAGAAATTTATCAAATAAACTTAGTTTGATTTTTAATCATGCATGATTTTTATACAATATGCACAATTTCGTGAAACCTTAATTTCCTTACTTTATGAAACAGAGAGAATAAGAGGAGAGTCGGTTCCCTAAGATTGTCGAATAAAAGCTTCGGGTCTGCGACTTTGCAGTTGATGATCTATTGATGATTTTGGGCGTTGATGAATTGCGGATCTGCAGGGTAGTATTAAAATATTGAAGATTTATGTCTGCTGCAAATAGTCATTTTTAAAAAATAATATTTTTCTCCATTATGAGACTTTAATAATATAATCTCTATCTTATTAGCTATTATTGCTCATAAACAATTTCCCAATATAAATATAGATGATATACTATTTTTATTTTCATAACTACATATAAAACAAGGAATAAGGTTTCCTTTGCGACATTGGCATAATGGAGGTAATATTTTCAAAAAATAAAAATTTTTTGAAAGCTTTGTGTGTGTGAGCTTAAAGCTCGCACCCGAAGAATTTCAAAAATATCCATTGGTATTTTTTAGTACATTTTATTAAACAGCTGCTTGGCGGATATCATAACACGCCTTATAATATTTCTTTAACGTCTTTTTTGGTGAGTGCTCATTCTGAATTAAAATAAAAGTCAAGAGAATAGCAAAATGGGGGATGGGCTAGAATTTTCCACCTGCTTGATAATGGTTTATGTCAGCCTATACACCCAGTTCAAAAGAATTCCGCGCCGTATGGTTGATAATTGCCATGGGCATGGCGATAAGAAAGCGTCGTCTGCATGACACATACCTCAAAGGAATCACGGTGGTTTCAATTGATTTTTCCGCAGGGAGGGCACAGAACTGAACTCCCAAAATGGTGGCCATCCAGTTGTTCAACGAGATCGGCAGTATTTTCCGAAACGTAAGTTGGCCTTCGTTTTGTCACCGCTTTTTCCTCAGCCGGTTAAACTTTGTGTTCTTCGCCACAGACCCCGACGTTTGCCCTCGTTTTGGAGACCCTTTTGGTCATAACCGTGATCTGGCTGCTGCTGCACAGGCGAGGAGGAGGTCGTCGCCGCCGGCTGACCAAGGAGGAGGAGGACCGTATAATCGCCGACTATGAACCAGAGCCCTTGGTGGCGGATACCGATCCCAATCATCCGCTGCTGCGTACCCGCATCGTCCAGTCGAAAGTGGGCAAGCACATCAGGGTCGATGGACACGACTGCCTGAACCTGGGCTCCCACAACTACCTGGGCTTCCTCGAGGACCAGGAGATTCTGGAGGAGGCCTGCAAGTCGCTGCGCAAGTATGGCGTAGGATCTTGCGGACCTCGGGGCTTTTACGGCACCATGGATGTGCACCTTGACCTGGAGGATCGAATTGCCAAGTTCATGGGCTTGGAGGAGGCCATTGTGTACTCCTACGGATTCTCAACGGTGGCTAGTGCCATCCCAGCGTATGCCAAGCGTGGCGACATTATCTTTGTGTAAGACTCTCAATCTATCCTGAATAGTGGCTTCTATTGACTCATTCTTTGCAGGGATGAGGCTGTTAACTTCGCCATTCAAAAAGGCCTGGATGCCTCGCGCAGCACAGTCGCTTTCTTTAAGCACAATGACGTCCAGGATCTAGAGCGTCTGCTGATTGAACAGGAGAAGCGCGACCAGAAGAATCCTAAAAAGGCGCTCAAGACTCGCCGCTTCCTCGTTGCCGAGGGCATCTATATGAACACCGGCGAGATTTGCCCACTACCACAGTTGGTGGCCCTGCGTCAGAAGTACAAGCTGCGACTGTTTATCGACGAGAGCATCTCCTTCGGTACCTTGGGCCAGGGTGGCCACGGAGTTACGGAGCACTTTAATGTCGATGTAGGTGGAAAACTGTTAGGGAAACCAGTCATTATCATGTGTATACTTTCAGCGCGATGAGGTCGATCTAATATCAGCCGGAATGGAGGGGTCCATGGCCACCATCGGCGGCTTCTGCGTGGGCTCGCACTTCATAGCCGAGCACCAGCGACTCTCTGGATTGGGCTACATATTCTCGGCCTCCCTGCCGCCTATGCTGACCCAGGCGGCCATTTCCGCCCTTGATCGCTTTGAACGGGAACCGAAGATCTTCGAGCAACTGCAGGCCAAGTCTAAGGCCCTACATCAGAAGTTTTCGCGCTTCAGCAAGCTGACCCTGCGAGGAAACGAACTGTCGCCTGTGAAGCACCTGTACTTGGCGCAGCCGGCCGACAACTTTGACAAGGAACTGAAGCTGCTCACAGAGCTGGCCGATAAGGTATTCTGTGCTCCCCTGTATGGAATCATGAAAACTATACTTCCTATACTTTCCACAGTGCATTGCTCGAGGAGTGGCCGTGGTGCAGGCTGCCTATCTGCAGAACAGAGAACGCCAACCGGTGCGTCCCAGTATTCGCATTGCCGTCAATCGTTTGCTGGAAGATGCGGACATAGCCACCGCTTTTGAGGTCATCGAGAGTGTTTCCAGCTCCGTCCTTTAAGCCTACCTTTTAGAAAGGAAGGTTTTCCGACAAGGGTCTTGTTAAGTTTTAAGGCCCCCTTTTCCTAATCGTTTTTTCACGACCAGTCCAGTATGAGTTATTTAAGCTAAATGATAGGCTTGCGCACGAACATAATGTTCTAAGTTGCATTGCACTGGAATAAAAACTTTTAATCTCGAAAAATTTGCAAAGATTACGAGTTTCAGATAAGAGAGCTGGTTAAATAAAACTTTTAAGGTTACTTGGTACACAACTGCTGCACAACGATCGTTTTCGAAATCACGCCCAATTATATTGTTCTGATTAAGGTAGTATAATGTGACTCAACACTTACGATTACTTTTATGACAGCTTTTATGAAATAACCAAATCATTGAGATCGAACCTAAATGGTTCAGGTTTGACAAAAACCCGATTATTGGTACATTCAGTGTAATATTATGGTTACGGGGTGCCCAAGCAAATCGCGAAGCGCTTAGTGGGAGTAATTTTCTTATGTGCATCTGCTTTCCTGATATTACATATTATATTTATTTTGTTGTTATGGGCTAATACATTTTTTTAAAAATTGAATTACATATTCATTATTATCTTTATCATATATCACTTTCAATAAACAGAGAATGGTAAACATTTTCGTATCTTATCTTCCAGCTTAAAGGCGCGGTAACATGCCGAATCAAACAATTCCGGCAACAATTTAAATTACATGCTGTCGCTGGGGAGCGCCCTAATCTGTAACTAACAATCATAACCCTTCGACTTTCAAACTCATGTATTCAGCCTCAGTCATCTGATGAACTTGACCAGGACGACCCCGAATCATGATGTTTTCCACATAACGCTCCGATGCCGGTTCAAATATGTCAGTCGGCAATCGGCAATCAGCAATCAGCGGCAATTGGGCGTATACGTACTGTGCACCATGTACCCAGGTGCTATCAGCTATCAGTGCGAATACGCAACGTTTGGCGACAAAAACATGCAATTACGGCGGTCCCTTTCGATGTTTACATTCGCGAATGGGGGGCGCAAAAGGCAAAGCTGCAAAACAGCTGATCCGCGCGAAAGCTCCGCTCGCCGCGGAGCTTTTGAGTGGGACTGCAGCTGATAAATGAGCACAGTCGTCGGTCAACAGGCAAACCAGCAGCGCCTTCGCCACCGCCACCGCCTCCGCCACTCTTTCTTCCGCTTGCCAACCGAGAATCTCTCGGACTCATTCTCCGCCGCCATGGTCGAGGTTAAGGACATCGAGAAGCTGTTCGAGACGGATGGCTACCTACGCTCCCACGAGCACGAGATCCGTCGCCGGTGAGTAGAGCTCCGTTTTCCAGCCGCCGATGGGTGGCTGCTGCTCCATCCACCTCCACATCCACATCATGTAACCCAAGGTTGGCGCCGGCTTTATGCGCTCCATGCTGATAAGCCGGTGCGGCGTAACTTTATAGGGCAACCGAACCGTAACCCGTAACCCATGCTGCGGCCGTATCAGCTTCTTGCCGCCCCGGTGACATGCAGTTGGAAAAACTGCGTTCGCAATGTCGAATGAAGGTCGCCGGTGTTTGCCGCCCCGCCCCGTGTGTGTTGGTTGGTCTGTGTGTGTTTGGTGAAACTATTCTATACAAATGTGTTCGCTGCGTGCTGCCGGCGTGTTTGGAGCATGGATCTTGGCCTTGGAGGCACTCTCCGGGTTCCCAAATTGTGCCAGCGTCTTTTCTATTTTTGCACCACTGCAAATCTACGCGATTCGGCGGCTCTTCCGCTTTTATGTATTTTGTTTTGGTTTCTGTTTTCGAGCGGAAAACATTGCGATTTTAAGATGGTTTTTTTTTAACGTTTTCGTTTCTTACCTTTAATTGATGTGGATTTATTCTAAGGGAAATACCATGTTCATCAGGCACCGTTAATAAGGTTTTTCTCCTTTAAAAGGTGTGCCGGGAACTTTATTTTTTTGGTAACCAACGAGGCTGTTTTTTGATTTAAATATAATTTTATTTATTATCAACATTTGCTAATTGTTTTATAATTTGTGAACAATAGTTTTGAACTTTTTCAATTAGTAATTGTTTATATAGTAATCGCTCTGAAAAACTGAAATTTTTCAGCTTAAATATTATTTAAATTTAATTAGTTAAATTATTTAATTAATTATATTGTTAGGTGAAAAAAAGGATGAGAGCTCCTACTGCATATGTAATTGGTTCGATATGTCTTCGAAACTTTGTTTTCACCGGCAGATGCAATACACTTGATTATACCATCGCACGAACAATACTTACATATCAGCATACCCTATGCTGAGCATACCCATACTAGCTCAATTCCTTTTACTTATAATCAAAAAAACATTTAATTAAAAGGTTGACCTCTTCAAATCAAGAAAAGTCTAAAAATAGCTTTCACACTACTATATGTAGTTCATTCCCATCCTGGTTCTTTCTAAACATTATCGTTATTTAACCCACAGACACGGCGTTCTCCAGGATTGGCTAAATAAAATAAACCAGGGCGAAGGTGGACTGGAGCAGTTCTCGCAGGGCTACAAATACTACGGCCTCCATTTCCAGCCCGACAATTCGGTGATTGCCCGAGAGTGGGCACCTGGAGCCAGAGATGTATACCTTACGGGTGATTTCAGTAAGTCGTCCTCTATCCAGGCTCAATAGCACCAGTTTAACCGATTGCCTTTACCCCACAGACAACTGGCACTGGGAGTCGCATCCGTTCAAAAAGCTCGACTTTGGCAAGTGGGAGCTGCACCTGCCCCCCAACGAGGATGGGAGTCCGGCCATAAAGCACATGAGCGAAATCAAGGTTATCATTCGCAATCATTCCGGACAATTGCTGGACCGCCTGTCTCCATGGGCCAAGTACGTGGTGCAGCCGCCCAAGTCGGCCAACCAGGGGGTCAACTACAAGCAGTACGTTTGGGAGCCGCCGTCCTACGAGCGCTACCAGCGCCAGCACCAAGGTCCGGCCAGGCCAAAGTCCCTGAGGATCTACGAGTGCCACGTGGGCATCGCCTCCCAGGAGCCGCGGGTCGGCAGCTATGACGAGTTCGCCGACCGAATCGTGCCGCGCATCAAGCGCCAGGGCTACAACTGTATCCAAGTGATGGCCATCATGGAGCACGCATACTACGCCAGCTTCGGCTACCAGGTGACCAGCTTCTATGCGGCTTCGAGTCGTTTCGGTAACCCGGAGCAACTGAAGCGCATGATCGACGTGGCTCACTCGCATGGGCTCTTTGTTCTCCTCGATGTGGTCCATTCGCACGCCTCCAAGAACGTCCAGGACGGCCTCAACCAGTTTGATGGAACCAACAGTTGCTTCTTCCATGATGGAGCCCGTGGGGAGCACGCGCTGTGGGACAGCCGTCTCTTCAACTACGTGGAGTACGAGGTGCTGCGGTTCCTGCTGTCCAACCTGCGTTGGTGGCACGATGAGTACAACTTCGACGGATATCGCTTCGACGGAGTCACCTCCATGCTCTACCACTCCCGGGGCATCGGTGAGGGCTTCAGTGGCGACTACAACGAGTACTTTGGCCTGAACGTTGACACGGATGCCCTCAACTATCTGGGGCTGGCAAATCACCTGCTGCACACCCTAGATCCGAGGATTATTACTATTGCAGAGGTAACTAGTGTGCTTGTATCGTGAAGTAAATCCCATGACATGAACTTTCACAAAAGTTTTCATAATCTCTTAATACATACAGAAGGACTGTTTTTCTGTAAATATTATTAATGTTTAAGATCTGATTGGCCTGCAGAACACCCTTATACAACTGAAACCCTTTTTTATTCGCCTTAGGATGTATCCGGAATGCCAACCTTGTGTCGCCCCGTTTCGGAGGGAGGCATCGGATTCGACTACCGCCTGGGTATGGCTATTCCAGACAAGTGGATCGAGCTCCTCAAGGAGCAGAGTGACGACGAGTGGAACATGGGCAACTTGGTGCATACGCTGACCAACCGCCGCTGGATGGAGAACACTGTTGCGTACGCAGAGTCCCACGATCAGGCGCTGGTGGGCGACAAGACGGTAGCCTTCTGGCTGATGGACAAAGAGATGTATACGCACATGTCGACGTTGTCGGACTCCTCGGTTATTATTGACCGCGGACTGGCGCTGCACAAGATGATCCGCCTGATCACTCACGCTCTAGGAGGAGAGGCGTACCTTAACTTCATGGGCAACGAATTCGGTCATCCTGAGTGGCTGGACTTCCCACGCGTTGGTAACAACGACTCGTACCACTATGCTCGCCGGCAGTGGAATCTGGTGGACGACGACATGCTGAAGTACAAGTACCTCAACGAGTTCGATCGGGCCATGAATGAGGCAGAGGAGCGCTTCGGGTGGCTGCATTCCGGACCCGCCTGGGTCAGCTGGAAACATGAGGGCGACAAAATCATCGCCTTCGAGCGTGCCGGCCTGGTCTTCGTCTTCAACTTCCACCCCCAGCGGAGCTTCACTGGTTACCGCGTGGGCACTAACTGGGCGGGCACCTACCAGGCGGTGCTCTCCTCAGACGATCCGCTCTTCGGCGGACACAACCGCATCGATGCCAACTGCAAGCACCCCTCCAACCCGGAAGGTTACGCCGGCCGATCAAACTTTATTGAGGTCTACACGCCCTCTCGCACGGTCGTGGTCTATGCCCGCGTCAGTGACTAAATAATAGTCGAGATTGACTTCGGACCGGGTATATAAAAGAATGTTAATGCCTAAACGAATTTCATATAGTCATAGTGTTTGTTAATGTTACGAATCGGGAAGCCATCATTGAAATATATATGCTCATTGAGGTATAGTTTTCTAAAATCAGTTGTTTTTATTATGGTCTTTCGTAATATAGGACTACAAATAATTTATTTCTTCAAAATAAGCTGCATTATAATTGATAAACTGGACAGTTTGAAAGGTTGTTGTACTCCTTGAAAGAAGTTAAGGTTGCTAGAATGGCCGATATAGCAATGTCCATGACAGACAAGTAGTTTTTTGGAAACTGTAAGAGCTGGAGAGTTAAAGTTTAGCACGCTGATTTTAGTAGAGCCAATGTCACTCAAGTTTTCATTTAACGCCTATGAATATCCCCTACACGGTAAATTAACCAGTGTACAATTTAAGGTAGTTGTCAATAAATCTACATGCCGAGTATTAGACTATTATTTAACAAGTGATGATTATTTAAGTAGATATCTTTGCTCGTGTGTGCCTCGCCAATAGAAATGAACTGTCGCCTTACGCATATGGTCCGTACTCTTACAATCCAACAACTTTTTTCGGTCACATTTTCCACTTGCTTGAACATTTTTTTAGGTATACTATTGTAAGTAAGTAAAAACGAGTATCGGGATTTGAATAAATAAATGTTATTTTGTAGTTCAAATTTTTAAAAGTTTGTTGAAAAACTCCATATTTAAGAAATAACACTCTCAATAACACAGTTAAAAATTTACCCAGAATTTGAATTTCAGTTCTGAATGCCCTCATCGAACCTTTAACCGACTTTTTAAGGTTCCTCTCGCTTAGCTCTTAAATGCTAGTCAGTTAGATACACTATTAATATTGAACAAATCAATTTCGAATAAATGCTTTTAAATCAGATTTCGATTAATTTGTAAAAAGCGAAACGAATTAAATACTCATTAGACTGTAGCAACCAAACTAGAAATATATACATACTATGACAGCAGTTCCATACATTTGAGAAACATGCATGCTATTGTTTTAGCCGTGTTGGTTAGTTACCTATCCTGGAGGGTCGTGAGTAGCCATAGGTATGCTGTTCTTATGTTTTCGAAAACTTATTTACTATTTGCCAGATATGCGATCCCTCCGTTGTGTACAAAATGAAAAATATCGAGTGCCTGACTGTGAACGGTTTCTCGGCAAACGCTTCGTGCCGTTTAAAGGCCGTTAACTGGAACAAAGCTGTGGCCCAAATGGACGTGGATCTCGTAAAGCCCTTGTATAACATATCAGTGAGCACACCTGAAAAGATAGCTTCCTTATAAAGTTATGTCTTACCAAACCTTCTTTCTTTTAGGTTCAATTTGAGGTCCTCAAAAGAGACTACAGTAATAAATTCCAACCGTTTCTTATAAATGTGGTCTTAAATGTTTGCGATTTATTCTCAAAGCGAAGTTTTATGCCATACGGTTTAATGATTCTTAAAGTTGCCAAGCAATTTTCAAATTTTAATCATAGCTGTCCCTTTTCCGGTCATTTACTCGCACGAGACGCTTATCTTCCCGACTCGTCTTTCCCAAACTTTTTCCCATTGGGCCTCTACAAAATGAACGTCACAATAATGGAAAACTACGTAAGGCAGCCAAACTCACACGTCGGAGGTATTGTGTGGTATGTCCAGGCAATGCAGCCAATCCAGACCAAGAGGAATCCGAAGTTACGCGCATCCCGATATTAAATACTTGTCAATATTTAATATTTATTTATTTGTCAATGTACATTGGGCAAAAAGAGTTTAAGTACATTTCATATTTCAACGTTTTTTACTTGAAGTGTATAATAAAAATTCAGTCAACATAACACTTAAAGCAGCGGTCGGCAGAGTCCCATTAATCGGGCATAGGGAATAGCTCTGCTCAGTCTCTGCCGGCTCACGTACAACGTAGAACAGCAGTAGTTAAGCACACATCTCAATTTTCCTATCTATCCTAGTCTTACCGTAAGTGCTTTTGGATGAAACTTAATAAAATATATGACTGTGGTCGGCAGTACGCGTAGAGACAGTGCGCTAGACTACAATTTTAGTTTTAGGTAATGGCTTAGGCCTAGTATTCAACCTAACAAAAAGTCGTCCAAAAACCAAAAACTTCATATAAAAAAAACGTCACAACATTTTTGTGACGTTTTTTCATATACAATTTTTGGTTTTGGACGACTTTTTGTTAGGTTGAATACTAGCCCTTACCTAGAAATAACAATATGTTGACTATTGCCCTACTTTTAAAATTACTTTAAAACAAGTCCCTATATCCTAAAGCCCCAGTGCTAGAGAATGCATATTTTTAAGGTCATAAGTGACCTCATAAAAATAAAGGTCGTGAGTAAAAATCAAAAATTTTGAATCAATTATATTAAATGTGGGGGGATCTATACCATATATTCCCCTGTGAATCCGCGCATGGGTTCGGGAGAAAGAGACGTAAAAGTGTAAAAGTTATATGTATCTAAGAATGTTGGATATATTAGGGCCATTGAAGATAATATTATTAGGGCCATTGAAGATAATTGCCAAGTAGTATTCTTTGGCTTGCATGACACCTCATTTTTTTAAGTCGGGTCTTTCGTTGACAAGATTTTTTTAACAAGATTTTGGTGGACCTTTTAAATGAAATTAAATTTGTGTCCCTGGCATATTCGCTTAGCAAACATGCGCTGCGTACGAAGATAAGGAATCTTAATCTAAAATTTGAACCTTCTAGCTCTTACAGTTTCCGAGATCAGACAGACGGACGGACAGACGGACATAGATCGACTCGGACTAGATTACTCTTGATCCTGATCAAGAATAATTATACTTTATAAGGTCGGAAACGCTTCCTTCTACCAGTTACATACTTTCCCCGAATACAATAATAAATTTTCGTTTTTAATTTTATTTTTTTACAAAAGAAAATGAACGAGCTCTGTTGGTTTCGAATCACACAAAGCCGACAAAAAGCAAAGTGAAGGCTACTAAAAATTTGGATATCAAAGCTGACTTACTTCCTTTCCTGGCTGGATCTTACTCCTCTTCCGGCGGATCTGCCGCAGGCGGTGTTTCTCGTTTTTCAGCTGCCGGCGCCGAGTCCTTTTTGGTCTTCTCCTCTTCTGTGGAGGTGTCCCCGGACTTCAAATTGCTCCTCAACTTGGGCAGAAGAGGTCCCACCGAGGAACATGTCTTGCTTTCAATACTTTGAACCACGGAACAGGCGAAATCCATACGATCGCCTTCGACCAAGGGAGTTTCCCCCTCGACGGCCGTCAGCTGATCGGCCACAGGACCGCCCAGGCCACAAGGTCAGAGGTCGGGTCACGGGATTGGAGCAAGACCCTACCCGCGTAAGTGAACAGGTAACCACCAAAAGCCGGGCGCAGCCATTGCCGGGTACACCGTTTCCATGGCTCCGGAGGAGTAACAACCGCAGCAAGATCATCTGGACCAGGCTGACAATTAGTTCGGGGGCTCCTCACTCTAGCTAGTCGGCCAGCGCCGAGATGGTGGCATACGTCGAATGGGCCAGGTTCCGAATGCTCTGCGACAATCCACCCAACAGGCCGCGGAGATCATCCGAACTGACCACCGTCTGCTGATCGGCATGGTGCTCCGGCGTAGGATCGTTTATGATCAGGACTATTTTACGGACGGGCTGAATCATGCCAGACACATCGATCACGGGCTCCGGCTCCTTGTGATCAACGAGGAAGGACTCATGTAGGATAATCACCAGGTGGCGGATAACAGGCACTATGCAATAGAGAGCCTCGATTGCCATAGGCGCCAGCACATGGTGCACCACGTGATCCACAGACGGCATAATGCCAGTTCGTAAATAAAAAATTTGGATTTTGGAAAACTGTTTATTTTCAAACAGTTTATAATATGAATTGATGAAATAAAAATCTTACGACTTGGTTTTGAAAACCTAAAATTAGTCTTTTCCGATTTCTTCCCATCATTTTAAGTTTTACATTTTTTTAGTTTTACATTTTTAGTTACAATTAAATAATGCTTTTTCTTCTTGACTTCTTTTCTGACTCTTTACAGTGGTTTATTATTAATAGCTGTAATAGCACTGACTACGCCAGCCCCCAGGAGTGTATCCTTATAAATGTCATAGTCACAACAATCGATAACTGGATTCCGAAAAGCTGGATTTAATATAATTCCTTATCAACAAAGATTCACTTATAATTATCAGTAATCACACTAGATGTAACAAATGCGAAATCCACAGCACAGCGACATTCCCCAGGGATCGCCACTCTCAGTAATTCTGTTCCTGATCTTAACTTACATTTGGAGAAAAAACCGTTCTCAACGATCTTGATTTCAGTATTTTCGATCTCAAAAGTGAGCCAGGATCGATTCATACTCGAGTTCTCAAAACCGAGATCGAAGTCTTTTTGTTTTGCGAATGGCTTTTGAGAATATGTGTTCTCGATATTGAGGTGTAGTCTTTTCGGTTTCAACATCGAATCGATCTCGATTAAGAGATAAATCGTTCTCGGTTGCAACATCAAATCGAGCATAAACCCTTCTCGCTGTCAGAATCCATTCTCAAAAAATTATACATTTATTCAAATGATATATGTAAAATATGAAAGCTTTAAAATCATTGTTAAGTTGATATTCATGTAGGGGTGGTGTTTTAAATTCGGATAACTTATAAATGTAGTTCCTTAATGGATTCTTACAATGTATGATCTTAGATTAGAATAGTATTCTTCTTCTACTTCTGTTAAATTCATTTCGGAAATTAAAAATTGGTCAATTTTAAATAGCATAAGACAGTTCTTATTCCAATCCAAATAATAGTTAAGTATATATGTAAGTAGACCTTACATTCTAATTGGTTATAAAATTTAAAGTTGTTTGCCTTTATTACTATTGCAAGACTATTATTTTAAATACTTTTCTCTTTTGATGTAAGTCTTAGAATTACCTCAATAGATTTGGGGTGGTCCCTTAAAATAGCTGCGAAAAAGAATCCCGCGGGTGTTTAATTTAAATGCCATGATAGCCGATACTCGAACAAGAAAACAAAGCTTTTATCGGTATCGAAATATCCACGGATTTATTTTATGACACTATTTACGGTCAAATATGTTTTTTCATACAATGTTGTATACCTTTGATAGTTATTTAGCATTAAATTGATCCCAATTAGTTGATCCTAAGTGTAGTGTCATTTTCACCCACACTTATTAAATTTTTTTTGGGTGTAGTATACCTGCAATTGAAAAAGGACTTTGGAAGGACTTTTCATACCGATTGTTTTAAAACTGAAAGGGTAGTTCACGTAGTTCACAGCGTCGAAAAAAAGAAAGTCGTAAAATTTACCAATGATGGGATGGTGGGCAACACAGGTATTCTTTTGGGCTTATTTAATTCCCACTCCTCATAAAAATTTTTGCCAGGCCATTTTGATTGACCTGTCCGGTTTCTGCTGAATCTTACTGGGGGTCTGCAAGATCCATCCTACACCAACACGCGCTGCAGCTCAAAATAAATTTAGGATGGCTTGAAAAATATAGTTTTTTTATACTTGTTAAACTTATGTCACGCCCTTGACCGTGACTTTGACACTGTGCATCCGAATTCCGTTGTTCAATTTTCCGCGTCAACGGCGGATAACATTCGGATGACCATTCAAAAGTGACCCACTTTTTTCCTTACTTAAGCTTGTGTCTGTCCAGATATCGCGTATGATATCGCTGCACCCCTGCGCCCAAAGTCGATATCGCCTTCGATCCACTACACAGTGTATTTAATAGTATTGAACAAATCGATGTCAAATAAACGCCTTGATTACATTTCGTGTAATTTTTAAAAATCAAAACCAATTAAAAGCACATTATACTGTAGCGATAAAAGTTAAATGATATATGACAGAAGTTCCACACATTTGAGAAACATGCACTATACTGTTCTAGCCGTGTTGGTCAGTTACCTGTCATGGAGGGTCGTGAGTAGCCATAAATATGCTATTCTTATGTTTTCGAAAACGTATTTCCTATTTGCCAGATATGCGATCCCTCCGTTGTGTACAAATTGAAAAATATCGAGTGCCTGACTGTGAACGGTTTCTCGGCGAACGCTTCGTGCCGTTTAAAGGCCGTTAACTGGAACAAAGCGGTGGCCCAAATGGACGTTGATCTCGTAAAGCCGTTGTATAACATATCAGTGAGTACAATTTAAAAGCTATCCCTATAATGATTTTTATAAACCAACCTGATGTTCTTCAGGTTCAACTTCAGGTCTTTAAGAAAGACTACAGTAATAAGTTCCAGCCGTTTCTTATAAATGTGGTCTTAAATGTTTGCGATTTACTATCAAAACGAAGTTTTATGCCATACGGGTTAATTATTCTTAAAGTTGCTAAGCAATTTTCGAATTTTAATCACAGCTGTCCTTATGCTGGACATTTAATCGCACGCGACGCATATCTTCCCGAATCATTTTCTCCGATCGTTCTACCATTGGCCCTCTATAAAATGAACGTCACAATAATGGAAAACTACACAAGGCCGCCAAACGCACACGTCGGGGGTATTGTGTGGTATGTCCAGGCCATGCAGCCAATCCAGACAAAGAGAAATCCGAAATTACGAGCATCCCGATATTGAACACTTGTCTATAATGTTGTTGTGATTGATGTCATTTGTTAATTTACATGGGCAAAACGAGTTTAAGTACATTTTATATTTCCACGTTTTATACTGGAAATGTGTATTAATAATTCAACATAACAAATAAAGCAGCGTTCGGCAGGGTCACACAAACAAAATGTCATTGTATTCCGTTCCGACCGCTGATATAAAGGAAACAAGATGGAACGATAAAATCGAATCCTCTGCATGCCTTATCCTAACTTTCAAGCTTTTATAGTTTCTGAGATCTCAGCGTTTATACGGACAGAGCAATGGACATTGCTAGACCTACTCGGCCACTAACACTGTTCAAGATCACTGTGGTCGGCAGGACAGGAAGTGACGATGCGCACCGGGATATTGTTTAAGACATCTACTATATATACACGAACGAATTTAACAAAATTTGATTTCACAACTTTTGAATGACATTCCTCACGACATTTCAGTTATTTTAGAGGTTTTTTTTTGTTTGATATCGAAAAAGAACTAAAGCTGCATTCAACTCCCAAGTTCTTCCCCTTATATACTAAAATAGTTTACACTTAGTTTTTGGTTCCGCATCTTAGTTCTTCCAACTTAAAACACTTGTGAATATGTTTCTATTATACCATTTTTATTAGTCTGATTTGAGGATCCAAAGAAGGTGAGTTAAAAAAAGTTATATGTTCTGTCGTGGCTGGATTGGTTGGGACTCCGATTCTTAATTTTTTCGGCATCCAGTTCCCGTTGCGCCTACGCTTGGCGGTAGCACAACTCTTCCTAGCGGCAGAGCGTCGTCTGCGGGCTCGAGCCTTCCGCTTGCCGGCGGATGACTTCTTGGAGGAGGACGAAGAGCTGGACTTGGTGGACGAGACGGTGTCGGACTTCGTGCTGGTGATGGTTTCGGAGGTGGAGCCCTCGGTGCTGGTGATGGCACCGGAGAAGGAGGACTGAGTGCTAATGACAGTACCGGGGTAGGCCTCGGTGCTGGTAGTGCTGCCGCTGTAGTTCACGGCACTAATCAGGACTACCGCCAAAAGCAGGCAGTGGATCTTCATCTTGTGTCCAATCCGATTGACAGCGACATCGGATTGAGAGTCTCCCTGCGTCTTTGGGGCTTAACAATGTTCGATCTCAAAACAAAATATGTACGTTAAAACAATTGAAGTTATATTCTTCTAGTCTTAGTTGCTTAAGGGTCATTTGGACAAATGCCGATTATTTCATATAAAAAACTACCAATTTTTTAGGCAAGCACGCGCCAACTTATTCATAATTTTCCGATCTCTCTCCTCTGATATAAAAAAACACCTCTTAGAGAGGTATAAAAAATAGTAACGAATAAGTTCTTTTTTCTTTAGTGGATTTATTAAGTTGAACGCAAAATCATATTTCTTCATAATCTTCTGTACGTTAGTGCTGCGATCGTCTCTATTTTTTTCTTGTTTGATCCACAAATATGCATTTCTCTCTGTGTACTAAAAATTTGATTAATTAGTTATGATTGCATCTGGAACTAATTTATGCGATGTTTGGTGACGTTCGGCCTCTTAACATATGTACTCTTTAATAATAATATTTCTTTGCCTGAATTTATTCTGGAATGTGGAGAGTAAAAACATAATATTCCGCTTCCGAAAAGAATTATTTTACCATTTTTGATGTAGCTCTGTGAATTTTTTGTTGTGTATAAGATGAAAAATATCTAGCGTTTTACCAATCCCATATACTCGGGAACGTTTCCAGCTTCATTAAAGCGATTAATTGTAATAATAATTTTTCATTAAGTTAAGAGTGCTAAAAGTTTATTTTCCTAACTTTCCACCTTGCAGGTTCACATCCAACTTTTTAAAAGAGATGGCTCAAAACAAGCTACAGCCGTTTTTGGTTGATTTTAAAAAGGAGCTTTATTTTTTTTAACTGGCAATCCCTTTGGAGTCATCTATTCGGTTTTACCTTACTATTTTTATACCCGGTACTCGTAGAGTAAAAGGGTATACTAGATTCGTCGGAAAGTATGTAACAGGCAGAAGGAAGCGTTTCCGACCCCATAAAGTATATATATTTTTGATCAGGATCATTAGCCGAGTCGATCTAGCCATGTCCGTTTGTCCGTATGAACGCTGAGATCTCGGAAACTATAGGAGCTACTATACTGGGATTAGGCATGCAGATTCTTAAGAATCCTTCGCAGCGCAAGTTTGTTTCAGCAGAGTGCCACGCCCACTCTAACGCCCACAAATCCTAGATACAAAATTTTAACTAAAATGTATCGATTGATCCAAAAATTTGCCACGCCCACTCTAACGCGCATAACGCTTAAATCTGTCGACCCCCGGTAGGTGGCGCATTTCAATCTCGCTTTGCATCTTGCATATCTCCATTTCCCTTTGGTCCCATTAGCTGAGTAACGGGTATCTGATAGTCGAGGCACTCGACTATAGCGTTCTTCCATGTTTTTTTTTGGGTTCTACAAGATATACCTGAACATAATGGAAAAATTTCGGTCCAAAAAGAGTGACTACGTTGGAGATGCAGTTTGGTAATTACAGACAGTCGCCTTTTTGGAACTTATTTTCAACCAATCTATAAAAACTAATGGCATCAGAATGTATTTCTGTAATTACATCGAATAAAAAGTTTTAGCTATTATGAATGTTTTCTCTAGATTGCTTTCATGAAATCTTGATGATAATTGTTTTTAAAGTCAGATCAGAGCTAATACTTTAGGCTTTAGGTATTTTTACAGTCCAGTGACCTCTATCAGTGAATTAACCTGTTGAAAAATTAAAAACGAAAATAATTTATTGCTTTAAATTTTTAAAATTGTATTTTATTGTTTATAATAAATATATATATATATATGTAAAGTAATATTAGCTTTAGAATTTTTATTATACATAATGTAGGCTACCGAGTTGCTTAATTTTTAGCTGTTTCGTGTCGTTATTAATTAAAGTATATCTTACAGAAGTGCAACTCAATTTTGCTTATTTGTCTTAGATTACATATTTTTATATATTTTAAATCATTGTCTTCCATCGTTTAAAGTTATGTTGGGCTTAAACTAGTTTCGCTTAGCTTAATGTGTTGTTGTGTTCTTGTTGGTTTCACAACATTCTTTAAAAAAATACTTTATTCTAAAGTATCGAGCCTACAACTTATAGTAATGTTAGGTCAGTGCTATGCTTGAATTCCTATTTGTATATGAATGGCATAACAAAATTGCAAATAAAATATATAATATATGTAAAGAATATACAACACGTTAAAAGAAACTAAAATGACAAGGATGTAGGGGTGCACGGATAAGTTTGGTTAACAAAAATAAATAAATAGATTGAGAACTTATTGAATAAATACTATATGAAATACGTTGCATAGTTGCCTGTCTCTCTCTCATTATGCAAGGAACAAATTATATTTATACGTATATGTAGAGAACTGTCAGGAGGAGTTTCAAAAGTGAGTTATCCTTCTATAAAACGGAACAATTCTCGCAACTCTAAATTAGGCTAAACTTATTTGGCCTGCACTCTAGGCAGGTTAAATAGTTACAACTGGTTTGGGTGTGTCTCGTCTTTGCACTTAAACGTTTAAAATTAAGCTTAGGCGTACAAATAATTTAAATGTATGATGCTCTTAAGTTTGCCTTGAAACGTGTGTATTTGATTCTTCCGCAACACCATTCGCGTGTGAGTCTGTGTGTTGAACAACATTTGATTTATATTCTTGTAGGCAATTGGTTTTTGAATAAAAAAATAAATTTTGTATGCACATCCAACAGTGTGGTAATATCAATTAGTTTAGCTTGGCTTATGTTTGAGTTATTATTCATTTTTTTACAGTAAACGCTTCGGTTTCCCATTTCCCGTTTGTTGGTGGCCAAATGTGACGATTTTTGAAGTATTCCAAAACCCAAGGGAAACGTTTTAATGTTGCTGACAGTACAAGGCTGACCTCCAGCTTTGTCCCATGAGCAACCGGAATCACTGCTGAATAGTTCTGAGATTTCTAAAAGAAGTAAGTGGTCGGCATTATGGTGGCACTGTTCAAAAATCGACCCATTTGGCCACCCATTAGCCCCTACGCGGCGAACAACTGAGCAGCAGCAGCAGCGGCAGCCTGTTGCTGTTGTTGCTGCTGCTGCTGTTGTTGCTGTTGGGGAGTGCTCGCCAGGATGGGGATGGCCGTGCCGTCGGCGGTCAGGATCAGGGTCTGCGTGGCCTGGGGCGCCGCCGTTGCCTGTTGCGTCTGGGTCGTCGGTTCGGTGGCCAGGGCCACGTTGCCCGGCAGCGCTATCAGCTGATGCTGGCCCGCCTTGCTGGGATGCGGCACCTGGGTGGCGGCAATTATGCTGCCGTCGGCTGATTGCAGCAGGATGGTGTTGGCCGGCAGATTAAAGCAGGTCACGGTCCCGTTGGAGGCCACTGTCTGCAGCTGTAGCGGAGGCGGTTGGGGGGCCAGCAGCATAGTGGCTGCCGTTGTGGCCGCCGCGTTGTTCGCGCTGCTCAGGTCGAGCCCGTGAGTGGTCGTCGCCTCCTGCAAATCTGGTTGTTCCTGGCTGGGCTCCTCGTCAATAATCTCCTCGACCAGGTCGTCCTCGTTGAGCTCCTCTATGATGTCGTCCTCGTTCTCAATATATCCGGAGGCCTCAACGCCGGAGCTGACCAAGTTCACGACGCCCGGAGGCGATGGCGTGGGTGTGGGCATGGCCAGGTAGTTTTCGCCAGACTTGGCCGTTACGGCCGTGCCCTTGGGTATGCGGAACTTTCGCAGAATTTGGGCAGTCGAGGAGGACAGCGCGCCCAGGGCCATTGCATCCTCGTCCAGGTCATCGTCGAGCTCCTCGTCCTCGGCCAGAAGTTCTTCTTCGGCCACGGGCTGCTGCTCCACCGAGGCTGCTTCTGGGGCGACGATAACTTGGCGCTGATTGCGACTGGACGCATTGACGCGCACCAACGTGACGCCCCCGTTTCCGCTTCCGGTTCCACTTCCGGCCTTGGTGTTGCCGTTAAGAATACTGAGCTGCGGTTGCTTGGCGGCTCCACGAGCGGCCAGCAGGATGACAGGCGTCTTCTTGGCCGCCGGCTTGAGGCCATTGCTCGCGGTGCTGTTCACCACGGAGGACACATTGTTGCCGCCGGCTGCGTTGCCAGTGGGGTTGCCACTGCCGCTGCTGCTGTTGGTGTTGGGAGGAAGGATGGCATTAGTCGCATTGCTTGTGGGAGACGGCACATGGGACTGGACAGGGGCATTGGGCATGGGAGAAGTTCGGCTCGAGTAGCTGACAAAGTCGGCGAACTTGTCGACGAAGGTGGTGGTGCTGCTGCTGCCGGGGGCGATGTTGCTGCTGGCGCTGCGACTGCAACTTTTGTTGCTGTCGGCCAGGCGAGCACGGGCATTCGCCTGCTTGACGATGATTTCTTCGTAGTAAATGCGACACGCTTCCACTTGGCGACGCTGCGAATCTTCAGGTGTTGTGTTCTTGGTCTGATTCTGATTCTGATTTGGACTGTTGGTGGTGGTGTTCTGGGTTCTGTGATTGCTGGGTGTGTATGGCCGCTTGAACTTTTGTTTCTGGTTGTTGTCTTGTTTAGAAGAACCTGTTGTTGTTCATGTGGTTGTTGTGTCGCATGATTATGAATTTTTGTGTGCAAATCATAGGGAATAACACAAAAACACAAACAACAGACGAACGGAAAATGTTGTCGGGTGAAAAAAGAAAAAATAAAAACAATTTGATTAGCATATTTGCTGGATTCTTATTTTGATAGGTGTTAGTTTTTGTTTTGACTCCTTTCATTCAATTTAGATGTTAGATATGCTTGAATCAAAGTTAATTTTGGGTTAGTAAATGATAAGACGCTCATGAATGATATCTCAATTGGATCGAATGTAGATGTTGGTGTATCTTAGATTGTGTTGTTTTTGGTCAGTGGTCAGTCAACTGCTTTCACAGACAATCATATGGGATTTATACATCTCTGAGAATCGGTGCAAGCAGTCCCCCAGTTTATAGTTAAAATGCAGTAACCCGAAGTACATTGGTTAATCACAAAACAGAAAAGAGGTGTGCAAAACAAAATCAAAACAAGGAAATAAAGCGAATAAACAAAAGTACACATACCTTTCACTAATTGTCCAATATTATATTATTAAATGTTTTGATTTATATTTGTGTTTTATTCGTATTGGGTGTGTTGGAGATCGTTATTTGTTTGTTTCTTAGTTGATGGCCGATGCTGTTCTGGCATACACACAACAAGTGATGATGAGGAAATGAATGAATCAGTGAATGAGGCTTGACGAGATGTCCTCAAGCAATTGAGTATTAACGGTGGTTACGCGACGGAAGTAAGTACACTAATGTTTCGATAAGTTAGTACGCTGGATTATTATCCATGCTTGGCCGCTGATCTTGGCAAACATTGAAAATGGCTTCCATTTGCGTTGCTTTTGACTGGGGTTATGGGCAAGGTTTTCACATTACACTCGTTTCGTTAGCGATCTTGTTTTTCATTGCGAACTCGTGGCAGAGTCTCTTATTTGTTAAATAGAATTTTTGGTACTTTGGCTGCAGCTGTCTGTGGTGGCCGATTGTTCAGAGAGCTAGTAGCACTGCCTCTGATATATCGTAGCTACGGTTATAATGCGTGTTTTTATTTAGGCGAGTGTTATATTGTTGGGTTGTTGTTTTGATTGATTGATTGGTTGGTTGGTGGGTTGGTTGTGTGTACATAAAATAAAACAAGAGAAAAAGAAAGAAAAAGAACAAAATTGCATTGAAGTATAAAACGTATTCGAACACAAGTATTTCTCGAAACAAAAGGGAAACGAGTTGGTTATTATGATTAATTCGGGGGATTAATTGGGGGTAATTGCTGGCATATCGTTTTACAAGGAAGCAACAACAAGCCACACAAGGAACAGTCTATTCGAAATAGAGTGCGATACCTCTGTGGGTTTATGATTGGTAAATAAATAAATGCACAAAACTCAATTCATACGACTAAGATACAAACTGAAAAACTCTGTTAACGGCTACAAAATAATACACATACGTAAGAAGTAAAGTTTTACATAATGGATGAGTACAAAGTATAACTAAAATATGCATAATCCTAATTTAAAACTAAACAAGATAATGCTTATTTTATCCCCCATCCCCGTAATGTTCAGTTTCGTGTTTTTGTAGGCGGCCATTGGGTGTTTAAAGTGTTCTTTTTTGATATCAAGTACACCGTCGTCGCGAGACTCTAAATACGTGAAAGGAAGATCAGCGTCGCAATCGCAATGAAAGGGTTACGGAGGCAGAGTTAGCAATATCGATAGAGTTATAGATACAGATACAGAGATATAGTACAGATACAAATACAGAGCGGCAATCTAATCGAGCGCGTTACACTAAGAGAAGTCGGGCAGACAGAGGAGGGGGTGGGGTAGTGGGCTGGGTTAGTTGGAAAGAGCGTTTACCTAATTTCTTTGGTTTCCAGCAGCGACGAGGTATTCACATCGTTCACCGCATTGATCATGGAGGTGGGCGAGAAGGGCAGGTGGTACATGGAGGCGGCGTCCAGGGCGTAGGCGTCGCCGCCCTTGATCAGCAGCTCGTTCTTCAGCTCCATGAACTGCTGGTGCGGATTGTGGTGCGTGGCGAAGGGCTGTTGCTGAAGGAGTTGCGTCTGCTGGTGGTGTTGCTGCTGGTGGTGCTGCTGCTGCTGGTGGTGCTGTTGGTGCTGGGTCTGCGCGTCCAGCGCGTTTGCATTCAGCGTGGGCTGCGCGCCGGCGTGCGTTGTAAAGGTGTACTGGGAGTAGGGACACAGGTCACCCAGTTCGGCTCCCTCCAGCTTGGGCTGGAAGTTCTGCAGGCCGTCGGGCGTCAGGATCTGGTAGCTTTGTACCGTGCCGATCACGTGCTGCTGCTGCTGTTGCTGCTGCTCGGCCGACGCCGGAGTGGCCGCCCCCGTGGAGCTCAGATAGGTCACGTTGTCCAGCTCGTAGTGCGGCTGCTGCTGCGCCTGGCTGGCGGGCTGTTGCGGCTGCTGTTGCTGCTGCTGGGTCGTCTGATATGTGGTCGGCGTGGACTGCTGGCGCTGAGCCTGCGGCGCCGTCGTGTATATCGCCTGGGTTCCATCCAACTGCAGGGGCACCAGGTTACCGGCTTGATCCTGGATCATGATGCTCTGGCCGTGCAGCTGTTGTTGCAACAGCGCCTGCTGCAGCTCCAGTTGGTTCGAGTAGATCAGCGTGGTGGTGGGCGCTGTCGGTTGACCGCCATTCGGCGTGGCTGGGCCTCGCTGCAGGCCCACGGAGCTGGTGGCCCCCGGATTGGCCAGGGCCAGCTGAGCTCCGCCAGGGAGGATCATGCCGCTGAAGTCCAATGACGGAAGCGTCTGCAGCTGATGCTGCGGCTGCGAGGGCGTCGAGGGCGCCAGCGTAGTGGTCAGGCTGTGCTGCATCTGTTGTTGCTGCTGCTGCTGGGAGTGACTCACGCTGACCGGCGTCAGGGCCAGAGACTCTCCATTTTGAACGTCATCCAGCACACTGTCGATCTGCGCCAGTCGCTTCTTGGCCGGCGTGCTGCCGTCGCCGCCCTTTGACTTGCGGACCCGTGGAGTGCGAGCGGTACGCGCCCGCTTCGACGGCGGACCGTCAGCCTTCAGAGGTGTCGTGGTGGCCGACGGGGGCATGGGCACGTCGCCGTGCTTGTCCTTCTTGTGCATCTTCATCTTGTCCGGGCGAGAGAACTCCTTGTTGCAGATGGGGCAGGCGAAGATTTTGCGGTTCTGGCCCTCATGGAAGAGGTAGGCGTGCCGCTGGAAGCTGTACTTGTTCTTGAACGTCTTGAAGATGTCGTTCTTGGCGCAGACCAGACAGTAGGCCACTCCGTCGATGATGTGCTCGTAGCGGGCAATGTCCAGGCCGCGTACACTCATCTTCTCCAGGTACTCGCCCTGCTCGTCGTCGGCGATGACGCGCGTCTTGCGCTTTCGCTTCTGCTTGGCGGCCGCCGCCGACCCCGACTTGGGCACCATGGAGGACACCACTGTGGCGCCCGATCCCGCCTGGTCTTGGCTGATCGTGTAGCTGGTGGTGCCGGCCGCCTGCTCCGCCGCCTCGGCCTCTACCTCGGCCTTCATCACTTGAAACTCATCGTACTCGTGCTCCTGGTCCGGATCGAGCTCATGCTCCGGATCGTGCTCAAGGCTCTGCTCCTCGTACTTCACCTGCAGCAGTCCGGTCTCCTCATCGTCCTCCTCGTCGCCGACGATCCCGTGCTGGGGCTCGTACTTGATGATGTCGGCGGCCACGGCGCTGCTGCCGTTGCTCAGGCAGTCGCTGCTGCCGGGCTCGCTCTTGAGCACGTGGTACTCCTCGTACGTGCTCCCGTCGAACTCGATGATCGTGCCGTCCGTGTTGACCAGGGCAGTGGTGGTCGTGGTCGCGGCGGAGTTGCCCTGCGATACGGGAACGGGAGTGGGGGCCGCGGAACTGACCGCCGGCATTCCGCCGTTGTAGTTTTCGAACACTATGGTGGTCGGGGTTTGTCCATCCTCGCCGGTGGTGGTGATATAGTGGTAATGTGGCTGCTGCTGTTGCTGGGCGTTGATCGTGTCCACTCCGTTGGTGTTGGCGTTCGTGTGCAGGATGGAGGACGAACTAATAGTTGTGACCACATTGTCTTTTGTTTATATATTTTTGAAAATACATATTTGGTTCGGTTCATAAAAGATGTGTTTGAATGTAATATTTGCATAAATCAATAAATCAATTCGTAATTGAAATCGAAATCAATCAACAATTCACTCAAATCAGGTTCGCATAAAACAAATGTAGTGCAAAATGAAAGCTACTTGCGGCCAACTGGATGTAAGTACCACAGATGTGGGGCATCTGTGGCGTTTACACGGGCCTCTTGATCAAATCAATTGGAATCGGCATTACAGGATACATAGATAGAAAGTGAGTGAATTGGTTTTTGTTTGTCGGTAGAATTTGTGTTTACTTAGATCTACTTTACAGCAATCGTAATCGTAACTCTGGTACAGTACTCGCAACTCAATACGCACTAAATAAAGTAAAATTAAATAAATTATCGACTTGAATAACTGGGGTAATAGGAGGTAGCAGGACAGAGTAAAGGGTGAAACTGGTGGTGTGTTGGCCAACGTTGGTCAGACTCCTCCTTTGCGGAGGAGCTGAGAACGGATTGTGCTTGTATTGTGTTAAGAGTGGAAAACATAATATGAAAGGTAGGAGAGGATAGTGTCATTGCTAAAAATAACTAAATCATAAACGCAAATCTAAAAATTATAAATCAATTTTCAAATCTGGCGCCCAAGTGCTGCGCTGAGTCCGCGCGCATGGGCAGCACTGACGCGCTCCGCTGGGCCGCAAAGGTCTCACTTTTCCACCCCTGGGCGCCAAAAATTTGAATTCGTTAATCTTAAGCTAGCTAATAAGGTAAATTAAAATACGTGATCAACAATTGAGCCTTTTTCGACGCGCTTTGCACGGAGTTTCCTCGGTTGAAATGATTTGTGCATTTATTTATGTGATAGTTCCAATATTCACGACATTTCGAGAAGAGACAGACACAGACCTGGGGAAGTTTGTCGCAAATTAAAGACGAGCATGTAGTGTGTGGATCAGTCGAAAGCGGTTGTTATTAATTGGGCGATGCGATTGGATTTTGATTTAGCTGATATAGGTCGGTGGTTAATTCAGGACTTTACTTTGTAGCCTTTTCTTTCCTTTTCCATTTTATTTCTCGGCAGGGGCAAAAGGTGTGACAAGAACACGGCAAATGGAAGTCAAATTCATTGTTCTTATTCGATACATTCTCTCTGGATGCGCGGTTGAACTTTGGCACAAAAAGTTTAAAAACAAAAGAATGCAATTTTGAATGTCGGATGGCAAGATGTAATGGAGTGGATGATATGGAATTGCTGTGCGACATTTACGAAACGAAACATTTGATTGGAATCGAGTTTGGCCAATTCGGATGACGATCAAATCATAATTTGGGTGAGTTTGTATTTACAATGAGCGGTTAGTGGTAATAGCTTCAACTGAAACACCAAATACGAGTACACAAGAGGGTTAAACCATACACAAAGACTACAACCAACAAACAAATAAACACAAAGCGAACAAGTTCAAGGCGGACACTTACCGGCAACACTGGTTGCAACATTCCGTTGCTGCTGCTGCTGTTGCTGCTGCTGTGGACTACTGGCCGTAGTTTGATATGAGGCCGTGGCGGCGGTTACGGCATGTCCGTTGGCATCACAGAGAATCTCATTTTGCAGCTGATAGACACTTCCGTCCGTACTTCCGTACTGTTGCTGCTGCTGCTGTGGAATGCCATTTAGGGTATTGGCCGCGGGCAACATGTTGACGTAGACAATCTGTTGCTGCTGCTCTTGACTAGACTTGGATGTGGAGGCTTCTGTGGATGCTTTTGCTGATGCTCCTCCTCCCGATGCGGCGGTCGGTTGACTTAGCTTTGGTATCTTGCCCTCGAATTTACGCGGCTGTTGCATAAACTGCAGTGAGTGCTGCTCCCTTTTGGCATCTGAAAGAGGTCAATCGGTAGAATTTAGTGCTTGATCGGGCCAATGTTTTCATTGATTGTGATTAAATGCGGTTGATATTGTTTTTGTTGGTGTAAACACAAAGACACACGTGGACGGGGGGTTTCTGGGGAAGCATTGCGAATTGGGTTGAGTTGGGATGGGGTGAGCAGTCTAAGCGAAAGAACAAGTGAAGCGGATTCTGGGGCGGCAAAACAAGAAGAACAGGCCCAGGCAGCACCAACACCTTGGATTTGGTTTAGTAAAACAGTTTTGGTTTTTGGTTAGTTTTTAGCATAGACTTAAAAGCGTGATCGTATATTTATCTGACGCACTCTTATAATTAAAACAAACTAGACGATATATTTGTACATTAAACACAAAACAGAACGATGTAACGCAGGACAAACGGCTTAAAACATTGAATTTTGACAGAACAAAAAGGCTGTGGAATGAGGAATGATGTTGCTAAAGGGGGTTGGCATTCGGGGCATTGGGTTTGGGGCTTTGGATGGTGGTCGAGTGAAGCTGTGATTATGTGGATGCAGTGGTGCAGTGGCTGTTTAAGCTGCTGCTCTCACCTCCGCCGGCATCTGCTGCTGCTGGGGTCAGTGATGTGGTCACACCAGCAGTTGCTGCTGTGGGCGATGCTGCGGCAGCGACAGTTGGTGCCGCCGGAGAGGTGGTACTGGCGTCCTTTTTCCGCCTGGTCGGAGTCTTTCGGGGTGTTCCGCCGGCCTTGCCACGCCTCGCACCGCGCGACGTGGAGGAGGTCGAGGAAGCCGGCGAGATGGAGCGATCGTCCTTGGTGCGCGGACTGCGCCCCCGACTGCTATTTCGTGAGTGGCTCTTGCGCTTGGACGCCACCCAGTCGTCGTCGTAGTCGGCATCGTAACGCCGCTTCTGCTTGCGCCGCTTGAAGTCCTCCTCCTCGTCGTCGTCCTCTGTCAACGGGAAGATTCAAGAGGCAGACAGAAATGAAAGACAGAGAACAAGAGCGAGAAAGGGAAAGATTATAGATCAACTGCTGGGGATCGGGTCGACTCAAGACCACCTGCCGGCCCACACACCTGTGCCGTCGTCTATGTACTCAAGCAGCTCCTGCTTGGTCTTTAGGTCCGCCGGACTTTGCAGGCTCATGGCGTCCTCGTTGGCAAAGTCACCCTCTTCCGTCGCCAGATCACCGGTGTCCAACGTGAGCACGCTCTCCTTCAGCATGGCCTTGACATCGTCGGGCACGTTGGGATTCTGCTGGATTTCATCCAGGTCCAGATCAGGATTACGTTCCTTAAAGCTTTTGGCCTTGGTCGGGTTGCATTGCTTCTTCATTCTGCGGAGGAGCAGAAGAAACTGGAATAAGACACGATGGAAGCGCCGGGAGGCACAAGGAAACCTACTTTTTATCACACAGCAAGACATCGAGGTGTGGTGGCAGGGGAGCGGCGCTGGGCACCCCATTCGCCGGATCCTCCGGATGCCGACCCACATCGCGCCCCTCCATCCACAGGTCGTAGCGGTCGCCCTGGAAGCGCTTGACGAACGTGTCCATCGAGATTTTGACCATGTCGTTGCTGCAGGTGCACTGCACCGCCCGCTTGCCGTACTCGATCCAGCGCTCCATGGCAAAGTTCGTGGACTCGGCGCAGTTGAAGCCATGATTGAAGCCGGCATGGTAGCCGAACGGAAATGTGATCATGATCTCGCCAGCCTCCTGCGTGATCTGCAAGAGCCGGAATTAGTGGATCCGCTTTACGGAAAATACTACTGATACACGCACCTTACTGACGGGCACGTCGTGCTGCTTGAGGATCTGCGGCGAGATAAGCGTCATCTTGTGGCGCAGATAGGCGTTGCAGTTCTTGTAACTGGCCGGGAAGTACTGGTTGGCCACCTTCTCCAGCTTGCGGCCGCACTCTGGCGGGACCACGTACCACGTCTTTGGAGCCCCAAAGTGCAGGTAATTGATTGAGTACAGGTCCATGTCCTCCGTGTGCCAGGCGAAGGTCGTCTTCCACATGCCGAAGTACAAGTACGCCGTGTTCACGCCGTCTATCTGGATGTTGTAGTCTTTGTTCACATAGTCTAGGATGGTGCCCAGCCGGTTGATGTTCCAGCTCTGCAACGGCAAAGGCAACGAATCGTCAACGGAAACTCAAACCCTATCCCCAACCCTGTCCAACTTACATCCTGGTCGGTGTCTGTGATGCTCCCGCTGACATCTGCCCCGTAAATGGGCGCCACATATGTGATGTTCTTCCAGTACTTGCGCTCCAGATCCTCAAAGTCAAAATGCTTGGGTGTGGCGTAACGCTCGGTGCTGGCCAGTTCGCTGAACTGCTTTACTGTGAGTGGCTTTTTCTGGATGTTAATCTGCTGGTAATAGCCCTGTTTGCCGGTGACCACCTGGCAGATGGGAGCCGGAATCATGACGTTCAGGGCGTCGAGATCGGCGTAGCCACTGCGGCGGGGCACCCATTCCGGCGGAGGCACCACCTTGGCCAGGCCGGCCTTGTGAGCGCCCTGGGACTCCATGTAGGCAACGTACTTGGGGAAGTCCTTGAACTCCTCCCAGGTGGGTCGAAAGACCATAATGCGGGGCACCTCTGACATTTTCATTTTCCCCACTGCTTTGTTTTCGTTTTATTCGGAGAAGTCGGCTTTTCTACTCTTCGAGACAGCGTTCTCTCGGAATCTGATGCTTCGATCTGGAACTGTGATAGAAGCAGCATTAAAACTCCGTACTCCCGTTCGGCCCATTAATCCCGGGCAGATGCCTAGCCCGTCCGCCCGACTGCCTGCCTACGTCCGTCGCTAAGAGCTCAGAACTCAGTGCTCAACGATCGGATCGCTTGGGATCGGCTGCCTGTCACAAAACAAACAGAGAAGGAGCGCCGAAGGAACAGCTGCCACTTTTCGAGGTTTTTTTTAATGGGCGCGGCAGCAACAACAGCAGGCAGGCAGGCAGGCCGACTGGCAGGAGAATAGAGGCTGGCAGGATATGCAGTTGCCCCTGCCCCTTCCCAGTTTTTCGAGTGGTGTTCCTCCTGTGCTAGCAGGACCCATAATAACCCATAGGAACCCATAAAAAGTGCAACGATCGTTCTTTCTGTAACCTTAAAACTACGAAGAAATGTTGTAAATTGAATAAGTATATCATATTTCATGCAGAACCAGCTAAACATTGGGAGTTAAGATGAAAGCGGTTTTATAGAATTTATGTATATGACCTGAAAAGGTTAAATTAATTGCATTTTCTTACCAAACTTAATTTAAATAAATTATTTAACGATTATGGGTATGTTATAGTAATACCAAGACTTATTTTAAAAAAATAATAGAAAACTAATTGTAAATTTAATAAAATAAAGCAATAAATTCAACACCTAGTGGGTCTACTGCTAGATTTTTGATACTTACTGGTACTGACAGCTTTTTTACAAATTGTTTCACCAGCAATGTTTTCCAAAAATTGTATGTAGAATATTGTCAACTTAACTTTAAATATATCGCCCAAATTATATTAACAATGTTTTAAATTAAAGTTAAGGGAATTAAAATTAAACAAGCTTAGATATATTACAAGTCTGTGTGCCAAAGATAATAGTTTTAACTTAATAGTAGCTGAAATCACGACAATAAATCAATTCAAATCTAAGTATCTAGATTCCTAGAAGAATATCTGAAACCAGACTTCAATGTTTCTATTATAACAGTTCATTAATCTTGATAACTCGGTTTTTGGCCTCATTTATCACTTGTTCTGGGCTTCGGTTATATACAAGGATTTTCATGGATGCAGACTATAAAACCAATTGGGAACACTCCTCCATTATTTCTTTTTAAAAAATGTATTAAAGTTTCGCTTTATAGCTAAAGTTATAACTTTCTAGCACATTTTAAAGCGTCTAATAAAAAATAACAAATAAATACACAGTTCATGCGTAATTGAAGTATTTCGCTGCCTGTATTTCTGTATACGTTAAGCCTCCCAAAAAAAGCACAATAAATCAAGCTGAAGGGATAATTAATTATTGAGTGCCAGGACGAACCGTTATCCCCGCGGCAAGTCATTTATAGGGATTGAAAACGCCCAATAAGCAAATGACACAAATCCGGCGACATTTTCCCAGTCAATACCAATGGTTTTCCGTTTGTTTTTCCTATTTTCCGTACAAGCAGACTGGAAGCTCTGCAGGCCGGAGGAACAGCAAGGATAACGATAACGAGGACAACGCTGTGCGAGACATCCCAGAGAACTAGATGAAAATTTACGCAATTTTTCGGCCACGCAGAAAACTGTACCACCACCCGACGATTTCAGAGAGCGAGAACTCAACAAAAAGAAGAGCGGGAGCGGAGAGCCGACGATGATGGGGAAGGGGAGGGTGAGGGGTGAAGGGGGGCGATGACGAGTGCGCAAAACTATTTGCTAGTTACAAAGAGAGAGCAAATATGGGAGGGAAGTAACGAGAGACTTTATGCAAAGGAGCGGGCAGGATATTCTCGTTAAAGGGGGGACATTCAAAATGGACGAGTCGCAAAGCAGCGAGTACGTATGTGCTTGTGTGTGTCTGTGTGTTTACGAATGTGTGGTTGTGTTTGTGAAAGGACGAAATTTGGAACTCACTTGTGATGTGCTTCGATGGGTTTTTCTGCTTCTCTAGTTTATTCGATGCTCTTCTCCGTGCGTAAATCCCAACAAAATGGCAAAAGTACTTGTGTGACTATATGAGTAACGCTTGCTTGTTTTTGTTGTTGTTCTCGCTGCTGCTGCGTTGCTTTTGTTTGTATTGGGTTGTAGTTTATTGCACATTATTTTATGGTGTATTTGCATATGAAACTTCTGCTCCTTTCAACTAACTGTAACTAATTTGCACAATTTGATGTTTGATACGATACACTGAAGCACTCTTTCGTTTTGCGATTCTTGTAGAATGATTTAGCTTTGGCTTTGGTGCTTTATTTGCTTAATTTTATGTTATCCTGCAACATCTGATGGCGTCGTTGTATTGCGTTTTACAGTCTTTGACTTGGTGGCTGCTCTCTCTCTTCGAGGATGTATATATATGGATGTATATGCGTAGGTACTAGCTAACTATAAGCACTCACGACGGGCGCGACATGTCTGAGCGGTCTGAGCGGCAAGCGTCGACTGAACGGCAATTCGATGCCAGGACGATGGCGACGCAGGCGTCGAAAGAACCCGCTCCTCGTTCGCACTCACACACACACTCGCGTCGCACGAGAGCGTTGTCCTTTTAATGCGAATGCTCTGGTCAAAGCATAATGCGAAAGGAAAATTGGTGTAGAGCGAGAGGGAGACGGCGCAAACAAGTTTGACAGGATAATTGTGGATAGGGAAATGCAAGCCGAGAGGAAAACTGGCCGTTTTAGTCGCTCCCTCTTTCCTCCATCCGAACGCCGAACAATGCCTTTTCCCTGCTCTTTCGTTCCATTGCGAAAAGCGAATGTGGCGAAAATGCATTCGCCATTCGAAACGCTCTCTCACAGTCGGGACTTCCTTTCGCAAATTCTCGCTCTCTAAGCAGACGGAGAAATCGCAAAGGACTTAATCCTCATTATGCATTGTCCTGGCCTGGATTTCGGATTTTGGCGAAGATCTAATCTAGGGCTTACTGATCTCGGATCGCAAGCGATCGCTCGTAGGTAAACGACAGTGGCAGGGGATCGAGTTTGAGGATCCACTTGAGACGGGAAACAAGGATACTCTTACTTGAGACGAACCCATGTGTCGGGTTTTTAATAATTGCATATTTTTGGAAATCATTGCAAAAGCAACAAACAGGATATGGGTTTAGAACAGACCGGTGTTTATTTTTATACAATCTATTATGATTTTTATTTGGCATGTTCTTTATTTATCTAAACAAAGCAGTTATTTTATTGAATCTAAATTTGACTACATTTTCGTTATCGTTTTAACAAATCAATGATGCTTCATAATTAATTAAATTAGTGAAACTAAACGATATTGTGCAAGTTTGGACCGTTTTTTAATTCCCATAGTAGCTATAAGACCCATTTACTAAATACGTCAAATCTGGGTACATATGGTTTTAACATTTACTGTCTATAGTTATAATATTATAAAAAGATGCCTAATTATGCTGATCAAGAATATTTACATACACACCAGAAAGGATTTTAAGTGAAATCCAAAACGATTTTAAATCCAGCAATGAAAGAAGTTAGATGAAAATCAAAAGAAAATAAGTACAAGTCGAACTAAACCCTGATCCATTACCTCTCTAGTAATAAAAACAGCCCACCCCAGTTGATTGCCTAATTTCCCAAAGCATAAAATTATAGTTAGGCAAATCCCTTATAATGTTCGATTCAATGGAACATGAGTTTCTCGAATATAAATTAGCACATCTGCATCAGCGAAGGATAACTGCAGCGAGCAATTACGTGATAGCGTTTCGATAACAAGCTTGGCCGCATCCTGTGAGCAGAAAACCCATACAAAAGCCAACATAAAACCATAAAACGAGATAGAGGGAGAGAGAGATACAGAGGAAGGAAACCGGGCTGAGTAATTACAGCCGCATAAAACGGCGAAAGGAATGGAATGCCGCGGAGCAGTATAATTTACAACATGTCATTAGTCGGGCAACGCCTAGGGAAAATGGAGCTCGGGGGAGCGGTTGGCGGAGAACGGCAGGATCAAAGCGTGACCAGAGCACAGAAGAATGGTCATACTGCTCGACAGGACTTGGGCGAAAAGCCAAAGTGGCGGGGTGCCCAAGGATCCTGGAAACTTGTTTCTCCGAAAGCAGCTCAGGCAGAACGCAAGGAGAGCGAGCGAGAGAGAGCAAAAAGGACGAAGGAGAGAGAGCTTGCACCAAAGCAGCGAGAATGACCAGGCGGCGGCTTCAACTTCCGGCAGGAATTACTCACTCACACACACCAACGCTGCAGTTGTGTACACAATGTGGTCATTGACTGAACGGTAAAAAGCGAAAACAGGAACCAGCAGCAGCAGCGGCAACAACAAAAACACAACAACTGGCGATGACGTCGTCGACGAAGAACACACGGAGAACCGACATAATGCGCGTCCCCTTTTTCCACATTCCCACTTCCCCCTCCCTCCTCCTGCCATTTCATATTTCATTCCACAGACACACACTCTCACACACACACATTCGTCCTGTGCCTCGTGTGATTTCACAAGGCATTTCTCTAATACAATTTCTCATAAAATTTCAATTCGAGCTCCGCTCTGCCTCAGCTGCGACAACAGCTACAAGATTATTTATGCTTTTTTCCTTGTTCCTGCCTCTGGTTGAGTTGTTGTTGTAGATGTTCCTGCCAGTTGCCCGTTTTATATCCTTTTGTGACGCTAAGCACGCGCGTCGAAGCCGCACAGTGGGCCCAAACGAGTTAATTGAAAGGTAATGATTTCAAATAGCTCCAAGATCTTTGGATTAAGTCTGTGAGGAACATTAAAAGCGTTTCATTTAAATCTAAAATAAATATATTGTTTGTTTTTAGTTTTATAATAAGACGTACATTATGCAAACCGCAAGGACTAAAAAACAGACTTTAAATTATTTGGGTAGCAGACAAGAAACGTCTAGGAGGATTTCTAAATCAGGGTATAAGTCTAATTTTGTTAATTTCCTTGGACAAAAATGACAGGAGTAGCTCTCGATGAAGGAATTATTATGATTATTTACCTTTATCGTTTGCTTAAACACATTTGAACTTCTCTATTTGAAGTTTTCAGCCCACGCGTCACATGCCAGTAAGTAGGCAACGATTTCTCCGAACCTAGGACCGCATATTTTTGTGATCATAATTAGCCTAAACTGTAATAATTTTCCATATTCAAGCGAAATTGAAAGAATGCAATGATTTTTTCGATCCTAGGACCTCATATTTTTGTGATCATATTTAGCCTAGACTGTAATAACTTGCCATATTCAAGCAAAATTTGATTAAATATTTATAGAACCTAAGTTTGATTCACTTCGTGAACTAAAATACCACTGTGCGGCGACGGCAGGCATCGACCGAAAAGCAAAGCACGCGTCCCCTTTTCGAAGTTTCCCTTTTGTTGTCCTTTATCTCAATTGCACAACTGTTTGGCTTTGGCTCGTTGCTCTGCCTTTGTTTTGTTTTTATGCTTTTCGTTCGTTACATTTTGGGATTCTGGTGCGTGTGCATGTGCGTGTGTGTGTCGGTGTCTAGTGTTCCTGCGAGTCCTTTTTATAAGCAGGCGCCCAGCTACAGTCGTCCTGGCGTCCATTCTTTCGGTTACTGTTGTTGTAGGCTAAGTGAATAAAGGCGCAGAAGGAGGAGGGGAACTCGAGGCGCATGACAAGTTTCCCGTTGCAGGCTTTCGGCGCACACTCGCTGCTCTCTCTCGCTCTCTCTCTCTCTACTCCTGCTCTATCATTTTCTATATTCCTCTACGCTCGCTTCTCTCAGCTGCAGCACGCCCAGCAGCTGCCAATCTAATTAATTCTCCTTTTCGCCATTGTTCGCTCTTCTATTGCTCGACACTTTTCGCATCCCAGGTCTATTGGTCAACAAAATGGCGGCCGTGTGGAGCATAAATCAGAAAGCAGAAAGCGCAAGGATATATGGCGGATATGTACGGTGAGCAAAAGGGAACTTCTTAAGATACCCGTGCCCGTGCTCAAGTGGCCACTTGGTGTTCCTGCCGGGAAAAGTCGATCGGAGCAGGATGTGCGCACCAGGACCTTCGTCACCACACGTACACTTTGTGTTCCAAATTAGGATCTGTGGCATTGCCAAATGTAGAACGAGGCCATGAGGCAGTGGAGTGTCCATGACAAAGTTAAGGGCCCCATTCATGTTTTCAAGGTTAGCTAATCAGCAGGGATAATTAAATTACCAGATCCGTAGGCTTCCTTTGTTTCACGTCTTATACGCAGCATTGCAAAATGTACTTCAATTCACTTTTCTTTCTATGTTTTATTGAGAGACACAACTTAATAATCACGTTGAAATAATGTGAGATGGATTATGAAAAAGTATTCTGTGAAATTAGGTAGATAGTCGACTTACTTAGATACAAGCTATTACTTAAATCAAATACCCAAATAAAACTAATTGTTCTCCTCTATCTTGAAACCAAGAATAAAGCATATGGATGAGAGGCTCGGAAAAGTATGCAATAAGCTCCCGAAGATACACCCAGTAACTTAGAACGGCACAATCGCTGTCAACACGGTAAATGCCATCCTAAGCCTGGCACAATACCATGGCTGTAACCCCTTAGCACGAACCATTTGAAGGCATACCCTCAGTGGGACTCGGAAGGATCGCATCGCACCACCCACCGGCGGCCACTGCAACCTCAACCACCCGGCGGGGCGACGACCTGTTGCGTTGACAACTTGTTCGCACTTCAACCACGGCACGGAACCACCACACCTGACCTGCGGACTTGCGACTTCGGGCGGGATCTGTGCCAAAAGCACCACCTAGTCCGGGGGTATGTTTATCACGCTTTATGAATGGGACCGGGAGCGGGAGCGGATGCTCCTTGCTCTGCCTCAACTACCACCGACGGCTCGCTCTGTTTTGGTTCAATTTGTTTTTTCTTTTTGGGAAACCCCTAAATGACGAAGACGTTGTGTGGATGGATGACATGCCGGCACACGCCACTCCACGACACCGAATCCATATCCGTATCCGTTGTTCCAGAGGTGGTGGGTTCAGAGGCACATGACCAAGAGCAAGAGCGGATACGGTCGGTGCCGGTGTCTGCTGGGGTTGCTTTTTCTGGGTTTGTTTACATTTTGGGGGTTTTCCCAACGTCCTTGCACCTACGAGAAGGCCGTGCGGTTCGCTGTGGTGCGTGCGTGTGAGCGGAACCACCCCATGCGCCATGTGGCCCAGAGCAAGTGCGCCAATGTAGGTCGGTGGTTGCTCTGGCTCTGGCTCTGGCTGTGGCTCTTGCCCTGGTGGTGATTCCAAAAATATGCCCAGACATGTCTAAGGGTTACTGCCACTGCCGCTGTCACAGCTCGGCTTTTGTTTATAAACATTGCGCAAAACAGCTGATTTTCGGCCATCCCCCATTAGCTGCGCCCCGCTTTCCGCTCCACACCCCCAAAAACTCTGCACTCCGCAAGGATAAAGTGTGCTCCAGGCGGAAAGTACTGCATCACCTGCATGCCGACCTCTTAATCGGAGAGCAGGACAGCTGGCTGGCTGGCACAGCAGCAGGCCGGCCCCTTGCAACCGACAGATGTCGATGTCGGCAGTGAGCTGCAATGGACGTTCGTGGGCAGGCAATCCAACGAATTGCAGCCGGCACTGAGGTATCGAAGTATTGAGGCAGTGAGCTAAGCAGAGCCGAAGGGATCGAGACCGAGCCTACATAGATGGCCTGCTGTTGCATTGATTACTTCACGGACGGGACTGTCGTTAACATCTGGTCCGTTTTCCCTTGCTCATCGTTCAGCGATCCTCGATCCTTGGCATGTGCCACGGGCCAAAGGACATCTGCCAGCTGCCTGCTGCCAGAGGGGCCCCCAACGATTCTATCAGACCCTGTTCTATAGTTCCAGTTTTTCAGCGCGATAATACGTCCTTTTTTTGGATACTTATAGCGGGAAACTGAAAAAAGCAAATTCAAGAAGAAATATAGGACGCGTTTTAGCCAGTTTTAATGAATTACATCCTTTGACTTGTCGCAGTAGTTGAAAAGTTACTTAGTTCAACTCGAAAAGTATAAAGGAGTATAAGTATTTTATTTAATTGTTTTAGGAACCAGCGGGGTTTGCCCTAAAAATATAAATCTTTAGTTTCAAAATAACATTTTAAATCATTTTTTAAAGAACGGAAAATACATAATATGATCTTCTTTTCCTTATGATATCATAATAATAATCAATAATAAAAAACACTTAAGTCGCAGGAACATGAAAATGGTTTTTGTTATACAAAACCCAAGCCCCAATCTAACAATTGGGTGTGGGCATCTTTTAGAGTTGGTAAGCAGAGCTGATATGCAGGCTCCATTGCCAGCTGCTTCTCCAGCATCAGAATTTCGATCAGCATCAGCTGCCTGACCCCACAGGAAGCCCTTCCAGAGATCGATCAGCCAGCATAAAAAACTTGCAGCAAACTCAGACCAAACAGCTTTTCAAAAATGAATTCTCCCAGCTGTAACTGGACACCGCAGCCCGCAGGAAAAAGGATGGGAATGGGGACTGGGATAAGGCCGTCACAGGAAGAGGGGAACGAGAGCCCCAACTGGGAAAAGTTTCGAGTTGCGCTCTGCACAACTGGCGGAGGGAACGAAACCGGTATGAGAACGGGGAAAGGACACGACTGCGATCGATGGTGATTACATACAATTTACGAGGAAGGAGTTGGTGGAAAGGTTCGACCAGAACTGTTACACCATTTGAGACATCCGCTTTCGGCTGTTGTCAAAAAGGAAGTGCAAAATGTCGCTAAAAATCACGGCTTCCCCGGACGTTTCAATGTTCGTCCTGTCCCAGTGGCAGCTGCATTTGCCACCGTGTTTGCGCAGGCGTACGTTGAACCCAGTTGCCCTGCTTGAAGGAGGCAGGTAAAAACAGACGCAGACAGAACGGCAGATGTTCGACTTCACGAGTCCTCTTTGTCGCAGGTCAGTTGCTGCCTCCAGAAGAGTTGATTTTAGTCATCCTGTCGTTGATCGGGGGCACGTCAAATGCTTGTCAAACATTGGTTTACCTTTGTCTGGTTTAAAGAAGTCATTGAACGTCGGGACATGGGTCTAAAAACCCGCAGATGCTATTTAGATAACAGTCCGGCCAAAAATTCAACGTCTTCTAGCAACGCTTCAATTCTCTAACTACGAACTATGTGGAAAAGTATTAGTTCACATGAAGTTAATTAATCGACTAATTGCTATGATTTTTGAGGAATTATTGATAGGCGATATTGAAAAAACATATTTTTGTTGATCTTGCGTACCGTTATTAGAAATTACACCATAGAAAATTAGGAAGTTAGTTCGAAATATATTTCTTTGAAAAAGAACTCAAAAAATGTTTACCCGGATCAGGGAAAGCAAAGAATTCGATTTGCAATTATTCATTTTTATAGCTCATACACTGCCTAGAGTTCTTTGAAAACAAGGAAATTTCGCATATTCCTAAGACAGCTTTAAAATGTAGACGGTCGATCGTCATGATTTTGGTACCCTGCACAAAGTATGCATATAAACTGTAATAGCTCACAAACAGTATTGAAACCGACTTGGAGGTTGATGCTGATCCAAAATACATATATGCGTGACCTTTTTACAATACCCGAGGGTAGAAAATGTATAATAGTCGAGTGCCTCGACTATCAGATACCTATTACTTAGCCAAAGAGAGTGCGAGGGAGACAGAGATATGCAACAGCAATCGGCGGGACTACGTTAATTGCTCCTAACTATTTAATGATCCGGTTTTAACCACTTTTAGCATTTCTAGCCTTTGTAGTTTCCGATATCTCAACGTTTAAAAGATGACAGACAGACTGACAAACAAACGGACATGGCTAGATCGGCTAATCTAGTGAATTTGATATATACTTTATAGGGTCGGAAACGCGTCCTGCTGCTTGCTAAATACTTTATAACGAATACTATATACCCTTTTACTCTACGAGTAACTGGAATAATAAACCAATTCTAATAGTATGAATTCTAAACCACTGCTCTGAAAATATGTAGGCTACCTTAGGGCGCCGTCCACTTTCAGAAGAATGGTCCAATTAGCCAAGTTCTGATGTTTAGGTACAATGAGACACAGAAGTTCGATTGCGTCCTACCTTTTATAAATACGTTCTTATAACTACCATTTCTGAAACAAAAAAGTATAACTTTAGCTATAACATAGACTGTTACTAAATAGATAGAATATGAACGAAGGCTTTTGTGAGCTTTAAAATCTGGGCTAATTATATATTTGAGTAGGCCTATTTATTAGATTCTTCTATCATTGTAAATTTTTCGTAATAAGATAGATTTGTAAAATACAAAATCCAATTCTTACAATTTCGAAACGGATTGGCGCTTAAAATTGTTGTTTTACTTTAAACGAATACTTTTGATCCTTTATTTTTAAAACAGATCAAACACGTAACATACCATATTTTGAAGAATTCTGATTAGGTTTTGTTTACTGGTAGTTTTAGACCTATGCCTTTACCAAGGATGATTTACTTACAGCAAGCCAAAAAAATGAATTAAAACAAAATTAATGCAATGCTTACTAAAATTCAAAAGCCAATTGATAACTTTTGAATCAGCACCCTACAACTTGCTATAGTAAAAACCCTGGAAGTACCCCGTAGTCTCGTAATATATGTAATTCCGGTTATTTTGTGTTGAGTATCTTTTACTAGCCAATAAAATTAACAGCATTGAAATCTGCAATCGACGCGGACTGTGTATCAGTCATCCGAAAAAAGGCAAAAACACCGGGCTGGCGACTTTCGCAAGTTAATGGAATTACATCGAGTCAACCGTTCCAGTAAGAGTGGGCGGAAGTGGGTGGTCGGCAGGCAGCCTCGGTTGGCGAATTGAAAAATCGATTTTGCACAGCGGACTCGCTGTTGCGAATCGCCATTGGGGAAACGGGCAGTGGTGGGCGCCTTCTGGCTGGGAACTCACCCGGTTGCTGCTGCAGTGGCTCCTCCTCCTCCTCCGTCTCCGTTGATCCCCCTTGGCGGGCGTCGCTGGAGGACTGCGGGGTACCTGTCTTCTCGCGTATTCCCAGCAATCCGCACTGCTGGTGCAACGGAATCGGGGAATCGAGGAATCGGAATCGGCGTACGTGACCGAGAAAAGGTGCACGTTCACAATGGACGCAGACGCAGTTTATTTACAATAGATTAGCTGCGCGATGCACATGTCTGGGTGCCTTGTTGTTGTTACGTTACTATTGCTAGTGTTTTGTGTCTCGTTGATGCTTAAATTTTTAAATTTGATTTGCACCCCCTCAACGGCACTGGGTTTCAGATTTTGTATATATTTGGTAACGATCCACTCGCCATTCTTATAAGATGGCTGCTTATCAGACGCTCGTCTCCAATCCAATGAACACACATTCGAGTTGGAACATTACACTGACTGACGCGAGAACTGTCACTTGCCTCGGGGGGTATAAGATGAAGTCCTCCCCCGATTTTCGTTAAATGGCCGTTTTCACTGGACGTTTCACAAAAGGACAACACAAATTGCACCAGTTTATGTGCTTTTTTCGCAAAAATCTTGCCCTGCAAAAACACCAAAAACACAGTGAAGGTGAGTGTGGCCAGATCTCAGCAGCGACCAATTCTAAATACCGATGCATGCCTATCGAAGGAGTTGCCGAGCTGAGAGGAGCCAACACCAGCTATAAAAGTAGCCAAATAAATAGCTATGCACATTTGTTTTGTTTATTTCTAATTTTCTAATCCTCAAAATTGATTTTCTCAGTATAGGTAAATAAAAGGTAATTGCTGACAGAACGCTTATACAAAACTGATATATCAGCATTATGTCGATCTAAAAATTGACAAAAACCTTTTAACCCTATCGTAAAGGGCTTTTTTCCTTGCGGCGAAAAGAACAATCCCTCAATATCTCTATAAGGTTTTCAAAGCTTTGACTTAAACAAACAGTATGCATGGGTGTTAGCATTGATATGCTCTATGAATGCTCAATATTTTCCAAACGCAATCACAATTAACATAATAGTACCATAAGTTTAACTGGATAAAAAACAAAATAATTTTAATTTCTTACATAAAAGGTAAATATTAGGCCCAAACTTAAACAAAAAAACTTATAAGCGTTTAAATTTAAGCAACGAACTCGACAACCCTGGTCCTAAACTGCACACGTTTTCATCTGTTTTTTCTGCGACTCCAGTCCAACTGCATGTGAGTAATGTATGCCGTTCATTTCATCACTTGACTTACGGTTAAGCCAACCAGATTTATACCTGCGAACACCCGAAAAATGCCCGAGGCTGAGCAGCAGAACGATGTCAGTGCTTCAGCAGGAGCCGGAGGTGATCCTCCCAAGACGGCAAAGCAACTGGAGAAGGAGCGTCTAAAGGCCGAGAAGCTGGCGAAGCTCCAGGCGAAGTTGGACAAGAAGGCGGCGGCTGCACCAGCCGCGGGCGACAAGAAGGAGAAGCCCGAGGTGAGTCCCAAATACCCCTCCAAAGCCCCCCAAAAAAGGTCTCGAAACGAGGTTATGTGGCCAAGTGAGAGGCAGTAATTGCTCTTATTGTTACTGGTGAAAGCTAATGTCTTTCTCCAAATACCACCCTTTGCAGAAGCGCACCAAGGAGGTGAAAGAGGCTGCCGTGTATAGTGCCCAAACGGCGCCCGGGGAGAAGAAGGATCTGAGTGGCCCCTTGCCGGATGCCTACAGTCCACGGTATGTGGAGGCCCAGTGGTACAGCTGGTGGGAAAAGGAGGGCTTCTTCACGCCCGAGTACGGAGTGAGTCCAGTCACATCTTGGCCATGTCTTTATTCTAGTCTTGACGTATCCTTTAGCGCGCATCGATTGACGCCCCCAATCCCAATGGCAAGTTTGTCATGATCATTCCGCCCCCCAACGTGACGGGATCCCTGCATTTAGGGCACGCCCTGACCAACTCCATCGAGGACGCAATAACGCGGTACCACCGCATGAAGGGACGGACCACCCTATGGGTGCCTGGCTGCGATCACGCTGGTATCGCCACTCAGGTGGTCGTGGAGAAGCTGCTGTGGCGCGAAGAGAAGCTCTCTCGGCACGACCTCGGACGCGAAAAGTTTATCGAGCGCATCTGGGACTGGCGCCAGGAAAAGGGCGGCCGCATCTATGACCAGCTGAAGAGCCTGGGCTCCTCCTACGACTGGTCGCGAGTGGCCTTCACCATGGACCCAAAGCTATGCCGCGCCGTGACCGAGGCTTTCGTCCGATTGCACGAGGAGGGCAGCATCTACCGCAGCTCCCGGCTGGTCAATTGGTCGTGCACGCTGCGCTCGGCCATATCGGACATCGAGGTGGACAAAATTGATATCCCAGGTCGTACTTTCCTGTCTATTCCCGGATACGAGGACAAGGTGGAGTTCGGTGTACTGATTAAGTTCGCATACAAGGTGGAGGGCAGTGACGAAGAGATCATTGTAGCCACCACTCGTATTGAGACGATGCTGGGCGATACGGCTGTGGCTGTGCATCCCCAGGACGAGCGGTACAAGCACCTGCACGGCAAGTTCGTAATCCATCCCTTTTCCACGCGACGCCTGCCGATCGTATGCGACGAATTCGTGGACATTGCCTTCGGAACGGGAGCCGTTAAGATCACTCCGGCCCACGACCCTAACGACTACGAGGTTGGCAAGCGCTGCAACCTGCCCTTCATTAGCATTTTTAACGACGACGGTTTTATTATCGGAGACTACGGCGAGTTCACAGGCATGAAGCGATTCGAGTGCCGCAAGAAGATCCTCGAAAAGCTGAAGGCCTTGAACCTCTACCGCGAAACTCTGAACAATCCAATGGTGGTGCCCATCTGTAGCCGCTCCAAGGATGTTGTGGAGCCCCTGATCAAGCCCCAGTGGTATGTTAGCTGCTCTGACATGGCCGCCTCAGCCACGGAGGCCGTGCGCTCCGGCGAGCTGAAGATCATTCCGGAGCACCACACTAAGACGTGGTACCACTGGATGGACGGTATCCGAGACTGGTGTGTGTCGAGGCAGCTGTGGTGGGGCCACCGAATTCCGGCCTACCATGTCAGCTTCAGCGACCCCTCAATCAAAACGGCAACGGTAAGTTATTCGCATAGGGACCTGGTTTTATCTCTGAGTAATACCTTTGTGTAAATGTACTGTTCGCTTTCTCAGTCTGAACAAGGAAGAGTGGTGCGTACAAAGTAGCGCTTTAAGATTGAGATTCGATGATTTCTATGATCAATTCTGATGTAGATTTACTTAGAAGGTTGTACTTGTCTTCCCTTTTAGAACGATGATGAGCAGTACTGGATCGTAGCCCGCAGCGAGGCAGAAGCTCTGGACAAGGCAGCCGAACGGTTCGGAGTGGACGCCAGCAAGATCGTACTCAAGCAAGACGAAGATGTCCTGGACACGTGGTTCAGCTCGGGCATCTTTCCCTTCTCCGTATTTGGCTGGCCAGACAAAACCAAGGATCTGGAGACCTTCTATCCCACATCGCTGTTGGAGACGGGTCATGACATTCTCTTCTTCTGGGTGGCTCGCATGGTGTTCTTTGGCCAGAAGCTGCTGGGCAAGTTGCCGTTCAAGGAAGTCTATCTGCACCCAATGGTGAGGGACGCGCATGGTCGCAAAATGTCCAAGTCCCTGGGAAATGTTATCGACCCGATGGACGTCATTTGTGGCATTACCCTGGAGGGGCTCAATGCCCAACTTGTAGGCTCCAACCTGGATCCTCGCGAGATCGAAAAGGCCAAGGCTGGGCAAAAGCAGGACTACCCGCAGGGAATTCCCGAGTGTGGTTCGGATGCCCTTCGGTTCGCCCTGTGCGCCTACATTACGCAGGCGCGCGACATAAACCTGGACATTAACCGCGTCCAGGGATATCGCTTCTTCTGCAACAAACTGTGGAACGCCACAAAGTTCGCCCTGCTATATTTCACCGGCTCTGAGAAGTTCGACACAGAACTCAGTGCGTCTGACGCGATCAACCAGATGGATGCTTGGATTCTGTCGCGACTGGCATCGGCCATCGAAACATGCAACTCCGGCTTCGAGACATATGATTTTGCAGCTGCTACAAGCGCTTGCTACGCATTCTGGCTCTACGACCTGTGTGACGTGTACTTGGAGTGTCTGAAGCCGATCTTCCAGAGCGGCAGCGAGAAGCAGCAAGCCGCCGCCAGGCGCACCCTTTATGTGTGCCTAGATTTTGGTCTGCGCCTGCTCTCTCCGTTTATGCCTTTCATCACGGAGGAACTTTACCAGCGGCTGCCGAGGGCCAATCCCGCGCCCAGCATTTGTGTGGCCAGCTATCCAAGTAAGACTATCATCTGCGTTTTAAAGGCCATACAAAATCCCACTTACAACTTCTGTTCTCATCCTAGGTAATATATCTTGGCGAAGCACAAAAATTGAGACGGACGTGGAATTTGTACAGAAGGCTGCGCGCATCATCCGCTCCGCCCGATCCGATTACAATCTGCCGAACAAGGTTAAGACAGAGGTTTACATAGTTTGCACAGATACGGTACCCAGTGAAATACTCAAACGCTACGCCAGCGATCTGGCCACAATCTCCTACTGCTCCAAGGTGGTTTTCGACAGCCCAGCACCACCGGGCTGCGCCATCCTGACTGTGACAGGGCAGTGCGAAGTGCACCTGCTGCTCAAGGGACTCGTGGAGGCGGACAAGGAGATTGCCAAGCTGCAGAAGAAGAGCGACCAGCTAGTGCAGACGGTGGGCAAGCTCACTCAGGCAATCCAGGCCGCCGACTACGCCACAAAGGTTCCTATCGATGTGAGGGAGGCCAACGAGACGAAGCTCTCCGAATCGCAGGCAGAGATCGAACGCATCGCTGCCGCCATCGAGACACTGAAACTGATGTGAGCAGGAACGGTAACCGCTAGTCGGGAACACTGGTAATTGATATTTCAGCGCGCTTGGCTCGCTAGCTGCAGGTCTTAACTTAAAAATTTACAGATACGGCTCACTCGCGAAAACACTATGAACTTTGAACAGAATAGACAACTCGATTGATCTTGTATTTATTTATTACGTCCCACACATGTTCCCCAATAAATAGAAAAATAACATTCACTAAAGGAGTTGGGTTCTTCATATCTCGAGCTACCAGGTTAATCGGGTGGCATGATCCGTCTTGCGCTTCGACATCTTTATGTACCCTAGAAACTGCAATTCGGCTACTGCTCGTGTGAAGCGGGCTCTAATTTGGGATGAAACGGAAATGATAATCAATAGCTATTACAAAATGAATCTAGATGTGGTACTCACTGGATCTGTGGATCGATTTGCTCCTGGGCCGCATCCTCGTTGTCGCTGCCACTCACCACAGATCGGAAGGCCTGCAGCCAGTCGAAGAGATTTATCATTCGTCCGCACTCCAGGTGCAGCTTGTATACCACGGAGAGATCGGGTAGAGTGCCGACCAGCTGTGACTGATCTTGAAGCTCGCAGCACTTGCACTGCATGTAAAAGTGCGGATTGTTCAGGGCAGTGTGCAGCGCCGCCCGAGGGGCTCCGATTATGTTTCGGCGCACGGTGGCAATGTCGCTAAACACGAACAGTTCGTGGATAGGAGGTGCATCCTGCAGCGGGCGGAGATGGTCCTGGACGAAAAGTGTCTCGATGAGATGTAGGGTTTTCTGCACAGCCCGAGCGAACTGAGTGGTAGGAGTATTCTGCTGATGCCGGTGCTTGTCCTCCTTGCTACGCTGCAACAGCTGTTCCTTGAGCTCCTGACGAGAAGCCACTTGAGTCAGATGATCTGTGGCCGGACGTGCCTCGTCGGGCGATGTCGTTGTAATCGTCGCCATGGTTGCCCTTACCACATCGGCCACTGATTGGCGTATAGTTTCCAGCTGTGGTCGCAAAACAGCGATGCAGGCCTCGCCAAGTTCTAGGGGGGCTATCTCTTCAGCAAGGAATTGCTCGGTTCTGTCCAGGCAGCGGTTTGCCTTGGCCACAAACTCTTCCTTTGACAAAAAACTTAGCATCTGCAGGCACTCCTTGTACTCCGGCGTTGTGATGGTCGGTCGGTTAAGGCAGTTTACATACAACTCACGACGCAGCTTTCCCAGAGGGCAGCGCGGAAGATCCCCCACCAGTTCCGTGAGGAACTCCAGCGAGCTGCGAAAAAGCAGGAAGTGGAGCAGGCAGTCGCGCAGCAGCTGCGGCAGCTTCTTCTTTAGGTAGTCGTCGTCGGTAAGCACGGCTATGATGCGCTTGCAATCATTGATCTGCTCGACATACGGCCGAAACGAGGGTAGCCGTCGGATGGTCTCTATGTCCTCGTGGGTCAGCTGCTTAATGCACCCCAAGGCTTTGCTGTAATCGGTGCAGAGCGCATACGCATTCCCACCAAAGAAGTGTTCCATCAGGCAGTACTTGAAGCCCTGAATGAAACCGTGGATGGAGAAGTCGTAATACAGGAAGATGTGGGTCAGGAATTTGAAGGTCTTTCCCGAGAGGTGAAAAGCGTACTTGGGCGACAGCAAAACTCTATCCAGCACCTAGAAGTTGTTCAGAAAACGGGTTGAAATTAAATAACATGGGCTATCGTTGGGAACGGTGAACTATATAGACTTTTTCGAAGCATAGTCTACCAAAATTTGTATGAACTCTTTACATTGATGCCTTTACTCTGCTAACTAAAATGAAAATAAACGTACATCCTACAACTATTATCTGTGTATTAGAGGACTGCCAATGCTCAGTTCCAAAAATCGTTTTTGACGAGTAGCAACCAACTTACCTCGTTTAGGCCCATGGGGGCAGCCTGAGTCTGGAAGACCCGCAGGCGAATCTTGCTGCTGACGTGGTAGGGCAGAGTACCGTGCACCGCCGTCATGGCCGTGGCAACTCCCAGGACCAGGACGAACGGCAGTGCCCCGCAGTGGGCACTTAAGATCAGGATGAGATCCTGGAGGACGCTGGCGCCGAAGCACTCAAAATCGGGCAAGATGACTACCAGCTGACGGCGCTTTCGCTCCGAGTCAAAATTGTTGGAATACCAGGACTTGAGCTGCTTAATGGTGCACTGCGAACGACGCAGACGCTTGCGATCCCGTTCCGCCACGTCCTCATCCTCCTCATCGACGTTCTCAGCCTCCGCATCGTCTTCTACGAGCCCGAAGACCAAGGACTCTACGGCAGCCTTGAGGGTGGCGCAATCCCGCGACTGTAGGACACAGACCCTTGCAGCCCGCTGGGCATGGAGTCTTTGGGTGAGCGCCGTGAACTGGCTAAGGTGATCCGGCTGATTGATGCCGGTTAGCAAGGCGGCGGTGGGAAGTACCTCGTCCATAGTGGTGCACAGCCCTTGGTCAACCACAAAGTCAACCAGCTGCTCCAGAGTGCGGGCATAGCTGCGCTGCTGCAGATCGGCAATGTGGTCGTTCACCTGGTTCCAGGCGTTGCGGTATTCCGCATAGAAGGGCTGCTGCACCACATCCTGGCTCAAGAGGCTACTCGATCCCGGAGCAGGGCGCTTCCGCTTGCCGGCCGCCTTCTTGCCGGCTCTCGTAGCGCCATTTTTGTAGACAAAACATCCCTGGGAAGCAAGCAATACATGGTGAACCCAAGCGGCTTTAAAAACTATCCCACTCACCTTGGACACGGAAATGGTGGGATCCATTGCTGGCTATCTATCAAACTGACTGCGCCTCGTTGTCGTAGCTTCTTGGAGTCGCCGTGCCGAGTTTATTTATTTGTTTAGGTCAGCTCTGTGCCAATTAAAGTTTCTTCACCGGTAGGAACGCGATACGAAATCAGCTGGCAGCTGTGTGTTTGGCGCCAACTGGCGGTAGTGTTGGATAACGGCGTTAGGGGGCATATTCTTCAGTGCTGTGTTTCAAGGCGGAATCTTTAAAGTATCGGGGAGCACAGAAATGTATACAGTTAGTAGTATTTTAATAATTGCCCGTTTTCCATACAACATCCAAGACTGAAACTAATTTAAAATGTACAGGTGTGCAGGTACTTAATTTTATACAGAACAAATTTGGTCCTTTTTTTTATAAAAATACTTAGGTCTATTCTAACGCTTTCCTTTTGAAAGTTTGATTGTTTTTAAGAATATTAGGAGAGCTTCCGAGTACTTACCCTCCGTTGACCACGTCCACGTATGCCACCAAAGAATGGGACGGGACGTAGTTGTTTCTTTGAACAGCACCAAATTGTTTTTCCATTCGCTGTCACACAAATCAGACCATTTTGGCGCCATTTGGAACGAGAAAAGGAAGAGGAGCAGGAAATCGAGAAACAATATAATTGCTGCCAGGAAATAGTCCTTGGTGCGCATTTCGGCAAACCTTCCACCGTTAATTATCTGCGCGTGATACATCACGAACTGTAAAGAAAATATTTATAAAGGATCGACATATGTAACTCTTGTACCAACCATTAGTATGCTGATGACGATGAAGGCACGAGCAATGATAAATGAATAGGGGACGTTAGCGACGATGTAAAGCATCACAAAGTATATGGCTCCAATAATAGACACCACAGCGAGGACAAATAAGACCACGACATCCAAAGTCAGATCAAGCTTAGGGATAAAAACGTATACAACTTTCAAAACTCGACAAGTTTTAAACGAGTTCAGGCGATCTTTCGGTTTAAAATAATTAAGTTGGAGCGTGTCAGTAAACCTGCTTACCGGTAGGAAGGAACCGCACAGAATAAAGATGACCAAAGCCAGGGTCCATATGAGGAAGCTAAATAGGAATTGATACCTGTAGTGGCGAGCAACCAACGGTGCGATCCCCAAAACGATGCATTCGAACTGAAAAACATAAAATAGGCTTTTAAACTAGCTTTACGAATCGAATTTCGAACTTACAATTAGCACAGCAAACAACCAATTTACCGTTTTATTGAAACGCAATGCCTCGAAGAATATGAAAAATACTAGGAGTACAAGGCCCAATCCAAAGAAAATGCAGCTCACCCAATAATGTAAAGTAAAAAATAATCTTAATATGCCTCTGAAAATCTATAGAAGGTAAGAAGAGGGCGGATGGAAGGACCCGGAATATACGTACACAAAGGAAAAAAGAACCCACTGTAACAGCGCAACGATCAAAAATATCGCGGTCAGAAGATATGTGATCAGCGCGAATTTTCGTCTTTCCCTTTTGTAGTATACACTTTTTTCCGGAATGTCTGCCATCGTTAGCTGTTTTTTCGTGTTTTTTGTGTTTGTGAGGCAGCCTAGTCTCTGTAATAAATAAAAAATGAGTACTAAAGAATGTGTACTAGATTAGTTTCATAACTAGAAAGGACCTGGGATTAATCACAAAGAATCTTGTCTAACTTTCACAAATATTTACAAATTAACTTGTTTTCATAATTGAGGGGGATACAAATCTTAAATTTCAAGTTTTTAATTCAAAATTTAAAATTGTGGCAGTGGGATCAGGGTATAATTCCCTCTCGCCATCAGTAATCGATTTGGTCCAATCGGTAAGGTCGGTATTCGCGCCAAAAGCAACAGCTGATTGTGTAAAAATGGAAATGTAAATGGTATCGTTCAGTTATAGCACTGTACACAAAATTCCTGCCCACATAAAATTTAAAGATCCCGTGCTGTAAAGAGGCTTCTTGCTTCTTGTAAAATCATCTGTCTTATCATTTTAAATGTAACTGTCGCGTGAAAGGGAAATGGCCCTCCTTCGATATTCTCGATAAGACTTATCGTCCCATTCCTTATTTCGTTTGCGCATCGCTATTTGCCTTTCAACTGGTGGCTGGTGTTTATATATTAACTTAGTTTATGGCAGATCATTTTAGCGCAGTGGTGAGTCTGTTGAATAGCTGCGTGTACAATGTACACTGTTCATGACTAAATTGCAAAATTATGTGTGAAGGGACGCGAACAGGAAGCGATGGCCAATCGTAAAACTAATGGAAGTGGCGACCTCTTAGAGGATAATGTTTTTGCCACGAAATCCCCCGAGGAGCTGGTGCTTTCCGAGGCTCTGGACGAATTGCTGGAACTGAGGGATCATCAGTTGCCCGATGTCACAGCCAAAGGCTGGACAGAGCCTGGCAAAAAGAATAGATCTCTGGATTTGGACATCTACGACGATTTGGACGAGCCTCAGTATTCCACCAAGCCTGAAGAAAAAGACAGATCTCTTGATCTGGACATTTACGACGATTTGGACGACTTCCAGAAAGCCGAGGACCATGTAGGGCCACGCAGATAGATCTATTGAGACGGCGTCCGATTACAATATTACTATATTCCAGAAAACCAAGGAGCTGCTGGCATGGGAAGACAAACACGAAAAGGCGCAGGCCGAAATCCAGTCTCTGAAGACTGAGAACAAGGCGCTTGGAAAGAAGATTAAGGCCATGGAGGTTAACCTGCAGAATCTGCTGAACACGGCCAAGGCGGAGGTGAAGAGAAAGGAGGCCCTGATTGCCCAGCTGAGAAAGGAGTCAGTTACCAATTTCGTTTTCAGGGCTTTACAACTAACACCTTACTTTTTTATAGGAAGGACGACTTATGCTTCCGGCGGAAGCGGGTGCGAGACGTCGAAGAACCAGGAGAAAGAGACCATGATAGTAAGCGCTTGAAAGAAACACAATCGAGGGCTTTGGCCAAAAAGGATCCGGAAACGGAAAGAAATCCATTCAAAACGGTCCCAAAAGAAGACGCCAAGGCGAACTCGAAAAATGACATTAAGAAGGCAAGCAAAAAAGAAGACGTCAAGAAATCGGATAGCGGAAGTAGGTCTCCCAAGCAGGGACAACCCAAGATCACCGAACGGAGATCTAGCACAAACCCTCGTCGTCCAGAGAACCGCCACAAATCGAGAGATCGACGCCACAGCCGCAGCCGAAGTCCAAGACATAGCGGCAGGCGAGATCAGCACCGGAGTCGAGAGATCAGTTCCCGACAAGTTGGCCGGCGAAGCCGATCCCAGTCGCCCAGGTCAGTGAAACAAAAGGACATAAATTACGTTTGTTGATAGCAGCATCTGACTTTTGTTGCAGAACCAAGATGCCAGAAGAAAATTGCCAAGGCATGAATGCCCCATTCTACGACAAAATTAAAGTCCAGCGGGGCGACAGCCCCCACCTTGAGTTGCCCAAAACTGCCACTAACCTGCAACCGTCAAGGAAAGGCGTTCCTAAGCAAACCGATATTACCTCAGAATTCAAATCAAGCTGCTCATTCGACATAAAGGAACATACGAAGGATCCTCAACCTGCAGGTGGATTCTTCTCTGAAGTCAGTCAACTAAAGCGTGAAATTATCCCGGGCTTGCACCTCATATCTCAGACGGAATCCTTGAATTTTGTCCAAGATCAAATCGAGTTGGCCAAAATGGAGACAATGATTGTCGAAAACAGTGATTTTCATTTAGAAGACACGACACACGATAAACTGAAGAAGACTTCCACTAAATTAGATCCAAAAGTGTCTCAACTTGATGGAAAAATAAAAAGCATTTCACCTCAACATTCCACAATAGAAGTGCTGCAGCTTGAAGGTGAAGAGCTAACAAAAGAGCCATCGAAAGCCATGGACGTTAAAACAGACAAATCCCAAAAGGGAAGAGACCAAATTGAATTAACAAAAGCTGCCACAGTCCATGCCGAAAGGGACTCTCTGGTTAAACAAAATTCAAATGCCTGGCCCGCGAAAGAAATTCAAACGCCGTCTGAACTAACCCGCTTGAACAAATCCGACATCGGAATACGGATCATCGAAGATATTCGTCTTCCGGAGATGGCCGATATCGACCATATTGCTGTTAAGGTCGACAGTCAATGCCAAACACCAACAGCAATAACAAATTCTGCATCAAGTGATCAGAATATTGTATTAGTCTCCGTAACGCCTCAGGAACGCAGAGATCCAATATGTACCAGCTACGCGGATGATACTCCCATGAAGACGGCCGATGTCTTATACGCTAAACCCGACTCGACGAAGCTGGACCACAACGATGAAAACGACGAGATTATTCTTGAAGCTGCCATGGACTTGCTGACGAGCGAGAAAGATGCGCCAAACACAGTGGATCCCAGCTATCCAAACCTGAGTATTGAAGAAGATGCCATTGAGATGGCATTGGAACAATTGCACCAGCAGTCACCAGACGAAACAGTAGTGACTTCAACATCGAATAGAGCCCTCCAGACGCCCAAACAAAACCTTGTTACGATTCTCACCCGGTCTCCCATTCAGCAAAGTCCGCTAAAGTCCAAGACCAAATCAAAGAAGATATCGCCGACAGCGACACCGGAAAAGCTTGCCACCGAGAAAACTCCTCTGAAAAAGAGAAAAGTCAACATGGACAGTCCGACGGAGGTACCGCCGGTTTCCAGGCTGGATTTCACCATCGACGAAACTTTGGCAAATAGTTTTGGTGGTGACGACACCTCAACAGTTACCAAACGCTGTTCTCTGGGCCACACTGATTACCAGTATGAGCAAATAAAAGACGAGGTTATTTTGAGAGTAAAGCGACGCTGTCGCCGACGACGACCAGCAACTGCGGAAATGCCGGCGGGTGCTGCTAACCAACCGATTTAAGTAAATTTCTAATTCTAAGTTTAAATTTTGAATTTATTTCGAATACACTTAAGTTTAGAGCCAACAAGAAAACCAAATTATTAAGCTGCACCAAAGTATGGGCTTTTAGGCGATTCGACTCAAGATGACCTTCCAAGCATCTTGAACCATGAATAGCCAACGAGCCAGGGGTAAATCGCGCCTCCTGTAGCTTACAAAAAAAATTAATTTTTTAATAGTTGGTTATTAAAGTATTACTTACCACTCTATCTGAAAAGATAACCAAAAACGCAGGCGAGTAAATGGGCGACATAGGTAACAATGGTGACCGGCCTGTAAGATTAAATATTAGCTATGTTTCATGTCTGATAGTAACAGTACGTACATTTTCTTTTGATGAAAAATAATTACAATCGCTTTAACAATATATGCAATATGCTAATCAGGTCCTCATCTTAGATCACGGCAGCAGCATTTTTAGGAGCACACCTTGTTCTGTTTGAGCTTGTAATATATGTAGACAAGAGTGCCTTCCAAATTAGGGACAGTACTCGTGGGTTTCCTTGTATAATTACAGATTTAACTGCACATAAATTTGGTCAGATTGGTCTTGAACTATTATTTAAATGGTTGGAGTGGCGCGCGCCAGTCTAAATATCTCCTGGGGCAGAACCTCCAAGTTTCTTGAACCACGAGAAGATGACGTACCAGCAGTAGATCGCGACAACTGAATGTCACAATAAACACAATGTTAGCTTCCCATAATGACCAAATATTTAAACATTTTACTCTAGTACAGGGTGCCCAATCCCGAAATATGAAAACAAATTATTCGCGCGTTTTATTAGAAATTTTCATAAATAAATAAAGTGGCAACCAGCCGTGTATTTAAATTTCAACATTTCGGGTTTTCCTATAAAAATCAAAAAGGATTTTTGCCATTTCCTTTAAAAACACATTCACTTTTTCTTTCTTTATCAAAATATTACAAATGTTTAAGTTCGAGAGTGTGCCAACCCCACACCAGCGATGCACCGCGATTGCTTAGGAATTCGCGTCTCAATGGTTGTGGGGTCTGCCCCGCTCTAAATAATTAGTTTACTCGAATGAGACAACTTTTTCGAAGTAAATCGAAAAAAAGTTATTTATTTTTATAGCAAAACACGAAACTCGCGGTTTTTGGGAAATACGCCTTTGTTCTGGACTATTCCTGAAGATTAAATGTTTATATTCTATTTTACAAGATTACAAATTTAAGAAGAATCCGAGTAAAATCAAAGAATTTTAGCGTACATATTTAAAATATAAAAATACTTACGGATGCCAATAATTGTTACAATTATGGCTACAACGAGGGCATTAAAGAGCAGTACGCAGCAATATATTAGGAAGGCTATGTCAAAAAGTATACGAAATATGCCAGTTATTAGGTACACCATAGCAAATTTCTTATTTGGCTAAAAAGGGGTTGAAAAGCACATTAAACTATTGGTTGTTAGAAGTCGCTGCTACTTACCACAAACACGCTAACTACAACCAAAATGCAGCCAACTATATGTGCAACATGAATAAGGATGGCGACATACCAAATAATAAGACGGAGATCTGTAAAAAGAGGTTTAGGACACGTCTTAAGTAAGTAAGTTAAGAAGTAGGACTTACAACTGGTCATGCCAACAACTGCGCCTGTCAAGGCCCAGTCCCCAAGTGCGGCAATAAGAGCTCCCCATTTAAGCTCAAGGCAGCAGCAGCGCTTCATAACAGGAATACCCATTTTGTGTGATCGGAGAGAGTGCTGGATTTATTGTTTGATTTTCAAGTGCGTTGAATTTTGAATGTTTGATTTTGAAGTGTGTTTGAAGGGGTACTGGACAATTTTAAAACGTCCGATTATTACAGTTTTCGATCAGCCGGCTGCGTCACAAAAGTAGGGATAACCAAATGTTAGAGGCTGGAATTTAAGAAAAATGGAACAGTATTTACTGATATTGATTCTTAAAATGTGAAGTTAAATTACTTACGAGTACTGTAACCAGTCAACTAAAGACTGGTGGCGAAATCAAACGATTGGTCAAAGTAAGGAGCAGCACATCGAACCGCTTGGCGAGAGTGACAATTTAAGGAGCAGCCATTAAATTTTCTGCCTTGTAGGATTTACAGTGGGGTAAATACTTATAATTTTAAATAACTCCGGTTAATAATTTTATTCTACGCTCGGCGGGCTATACCATGAAACCACGGTTAGCCAAAAGTAAGTGGCTGAAACTGTAGGAAAGGGGTCAGAAGTATTAGGAGCTAAAGTTCTTAAGTTGTTACAGAGGAGAACGCTATAGTCGAATACCTCGACTATAAGATACCCGATACTCATAAAAAGTGTAAGGGAGATGGAGATATGCAAGCAGTGAAATGACTGTTTTCAAGATTGCAGCTCCACCTGTCGGCAGTTACAGAAGTTGCTCAAAGCTTTTTAATGATTGGTCCGACTTGAACAATTTTTGTCAATAAGATCAAACAAATTATACACTCAAAATAAAATAAGCCCTACATTTTTGAAAATCGCCCTTAAGATTTTGTTTTCTAATTTAAAGAAATCTTTTTCTAAAGTCCAAAAAATGTATCTTTTACCAAGAAAGGTCTTCTTAAATCAAAAAAGCGTTTCTTAAATGTAGGAAATGGGTACCATGAACTAAAATCACCCCAAAAACAAGAAAAAATGTTCTTATATTTCAAAATTTCTGTTCTGGAAAACAGGAAGGCTTACGCAATAAAATTAGGCATCACCTATTCTACAAATTGTTACTCAATCCTAAAATGTAACTAGGACTAACAAAAAATATTTTTTTCTACAAAATATAAATGTTTTCCGAAAAAGAGAAATATTTGTAATATCATAATCTGAATCTAAAATTAAAAAAAAAACCCCTAATCCTCCTAAATTAATGACAAGCTTTTCTGGAAGACAAAAGTAGGGCGATCTTTTCAGGATACATTTTGTTTTGGGTGTAGTCTTAAAAGTTGTGGACATATTTTAGCGCTATAGTGAGCATGACACGTTAGAATAACAAACTTGCTTTAAATCAAAAGCTTAGAATGTTCAATGTAGAGCCTTAACTCTCTAGCTCTTGTAGTTTTCAAGATCACAGCGTACAGACGAAAATGGCTTGAACGACTCGGTGGCTAGTGATCTTGACCAATAATATATAAACATTAGAGTCAAATAAGCTTCCTTCTACCTGTACAATGTACAGTACAAATATACTTTTCAACAATTTAAATATACATTTTTACTGTACGAGTAACGGGTATTAAAATTTGATCTTTAACATAGAGTCAAGGAACTTACACAGACTTAGACCTATCATCCAAAAACTCGTGGTACAGTCAAACGACTTGGCAACTATCCAAGTCAGAATAAGGAGTAACACAACGAAGCGCATTAGGGCAGTGGCTATGTAGGGAGCAGACATCCATTTTTGCTCCTAAAAATGTTAAAGACTTAAGAAAGACAGTCTTCCGGCCTGTATGGACTTACCGAAAGTGCGGAAGTTATGATAAGTATACAGGCGCCAATATGGAGAATGAGTACAACCAAACAGAATATATACATCGCATAGCCGAATCTATTGAAGTAAAAGTCAGCCCCCGTATAGAATCTATACTCATGCCACGAAAGAAATCTGAAGGTAACTGGCGCTTCGGTAAGGATTCGTTGATCGTAATAGCCTTTACGCCGTATCCCTTTAAAATAGCGATTGTTTACTAAATGTTATAATACCGTTTACCGTACTTACATGGCAAATACATTCCGCAAAGCATACTCAAGATTATATCCACGAACCCAACTATAATGACACCGTACTTTAGGTCAATGCAATTAAGAAACTTGTCCACAAGACCCATTTTGAGGAATTTTAGGTTGTACTAGGATTGCAATTTGTAGGCGTGCGACCGGCCTGATCGATTGTGAAGTAAACTGAAATGCTGTCAAAGCAAATACTATGCGATGAAACCTTTTCCAAAGGGCAGTGAGATCAGTGTAATACTTATTGTTCTACATATTTAACAAATTCAGTTGTTAGGGTATACTTGTGTAATTGAACTCTTTAAGTTTTGTTTGCCGAACACATACTGAAAGAAAACACATCGACTAAGAAAAATTCCATATATGTTGATACATAGTTTCTTTTTATATTTATTTAATTTCTTTCGTGAAACTTCAAAGAGTTATATTTACAACTAAAGGAAGCTAATAACACACAGCAGGAAAAGTTTTCTTTAAAGACAAAGTGTTGCATATGCATATTGGGACACTTTTTGCTTTTATTTAAAATCAGGAAGTTTTGAGCCTCAATCAAAAATATTTTTCTTAAAAAATAAAAATAAAAATATTTATATTTGTTTTTTTAACTTATAAAAATAGTCTGTATGCTGGCAAATTTCTAAAAACCCAAATCAATCAAGTCACTCAGGTCCCTTTGGACCTTTTCTTTTTTTATAATTTTATCAATTTTTATTGAACAAAATTAAAACAAGAGAGAACGCTGCAGTCGATGCCATCGACTACCAAAAACCAGGGGCATGTACATTTCCAAAAATGTAGGCGCTAGACGGGTCCTAGCTTTATTTCTTCTGAAAGCAAGAATGTGCACGCCAGGTCCCAACATACTATAAAAATACTTGGCCGAAATCGGCCTTTGTCGTCTAAATCATTTGAAGTACATGAAGAATACTTAAAAATTTAACTAAATTTATTTCCGACTCAATTCCATCAAACCTTCTAACAAATTTAGCCTCAACATAATATACTAATATGACTAAGTATTTCAGATTTGAACCACGCTCAGAAGTGTGTTTTAAATAAGTCTTCTAAGGCCTGTGGGTGAGCGGGTATCTTTCGGAGCCCATGACTATGGGACAAACAGGGTAACACTTTGCTCCCGAGCAGACATGCCCAGAGCTCTTCATCTTTCCAGGCATTGACAGATATTTGAAATACAAAAGCTTCCCAATGGTCTTATTCCTGTTTCGACTTCGAGCCCGCCTCTTCTCCGAGTAGAATGCGCCGCACTGCGGGGATCCTGAAAACCGGAATGGAGAGCACGGCACCGGCACATGCGCCAATCCAGTAAACGATGATGTGTTCCAGGTGGCTGTGTCCGCGACAGCCCCATTTGAGGGCCGTGGCCAGGACGGGATTGAAGTATCCGCCAGAGAAGTTGAAGGCTGCAAGCAGGACATAGTTAAAGGCATAAACTACTTAAGAGTCCAGCATTGGGCAGGCGGATCGGATCGATGAAGCGCTACGCCACTCACCTGCGACCACCAAACTGGTGCCAATAAAGGAATCAATGTAGCTCCCGAACCGCGGCTCCTTTTCGCTGATCGTCTTCGAGGCCAGGCGGCAGAGTAGCGTGGCCACGCCCTCGATGACCGCGCCCAAATATGGGCTGACCTGCAGGTCGGCGTTGCAGGCCTCAAAGGCCCGTCCGCGGTGAGTCTCGGCCAGCTCCAGCCACCAGAAGAGCTGCACCACCCGGTACACACAGCAGCCGCCCATCAGCTCTGCCCAACTGCGCAGGGCCATCTCCTTGAAGCTGGTGCGACCCTCGACCACGTCCTCCATGTGGGTGTACGGGCAGGCGGAGGCGTCGCCCCACACGCGACCCCACCAGATGGTCAGCAGGAACAGGCAGACGGCGTACATAGACACTCCAAAGTTGTCGGCCACTGAGAACGAGATTTCAGAATGTCAGCTTTAAGGCCTAGATCCTAGATTTGATTTGATTTTTAAAAAGATCTTAAAATTTTTACTTACCAATGATCAGTTCAAAGCAGCAGGCGCATAGCTCGGCAGCGGCGATTGCCTCATTGATTAGGATCGGAACCAGCCCCTCACGGGTCACCACTCGGCGGCTGACCACTCGAGCAATCTGGGCGATCGCACAGCATCCCACCATAAAAAGGGCACTTACCCCCAAAGCTGCCGTCGACATGTCCTTTGTTATGTGAACGAAATAATCGGAAAATCGGATCAGATATTGACCGTTATAGTGTAGGTACCCTCGGATATGTTAAATTGGTATATTAAAGAAATATTCGTGATATCAACATTTGGAAAAAGAAAAGAACAGTATCTCTGTACTTCTTTAAAATTGGATAAACGAAACTTTTCAGACGCAGTATACCAGTAAGATTTTATAAGAACCCTTTGTGTACTAGTGCTCCTTTGCCAGTTCAATAACGAAATATTGCCAAAAGTTAAATGTAATCTGGTGTATTGCTTTGGATTAATATAAGTGTAATGAAAATTTTGTATAAGTAGTACCTAGTACTAAACTTGAACATAGAAAATTCTGTCTTTGTAGGGCTTATTCGAGTTTTTATTGCCAATACCATATAAATGGATCATTTTAGTGGCCCTTAACTCAAGGCCTCCTCCTTATCTCTCAAACCTTGAATTATTCGCATTTTAAAGAACATTGTAAACTAGTGTACTTTGTGCGCGAAAAAACTATTTCCGAATCCAATGCATAGCGAAAGCACTAAAAATAAATGTTTTGGCTGAGGCTTGACCGCGAAAAGAAACCAAATAAACACAAACTAATGGATAACATACAATTTTCGACGAAAGCCTGTCTGCAAAATCTAAAAAACAACTTCGGCACCCCTTGTGCTTGTTTTTATTTTGGATATATGCACATACTTTGCAATTATAAAAGACGAGGTGGACCAAAAAAGCAGCAGGGGACCGCGTTAAGAGGCTGCGAAATCTGAATGTTGACTGAGACCTAGTATAAGTGATTTATTTATTGATCACTCTCTGCTCGCTCGCCGGGAAATCATCTGGCTCTGCTATATTTATATTTATACACTGGGTCCTTACGTAATATCCGGGAGCGCGCCAGTTTTCAAAAAGTAACAGCCGGTCGCCTTTCGCGGACGGGCAGCATTGGCGGAGCAGGTCTATCGATAGGTTTTTGCACATCGATAATCAGCTGACTTTTTGTAAAAAGGGCCTAACAGCTGCAAAAGCAAAACACAAATGAAAGTGAGTTGAGTAAGCATCGGCAAACCACGATTGCCCCATGTATTAAGTCAGGAATTGGTTTTTTCAGTGCTGGAGCTGCTGTGCAGGATCAGACCGGCAGGATTGCCATGGAGGAGCTGCGTGTCCATTGCTACCACTCAGCCGGTGCATGGACGACCCCTCTCCACGGAGTCTGCGAAAAAGTGCGACAAAAGTGCGGCCCACGACCACGCCGGATTCACAGAGTGGCGGACCGTCTACAGTCTGCCGGCCATAAGGATCGTGGCCGCATTCAGTAGGCTAAAGGTCTACCAGGCGGCACTCACAGCAGCCGGAACGCCCATTGTCTTTGCCCTGGGGAGCGCCGGACAGCTAAGCACGGATGCACTGGCCATTTACGGTACCGTGGGCATCTCCGGCCTGGTCACCCTCACACTCGCCAGCTACGCGGCCTCGAATCTCGTTGGCTTCGTCTACGTGAACGAGCAGCAGGATCTGGTCAAGTTGGCCTACGTGGACTTCTGGGGACGGCGACAGGAGACCCTGCTGGACGTCGAGGATATGCTGCCCAGCTGGGAGCAGGGACGCCCGTCCCGACTAAGATTTGTTTCGCCCATCTGCCTGCGAAGCGACCCCAAGAAGCGGTACAAGCTTCTAAATCGATTTGGCCATGTCAGCGATCCCCAGTTGTTCGAGGGCCTCTTCGGAGATTGAAAACAAGCTGTGAGTTTCAGATAGTGGTATCGGAGAAATGTATTTGTTTATTACGAAATCCTAACTTGTCTTTTACTATCAGTTAAGTTCCGTTGCAAAAAAGCTTCAATTTTTTTGGCATTATTCTTTATTATGAGTATTTACAAAGCTCATCGTAGTTGTCCTTTACCAAAAATAGGGCCCAGTGTACTCTTTGAAGATGGATATGTCCATGAAATCATCGGCTGAAAGGCGGGTTTTAATTCCCCAAAGCAATGGCCTCTTCCACCTGAGGAGATGGGAATGTTAGTTCATGATTTCTATACTTGTGATGAGTACTTACCGTATCCGGCAGCTTCCGGTTAAAGGTTTCCGGGAGCAAAAGCGAGAGGAGTCCAGCAACCATTGATAAGCCCCCGAATAGCAGCAGAGGCAGCGGCTCGTAATACGATGCCTGACGAGAACGCATTAAAGGATTAATTTCATTAGATATAGGAAAATTACACTAGGTATGCATTTTGAACATTAACGTATTTTGAGAACGTAAAATTTAATTCCCCTACTTATTTTTGAACCGGTTTTTGTGACATTTGTTTGGAAGAGATTCCTAATTGTGCAAGCTTTGCGAAAAGTCTTGAATCGATTTAAGGATTTGTATATTCCAGTTCTTCTGTTCAATGTCAACAATTTGTGTTGATGCTTTTGAGAAGACCATAGGATCAATGGATTGGGACTGGACTTACCAAAAGAGGCACGAAAGGTGCCAGCATTGCTCCAAAACGTGCAAATGTGGACATGACACCGACGCCGCCGCTCCGAATAACCTGAAATAAATCCGGAACAATTCAGTCGGTTGTGTTGACTCGACTAAGTGAAAGCTCCTTACCGTGGGCATCATTTCCGCAGTAAAGGTGTATATGACAGCAAAGGATGATGTGATGCCCAGTTTTCCGACAAGGAAAAGCGTCACAATTAGCCAATTGGCACCTGGAGGTTAGGATGGTTATATATTGGGTTATTAATAGCCAGGAAAGCTGTGAAAAATGGACTGGGGTGCACAGATCGTGAATCAGGAGCTAGGAAACTTACAACTCCATGAGTGTCTACCTTCAACTCCGGTCTGGCAGGGAATCCAATCTTCTTGCGCTTAGCGGATATGTACAGGTAATTGGAATATAATTGAAACTTGAGGGTCAGGCTAGTTTTATTATATTTTTCGTTTGAACAAAATAATTACAAAAAAAGTCAAATTCTTAAAACCAGGGAGCGTTAATATTAATATTCTTACCATTTACTGATCAGAAACTGCCTATTTACTTACCCAGAGTTACGAAACCGCTGCCTACACACGTGATAGAGCAGAGCAGCAAGGATCCTGAAAGGGCCAGTCGTCGGCCGAGTTTCCGCAGGAACAGCTACTGGTGGGGGATTAGGCATGGGTTAGATGGTAGCACTCGGATCCGGACAAACAAAACCTACCCACGCTAGACTGTAGCCGGGGATCTCCACCAGGCAGACCAGAGCGAAGTTGAGGTACTTGTTGCCACTCAGACTGGTCGCGTTCAGCGAAAGTCCATAGTAGACTATTGCATTGACGGCCCAAATGAGAAGCAAAATGGCGTATCTGGCCATCAAAATGCGAGAGCCCGCTACCTGCTTGATGGCCAACCAAATCTTATCGTCCTTCCGCTCGGCCAGGACACCCTCGGCTCCGTACTCCGGCGCCGTTTCCGCTTCCAGCTCCTGCTGCTTGAAGCTGGCCATCAGCTCCATGGATATGTCTCGCCGATTTACCTTCGCGGCCCGGCGGATGATGTCGCCGGCCTGCTCCCGCCGATTACGGGCCAGCAACCACCGAACTGACTCCGGTACCAACCAGAAGTAGGCCACGCAGATAAGGGGCGGAATCGAAAGCGCGAGCTGCAGTTGGCGCCAGTCGGGCAGGAAAACTGACAGTCCGAGGAGCGCCTCTCCCACTGCGTAAAAATAGTTGAGCACGATGGAGGACATTTCGCGCTTCCGCGGCCCTACCATCTCCACGCCGATGATGAAGGCCAGCGGGTACACGCCGGAAGTGCCCACCGCGTTCAACAGGGCGAAGACCAGGAAACTGGTGTAGTCCCAGGACAGCGCCTGCGCCACTCCCGTCAGGGCCATGAACACGATGCAGATCAAAAAGACATGCTTACGCCCGTATCTGAGGAAAGTTCTGTTAGGAAACTGGCCATATAATTGCATTTGGAATCGAACTTCTGGGAAATAAAATCTGATTGCTTTCCAAAAATGTATCTCTTTTATAATGAAGGTTAATTATCTTATAAGATTTCAAATAATTATTTTACATTTACATTCTTTTTACATTTGAAACTTTGATCGGTTTTTAATTCTGCAAAGTTCTCCATTTTACTTACTTGTCCGCCAGGTAACCGGACAGGGCTGTTCCCAGCACCAGGCCAGCAAAGTGCATCGTGCCCACGAACGCCAGCTTCCAGAGATTCTCCTGGCACTGCAGCCCCCACTGCTGCACAATTGTGCGCTCCGAACTGCCGTATACAAACTGTCGGCATCTCTCCGTCTCCGCAGTGAAATTCTCAGCGGAGCACTGGTCCAAGGGCCACGGTCTCCAAGGTTCGGATTCGGATACGGAGCGGCTTCCGTTTGCCATGAACCTATCGCATGTGGATGGTGTGAAGTGACCCCGCTTGCTCCAGCTGCCAGGCACGGCGATGGAGACCCAATCTGCTCCATAATCCGGGTGGTCTAAACTATCGCAGCCGGGCACGTAACACCGATAGGTGGGCGATCCTGCCGTAAAAACATACGACAGGCTGTTGGCGGCCGCGAATAAGACAGGCAGGCAGATGAGCAGATAGTTCAGACGCTGGAATCTCCCGAACTCGCCTATCTCGGCGAGAATTTCGTCAAAGTCCAGGACGGACGCCGCCGCCGGAGCCGACATGTAAAAGTAAACAGGAGCTTATGGCCACTAAACACGGGGAGTCGTCCGGATTTCTAAGGAGTGAAATAATTATGTATGGCATTCTAATTTTAATCACGCCTTTTTTCGGTGTATTGACATAGGTTTATTTTTAAGTAGAAGATCAAAAATAAAAGTACCTTATCTATAAAATTAAATAAAAAACATGAGCCCCGTTTTTTTATTTTTTGAGCTATAAATGCCTTGATTTTGCGTGGACTTCTAAAAGATTTTCAACCAAATGTAGTAGCCTGGAATCACTTTTATTAAACTACTAAAAACTTTTATTAAAACTAATTACATGACTCGAACTACAAATTTCTTCGATTCTTCAATTCTTTTATTTTTACCTTCTTTCTTCCTTAATCTTTTATAGCGTAAAAATATTAAAATATTACTAATTTAGGTTAGTACCATTTACTAAGATTCCTTGTGGGCAGAGATCTCTTGGAAATTAAAAATAAAAAAGTACATATCACCCATTATCAAGTTACGAAAATAAAATCTCGACTAAAATACATTTACAGTGACAGTTTTACTCTATAACAAAAAAAGTTTAACGTACACGGCAATTATTTTATGGACAAAAGATAATATGATATATTTTATTTTCCTAACACTATTCCTTAAAAATGTGTTTTTATTAACATTCTGTAATAATTATGGGACAGGTAGTTTAATGCTTTCTCACTTGTGGCTGCTTTTGCACGCTATTAAGGTAAGAAGTATTTATTCAATTCTTAGTTATTCTTAGTGGTTTCAATATCTATAATCTATTTCTTTTTAACCCATTTGGATAGTATAAATTACAAGAAACAAAGCTAACTTCGGCACGCCGAAGTATCGTACTGCTTTGTATGTCCAGAACTTTCCGATTTTTAGAAAACTAAAAACTAATTATACAAATTTTAAGATAATGTTCCGTTTCAATTGATTACCGTATATGTTTACCGAAAACGAAAAATAACGGTCTATGTATTATTGTCGGTTAATTATCGTATCATTTCTATGTCAGCTAAATAATGAAGTAGTCCGATTTGATTTAAATTTTATTCAAATTTCTGAAATATTAAAAGAATGATATTCCCAAGAGTTGAAGTTAATATGACAAAAAAACCCGGAAGTTATAATGTATAATAAATAAGACTTTTGGGAAGGTTTCATCCATGTAGCTTCACAACTGAGAGACTAGTTTGCGTAGAAACGTAAAGATAGACATGGCTTGATCGACTCCTCTAGAGATTCTGATCAAGAATATACTTTACAGTCGGAAACGTCTTATTATTTCCTCTTCAAGGGTATACAAATTATATGAAGTTTAGAATGAGTATCTTGAATGAGTATCTACTCGAGTTTTAGTGAAGATTATGAAATATTTAGCTGCGTGCATAACAACCCTATTTTTCGATCAATGTTCTTATTCGTAAAGGTGTCGCCTTCCGTACACTTCCTCAGTGATTCATCACTACGTGCCGTCTACAGAAATGAAGATGTAATGAATTCCGGGTACGTCATTGTCATACTTCTTTCTTATTGAACTTGAAGATCGATGAATTGGCTTTTTGATCTTATTAATTTAAGCGGAGCTGCCTTCATTGCAAATAGTCGCTATGTAGTTTGGAGAATGTTCGTGCATGCATGCAATCCAATCTTCGCCAATTGAGATAAATTGTTGCCTGCTAGTGTCTTGAAAAACGGAGAGTGTTGTAATTGGAATATGCTTTTCAAGTAGGGAATATGCATGATTGATGCGTGCCAGACTAGAATAATGCATAATGGATGAACCGTGTGGGAATTGCCCCACAGGCAATCTTCTCGGGGGTTCCTAGGGTGTGTAGGAATGATTATCCTATTCCGTGATTTTTGAAAGGTCAGGGTCGGGCTGGATTCTACTACTGCATCGACTTGTGGGAACTTCTGCAGGCTGCTGAAATACGTAGGCCAAGTGTCCAGATAAGACTGCCCCATTATCTAATCACTGCGAATTTTAATGATGCACTCAATGCCTCTGCCACTTTGACTCTCTCACCAGACGGATAATTACCGGAGACTCACTTGCTAAACACTTGGCAGGTGCCTTTGGAGTAATTAATGTGCCACCATTCAGTAAATATTACGCGCGTTTTAACGATATCCGGGTGGGACAGGTCGCTCCGAGTTCCGTATCCGGTCCGAATCGCGCAAAGGCTGGCGAAATACTGAAATGTCTTGACAAAAGAACATGCAAACGCACACAGAGAGGCAAACACAAAAGGCAGAGTGCAATCTTCGTGCTCAATCTTAAATCAAAGTAGCCGGCATTAAAATCAATACCAAGAGAATATTGTTAGGGGAGAGAGTTTGGGAGCTACTTTCTCTTACGGCGAAAACTGTTAAGAGAATTGCCTGCTGATCACGAATATCTTAAAACATTCAGTGCGCAGTTTATCTACAATTTTAAAAACCTTTTTTCTTATTCTTATAAGCTAAAAGAACCAAAAGTTTCATTCCTAACAAAGCATAAGTAAATGTTAACCTTCCATTTGGAAAAATTTAATTGTAAAATCAATTAAATTTTGGAAAGAATCAATCAAAATTACATTGCATTCTTTAGTTTTAGCCACAATGCAAAATTACTTCCTTTTCGAAAATAAAAATTACTTCGGATAGGTGGTACTTTTGTGGCTATTAAATTATATGAAGAATTAAAAAGACATAGATTCTTGTGAAGGTTTAAAGTGGCATATTGCTTCTAAAATAACTTTAGAAAACCTTATATCAAGACTTCCATTCGCACACACTTAAATAGTTGATGGTCCTCTAAATGTTTAGGCTTTTTACAAACATTACAAATTCAGTTTTTATTTTCTCTCAGGTCCATTTCTCATCTTAATGATATGCTAAATGCAGGGTTTACACTAAGAAGATCCTACTTTTAGCTTACCATCAAGACGCGCAAACAATATTCCCATTATCAATGATTAAAAATGCTTAAAAAGGACTCCCGCTTAGAATCACTTCTTCAGCTTGGTGAACTTTGAGGAGAACTCGTAGATGCCCACAGAGTTGTTGTTCTTCTGGTCGTACTCCACCCAATCGTCCTCGGAAAGATCTACCTCCTCGAACTGCTGTCCATTCTCAGAGGATGAGACCCGCCATCCGATGCGAGGCGAGAAATCCACGGGCTCCGCGCCGCGGCACTCGAAGACCACTATGGTCTTGAATCCGCCGGAGTCATCCGCCGTGTAAGGAGCTGTGGAGTGGGATCAGTTAGGAGGTTTGCGGGAGATCTGGAGAAAGCGCACCGTTCGACTTCTCCACGATGTCGATGCTGTTCTCGCGACTGCACATCTTGCACTTCATGAAGAAGTTAAAGCCGGCCGCATTGCGCGAATCCTGCTGCACGCGCTCCGACTCGGTTATGTCGTGCCATTTGTCCGACTGCTCGCCGCAGTTGCTGCACTTCAGTTTCAAGAAGAAGGAGTAGTCCGGATGACAGGTCTCCAGCTTGTCCACGTTCTCCAGCGTGGCGGAAATTTGGAGGCCCACACGCACCATTTCTCAAAAAAGTCAATGTTTATACTTCAGGGATTAGAGGAAACCAGCTGATTGGCAGAGTGGCCAGATTGCAAGTCTTTGCTTTCTGTCCCCGCAGTGGCAACGCCGACAATGAGAGTGGAGATTTTTCCGCACAAAGCGTAGGAAACATAAATAAAAACTTGAAATAAGTATAAATATGGATCTGAACCTGAAACCTTCCTTGGCTGCCGACGAAATGTTTTCCGAAGGCCCCGGCTACATGGAGATGGACGAGGTAAGTCCTCACAAAGCTTCACCTTGTGTTATTGAAAAAAGTGGTTCCCAAGTGAAAAGTCCTAGATCAGCATCATATGGCTAATATTGGCATGTCGGTCTTCTTTCAGATTTACTCTTATACAGTTTAAAAGTTAGCTATGTAAACATTAATATCCGATTTCTTGAGCACATGCAAGCACCTACTTAAATGAATTGGAAATCCGCTTGGAAAGGCCGACTGTATCTCATACCTTTCATAGCAAGTTTCGAAGTTTCAATCAAATTTTTTCTGTTTCGTTCTGTGGAGTACATTATTTAAAATCCGTATAACTTATCCTACAGATAAAACAAAATAAAGCTGTACAAAATTCACCCATTTTTCTAAGATCACAAGGGCATACAAAGCGCAGCATACCGAATATAATTGTTTTCTGAATTTGAATCCTTTCAGTCCGGCGGAGCTACAGGAATGATGATGGACCATCTGCCCTCGAACGATAAGCACGTCCACTCCGACTTCTACAATGATTTTGACGATCTGTTCGACGATGACAACTGGGCCAAGATGAAATCCGATCCCAAACAGTAGGCTTCACAGGATACCCACATAGTAATCAGCGGATTGAAAGATCAGCGACTGCAGTTCGTTCTTCTATCTGTTTTACTTTCACAATCATCTGCGATTTTCGGTGTATAAAAAATTGATTCAACTATTGTTTAATCGCTATATTATATTCATTTGGTTCGTATAACTAACGTAAATTGCCATGTGAAGATAGTGCCGAGGTGGATTGAACTTTGGCGTAGCGTAAAATCAACAAAATGCATAATTTTGTACAGAAAACGAAACTAGTAACTAAATTTACGATATCGAACTGAGTTGCAGGTGGAATGAAGCAAACGTAATTGAGATAAATACAAATGTACACGATAACCTAATGGATCCATTGAGTGTGTTAACCAACTTGTACGCCCGGGCAAAGCTATCCGTCCAACGGGGTGCCCAGGTAGACCATCGATACCTCGGTGTTGCCGTAGACAGCGGATACTGTGGGATAGAGCTTCTTGTCCGGCAGGCCTAGAAGAGGAAATGCATTGGTTGAGTAGTGCCATCACCTCCACTGGCGGACCGTTTTGCCTTACCTCGGAAGGCCACGCCCAGGAACTCGTAGTTCTTCTCGAACGACAGGGTGTTGTCCTCGCAGTCGAGAATGACGCGTATCCGCTCGCCCACCTGGTACTTGGGCGCGTTGTTCAACAGCGGGTAGCTGCCCTGCATGTCTCCATTGTGCAGCAGGTGGTTCTCGACCAGGTTCCAGCCCCAGCTCTGGTCGTCGGAGCCGAGAAGGGCCACATAGCCGTGGCACTGCAGCGCCGCCTCCTTGGTGGATATACCGATGACGGCCACGGTGCCCAGCGGTCCTTCCCAGATCACCTCCCAAGTGTGCCGACCGTGGCGGAACCCGATCTTGCCCCGGGCCGCATCTGTGCTCTGCGCCACGGGATTGCTGTCGGAATAGAAGGATGTAAGGGCATAACTGCGACCGTAAAGGGATTCGAGGTCCTCACCGATGCAGGGTGAACCCGTTGGGCTTGATGTACACATTCCGGGAGCAGTCGTTGGGGCTCCAGGCGTGGAAGTACGCCCGCAGCTTCGTCTTGTACGTGGAGACCGAGGCCAGCAGGTCGGACTTGAGGGCCTCCTTGGGCAGCTTGTTCAGGCAGTGCCAGCGCCACACGTCGCTGTTCTCGTCGTTGAGGAAGTGGTACCAACTCTTGCACACCTGCGAGCAGTGGCTGAGGTCGTCCAGCTCCAGGTATGAGAAGATCACCTCCAGGACATTGTAGTTGCACAGCGCCGCCACCGGGTCGACCATTGTGTGCGGCTGCTCCTGTGCTGGGGACTTGTTAAATAGCTGCTTCGGTTTCCCTGGGCCTGTAGTTTGTCATTTTTCCACACCAACCAACAAAAAAACTCCAGAAATTCGCAATTCGACTCCACAGTGTGGCCGTCGCGGCCTACCAGTCGAATACCGCTCGGCCGGACGAAGTGGCCACTTTGTTTACATTCGCGACCAGTGTGGCAAAGGGACGGCGGCAGCCAGCTGCTTGCAACACTGCGTAAATTGATGCGTAAATTGGCGCGCACTGTCTGCCATTTCATTCGCACCCGCACACAGCCTGCTTTGCCTTTCCCACATGAAAACGAAAAGCAGCCACTTGGTGGAAATTTTGTGACCATTGTGCTGCGCTTAGAAGTCGTCCGAGCTCGCGAAGCCACATACCGTTCGAAAGCCAAGAGTTCGACGAATCTTTTGCCACCATCCGGGTGAAAATCGAAGCGCCGCAAGTCGCGAAAAAGGCCACCGAAAAAGGGCCGCCGTTGTGAGTGTGTGTGACCAAAGAAAAAAAAATGCCCTGCCGCTGGAGGTGAAAAATGCGCTCGCCATTTTGACTCGGGCGACAGTTTTTGTACAAGTGCGCTCGCCGCCGCCTCCGTCGTCGTCGTCGTCGTGGTCGTGGTCCGCATCCGGACTTGCACACGTGCCCCAGCCCGTGGCTGCAGTACGTCCGCCCACCCACCGCCGCCCTTCCGATTTTCCCGTGCACACGTTGCGGCTACGGCACGTAGCCCCGTCTCATCTCTGTTTTTGGCGGTCCACCTGGCGAGCGGTAAGCGGTAGCGAAAACAACAACAACTGCTGCTCCGGCTGCTGCTGCCCCACCAACAAAAATGGCGCACTCGACGGGCGGTACGGTGAAGGCCGACGAGGTGAACTTCTTCTTCCGGGACGAGCACGGTAAGTGGGCGGGATCCCGTGGCAGGATTTGGCTGGCAGTGGCGGTGGCGGTGGAGGGGTGCACTCGCCCCCATACACTCGCACACACGCCCACACCCACACACACTGGCACACTCCACAAAGTTGCATGGGCAGCGTAAAACGCCATCTTTGCTTTTTCGGGTTTCTTTTGCCTACCATATTCATCGTTTGATACGCTTTGGGGGGAGACCAGCGAGACGAACCGAAAAGAGTGCTAGAAATTGGCAAAAAGTAATAATAAAAGACAGAGAGACCCCCGCGAAATAACAACTAAAATCGGTGAGCCACCCAACCCCGCCCCCTCTGCACGCCCATCGCCCAGTTGGCGCGCTCACTCACACACACACTCGCACACTTGCACGCGCGTTTTCTCCCACTTTTTTATCGGGCGGCGAACAGCTGATTATTTCGCCGCTACTGCGAATTCGCTTTGAGGATTTTGCATTGAAAACAGCGGACTAGCGATTGCGGATTTGAGCTACTACACATGCACATGTAGCTATTATTGCAAGGGAAAATAATAGATTCAACTTCAAGTCAAAGTATCTGGACTGCGTGACATTCTGCAAAGCCTCAGCGAGTGCGAAAGAGAGATATATAGAGAGAGAGCGGGGTGAGAAAAAAGGCCAAAACAAGAACAACTCTGCCACACACCAACACACGTATGCAGCCACGAAGCTGAGGCCCAAAACAGGCGAGCGCAAATAGGTGTAAGCGCTGTACACGTGTGTGCTCGCCCGTAGCCGCGTTTATGCGGATTCGCCGATTGATGATTCTAGAAAAGTATATCATTGAATATTGAAAATTGAATATGAACTAGTTGTGATCACTTCTAAGCAAATAAATCTTGAAAACGAGGATTAGTTTCCACACAAGGTTATTTTGTTAATACCAAACTAGCCGCAAACATTCTATAACATTTTTGTTGGTAGAATAACAGTCTGTTTGATAGAATTTTAAAACAATCAAACAAACCTTTTGTGGTTTTAACCCCGTTTGCGGTTACAAATACTCCTTTGTAGAGACTGTTAGAAACCTAAACAAACTTGAAGATATTTAAACTGTTGCGTAAATATTCAATGTAGCAGATTGGCAGCTGGAAGTATTTATAGACAAAAACCCCTTTGGTTAAAAAAAATATAATCTTTGATCTGATATATTTTAATATTCTTAAATCAAGTAGCCATCGCATGAACTCCATTTCTGTGGGATTTCAAGCACGCATAAACGCAGTATATCAGCGTTAGCTGCCCGCTCGAGTTGGCGACAAACCCGGTTGGTGATTAACTACATAGAAGACTGGTGGGGTCGAACTATGGAGTCGCCCTCGCAATTTAAGGGAACTTCCTAGACCTTGAGATATTAGTCCCGCCGAATTTAAGACCTCGAGAGTCACCATCTGGTTGGACAGTCTGGTATAGGCCCGTGCTCAACGATGTTTAAGCCCGCCGTGAGTCTGAGTCATTTGCAGGTGTTTGTGAGAGAGCTCGTAGGTATTTTTAGCGTTCGACCCTTTGCTGTTTTTGTTTTGGGCTATCTCTATTCTTTTTTGGCCACTTGCTTTGTTATGATTATGCAAATATCGAGAGAGCGACAGGTGAATAATTACTACATCAAACGAAGACTATGTAAAACTTGAAATGTTTAGAAAAGCCGGTTACACATCTAGATATGGAACTATACGAGTTGCCAATATTGGGTTGGTTCTTAATCGGGGAGTTGTCTTGTGGGTTTCTGTAGTGATGCTACCTTTCTTTAAAATGTTAATATTTATACTTAAGTTGGTACAACAACATCTGATAGTTAAGACACTTGGGAATAAAGTCCGAAGTTTTGATATAAAATATTACATAAAATAAATATTTTTTGAGACCGCTGGATAGGAGGACTGACGGATTCTTAGATATTAATATTTATTTTGGTTTATCTGGTAGTTGAGTCACTTGGGTATAAAGTTTGAGATTTGAGATGAATAAAATTGTAAATCAAATAAATATTTTGTTATATCACTAGATAGGAAGACTGACGGATTCTTTAGTATTCATATTTAAATTAGTTTAATAGGTATCTGATAGTCAATTTCCTTCAGTATAAAATTCAAAATTTCAATATGGAAAACACTATTGTAAATCAAGCAAATATTTTTTGAAATCACTAGATAAATACATCGATGAATTCTCAGGTTCTTGGTGTGCAACGTTTTTGAAGGGATAACTTGCAATGCTCAATACCATTAAGTTAATCAAAAACACTGCACTGGTTCGAAAAAGATCGTCATGTCATCATCGATTCGGGTTAATCCAACGGATAGACTTCCGTTCTGTGGCAAACATCGTGCCAAGTCACGAACTTTCATAACGAACCATCTCTATTTGGCTAAGGTTCACCTTCGGTCACGTGCTGCCCATCTCTAATGTCCAGGCGATCTGGTTTCGGGTTGTTTGTGCGCTTCTTCATCTTTATCCTTGTCACACCGTTGTTAACACACGCACACCACCATTGCACGAGTGTGCGTACCGGTGTGCGTGTGTGTATGCACCCCAATCTTACTGTGCCGCTTGCCCTTTGTTGTTGCATTCGACTCCAGTGCGCTTCATTCGCTCCATTCTCTTCACTTAGCCTAATTCGCCGCGAGGCGAAAACAACGCATCGTTGATAGTACCACACACACTCGTGGCCCTCACTCACTAACACCCTCACACCCGTGTGTATCTGTGAAAATACATGCAGTTGCGTTATCAAAGAAGGCAATTCAGTCGCGTGTTATGTGTATATCCCAAACTAAGGAACATCCGCATCTCCGTATTTCCCATCCCGCAGGACAAATAGCCAAGATGCTGAAGCCGGCGCAATCCAAGTCCGAAGTGGAGGGCGGAAAGCCCGTGGCCGTGGTCTACGCCACCGGCTCATCGGCGCGCAACAGCGGAAATGCCAGCGGCATTGGCAACGTGGGACGCATGGGCGCATTTAGTCAGATGGTGAGTTTGAAACGGTGCCTTAAATTCAGGAGAGCTAATGGTCAATCGGTTAACCAACAGGGTTCCAGCAATCAGGGGCAGTTTATACGGCTGCAGGACAACGGGCTGTCCATTCCAAAAACAGAAGGTAGGACTCCCGGACCAAGAAGGTCCTCCTCCTCCTCCACCTCCATCAGTAAATACATGTATCCCTCCTCCTAGCAGGTACTACCTACACCACCGTTTCGGCGCAGAAAACAACAGGCGCAAGCAGTGGTCTCTATGACTTGCCAGTGAAGGGGGAGCGCTATGTGAAGTTTACGCCAAATCCCTTGAAAATGAAATCAAAACTGTAAGTAGCCACCCGAACGTAGTCCAAGGAGATCCTAACGCCTTGATCCTGCCCACAGCCATGCCATTCAGAGCAACTCCTTGCACTCCATGTCCGCCTCCTCATCGTCCGTACAAAGGAAACGCAAGCCGGACAAGGCCGGCAAGGGGTTGCGCCACTTCTCGATGAAGGTCTGCGAGAAGGTGGAGGAGAAGGGCAAGACCACCTACAACGAGGTGGCCGACGACCTGGTCAGCGAGGAGATGAAGAACAATGCGTACGACAACAACTGTGATCAAAAGAATATCCGACGTCGTGTCTACGATGCGCTCAACGTGCTGATGGCAATCAATGTTATCTCCAAGGACAAGAAGGAGATCCGCTGGATAGGGCTGCCCGCGAATTCGGCCGAGGTGGGATTGGCATTCACCCGAGCACATCTGAAATACTAATGGTATAATTTTACCCTTGCCCCCTTTTCGCAGCAATTTCTGGCCCTGGAGGAGGAAAACAGTCTGCGCCGCGAGCGCATCAAGCAGAAATACGAAATGCTGCGCGAAATGATCATGCAGCATGTGGCGTTCAAGGGATTGGTCGAGCGGAACAAGCGGAACGAGAGCCAGGGCGTGGTGCCCTCCCCCAATGCCTCGATCCAGCTGCCGTTCATCATCGTGAACACGCACAAGTCCACCAAAATCAACTGCAGTGTGACCAACGACAAGTGAGCCCACTTCCAGCCATTTATTAGACATGGTTTCTAACATCCGTCTTCCGTTACAGGTCCGAATACATATTCAAGTTCGACAAGACCTTCGAAATGCACGATGACATTGAGGTGCTCAAGCGAATGGGGTTCCTTTTGGGTGAGTGGGCTTAATAAGGCAAAGCTTTAATCGGAAATGTAACGCTTATGTTGTCAATCTTAGGACTGGATAAGGGCGAGTGCACGCCGGAGAACATTGAACGAGTCAAGGCCTGGGTGCCGCCGAACCTCGGCAAATACGTGGAAGGTATGTCTTTCCGCTTTCCTCCAACTCCCCTCTTACAATGTCAAATTTGCTACAGCCTACGGAACCGGCAAGACTGGCGAAACCATGTACGAATCGGACGACGAGGATAACGAGTTCAACGGGTACCTGGAGTCAGCCAACGAGTCCCAGAGCTTTGCACAACACTCGGCACAACACACCACCGATGGCGAGTTCAAGCTGGAGATGGATGATGACGAGCTCGAAGAGGAAATTGATTGAGCTGACGGTGCCGCCGACATTGCGCCAGCCATGGCCGATGCGGACGCGGATGCGGATGGAGGAGCAGATGCTGATGCGGAGGATACATTTAGTTTTACGTTTATCAACGCTTTGTTAGGTTTGCCACGCCCCCCTGGTTAGGCGGGAACCCCCTCCACTCCACTCCACTTCACTTCACACCCAATCCGACCCACCACCCACACACACAATTGGTTTTGTTTACTTCGTAATGAGACTATTAAATTATACATCTCGCAGCGACGAGGAAGAAGATTCGGTAGTTCATGTATGTACGTGCAGTTCGCATACACAGTTTGTACTTGTATCATTGAAGATTTATGTTTAAGCTCAAACGTTTTTAAAATAATTTGTCTAGTTAAGCACAACGCGTATTTTAATTCAAACCACATTTCACATATGGCAATCCCGCAAAACCACAGGCCCAAGCTAATGTTCACTCTCTTCTTAGTTGTTATGAGTCTCCCTTCTCCCCAATTGCCTTTTCATGTTTGGGTAGGCATAAGTGAAAGCGATAATGTTATGGGTAATTGTCTCTAAATAATATAATATACCAAAATTGTACACATAACAGCAATGAAATGCAATTATTTTTAGAATGCCACGAGCAGTTTGAACTGCAGACAAGAACGAACATATGAGATATGTTTAATTTGCTTACGCCCTTCGATAAAACAATTGTTTTAATTTCTCAAAGCCCACATTTTAAGTTGACAACGGAGAGCAGATAATTGCGACATAATCAACCTACCTAATTAGTAATAACAATTAAAACAAGATATACATTTTCAGAATTTGTATTTATATTATTGAACCCTCTTCAAGTGAATACAAAAGCATACAAATACAAATTAGTAGAAAGTCAAGTATAAGGCGTTAACAATTAAGTGTCGAGCATGTAGTTGTGTAATAAATCGAAATAATTAATTGCGCGGATGCAAAGGAAATTACAAACAAGTGAGACGAAATCGAACCGAGTGACAAGTTAATAAAGAAGAAATTTTCATATTGTACAATATGATAAACCGAAAATCGCACCGCATTCCCCTCATTTTACTCGCACACCTTTCCGAGAGCAATTAACCTGTAAGCAACCTGAGAAGCCCCTTTACAACTTAAAGATTGAGAAAATTTCCAACACATTTCCCGATTCCAAGCCACGACATTTGGTTAATGTTTACTTTCATTGGGATCGCTGAGTAATTAACATTTACAACTAAATGGAAATATACAAAAGGCGGAAGCTAACCTAAAATACAAAGACGTACATATACAGAAGCTGAACCGAACTAAATTTAAAGCTAGTTTCCGGTGGAATTGCTCTGCTCAGGGGAATCCCTCACCCAGGACAGCTTCCGTCGTTGAGGGCGGACCCAGAGGCGCCTGCTGCCGGGCCGCCAGATTGAAGTCGTAGTTCATCTGCTGCTCCAACGGCGGAGAAGCAAAGGCTCCCGCGGACAAATCCATCAGTTCGGGCTGTGGCTGGACGGGCTTCATGTGGTCCTGGATCTCCTGACGCATTTGCTGGGGCGATTTCACATAGCTGATTGGAATGATGCCGGAGGTCTGACCGTCTGTGGTGGCCAGGGCCCAACCGGTGTTGAGCAGGTTAAGGGTCTGCTGGATGTCGCGGGGGGCCACATGGAGCGTTTGGCCGGCGCGCAGCGAAAGCTCGCTCTGGCTGCGTCCCACAAAGTCGTAAACGGCCTGGGTCTGAATCGGTGCCGTCCACTTGGCTGGATTACGGGCTAGGCGGGATGAAAACAGGCATTATTAGTGGTCTTATCTTAACAGGCCTTATCGGACAGATTATGGCACATGGAGCAAAGTGCTCTCGATTAGATAAACGGGGCTGTGCAATGTGCAAGGCTTACCTTCTTCCTGGGCGGTGTTCGTCACGGTGCCCAGCAGCTTCATGATCAAGTAGGGAGCTGTGAAGATGAAGCTGATGAAGGCCAGGACCGGCCAGGGTGAGCTCCCCTTTCGTGGTGCTTGAGGTGTTCCTCCCGCCTGGGGATTGTTGTCGTTGAGGGCCTCGGCAAAGGCCTTTTTGAAGGCCGCTGACGAAGGATCCAGATTCGATAGTCTCAGCCAGAAGAGGATCCTTCAATGATATATATTTTAACATACGGCCTTTTGCACTCCTGCAACACACTTACTTTCTGTAAATCCAGTTCAGGCCCCTGAAGATTGCGAAAGTCGTCCAGAACTGGGCAAACACACTGCGCAGCCGTCCAAAGTTCGCCGCCACGCCGAGAATGGCCCGAAAAGAGCTGGTCAGCGCGAAGAACGTTGAGTCCAGCATGGAGGCAATGTTGCCGATGGCCGACACCAGGGATTCGATGCTCTGGAAGGCCGGCCGCGAGCTGGCTTCGGCCATCTGAATGAATCGCTGCTCCGGATCATTGGCGCCCAAGGCTCCGAATCTGTTGTAACCCCCGCCAAAGCCTCCGCCGTAGCCGCCTCCGTATCCGTAGCCGCTTCCAAATCCACCCATTCCCCCGTATCCGAAGGCTCCACTGTTGAAACCGCCGAATCCGCCGAGACCGTAGTTGTTTCCTCCGTATGCACTGCCCAATCCTCCGAACTGTTGTGTCTGCTGGAACGGTGACTGCGGAAGAGGAGGGGGCTGCGGCGGACCGGGCAGCGCCCTAACGTTTCCGTACGGAGTGCGCAGCACTGCCTCCGCCGGATGTCCTCCGCTGGACACGCCCCCTCCGAAGCTGCTCGAGGGCGGCAGCAGGGGCGCCTCGTTGATCACGGCACTGCGCAGGTTGTTGTTGTCGACCATGGCGACGGGTTCCGACTGACTCAACTCCGGACAAAAGGAAAATTGCTGTGAACTTTACCCCTCCGCAGGGCAGTTGCTTTCGCACTTTCAGCTGCGGCACTCGATTGCCGACTTCGGCTGTCGAATGGGCGGGCGGTAGGTGGCCGCTTCGTGAGGGTTCGCTTGTTGTTATTGCCCCGAACTCCAGCGGAAGCTTATCAAAGAATTCTGGCGAGGTATTTGTTTAATAATTAATCAATTTCAGCAGTTGTACCGTTTTATCTGTTTCCAGCTAGATTTAGCGGGATGTGGCTAGAAATGGACAACTAGGGATGGGACTTTAACAAGGTTGCCAGATGAGGTTCCAATTTTCCCGCTAGAAGTAATGATGGGACCTTAATTAAAAATCTATAACTTAAAATCTATAACTCAGGAACTTTTGCTCTTCCCAAACCCCGTGACGGTATAATTTTTTTTAAATTAAAAATCTTCGGTTTCTCACTTCACGTCTCAGATTCGTGAAAATCGTTAGGCGAAGTTCTATACATTCGGAATATCCTAAATGAAATAAGAAATAATACTTTTTAGAGCGAGGGCTGACAGCCCTGCAGCGCACTACCAACTCAAAAATGAACATCAGCTGTTGAACCAGTTCGCCACAATATGAGTTTTGATGCTGATTGTGATGAGTTTATTCAAAACAAACTATTCCGGACCAGGGGGAAATGTGGTAAGATAGCCACCAACAGGTGTGCTTTGAAGACCAAATATTGATCCTAAATAATCCACAGCAATATATGCGCGCCAATCGGATGTCTACGTCGCGGTGAAGCAAAAGTCCACTTTCCGAGCCATTGCACCCACTTTGGCCATGGCGGAGAGCAACAACAATGTGATAAACATGCGGCATGACATTTGGTTCCACATATCGATGCACATTGACCCGGAGGACGTGCAGACCTTCGCCCTGATTTGCAAACAAACCGCCAGACTGGTGGCCTCGCGGGCCTTCTGGCGCAATCTCTACCGGCGGCACTGCACCGGAGCCACCTCCGGTTGGAATCTGGATCTGCCCGCCCAGCTGCAGCTGGAGCAGATCCGCAACTGTGATATCCGAGCCCTTAGAGCCCTCGTCATCGAGGCTCTTTTCCACTGCCACCGTCCGCTGAAGGTTCGCCTGGAGCAGGGCTACAACCTGGACTGGCTGGTGCAGCGCATCTTCGTGTCCTGCTGGCAGACACAGTATCAGTGCCTGTGGATCATGTGCTACAAGTTCTGGAACAGACAGCCGCAAGTGCAGCGCGAATCAGAGATGGATAGCAGCGAAGTGGTGAATGATTGGGAATCCCTGGCGGAGGATGATGAGGGGCAATTAGAGCCCACCCTGGGCAATCCCAACGAAGGAGTGGTTCTCCTTATTGTGCTGTGCCGCCACTTTGTGCCCACTCCCAATCAGTTGTCCTACAGCCATCAGGAAGCACGCTTTCGACTACGGGCCACCCGGGAACTGCTATGCACGGACATGCGAGCCAAGAACCTGGAGCTGGACTTCTCTGAAGACGGGTGCCAAAACGTATCTGTAACCGTTAAGTATGCTCGCATCGAAAAGTACAAGGTGTTGCCCTGGTGGCATCCAGACTTCCAGAGATTCGTGAAATAAAACCCTAACCCCGACTTGATGCATCGATAACAAGCTACAACAGGTCACAAACTTCTTATCTACATTGTTGTAGTGTTCGCACCTTATCTTAAGTGGTACCGCCCAAACAAGTGTTCAACATCGTAAACAATTGTCTAGCATTGATCGTTTTTATTCAAACGGACTCTGGAATTACATGCTTCTGGAGGGAAAAAATCACATATGCATACCGTACAAGTAAAACAATCAGGTGCATCGTCGTTGTAAAAAGCGATTTTGTTTAGGGACTACAACTGGAAGAAGACTGTTCATATATACACACACTTTTATCTTAAACATAACATTGGGTGCCACGATTACAAAACATGAAGGTGGTCGTAGTAAATTCCGTTTCTCGGTGTTCGGTGTCTTGTGATTAGAATTAGTGGAAGCTTTTCCGGGGATTATCCTACACTTTGCCCAGAAGGTCGTGGCCATAGGGCTTCTTGCGGTAACCCTTAAAGGCGAACAGTTTAAATGCCAAAACCATCATCACAATGCAGAAGGCGTACAGGAGCATGCCCATCCGCATGTCCATGTCGGTGAATACGCTGGAGATCTGTCGCTTCTGCCGCATCTTGTCCGGCGTGGGATGCAGCAGCTCCTCGCGCTGCAAACCGTAGCGGCTCACGAACTGCGGATTGTGTATGTTCTTGAGGAAGCCCAACACGGCGTCTTTGTTCCACTCGATCTCCAAGTTCTCCGACTTGGTGCCGGGTGCCCGGTAACATTCGCTGCAGCTGTCCGGCGAAGGGAATTGTTTCTTTGGGAACTCTGGATCCTCGGTTTCGTCGCCGGCAAGCCGCTGGTTCACCTCATTGTGAGCCGCCCACAGCCAGAGAACCGCCTCCTCCTTGTTCGGCACGCTCCAGATTTTTCGCCTCGATGCCATTGCCTGTGAATTGTACACAACTTCAATTACTCAATGCGTTCAAGTAACCAAAAACAACTGTTGGCACAGCTGCAGATCAAACTACAGTGGTACCTCACGTTGGGAACCCCAAAATCAATGGAAAAGGTTGATAAATGTAAATCTACCCGCCTTGATCACTGGGCTTTCGGAAAATCATTTGTATGAACTAAACAAATGCTTAGCTGGGAATAAAGCGTCTGTAATAATGGACGGAACCGTTCAATTGTACTCCCTAAGCAAGCTCTTTATCACATACAAATGGTCTGTTAATAAACTTCACCTTTTTGGGGTTTTTAAATATTATTTTCCAATTTTAGTAGTCAAGAAAACAAAGCCTAGCTAAATTAACTGGTCAGTTGAAGGGAATCAGTAACGTCCCTTAACGTAACGTAAACTTCAGCTAGATGAGGTAGTGACAGTAATTTATTTGAAACCAATACTCCCTTGTTATCTACGAACACGACTTACAAGTAATAAGCCTACAAAGAAAGTAGTCGTATGACTCACGGATTATAAATAACAAATAAAATCTCGCCTTAGAGCTGGCTGAGAAAAACTGACAATCATAAACAATGTGACTATATATCGTGGCTACTCAATTAGTGCTCGGGTTATACAAGCCGTGTACGTGTAGCAATCAATCAATACAAGGTAAGCACCAAAGAACACAACAGAGCTGCTGATCCCAAGTCTGAATTTTTTAATTAACGCAGCATTTAAATAAATTCAAGTCTGGCTCTTTTAACGGCCTAAATTTGACGTAAAATTAGTTTTCTGGTGAAAAAATTGAATTGCATGCATGGAAAATTCCGGCAGTCAGCACTCAGGTCTTTTGTTTGGTAATCAACTATCCTCCCCTCATAACCATCCCCTTCCTAATCAGCAGTATTGTGGTCATTGGCACGTAGCTTTCCGCCCGCTGACTCACCTGAAAGTGCTCGGAGCACTCTGTGCAGCCAAAGAAGTTCTTGATGTAGCCGTGCATAGCCTGCAGGACCTCCAACGGATCCTGGGACTCGTCGTTGCTGGCCGCCTGAACGGTCATGAAGTGGAACAGCGTCCACAAGGAGCAGCTGAAGCCGCGCAGGCGTGGACTGGATCCAGTGCATCCCACAAAATGGGTGGAGGAGTAGACGGGAGACAGCTGGCTCTCCAAACGCTTCAGCTCCTCCTCGAACTGGCTGCCCGTCAATTGATCATTGAACTGCACCACATAGTCCTTCAGCTTGGTCACCAGCTGATGGCCATTGGCGCTTAGCGGGTTGTAGCGCTGCAGCACGGCCAGGAATCGCTGGAGGGCGAGCAGTTTCTCGCCGCTGATCTCGCTCACCTTGGGCACCTCGTTGTGCAGGATTGTGCGAATGGCCTGCTCGAGATCCGCCTGGTATACGAAGTGTTTGTTTCGGTGCACTTCCTGGATTATTTCGTTCTGCCCAGTTGCCTTGGTCGCCGGCTTGCCCAGCTTCTGGTGTGGCCTTACGGGTCTGGGGGTAACATTCATTTTGCCCAGCACTTCCTGCAGCTTTTTGGCGTAGGATTCACCGTTTGCAAATTCCGGGGCGTACGCCGTAATCTCGCCCTTTCGATCCACCAGGCTAAGGGGCAGGTTGGCAGGATCAATCTTAAACTTGGCGGACACCGCAGGATCTATGACGCGGCGGACCTCCACCGCAGGCCATTGGGTCATGAACAGTGCCACCTCGACGCCCAGAGTGGTGTTCTCTGGTTCATGGACCACTGCCACGTACTGCCTGTCTCTGCTGAGGCCTTCAAACAAACTGGTGACGGAATCGTTCTCCGTGAGGTAGTGCAAATTCGGCCAGTAGGAGTTGTTGTGGCTGCTGGTCAGGTTCTCCGCGGCCACCATTCCCGCCAACAGCTCACGGATCTCGGTCACATCCTGCGTCATTAGGTTCTGCCCATAGTGCTTGGCACCAGGCTGGAAGCCGGGGCCCAAGTAGCGCAGCGTGGGATAGCCCATCACCTCGTAGTCGCGGCAGACGCCATTGTTCTCCTCGGCGGCGCAATCGATGGCCGCCACGATGAGGACCTCCGACCAGGGCAGCAGGTGCTCCGCCACCGTCTTGTAGGTGGGTGCGAATCTGCGGCAATGTCCGCAGTATGTGTTGTAGAACTCGACGAGAGCCCCGCGATTTTGGTCCAGCACGGTGGCATTGAAGTTGTCCACCGTCAGGCGCACCACCTTGTCCCCGTCGTCGTAGAGCCCCAGTGAGGGATCCTCGGGAGCGGATTGCTGCTTGAGCAGCGCCTCGTAGCGCGGAAGGGGAACGCCCGCGGCTGCGAAGGCCACCAGAAGGGTGACTACTGCTGTAATCGCCGGCTGCACCACCGACATTTTACGGATTTTCCGAATTTGCGGGAGCGGCTGTGATTCGTACGGAATGCGATGTGGAACGCGACTGGTGCGATAAGATTCTCAACTTCAGCGAAGCATTTGGAATGTTTTACGGTCGCAAACGGTTTGATTAACTGCTGCACTCCCTCTGGGGATGTGCGCGTGACTGGTTTCTCACGCACGCACGTGTGCCGCTAGAAACTAGATAGAAAAATAAGGTATAACTTAATATTTACACTTTTCTTTTTTAAATTTATAAAAACCAGATGAGTCGTGAAATGTTTTAACAATTTCACCCAGTAAATTTACTTAGCTATTATCGAGTATCGGAAAACTAACCATGAACTTTCACATCTCTAAGTCTCAAAGAAATTTGTAACGGCGAACTGGACTTGCTGGAACCAGTAACAACTAAAGAACTTTCTGAACCAATAAAATGTTATTGTTAAAGGTGTAGTTAAAACACTGATATATAATGGAATTAAAATTATTTTTACTTTTTTTTGACAATACGGTTATTTTTAAACCTACTAAACAATAAAACAAAAACACCTTTAAAGAGGTAAGGGGTCGTGACGATCGCACCTTCAACATACAAAAGTTGTAATATACAATTTTGGGACAAAAAATGATTGTACAACCGACTAAATAAATAAACTTTCTAATTTCTAAAATACACTTTCAAATGAAGATTTCTAAGGCCTTGGTATGCAATTTTCTTAGTTTTTGCGATACCTTTTAATTGGTGCAACATTCGCTACTATCAGACCATCACAGAATATTTTCAATTCTGCGGCTATATACAGAAGTCGACTTCACACACTCTCATGGAGCTCTTCGTCACTACGTGAACTGCCGTCCACAGTGATGGGCTTACTTATAAAGGTACCGTCTTATCAGATATTTATGAATTACGGCATTTGACATTAAAAGTCGCTACAGTAGTTCCAACAAATAAATTTAAATTAAAATACTTTTAAGAAAATTAAATGAATCAGAAAATTCAAAATAATAATAAATAAAACCTAAAATGTTTGCTAATATAAATTTGCAATCAAATATTTCTAGCAGCCCACTAACAAAATTGGTAATTTAAACATACGGGTTTGAACACATTCAGTCTTATTTAACGCTGAAACAGTGGTGGATCCAAAATGTGGTTGTAAAGAGGATAAAAAAAAATTTGTTGAAAAGAAATAAAATTTTTTGCATAAGATACATTTTACATGTACTTTTCAACCCGAAAGGAGGATTTATCTTCCATATCCCCCCTCCCCCTGGATTCGCGCATGCCATGACATATAAGCATTTTAAAGATTTAAAGAAAAAACAAGGAAGAACGCTATAGTCGAGTACCTCGACTATCAGATACCCGTTACTCAGCTAAATAGAGTTATGCAAGCAGCAAAGCTAGATTAAAATGCGCCACCTACCGGCGGTATACAGATTTAAGCGTTATGGGCGTTAGAGTGGGCGTGGCAAATTTTTTTGGATCAATCGATAGGTATTGACGAGACCAATACATTTCAGTTGAAATTTTTTATCTAGCATGAAAATTGTGGGCGTCACAGGTTTTCGCGGTTTGTGGGCGTTAAAGTGGGCGTGGCAAACTTTTTTTTGGGTCAATCGATAGGTATTGATGAGAACAATACATTTCAGTTAAAAAAGGTATACTAGATTCGTCGGAAAGTATGTAACAGGCAGAAGGAAGCGTTTCCGACCCCACAAAGTATATATATTCTTGATCAGGATCACTAGCCGAGTCGATCTAGCCATGTCCGTCTGTCCGTCTGTCCGTCTGTCTGTCCGTCCGGATGAACGCTGAGATCTCGGAAACTATGGGAGCTAGGCTATTGAGATTTGGCGTGCAGATTCCTGAGCTTCTTACGCAGCGCAAGTTTGTTTCGGCACAGTGCCACGCCCACTCTAACGCCCACAAACCGCCCAAAACTGTGGCTCCTACAGTTTTGATGCTAGAATAAAAATTTTAACTGAAATGTATTGTTCTCATCAATACCTATCGATTGACCCAAAAAAAAGTTTGCCACGCCCACTTTAACGCCCACAAACCGCGAAAACCTGTGACGCCCACAATTTTCATGCTAGATAAAAAATTTTAACTGAAATGTATTGGTCTCGTCGATACCTATCGATTGATCCAAAAAAAAATTTGACACGCCCACTCTAACGCCCAAAACGCTTAAATCTGTATACCGCCGGTAGGTGGCGCATTTTAATCTCGCTTTGCTGCTTGCATATCTCCATATAGCTGAGTAACGGGTATCTGATAGTCGAGGTACTCGACTATAGCGTTCTTCCTTGTTTTTTTTATTATCTTATGCTATCTTACGGTTAAAACTATAAGCTAAGTAGATTTTAGAGACTTAGCAGCAGTAGGCCCTAAGCTCGCTTAAGTTATATTACTAATCTTTATAAAAATGTTATTTATAGCATACATTTTATATAGATGGAGAGTTTTTTTTGGTATGAAATCATCCTACATTTAAACTCTTTTGAATTTTAAGACTCCGTTACATTTCACCTTTTTAAAATAAATTACTGGTTCCTTTTCTTAACAGTCTCAACAGGTTAACATTTCGGCCGTATTAACAGTGTTACCGTTAGCAGCACTGCCGAAAGGCGTTTAGCAACACTTTCTCAGCTGGGGGCGTAGAAATAACGGGAGCAAAATGATTTTGCGCTCGTGGGATCGGGTTAAGCCTCGATCCATGTCGGATTTCGCATGTTTCCTCCTGGTGGCGATCTTCGTGCCCGTGACGTACGTCTTCCAGGTGACCATTGTGATGCCGGAGCTGTTTGCCATGGGGGGCGTTTGGTACACTATACTCTGGGTGGCCAGCCTGTTCCTCATCTTCAACATCACCTCCAACATGCTGGCCTGCATGCTGGTGGACACAAGCATTCGAAGTGGGTAAATAGCAGACATATCGTGATTCCAGACTGAGGTTATCTTTTTAGAGGAGCTCCTGAAGCCACCGGTGGATCCCGGGCAGTTGGCGCGTTGGCACATTTGCCACGATTGCCAGACGCTGGTTCCTCCTCGCTCCTGGCACTGCGAGGTGTGCAATGTGTGCGTACTGAAGCGGGATCACCACTGTCGGTTCACCTGCTGCTGCGTCGGACACCACAACTATAGGTACTTCTTCTACTACCTGGTCTACATGATTATCGGATCTTTGGCGGCCGCAATCTTTGAGAGCATCTACCTGTGGCACCTCCATCCAGACATCTACTGGCGCTGGTCCACACTGTTCACCATCTTTGGGCCCGTCGTTAGCCTTTTGCTGTACCCTAGCTGGGAGACCTTCTATGTGGTCATTTACGACCTCACCCTGCTGGGATTTGCCATATCGTCGCTGCTCCTGGTCTTCCACTGGTCCATAGTCAAGAGCGGTTCGGTGACGAGGGAGCGGGGCACCAGAAAGTACGATCGCGGCTTGCGAGGCAACCTTGAAATGGTGCTTGGCAAGCGGATGCATCTCACCTGGCTGTCGCCTTTTCTACGCAGCGATCTGCCCCACGATGGGGTGAACTGGGAACCCACAGCCGCCTTCTCTCCGAAGGAGGATTAGTTCACACTTGTGCCCTTACCATCCTTGGCACCAACATCGGATTAATACGGTATAAGTGGCGTTTACTTGTATTTATTTTATATCAAGATACTAATCATTAAAATTGTAGGGTCGTCACTTTAAATCTTAAAGTTTAAATCATTCTAGTCGATACCTGTACCTCAATATGTATTATTTTACCTGTGTAGTATTTAAATTTTCTGTTCATTCTTTAACTCAATACTAACCATTCACTTGCATTAAAATGAAAAAATATGACCAAGGGGAATTAGCTTGTAGTCACATTTTAACAACATACAATTTACATATAACAGTACAAAAGCATTTCGTTGACATAAAGCTTTACTAAATATCGAGAATAATGTGTATTTAAAAGGTCTGTTTAAACATTGGTTTTATTGAACCAAAAACCGGGCTTTAGTTTCATGGTAATTTAACAAATTTCTTTACATCAATTAAAAAAGTATATCATAAACACATGGCTTTATTACTTATCGAGGAAACTTTCGCCTACCAGCGATTTCAGCTTGGACAGGTGTGCTTCGTTGAGGGTAAATCCTTCGTGGATTCGTTTGGCCAATGTCCTGGAATCGATGTTGTTTTCAACGGCGTATTGCAGGGCGACCAGCGCCTGACTGGGTGACTTCTCCTGGACACTGGCCTCCACGAACTCTTGCAGAGCACTTTCGGCCGGTGTTCCGGGAATCCTGTGCTGGTTTTTGTCGATGTGGGATAGCACCTCGGTGGCCTTTTCGTAGTTTCCACCGCGAACGAGCAGCGTGAGGATGTCTCCCAGCATTTGGCCGGTGAAGGAGACCTTCCGGAGGCGTCTGATTGAGTCCTCTACCTTCTCGTACATATCAAGGGCCACCTTGGCGCCCTGCTCTGGCAGCTGTTGTTGCGCAGGGGATTCTGGATTTGGCTTATTGTCCACCAAGATGCGGAGAACACACAGTAGAAGGCTCTCCCGGTGCGTGTGATCGAACACCACCATGTCGGACCAGATGCGTGGCACGTGCTCCACACCGCCATTGATCTCAATTGCTCTCAGGATTTCCTCCATGATACCCGGTTCGGGGATGTAGATGTTGGGCACCAGCAAATCGTACGTCTGCATAAAGTCATCGATCGACTCGGTTTGACAAAGCAGCGCTAAGTAATTGCGATAGTAGATGGACTCCTTGAAAGAGTCGCCTATCAAATCATAGTTCTTGCCCGTGTGCAGCAGCTCGTCCACCTTCTTCGCCAGCGCTTTGTCGTGCAAATGATTGCGACACACGTCCATGGCGGTGGCAAAGAAGTACGTGTCCTTGGGATGCTGAACCTTGAACTCCTTGCCTGCGATATCATTAAGAATGTCTACAATAACGTGGGATACTGGTCCTCTTTCTCGGCAGAATATGATCAGGAGGTAGTAGTAGGTGCCCAGGCTAGGACTGACATCCAGTTTCTTGAATTCCGGCAGAACCTGGAGGGCAGCGGTGCGTGCCAGCTTAAAGTTTCCGAAGGTGCTAATGCACTGAAGAACCGCGTTAAGGGTGCCCAGATTGGGCCTCAGCTTCTGCTGCGACATTTCCTGCAGGAGCTCTGTACAGAGCTGCCAACGCTGCTCGGCCGTGTCCTTCAGGAAGTTTACTATTTGGATAATGGAATTAAAGGTGTTTGTGTCCAGCTGGATCTGTTTTTCGCCGGCTTCCTGGAGCAACGCATAAGCACGCTCGCACTGCAAGTACTTGGCCATTCCGCGGATAAGGGAGGCGTAGGATTGCGGCGTCTTTGGTTCTATTTCGGAGTATAGTTTCTCTGCCAGATCGCCGTCTTTCCAGGTCTTGCCGCTCCGCTCACGGCGGCGGTTGTTCTGCATAAACCAGCGCTCCTCGATGTATTCTTCCGGCAGCGGTTCCTGATTGTTGTGGAAGCACACCAGCTCCAGAAGACTTTGCTTAAGTTCGGGGCTGATTACAGTTCCCTTTTGTTCGAGGAGGTTGTAGACGAGGACAGCATCCTTGAGCTCACCCTGGGCAATCAGTTGGCGGAGGGAGCTCTCCTCCACTTGGGAATCCTCGGTGTAGACCATGCTGGGAGCGAATTTCTCGATGGCAGGCTGAGCCTCTTGGTGCTGAGGGATGGGAAATGGTTAGCTTGTGGTAAGGCTCCTGCTGGTCACTCACCATAAAGAGCTCGCGGTGCTCCTCCTTGATCCACTTGGCTGCCTTGCGTCCCGACTCCTTGGACAGGGCATAAGTGCGCTTCGCCGCATTGGACATGGGTATGAGGAATGGGTCGTCATGGTACTTGTAATGCGGCGCAGTGTGGTCCCTGCCCACGGTGGCGGCCAGGGCCTGGAGGAGATCGGTGGGCGAGCGCTCGATCCGATTGGGAATCTCAATGGGGGAATCCTCCGCCGGCGCCGCTGTTGTGTAATGTGCTCCGCTGGAACTCAAGCTGCGCGCGATGCCAGCCTTTGGCAGCAGTCTCCACTGGCGCGAGAGGTACATTATTGAACAGCTTGGACACAAATAAACCCGATTTTCAGTTATAAAACCAAAAAAAATTAAATGTTTTTCTGGTTTTGAGTGGGTAAAATGCAGGTGCTTCTTCTTGCCCAGAAAGTGTGGCTGAACAGCTGTTCGTAGCAGCCGAGTTAACAGCGAGGTTAACAGTGGTTAACAGTGGCGTTACCCGCTACACAACACTATATCAGGGTTACTGCAAATAAAGTCAGCGCTAGATTTAAAATGTCTATCTTATCTTGTTTTAATCAATTTAAAAAATATATATTCTCGGAAACGAAGTTATATGTAGCATAGTTATTTGTTGAAGTAAACATAACATAAAAATGATCAGTTTTATTTCATTATATATGTATTTGGAAAGCCTTTTCTGTCTCAAGACGGCAACGCAATCCGATTTAGTTTCTGATCGGCTTTCAAGGCGATCGTATGTCTGTTTTCCTACCTGATCTTTCTGAGATGTCTCAACCCAGGCCGATTTTGTATTACGACGATCGCAGTCCGCCTGTACGCAGTTGCCTTATGCTAATCAAGCTTCTAGATATCGACGTAGAGTTAAGGTTTGTCGATCTTTTCAAGGGCGAGCAATTCCAGAAAGATTTCTTGGAGGTGAGTGAAGCTAATTTATGCAGTTTAATTTATGAGGAGTGAGCATTTAAATTTTTGGGGAATTCTTAGGGTATGTTTTCAAATAAAAAATATATTTTGAATTGCATGCTTTTAGTTGAACCCCCTGCATTGTGTTCCCACTTTGGTGCACGGCGACCTGGTGCTGACCGACAGCCATGCCATACTCATTCACCTGGCGGAAAAGTACGACAATGGCGGAAGCCTGTGGCCCCAGGAGCATGAAGCACGTATGAAGGTCCTGAACCTCCTGCTCTTCGAGTGCTCCTTTCTGTTCCGCCGTGACAGTGATTTCATGGTGGGCTGTTAACCAACTCTAGACACTACATGTATTAATTACTTTTCTGGTCTACAAATGTACATGTTCCGCAGTCGGCGATCGTCCGCCAGGGATTCGCCCAGGTGGACGTGGCACACCATGAACGCAAACTGACCGAGGCGTATATCATCATGGAGCGCTACCTGGAAAACAGCGATTTCATGGCCGGGCGACAGGTAAAAACCACCTCATCTGATTGCGATTCCCTGTCGGAGTGGCGGTTCAATTAAGTTTAGAATTTCACCTTTGTCGCTGCGGTTTCAGCTGACGCTCGCCGACTTATCCATCGTGACCACATTGAGCACCGTCAATCTCATGTTTCCCCTGTCGCAGTTCCCACGTCTGCGGCGCTGGTTCACCGCGATGCAGCAGCTGGCTGCCTACGAGGCCAACTGCAGCGGACTGGAGAAGCTGCGTCGAACGATGGAGACCGTCGGGGGCTTCCAGTTCCCGTCCCCATCCTCCACCGCCCGCGAGGAAGGGGAGTAGCTCCGGATGGTTATTAAAATCCGTGTTTAATTTGACTTCGGGTCGGGGTAACTTGCTGTTTGCACTGCAGGCGAAGGGCTCACAGTGGGATCTCCACAACAAGCAACTACGCAGCTCGATCTTTAAATTCCAATATTTTCATAAAATTCTGTAATTTCAGTTGTTGCACAACAAACAGTAAGCAAATGAGCTTCTGTTATAGGTATAAACATTATGTGAAATGAAATACAAATACTGTTTGCAACATTTTAAATCAAGATAATGTGCATATATGTACAATAATAAATCCATTAATATACCCACAGAGAAGAGAGCAAATTAATTAAAATTGCGAATCAAAATATTTCAAACTACAAACATACATTCAGATTTGTGATTTTGAAGGCTACAAATAATGTAAAACTACACAATACAATTCTTATATTTCTAAAATAGTGTGGAAAGTTAAAAATTCCAAATGTTTTAAAAATAATTAAGTAAATGACGAAGTTTTTTGGTTTCATCCCACTTTTCTGCTAAAGACAATACGATATTTTTTGAAAATGGCCAAGCACCCCTAAAAATGTAAAAGTATACCCAACCCTTTATAATTTCCCCGAATTTTGAATATTTGTGGGTGCAGGCTACAGACCTTTTGCTGCAAATGGATGTTTGCTGTGGGGGGAGGAGTACATGTGTTATGCCGTCAATTTCAATGAAATTTAGCAGCCTTAAGCCTGCTCATTAGCATATACGCGTATGACCCTTGTTTGCTCCAAAAAATGTTGGCAAATATTTGACTGCTCTGGACGTTTGTGCCCTAATGACAGCTTGTCAGGCCTAATAGCCGTATCGAGTGCCCTCCAGTTGAGCGGGGTAATCCTCTTTGGGGGCCAGCCGCTAATTGCTCCGCTCGAAGCTCGAGGAGCCAGTAACTCGATCCTGGTCAGCCAACTCGAACAAAGTTTAACGCACGCATCACGCATCACGCTCCCCATCCGCATCCGCATCCATCTTTACAACTTGGTGACTACGTGCACCTGGTCCTTTCATCGGATTTCTGCTCCTTTGGCCCGACTTCTCAACTGCCAACTGTCGGGGAAAGTGCAGCGATTCCCATTGCTTTTTGTGGGTGCCCCAGCAACATCTTCCCGAGGCACGCGGCAAACTTTGCGCCCTGCAAGTTTTTCAATTTCGCCGGCGTTGTCTCAACATTTATCTGCCCCTCACGTTGTCAGTGCTTGTACAGAGATTTTTTTGTCATGGTCGCTGGGACGTTCTAGCTTTCTGTCAACGGCCAACCAAAAGCGCATCTGGTTCCCAGATACATACAGCTGAATTATTTTACTTAAGTTTCGCAACACTCTGCTGCCGCAGAGATTAGCAACTTTGTCAGGGGATTTGCATCAACTTGCCGGTTTACCTGGGACAAAGAGTCGCAAATAACCATTTGTAAAGGCGAGAGGGTTCCAGAATCTGAACATATGAATACCTCACGTAAGATATTTGATATATTTTTTTCATTTAAACCCAATAAGAGTACACCAAGTATCAACTAAACTACATAATTTAGTTCTATTCAGGAAATACATTGCGTTCTTGCTGTTGATGATTTATTAAAAAAAACTAAATGAATTCGAAAAATTTTCGTTTTTAATTGATCATTATTAAAGCTCTTTTTAAATTTAAATCGATTTTATAATTTAAATATTTTTAATCCATTTAAACCTTCTGAGTAAAGGAAAAAGCTTGTTCATCCTTAGAGGATTAACTGTATATACAAATATATAAAACACAAAGAGAACTTAGACTTCAAAAAATGCATATTTATAAAAACTTTTATTTAATTCAATGAGTTTGATCACAATTTCAAATTTACATATTTTTAATCCGTTCAAGAACAATCGTGACTAAAGGGAAAAACTTTTCCATCTTAAGAGCATTAAATGCGCCAATACTGTATTTTCTGAATTTTTTCTAGCAATTTTTTGTCTGTATTTGCATGTTGCTATGAATTCGATTAAAGGCCACGTTGCCCCATACAGGCGACTTTATTTATGGGCCATTCCAGCGCCGGATGATGATGATGCAATGCCACCCACTGGGACATGTCCCAGCCTAGCGAAATCGAATTGATATTTAAAAGCAAATTTACTGTACACACTTCGCGGAATGGCAATTTAATTTAAATCATTATTATTGTTGTTATGATGCTAAAATAAATAATTAAAAGTGAAAGGGTAGGAACTTTTCAACCTGCATAAATTAGGCACAGCAAACACAGATAGAAAAACAATGGAAAACAGGGAATCAAAAATTTATTTTTGCCTATAAATGGACGATCTTTTTTTGGTGCGCAACAGATGTAGAATAACATAACAAAAGGGGAGGGATAATATTAAATGTTGCAAAAACCCATTGAAAATTAATAAAAGTCCTTGTTTAATTCCTCATTGCTTTTCTTCGGGTTTTAGGTACTCAAAAACGGAATTTGTGAATTCCATTATTTTCATTCAATACGGTTTTCACTTTAAATGTATAGATATGATGAATGCTGTCACCAATATTTAGTTCTATCTACTGTACTGCCAAATTTTATAAATATATGCTTTTTAATAATAATAACTTAAAAACCAACAACAAAACCCAAAATAAAGTTGGCTTAGTAATTGACAGAATAATTCTCTGTGCTTTTATATTATTAAACACCTGATTCAGATACATCTGTAGATACCTCTCTTAGGTGCCCTACATGTTCACACACTTCCTGGCAATGGGAATCACCATAATTAGGCGCATAATGGCTTCAAATTAGCATAGCTGTTAAAAATTGGAGCCCAGCCATGATAGAACCCTAATGCGGCACACATTGCCAGTTGCAAATCGAGTTACGGATGACAGACGACAACTTTTGTTCCAAACTTTTTTCGGAACGAGGGAGGGAGGGTCCAGAACTCCTTGAGCCTAATGCTGTCGAAGAATACTTTGTGCAAATTGATTTAGTGAGAATGCTGCTTTGAAGTACGCCCTCAGCCCTGCCAGTCAATTTGTCAAAATGGAAAGTTTTGCGAGGCGGGGCAGGGGATGAAACCTCATTACACGGGCCTAGTAAGTAGCCTAGCAGCCAGCTTTAAAGTGTTAGCCAGGAAATTCAATTAGGCCCGGCCATTCCGCAGTGCCGATTCCCCATTCGGGGCATTCCGAGACCAGAAGTCGGCGGTGCGTGATGCTGAAATATTGAAAAACTTTTCGCATTCGCCCATTGGGACAAGCGATTTCGGGTTTAGCTCTTCGATTACTACTTGGGGCAATGATTGCTGATTTTATTTTGGGTCAGACATCTCGCCCTTGGCCACTGCCGAGTTGGCCATAAACTGAAGTCACAGTCGAGTTATTGATTAAAAATGCTGGCTGCTCACTCGCCGAAAGTCCAGTCCCATTTCCAGCTCTTACTTTGCCGCCCAACTTACCGCCCCCGCACATATAAATTTCTATTATGTTATTTTCACCTTCCATATTCTCGGCCATCTGCGGAGCAGACCTTTTTATTGTGGTTAAGTGCTAGGCTTCGTGGTTGCGGTCCTGCTGAATTTCTAATTAACCTTTTTTACGTTTTCCGGGCGGAGGCTGGGTCACGCCCACACCGCCCGTATCATTTGTCTGGGGCTCTTGTGTCAAGATTTGCCGAAGAACGTTCGGTCGAATGATAAGTATTGGGTGAAAGCCAACAGAACACAAGAGAACAGAACAAACAAACATCTGACAACCAACAAACAAAAAGTTCAAAAGATTTTGTATCAGCAATAATTGCTGAAGCAAGTTTGGAACAAAAGGGAAACTTCCTTTCAAGGGGAATCGGCAATACTCTCTGGAGCACAAAAATTCTATAAATTCTAAAGTTTTTATACAAATAGAATACAAAATCTTTAACCTATAACAACACATGTTATATTTTATAGAAAAAAACTTAACTGAATTTATACTTTAATTTTCTAATATTTATTATATATTTGTATGGGCCCGAGAAAAGTGACACATAGTAATCTTTAAACTTATGGTTTAAGATGGCGTTTGACCCCCAAACGCTATTAAAAATATGGGAAATGGGGAAACATAGTAGACAAAACATTTATATTAAAATTGTAAGCAGAAAAATAAGGGTCTCCGATTTTGTAATACAATATTTCTAACAATCCATTCAAGTTTTTTAGGCACCCAAATCGACCCGCAGTAATGTGTCTACCTGTGTTCCCCAGCTTATATGAATAAGAGACATAAAAGTCGCAATGCTCCTTCTGCAAAAAGTGTAGGGAAAAAGTCAATAAATAAATGTAAATTAATGCAAAGGTTAGTCAAAAGTATGCCCAAAGCTCTTCCACCTTTGTGTTTTGGGTTTGTTCGGTCGAGTTGTGAGGACCGCAGTATTGGCAGAAGGTAAAAATTTTAAGTAGCAACGTATATCTTCTCTCAACATTGTGCGACCAATGTTTCTTCGACGACAATGTGAAAATGTGAAATTTATTTAATTGCTTTTGTCGCAAGGAGCGGGAAAACGTCTAGAGAAATTATGGGAAACTTATAAATAACTATTCCGTGCCATGACCGCGGCGAATCGAGTGTTTATTTTCGTTAACGGGATGACGACATTGGGCATGATTTTCCAATTAAACGTTGAGCTTAAATAAATAATGGGTCTATTCTGGGGCGGCCAGCTCACTGGCGATGCGGCACGAATTCAGTATCTGCTCAGATCGAGTCGATGCTGTTTTCTGTTTGTTTGTAAGTGAAATTGCAGTCTGCAAACTCAAACGCTTGACTCAATTTCCGTTTCCGCCCAGCTCCACTGTAAGCCAGCGGAAGCGGCACAAATGCCAGCAAGTGGTTGCTGCCCCAAGGCGGGACCTTTCCCCCTCCGCTTTCGCCTATAGCGGAATACCCACTCCCTGCCCAACGACCTAATTTTCGCTTGACTTCACTTCGGATATGCGCTGCCATTTTTGGACCATTGTAGGCTGGCCATTTAGGACGCAGGACTTGGCCTTTGTCGAGTTTTTATGCTGATTTATGGGGAAATAATCCCGGCTAACTTAGCGCCTGGAAATGGTTTCCCGCCAGGATGTTTGCACACTCGAATCTAATTTTCTCGGCCGCACATGTGTGTGTCCCATGTCCTTTGTGCAATTTGGCAAAACGACGCCGGCTGACGAGGATGCATGAGCCAAGGTCCCAAGGGTCCGGATAAACATTTAATCAGCCGTTTGTTTGAATTGCAATCCAACTGGGCGACTGAGCTTTCCGAATCCTCGAGAGTCCCATACCGTAATTGAATTTGATTCTTTCACTTACAGCTCCGAGTTTTTGCCCACCCCTCGGCGAATGCAATTACAATAATTTAATTGCCATGAAAAATGGCGCACATCTGCGGGGCATTAATTAAATTTTTGTGAAGACAATAGTCAAAACCCAGCCTAGGGCAAATTTAATTCACTTAAACGGCAGCCATTGCGGTTTACTTCAATCCGCCGAGTATTTGTTAATTAAAATAAAAAGACGACGGTCCGTCGAAGTGCCGCGGGCCAAGCAGGCGGTAAAAATAAACGAACACGCCATCTGTTTTGGGGCGAGAGAAAAACCAGAAAAGCCTGGAAAATCTCAACTATTTCGGTTCCACCTGTTCGGAACTGAGAATTTAGAAATAGTCGCGCTACCCATAGCACAAATCCGTCGAGCCTTTTACGTGTATGCCGGGGCCTTTCGCGTGTTATCGAAATTGTATCCGCTCTAGCAGAAGATTTTCGCCTCCCGAAATAGATGGCGCTTTGGCCGATTTGTTTGTTTGGTTTTCTCCGACTGAATTCATAAAATATTCATTTTTGTTAGGGGGACGCGAACTTTGGCCGTTCCAAATCGCCTTGACTTGTCCTCTTCACTTTATTGCGCTCTCGTCGAAACTTGGAAGAATGGTTGGGTGATGGCTGTCCTCTAACAAAGTGCTATTCAATAACACAAGGCGCATAATTCAAGTTAATTGTCTGGTCATAAAATAATCTCTGGCCTTGTGTTTTACAATGCTTGTAAATGGTTCTCTTTTGCTGTGGGGGTTGGTAATCTGGTTTTATATGTATTAACAGATTATAATTGCAATACATTGCTGGTTTTATGGGTTAAATGGATTTATGAGTATGTCGAAAATAATTTTTTTATTAATTCATTATGATCAATGTTTGTTTTAATATTTTTTTAATTAAAGGCCTTTCAATATGACTGGTCATTCAGTTATAACGATTAATTAATTGATTAACTCAGTTATTTAATTTGGGATGTTTTTTGATTAAGCTTAAAAAACTATTGCAAGCCAAAAATCTTTTAATCTCTCAAATGCTAAAAAAATACCATAGAAATGCTCTATATGAACGTTAGGTACAATAGTTTTTCGTGTTCTTTGTCGCGTAATAAAGCTTCGATGCAGCCAGAAATATATTGGGAATAAAACAACTGTGTTTTGTTATATAAATAAAGAATTTGGAATTCAGCCCTTGAAGTTTGAGCCCTGTATGAGTGAACGGATTTGTTTTTTAAGCCACAAACACTCCACTTACTTCAAACCCAAACGAGTTGGATGTTTCAGTTTTAGTGAAATGATTTTCAGTTTCAATTTTAACGAAGCTAAAAAGAAATTAAATGAAAGAGTTCAAGTAGGTCAGTTCCAATGCCAGTTTATTTATAATCAGTTATTATTCAGTTATTTAAAATTAACTTTGCCAAGCAGTAAGGTTTGGATACATTTCTAGTTTACTTAAACTGATACTTGCTTTAACCAAATCCAAAAAAAAAAAAATTAAAAACCAACCCAAAAAAAATTATCCAAACTGAACTGAAAATATTTAATTCTAACTGGATAACCAAGCGGTGTTTTGATTATATTCCTTCAGGACTTCAGTGGACAACAAACATTAGACGAAGTAAAAATGAAACCTTGAATAAAATGTGTTTATTAATTTTGGAAAAAAATGTATCTTATTTTAAAGTTATTATTGAGTTAGATAAATTTGGGGGTGTACACGCCGTTTTTAAAAAATACTTTCAAAACAAAAAAATAATGAAACAAGGAAATAACAAACATGAAGTTACTCGAGAAGTTTAAAAACCAAATTGATTTTAAAAACTAAATGTTAATATTTTTGAGTATGTTCTATTCCCCTGTCAGCTCTGGAGGATGTGTCTTTCGGTGGGAACCAAATGGCTGCCACTTTTAATTATGACCCAATGCATGCCGGTGGAAACTACGAGCAACGAATGCACGCGCCAGAAATGAGTTCAAAATGACAGCAGGACAGCAGGAAAGCAGCCTGCTGGCCTGGTCAAGTCCGAAAAATGCGGCTAACATGCAAATGAGCAGCGCATTTTGAAGAGCACAAGGCACACAGACACATTTCCATCGACTGGTAATGTGTGAAAATTATTAGGCATTCGTTGTTGCTGCTGCTTTGGATTTTTCCTTTTTCTCGGCCGATGATGATCTAATTTTATAACGCACGACTCATTTGAGGGAGGCGGGCATGGTCCGCGCTTCGAACATATAGAACGCCCACGCCTCGAAATTTTCACACACTCGACTCCGAATTCGGATATATTTTTGGAAAATTCTTGAACGAATCGGTCGGAGAACGCTCTCTCGCGCTTTAAAAGCCGCATACGCCCCGTTGGCCGGCATCAGTGTTAGCTTGTCAGAGCTTTAGTGAAGATCCCACAGAACCCGAACCCAAAACCAAAAACCAAACATGTCTCTTGAGCGTGCCGTTCGTGCCAAGGTGAATACTTGATCAGTGAAAAAAAAGAAGATCCTTAAAATATACCACAAAAAAGTGATCAAATGTGAAAGCTAAGAACGAGTTTTGTGAGAAATTGTGCCTAAAATTTTATTTGTTTTTATTTGACCCACCTAGATTGCCGGCAAGCGCAATCCCGAGATGGACAAGGAGGCCCAGGAATGGATCGAGGCCATCATCTCCGAGAAGTTCCCCGCCGGCCAGTCCTACGAGGATGTGCTCAAGGACGGCCAGGTGCTGTGCAAGCTGATCAACGTGCTGTCGCCCAACGCCGTGCCCAAGGTCAACTCCTCGGGCGGCCAGTTCAAGTTCATGGAGAACATCAACAACTTCCAGAAGGCCCTGAAGGAGTACGGTGTGGCCGATATCGACGTCTTCCAGACCGTCGATCTGTACGAGAAGAAGGACATTGCCAATGTGACCAACACCATCTTCGCCCTGGGCCGTGCCGTAAGTTTGAGATCGTATTGAATCTACCTGTGACCCCTCTAACTCTTGGACCTTGGACCTTTGCAGACCTACAAGCACGCCGACTTCAAGGGTCCCTTCCTGGGCCCCAAGCCCGCCGACGAGTGCAAGCGCGACTTCACCGAGGAGCAGCTGAAGGCCGGCCAGACCATCGTGGGTCTGCAGGCCGGTTCCAACAAGGGAGCCACCCAGGCTGGCCAGAACCTCGGCGCCGGCCGCAAGATCCTGCTCGGCAAGTAAGCTGTCCGGGACTGGAAGCCAACCCTTTTCTACACGTATGCTAAGTGAACTACCCATATATTTTGTATGATGAAACATAAACACAAAGATATTCCTCACCAAAGCAAAACTCAACACCAAAACACTCACACAAAACAACACACAGAAGCAACGCAAAGGCTTGTCGCCTTTAATTAAGTATACGCCTAAGTTAATCTATTTATGAGTACAATAAAGTAATTCAAAAATCCCAGTTTTCGACTTTCCGATCACCTCTATAACCTTGAGCTCTCTACGTTCTTGCTGTTGATTTTTGTGTGGGTGTAGAGACTTTATTTATCTGCCTATGGTGCGTTCTAAAAATGAATTCCATACGTATAGATATATATATCATCGTATCAACGTTATAAAGCAAACGTAAACACACTCCGATGAGTGTGTGCGATGTGAAAAATTCCGCTGAAGCGTGTCGAGGTCAGAGCACCAGCGATGGGCAGAGTTAACATCAAGATGGGCATCTATACATCGTCTATATGTAAGGACAGGAATGCGCCCCAAACGAATGCCGAAACTCACCTGTCCGAGGCGTGAAATTGTTCACTCTAAATCACACAGACATATATGTATTGCAGGTGCAACTATGATGGTGCCAAAAATGAGAAAGGCCAGATAGCTCTTCAGAATATTTCACGCCTTCAGCTGGCACTTTTCTAATTTCTTAATTTATTATAGTCTGTCAGAGGGTCCTATTGATGGTTTTCCCGTTAAGCTAGAACAGATCTTGCTTGGAACAATCTCGAAACCTATATTTCATTCCTGTAATTTCATAATATAGAAAACACCAAAGAAAACAAAAGAAAACTCAAAAGTGTGTCCCTAACGAAATATTTGGTAAGACATATTTCCAGCTTCCAATTAATGCATTTCATTCCCAAATTGTTTTTTCTTATTTAATTAGTCAGTAGTTGAAATGTCCTCTCATTAGTTCTGGCTAATTGTAGCGTACTAAAATCGTGTGTATTTCCAACTTAAACAGTACTCAAAAAGGATGACTAAGAATAAAGCGTGCCAAATTCCGAATTCCTATTTTTAGACTTTCAAATTTTCCAACAATTGGTCGCTTGAAATATAAATGAAAACAACCAAACGGTATTTCCCCTTGGTTTGTTTTCGTTCAACATATAGTAGGAACAAATAAAAACAGGCAAATAAATAACAATCTTGACACTGAAATTGTGGGGGAAATATATTTTCTTATAATGGTTCATTTAGAGATTTTCTGTACCGATTCAGGGTTATTATTGATGCATACGCTTATGAGTAGGAAGTCTTGGGATATTCTCTCAACCAATTAACCCTGTTGTTTATAGTATTAAGGAATGACAAATGCTGAATTATTTTTGTATAAAAATGTATTTGGTTGAAAAGCGTAGATAACCTTTCAGAATGTTATACTCTTCGTAGCTCTTTCGCTGCCTGTCACAGATTGGAGTCGATTTGAAATGGACTTCAGGGTTTCCCTCAGACTGGAGACACTTTCCTCCTTCTCCCGAATGTAAGCCACAGTTCGATCGTAGTCGTACATCAAGGCGGGCAACGACAGGAGACCTCCCTGGAAGGCCAGTTCATTCATCTGACCCCGTATCTTTTTGTGCACCACCTTCGCGCGACAGAGCTGAGTCTTCAATCGGTGTTTAGCCTCGTTCTTTTCCAGCAGCTCGACTTCGAGCTTATGAAGTTTTTTTTTAAGCGCAAGGCACTTCTCGCGAGCATGCTTGGTCAAGTGCAGGTCCGTGTGGTATTGGTTGCGCTGCTTTTTCAGGTCCAGGTTTCGCTCTAGGTGGGTTTAAAATAAGTATACTAGTCGAATCGAAAAAATTCTGAAATCCCTACCTTCAATCTTCTTTTCTAGTGCAAACACTTTTGTTTGTACAGTTATAAAGTCCCTCATGCTTACGCCATCGCACACGGTCTCTATATCTTTTATTTGCTGGGGGAAGAATGTTTATTTTAGGTTTTAATTCCAAAAATCCCAAAAAAAATTTAGGTAAAATGGGATTGTTAAAACAAAGGTAGTGAAAGTGGCCAGAATATTAAGTATAGGATTCGGAAAACTAAGTAAATAAATATTCTAAAGAAACTTACGGACAAGAAGTTCACTTGAATACGGACTGACAAAATTGCGGACGAAATGGCGGCCAAAATGGCGGACAAAATGGCGGACAAATGGTGGTCAAAGTGGGGGTCAAAATGGCGGACAAAGTGGCTTATACCCACTTCTGTGATGCGGCTCAATGTGTGCTTATGCGAGATGAGCAGGAGTCGGGTGTCGCTGACTTGGTTCCGGTGCTCCGCCATCAGCCGCAGCTCGCGGGCCACAAACCGCTTGAGGAAGTCGGTCTCGGCGTCCGGGCGAACCAGAAGACGTCGGATCGTCTGCTCCAGGTGCTCCTCCGTGCTGAGGACGATGTGCATGGCGTGCGAGAGGTCCAAGAAGGCAGTGGCCATTAGGATTCCGTATTTTTCCTTCACGCTGGAGAGACGCTCTTGGGCGTAGGACAAATAAGAGAGGGCGTTGTCATGACGAATGCAGTAGCTCGCCTCGTCCGCGTGGGACAGCGTGTCGAAGGGCCGCTTGTTCTTGAGGCGGCGGTAGTACTCGATCATTCGGTCCTCGAGCATTCTGTGATGGTCGTTGATCAGGATGTGGTCGTCCACGGCACTCTGCAGGGCGGCAAGTAGCTTCTCCTTGTCCAGTCGGTTCCGGATATACTCATCGCTTCCCGGCCGATCTACTACGACCACACTTTTTATTAATTGGTTGAGGAACTCGCGAACAACCTGTTGCGTCTCCATAAGCCTAAGTTCTTTGTCCACGTTGATGACGGGCGTTTCTCTTTTTGCCTCCGTGGCTGGAAAAAAGGTTTCGAAGTCCGTGTATTTTTGGGATTCGTTTTCGGTGGACTCTGTTATTGGAACGTCGTGTATAATCTCCAGGGACGACTCTTGGAGCGACTCCGAATCTCCCAAGACAGTCCGGGAATCGCTGTGCGTTTTACTGGATGCCTCCTCCGCTGCTTCGGAACTAATGCTTTCATTATCATCGTCTAGGGGATCCCTAAAGTTTTGAGGCTTCTCTATTTTTGAAGGCCGTCCAGATTTCCGCTGGACAACCGGCTCGCTTGACAGCGAGATATCAGAGATACTGGGCACCAGCATCAGCGATTGGACGGCCGTCTGCAAGGGATTGATGCTTTTGGATCGCTGGGTCTTTGGGTCCTCCGACTCTGATTCAGAGGAAGATTCGATTGGTTCGACCAAGTCTTCGTCCTCAGCATCGGCTGCGATCAAATTCGTTCCGAACGAGACTAAGTCCGATTGTAGGGAGGTCCTTTCGGTGTCACTGCCGACATCGTCCTCATCCTGCTCCTCGAAACTTCCCTGCAAACTTTTCCTGCTTTCTTCTTCGATCTGACGTTCGCGTTCCAGCTCCTTTTCCTTTTCCTCCTCCTCCTTGCGCTCCTTCAGCCGCTCCATGGCGTCCTTCAGCAGCAACCTCTTTTCCTCCTTCTTCATCTTCTTCATCACCATCTCACTTGTCCTCGAAAAGGACGAAGCTCGTTTGGGGATAACTGAAGTGGACTGTCTACTATCTACCGATAGAATTTCGACAAGGTCTTCAGAAAAAACTCTGACATTGTCTTGAGGAACTTCTTCCAGCGCCATTTCGGTTTGAGGTTCTTCACTTGCTTCGGCTTCCATCATGTACTTTTATATATTTTATTTATTTATAGTTTCGTTTTAATTGTAGTTTTTATAATGATTTTATATGCCTTTCCGTTTTTTTTTTGTTTTTTAGTGTTACTGTATTGAGTTGTTGTGTACTCGTGTACATTTGTTTTGTGATTGTAACCTAATCTTTGTTTGACAGCCATTTCAAAGAGTAAAGATGATCGAAAGGCCAAACCCTGCATGCCTAATAACTTACCTTAAATGTACTACTCTTTTCAGCGTTCTCCAATCTAACAAGAAAGCCAGTAGAATATTATTTACACTTGCAGCTAAAACTATATTATGCACATAAAAAAATATAAATCATAAATTTTTCTGGTTTGTATATAATTAGACTGATAGCACTAGCTTACAAAGTAGAATTCATGAAATGCTCCCAAGTTTTTGATGGTAAATTTTGTTACTGTTAGACCCCTGAATTCCGGTGGCTTTTTATACCCGTTACTCGAAGAGTAAAAGGGTATACTAGATTCGTCGGAAAATATGTAACAGGCAAAAGGAAGCGTTTCCGACTACCACTAGCCGTCTGTCCGTATGAACGCTGAGGTCTCGGATACTATAAGAGCTGGGCTATTGGGATTTGACATGCAGATTCCTGAGCTTCCTGCGCATCGCAAGTTTGTCTCAGCAGGGTGCCACGCCCACTCTAACGCCCAAAAACTGCATAAACTGTGGCTCCTGCAGTTTTGATGCTAGAATAAAAATGTTAACTGAAATTTATTGTTCTCATCAATAACTATCGATTGACCCAAAAAAAATTTGCAACGCCCACTGTAACGCCTTTAAACCGCCCACAAACTTCAAAAAATCGTAAGTATGAACGCGGATATCTCGGAAATTATCAAAGGTAGAGAATTGCGACTTCAGATTCAGATTCCGTAACCTTGTACGCAGCACAAGTTTGTTACGCGAATATGCCACGCCCACTCTAACGCCCACAAACCGCCAAGGCCTGTGCCGCCCACAATTTTCATGCTAGAAAAAAATTTTAACTGACATGAATTAGTCTCGTCAATACCTATTGATTGACCAGAAAAAAAGTTTGCCACGCCCACTCTAACGCCCATAACGCTTAAATCTGACTACCGCCCACATAACCATACATTGAGATCGCGGGTAGGTGGCGCATTTCAATCTCGCTTTGCTGCTTGCATATCTCCATCTCCCTTTGGTCCCTTTAGCTGAGTAACGGGTATCTGATAGTCGAGGTACTCGACTATAGTGTTCTCCCTTGTTTTATTTTAAATTCAAAAGAAAATAGATTTTGATTGGACAAGTAAAATAAAAATTTTGAAGGACATAGTGGGAATCCAACTTGAACTAAATTCCAGCTAATAAAAAAGCTGGGAGTGACCAAAATTCCAGGTAAGTTGTATTAAAAGCGTGTGTTAAAGTTAGGTGTTTGAAATTTTGTTCGGTAGATAGACTTCAAATTTGGTTTTTATTCCAGGCGACATGTAGAATACAAGAAATGTTGTTGTCAGTCGGTTACAAAATGAGATCAATTTCGTCTGTTTTCGCATTTATTACCACTTTATAAAATTCTATACCCCAGAACAGAAAAAAATATGATGACAAACTAGCCTCTAGCGACCCAAGCAGTTTGGTGGCGTATTAGTGAAAGCATCTGATTTGTTGCATGTGGTGTGCTCTTTTATTACTTTTAAATGATTAGTCCGATCTCAAAAAATTTTGGCATAAAGATGGGTATTGATACAAAGAACAAAAACTTTTTTAAATTATTCAAAAATAATAAGAAATGTGATTGGTAGACTGGTTCTAGCGGAATGGTGGGCGTGGAACCCTGCGGAAACAAACTTGCGCTGCGCAAGAAGCCCAAGCTCTCATAGTTTCCGAGATCTCAGCGTTCATACGGACGGACAGACAGTGATCCTGATCAAGAATATAGTAGTATACCTTTTACTCTACGAGTAACGGTTAAATATTACACAGTAACGAAGTCATACAATTTTTGTAAGCCCTGGAGTGGAAGAGAAATATGAACAAAGACCATACTACCTAAAATGTAAAGCAATTTTTTAGGTCGAAAAAAAAATATTCAATGGGTATAAAATGTTTAGCCTTAACAACTAGTAAATACATAAAAGCCATGTCCCAATACTACCCAAACTGTTGCCATTAAAAATCAGCCCTTTTGGATATTGGATAAATCGTTGTGTTTATTGGAGTGGTCGGATTTGAGTACTTTCTACAGACTTCTGCCTTCCACATGGTCGACGCGACGTTGGAGTGCCTTCAAGGTCTCCCTGAGCTTGGCCACACTCTCCTGCTTCTCCTTCAGTCGCTCCACAGTTTTGTCGTAGTCGTACATTAGCGACGGCATCGCCAGGATGCCGCCCTGGTAGGTCAGCTCCCTGGTCTGCTGGCGCATCTTGATGCGCTCCAGTTTCACGAGGTAGAGACGTTTGCGCAGGAAGCGCTGCTTATCGATGGCATTCTTCAGCAAGCTCTTCCGAACCTCAAACTTTTCGGCCAGTGCCAGAGCCTTCTCCCGGTTGTGTCGGGTGAGGTGAACGTCCATAAGGAACTGGGTTCGCACCTTCTTCAGCTCGATATTGCGTTCTGGGGAATCAGGAACTTGACCAATCGTTTTCAGAGTGCGGGTAACTAGGGCTTACCTTCGATTTTCTTCTGGAGGGCAAACACTTCATTTTGTACGGATATATAGTCCCTGATGTTCACTGTGTCGCTTAATGTGTCCAAGGCTGTGATTTTCTAGAGGATTAAAAAAGGTTAAAGGTTTCTTTAATTTATTTACAATTTTAAAGAGGATCTTAAAATGCGTTGATAGGAAGATCGGGGTTGAGAGCTTAAAAAGCTAGCTAGTTACTTAGTTGATCGGACGACTATATCCAAAAGCAGTGATTTTGTCCTTCCCCTGTCTTTTCTGTACTTACATCCATTATGTGGGCCAAAGTGTGTTTTCTGGTGATCAGGAACAGCCTGCTGTCACTAATCTCGTTCCTCTTGACGGACATGTGCCTCAGCTCGCGATCGACGAGGCGACGCAGGTGGTCCGAGTCCGGGCGAACGAGGTACTTGTGGAACAAGTGCTCCAGGCGTTCCTCCGTGATCGAGGCGACGCTCTGGGCGGAGTGGAGATCCAGGATCACTCTGTTCATCTGGACGCCGTGTTTCTGCTTGGCCACGTTCACCCGTTCCTTTAGACTGTCGAGCAGGGCCAGTGCGTGGAAATAGCGGGCTTGGTACCGTTTCTCATTTTCCTCCGAGAGGGAGACGAATACCCGGGCGTTCCGGTTGCGCTTGTAAAATTCGGTAAGCCGGTTGGACATCATTTCATTGGTGTATTTCTCGATCATATATGTATCAAGTATTTTTTGGAGACCTTCCAAGAGCTTTTTCTTGTCATATTTCGCGCGAAGCACGTTCTCCTGATTGTGGTAATCCGACCTTTTGGCCGTCTCCTCGATAAGATCGAGAATTAATTCACGGACCACATTCTTGACCGTACGGGCATGCAAAATGCCTACGTCCTCTTCATCGAAGCGTTCTTCGAACTCCACCTTGTTTAAGGCGCTGAAATCATCCAAAGTAACGCCCTTCTGTTTAGGGGTAGGCGTGTCAGGAAGTTCGGCGAATTCAGGTATGTCGGACATATCGGAGGAGTCGTCCTGACTGTCAGGAGCCTCCTCCTCATCGTGCTGCTCGTGGTCCAAATCCACTAACGATTCGGATGCCGAGCTGGAGCGGGAGCTTAGGTTTGCTGTGGGATCGACGAACAAACCCTGATCAGGGTGGACGCTAGTCGCGGACTTCTCTCCCGATAACTGCACACTCAGTTCGTGCTCCTCCGATATGTCCGACAGACTGGGCACATCGAAATCCCTTAGAAAGTTGGTCTTCAACTGGACGGAATCGGGGTCGGCGGGGTTCAACGTTCTCATAGACATCATGCTAATGGCAGCGATGCTCATCGTATCCTCCGAATCGTCATACTTCGGATCCTTGTAGAATATAGTTTTATCAACGGGTGCATTGGAAAAGCCAGCCGGAAATAGGTCCACCATTCTGTGGGTCTGGATTTTCTTGAACAGGTCCTCTCCCGACTCATCGGTTGTCGCAGTCGACGCCGTGTCCAATTCGTAATCGATGGGCTCATCAAAGTTAACCAGGATTTCTTGTTTCTCTTCCTCTTCTTCCACTATTTCCCCCATTTCTTCTATGTTTTCCCCTGTGAAACTTATTGTTTTGATCGGTTCCTCAGGCAGCATAAAGCGGTTGCTGGCCAAGTGCTTTAAACGTTCTTTTCGCTCCTTTTTCAGTTTCAGCTTTCTTTCTTCTGGCGAAAGATCATCTGTAGCTTCTGTTGTCGGTGGCCCCACATCTTGTCCAGATGTTTCGTTACCTAAGTCGTTGGCGATTTCAGCTTCGTTGCCCTCCTCCGTAGCCTCCAAAACTGCGGTTGGGTCAGGCTCCTCCTGTAGAACGGGTTCCCCATCTATCGGTTGCACGTCCTCCTCCGGCTTAGGGATTTCCCCAGCTACCACCGTTGACTCTGGAGCATTGTTAACCTCCAACTGGTCTGTTGCACCCTTTGTGGTCTCATCGACTTGCAAGACTTCTTCCATGGTTTCGGGGTTTTGGGCCATTGTGAGTATTTTTGTGTTTTTTTTGTTTATTATTTTTTATGGTTTATTTAATTTTTAAAGTTTTCTTGTTTGTTTTTGTGTATTTTTGGTGTAGTCTTGTGGGTGTATTGTGTTTTTGGAGTTGTTTGTGATTCTGACAGTTAACTCAAAAGATGTAGGGGAAAGATAAATTTTAATAGATTGTCTTAATAAATTAAAATCTATTAAGATATTTGCTTAGCTAAAGTTATATTTTACTATACAGTAAAAAGATTAAAAAGATTTTAAAATATCGCAAAAGTACAAGGTGGCATACTTTTAGGCTTGGTATAATAATTAGTAGACATGCACACTGTATGTATTAATCTTACATGTTAGGATATATCTATTTTAATAATTTGTTTAATATTGATCAATTTAATTCACCTAAAAGGTAATGCCTGCAAAATCCAATTTTTTATCTGAGCCTTCGACCGTCTTGTCCCAACTTAACCTGCAACTTCCCATTAAACGTTGCTCGAAATTAAAGCGAATCTCCTCGTTCTTAAGCACCATCTGGGCTCCAATTGGAGGTCCTAAGTAAATCTTGCGACGGCTTTAAAGTTGATTGATCGTTGCCCATTGTATGCGTGAGGCTCCTTTTTTTATTTTGTACCAGTGCGGTAAACTTTATGACATTGATAAATTTTTAATAAATATGACAAAATGTTGGTGCTTTAATTCACTTCATCCTGCCGCCCTTTCGGGCAGCACCAGGTGCCAGGAGATTTACATAAAAGTGCTGCAGTGCTGGAGAGTGTAATTTGCATAGGAAGCACTGCAGCACTTGGATGGATTTCGGGTCTTAATACTTTCCGTTTGATTGTCTTGGCGTGGAAATTGATTCAGCAAAATGCCAAATTGCTTTAAATTATGCATGAGCCTGCGACTTTCTCCCATCCCTCCGGTTGCCTTTGATGTTCGGAGGACATCTGGGAATCATATTCAATAAGCCGGATCCGACGAGCAGGCAAATAACTTTTTTATGACTGACTCAGAGGGCCAATCCCCTTTGATGGCTGTTAAATAAATTTGTTTTCGATGCCGTTTAAGCCGTTGCCACGCCTTCAGGTGAATAATAGGCAAGTTTCTGATGGACTTTTAATGGCAGGGCAAACACAGGCGACACAATAATTGCCCCTGGTCATTCGTCAGCGGGCACATATGGCTTCCTATTTCGCAGTCGGTTCACGTCCTTACCAAAACCGAGGGAATCCTTTTGCTATTTATCATTCCGTCCGAAACTTTCCGGGAATCCTTTTCTTTTCCGCTCCTCTGTTTGTCTGCATTAAGTGGCATTTTCGGCTTAGGCGTCTACAGTATCTAGCGGATACTTAAGAGAACTCTTGAACTTGACTTTCCCTTTCCACAACGCTTCAATTACGATAGCACGTTGCGCGAAATTGTAATTTACGAGCGTTTTTGTACACAGCGAGAGAAACAGAAAGCCTTTTACAATTTAAGTTTGTGAGTTTAGGAAAGTTAACTTTCAAATAAAGTATACTGAAACTACAAAAGTAAGAGGCAATTAATAGGAGAAATTAATTTTAATTAATTACAGTGTATGTTAAAATAAAATATTTTACTAATTATTCGATTTTTTTGCTATGTATCTTATCTGCCTTCTTGCAATAAATAAGAATTTGTCAACAAATTTAATCAGTTGTTTTGACTTTAAAAAGTATTTATTCTTTGATTTAAAAAAAAAACAAATTATAGCTATTCAACAGCAGCGAAATGTTTCTAAATAACAAAGTGAGTCAGTGCTTTTATATTGGAAACATTGTTTGCAAAATAATTATTTGCTGATAAAGCATTTATACAAGCCATCTTCTAAAAACAGATCTGGGTGAAGATGTAAGTCATAGCAAAATAATTTGCAGCCTTTTGAACTTTGTTTCTACAAGGAACTGTAAAAATTAATTATTGACATTTTTTTTTCCATTGGGGTTGAAGTTCGAAGTTCTTTCATTAATTATCATGATTTAAATTAATCATGATTTCTGATCGATAAATGTAAAAACCATAAGGGTTCGTAAAGCCGAAGTTTATATACCCTTGCAACTAAAACTGTATTATGCTATTTAAATCATACTTTTATTACAGATACTGTGTTAATGGTATATATTCGGCAGATTCGAACATAAACATAGTCCAAAGAAAGCTATATCAAAAAGTCGCCTAGATTTTGATAAACAAGAAATTGATATTTCCAAAAATTAAATACCTAAGAGTAGAAGAGAATAGGAGCAAAAAAAACGGAGCAAACATTTTTGTATATATATTTTTGTATTTAATTTGAAATGCCGAAATCTACTTCCCACAGTAAAAGAAAAAGTGCGAGTCAAGCATTTTTTCAATTATGTCCCCGATCTTTCCCGTAGGAGCCATAGGATAAAGTTATCCGATACATACATGTACTACCTGAAGTAGTAGAAGGGTTTTCGGAAGTTTTAATCTCGACAGCGTTAGATCTGATAGATTAGTTAACCAACCATTAGAATAAATAAATGATAATTTGCTACTTTTTTTTTACTGTGCGAAAGTAATTTCGTATTTGTTCCTCTGTTTTCAGGGAGCGTCAATAATTACAAATTGCGCGTCGGGGTTGATCTCTGGTGATCCGTGGGCTTATCAGCCCGATTTCGCCCGCTTTGCTTTGGCAGCCTGATAGTGCATCGCATCCCACAGCCTCTCAATTTGTTGTCATGAATTATGCAACTCGAGTCTGGAATGCTGGACTCGCAATTGGCACAAGCTCGGAAATTGCGCAGTGCGGCGGATGCTGAGAGAGTGTTATGTGCAATCTATATGCGATTTATACACACAAATTGCGTTTGATGGAGGCTTTAATTACATCTGGGCCCGTAATCACAAAATCGCCGTATTTGTGGAAACGATCATTTTGAGGTTTCTTTTAAAATCTTCGCCATCGGTCATATTCAGTTTGAAAAAGTTAGTCTAGGCGCAAAGTGTGCCAGAGGATCACAGAAAGGTTTAACTTTACAAGGATTCAAAAAAGAATAGCCAATGCAGCGATCAGTGTTGCTGCTGGGTATTTTCGCCATCCTGCTCTGCGCTGCAGTGGCTCTGCCCACAGGTCTGTCCAGATCCGAGGAGGATTGGCTGGAAAAGATGCTGGTGGAAAGCGAAAACAGCGGTGAACTGCAGGACCTGGACTACAGCAGCGGAAGTCACGCCGTCAAGCGATCTGCCAAGGATTCGAGCTCCTCCGAAGAAAACAAGAAAGGTGCCAAGGACAAGGCGAACAGCTCGGGAAGTTCCTCATCCGAGGAGAAGTTAACAACTGGAACCGCCGTCCATGCAGAGGAAACTACCACTGAGCCCCCCGCCAGGAAACGACGGGAAATTGTTACAAGACGTCCGAATATGGAAATGGATCTTCTAAGTGACCTCATATCCAAGGACTTGCAGGAAATTTTAACAATTGACCTGAGTGACAAAAGTAACCCAAGTGATCCTGTAACCAAAGACTTCGTGGAGCGCAACTACGAAAACTTTTGTCACAGACTGGAGGAAAACAGCGTTAAAAAACCTGATCTCTATATACACTATTTGTGGGTAAAAGAAGTGTTCTGTGACGGACGGGAACCTAGAAGGAGGCGCGAAGCTGCCGACAAGGATCAGCAAAAGCATAAAGTAACCAGCGAGGAGTCGGAATTGGATTACCAGGCCGGGAAGGAGCTGGAGGAGGAGATGGCACGGGCTACAGCGGATATTCTAAAGATTTTAAACAGCAAGGATAACACTAGCATCGAGGACTACGCCCAGGGGTGCGAAGTCATGGAGGTCAGCTCCAAGGAGGCCAACGAGGCCACCTATGCGGAATAATTTCTCTAAGCCTAATGATTTTAAATAAACATGACGAAAGCTAAAAAAAACTTACACTTGTTCTTTCATTCTTTCCTTATCAATTATATATTTCAAAATTTCAGGGTACTGAGACTCAACGTTTACGACTCCCAACTTGTGAATGAGTAACAATATAAAAATGTATATGGTTTGATTCGTTATCTGCAAAAAATTATATTTGTATGTATGTTGCCTTTTACATTTAAATTTGAGACAAAGCTGCTGCACGACTATTAAATATTGAGAGTTTATTCAGTTCCAAAAAAACCGCCGGTAGGACAAGGTCTTATACATATTTCTGCAAAGAAATTCGATTTAATCAAATGAAACCAACAATGTTATTGCTCTTAATCTCAGTAATCGTGCTGAGTACGGCAGGTGCTCTGCCACGACGACCTGAGGACTCCAGAAACAATTATAAAGATGCGATGACCACAGAAGGAATTTGCCCTCTATGCTCGGTATTGCAAAAACGTCACGGCGATAAGGAAGATTTGAAGAGACTGTGCGAGATGGCATGTAAATCATAAGCCATAGAGAAAGGGAAATAATTAAATTAAATATTAAGTCTTTAAATTGGTGAATCATAATCATCATGAGATGATCATAAATTAAAAACAAATAAAAGAAAAGTATTAAAAATAAATTTCTAAGTCTTTGAGTTGGTTACAATTTAACTTCCTGGAACTCAGTAACACTTACTGTGCATCAATACCTATAAGATATCACTGTGCTAAGTTTTAGGGTTTTGGAGTGTAAACGCAGTTTTGATTTCACATTCTTAACGCACTCAGGGAAACAAGTCAGACCCCATTTGGCGTTCCTTTACATAAGCTCGCATTTGGATATCTGACTTGTTTCAATGAGTACTTTCAGATTTGCTCTGTGTATTTAATACTTTTTAAAAAACGACTGAATTTGAATTTTTCTCATTTGTCATAAGGATTGCCATCCTTAATGTCGGATGGATGTACATATGTTTATTGATATTATTATTAAAAAATTATAGCGAGACCAGAATTACGTGTCAATTTAAAGGGACTACAGGCAGCTGATATGCCCGTTATCTACCCGACTCAATTAAATTTGAGTCAATAATCGCTGGGGATGTGATAGTATATTGTTGAGGTTTCTCGGGTAGCGTGTGCAACTGGTCAGAATCAGTCTGAAAAAGTCAATCTAAGTGAAAGCAGCAGCAAGCGGAAGCCAGTAAAAAGGAGTTTACCAGAATATACCAGGGATTTCAGCAATGCGTCGATCTGGTCTGCTGCTCTTAATTTCAGCCTTTGTGCTGAGTGCGGTAGTGGCTCTTCCCACGAGTAGGGAGGAAACCGAGGAGGTGGACTACAGTGAGCCCTCGCCACTGGAGCAGGTCGAAGTCGAGGACTCCAGCGAGCAGATGGGCAGTACCGATAAAGTTATACGCAGGAGAGCCGCCGAGGGTGACAGCAGTTCTTCGGAGGAGCTTAAAACCGGTGCCAAGGAAGAGGTAAAGGAAAGTGTTGACAGCTCCGCGGAATCTTCATCTTCGGAGGAGGAGCAGAAGACGGAGAATGCAGCCAAAATATATGGGTCCCAAGCCACAGACTCCGCTGCCAGAAGGCGTAGGTCAGATGAAAGATATAGGAACCTGTACCTCCTTGCCACCATTTGCCCAAAAGCTGATACCAGCCATTTGGAGAAGGGCAGTTCCTTAGATAGAAGAATTGAAATAAGCGATATGTATGCAATTTGTGACTCCTTAAAGCAATAATGCGTTCGATTTTTGATAAAAAAAACTATAAAAAGCAACATTATGAATATAAATAAACTCAAATAAAATCCCAAACATACCAAATTTGTGAAAATTCTCTCCCTTAGTCACTGTTACCCTGACCCATTAGTCATCTGGGGCCTTATCAGCTTTAGAATCCTTATCAAGACAGCGTAGTCAATGTCGGCGAAGCTCAGGCCAAATATGTCAGTTCGATGTTTGTTTGAGCATTAATCTCTTTGGTTTACTAAGAACTATTGTTTATATTTTTGACAGGGAGTTCTTAAAATAAAGTAAATCTTAATTTTAGGAAAGACATTTATTTAACAAACTTATATTTATGTATCATATATTTCCTTAACTTTATACTTATGCAAAAAATATAACATTGCTTGAATGTTTCCATTTAAGGAAGAACATTGAAACAGTTTACTTCGACACCCTAAATCTCATGATATTGAAGGAAGAAAAATTGTCTGCCAACAAGCAATGCAGGTATTGCCTTTTTATAAACGGCTTCTTTGTGACTCGTGTCATCTGCATTTTGCGTTCGTTCCGACGTTTGGGATATTGAAAACTTTGCTCGCAAATTTGGCTGCCGGCTTTATCCCTTTGTCTGTCTTGTGGCTGTCACCATTTGTTACTGTTCTTGTGGGTGATAAGACACGTTTTGTTACCTCCTTTATGACCAGGCCAACAAATTTTGTGCAAACTATTCCTTGAACAAACTACAGGCATATGCATACCTACATGTGCAGTATGTCCTGTGCTAATCGAATTTTTTTTATCAGGTGTGTGTGACTTGTTGTGGGCCTTTCTCCTGAAATTTCTTTCACATGGATTTCTGATTTTCCATTCTTGTTTATTTGACAAGCGGAATACTTTGCTTGTGAGGATGGCACGTTCAAGTTGCCTGTTCGGCCGTAATACTTGGGCGTTGACATGTTCCTGAAAGAAGTTGAACACAATGGCTTTAAATTACTTACAATTTCTTTACAATTCCTCTCAGAAATCGATTTCTATCTATTTCACCATTTTATTATTTTATTTATGATACTTTGATTGATGGTTGTAATACGCCAATACAAAATAAACACCTTATCTAGCTGCTTTAAGTAATCCATATTTATTGATTTTCGAACAAGCTTAGATGTGAGTAGCGTGCAATAGCCTTTGATTTCATAAAGAAATTAAGAGGTACAACATCTGTTATTTTCTTTAACAATTCTCATTACGAACTTTACGTCTACTTGGCTTAAAATTATAGCTGTGCGAGGTTTAATAATTGTTTATAAATATATTGGGCTCTTTGGTGTTTAAAGAGGTTTTAAATCATTAGGAAAAACTATTCAACTTGGCGAGAAGTAACAAAAAATGCAACAGTTCTAAAAAAAGGAAAAACTAACCAAGAGGAGGAGAAAAAATTGCGAGAGAGAACGAGGCAAATGGAAAAGATGCAGCCACAAAGAAAAACTTCTCGAAAATTATTTTAGTTGCCCAAGTCGAGTGCAGTCGTGTGGTAGTGAAAAAGAAGCACAAACAAAAAAAAACAAGCAGAGGCAAAAAGCGTTAAATACACTTTCCATAATTATCATTCATAGTTGAGGTCTTGGTTACTCGAAATTTTCGGAGTTTCCGTAGTTTTCAGCGCTTTGCAGACCAAATTTTAATGACATTCGGATTGTGCAATGCGTGACTGCTGATTATATAAGTCGCACAATTGGCCAAAGTTCAAGTATTCAAGTAGGTCTTTCTGTCGAACTGTAAGTTCCAAGTAAGCGAAATTGAGGTTGTGTCAAAAAGCCGGCAAAATTCGAATAATATTTTGGCACGGGCGGAATTTTGACAGGCGAACGCAAACAAGCCATTGGGAAAGCAAGAACTACTATTACGAAAAGAGCAACTAAAAGTTTCGCAGGAAAAGAGCAATAGAAAGTGGAAAATAGAAGGGCAAGAGTGCCGCCGGCAAGAGTGCGAGTTTATAAATAAAACCAGCGGGTAGGAAGAGATCCGGGGTCTCTTCGGAAGAGTACGGGTAAACAAATAACAATGCCGGAGCCACTGGGACTTCTCTTCTCGACGCCGGAGACAAAGGCGAAGGCGCCCATCATCAAGGTGTCCTGCGGCATCGGCGACACGGATGGCTATCCTGCCTTCGATGTCGACTCGGAGGCGTACGCCACCAAGGACGACAGCAGGTGGGGATTCCTCATCACCGGCGGAGCGGAGTTCCACATGCCGCTGACAGTCTTCCAGGTGAGTTGGGGTTATGGTTACTGGTTACGGTTGTGATTGCCATCGGGCTGGGACAGGGATTCGATAAAGGGTGGTGGGGGCTTGGGAACGGAACCATCTGGCTCCAGTGAACCGATTTTATTGATACAGTCAAACATCTCATGAAAACGCTATTTTCCACTTCATTTATCAATATTTTAGAAAATAGAAATACTAAAATCATTTTATGACAGTATTTATGTACCTGGGTTTTTGGAACGTTAGTTAAAGTAGTATAATATTAAATGTTAAATAAATAAGATAAAGCCTTGATAATTATAGGAATACGATGCAGAAAATGTTGGTTATGCTTGAGCCAGTGGAAACTTAACCAAACAAGTGAAACTTAAGCTACGGGTAGAGCTACTTAAAACGATATTTAACATTGATTTCCATTTTACTCTTCTGTGTGAGGAGCCATAGTAAAATATCTTTGTTATTGAACTTAAAACTTGAAAATGATAAAATTGCTGGCTTACGTTTCAGTTTCAGAAGTAGTACTGTAGCACCTCCCGCGCTGCATTTGAGGTTTCGTCATTGTTTCCAATTTTTGGTCGCGGGCCAGATCGACAACAACCCAACCCACGTCAAAATTGAATTCCAATTATGCTATGACGAAGTCGCATCGAATGCAAATTGGCCGCCGCCAAATAGAAGCGAACATTTTATTGTTTGTGGCATCTGCACCTGCCGCACCCCGTCTTCAGTTCCAAGTCTTCAGTCTTTAAGTCTTTTCTAGCCTTTTAGTTGTCGTGTCTGTTCTCCCCAGTGGCTCTTTTCGGCTCACTTGAGTCTCGAGTGAATGTACAATATTTGGGTTAGCCAAGTTCCACTACTCTTGGTATACTTGTACAAAATGCATACGGTGGGGGTCATAAAAGACATAATGTATAATACTCTCTATTGAAAATTAAAAAAAATGAAAAGGCAGTTATTGGAAACCAGATATAAGGTCAACTAATTTGTGCAAATTGTTTTTTTTAGACATATGTAGAACCTATTAAAATGACACGGACTGTATCGTATATGTATACAAAGTGAATTCCCATAAAGCGAGCTATTAGTATTGCTTTTGGCTTTTGTGCAACATTTTACTTTTGACGTTTCGCGTTTAGTCTAAAAGAAAATATCAGTTGCTGTTTATTTTTGAATCTAAATTTTGAGGGCAACGAATGAAGAGTTTGATGAACTCAGTGCTCGGGTTGCAACTAAAGGGAAAAATATGAAATCTTACCATGCTAGTTGCCAATAATAAAACGCAAGAAAGCTCTTCATTCGGGAAAAATTAATGCATAGCATATTGAATTTATGTGACATGATTTTTGATTGCAAAGATCAAAAGTTAAATGCTTAGTAGTAGTAAATTTCCTTCCGAGGGAACAGACCTAGTCGAGTCTGGCATATTCAAAAACGCCGCATTGTGTCTGATTTGCTTTCAGTTTTTATGGTTTTTCATTATTTCGGGTCTTTTCTTTTGGGAGCAGCCGTTCAGTCGGCTCATCTCGTATACATGTCATCTGTATCTGACGTTCGCGCATCGCGTATATTTTCTGAACCTAAACTCAAAGTACGCAGATATCCATTCAATTGCGCCTCGAAACTCGCACCGTGCGGTTTTTGCGGCTCTTTGATCTGCGGAAAGTGAAAGGACCTGACGGGTTTCGGCATCGCACGCTCTCTGTTTCAATCGACATCCTTTGGTGCTTGCAGGTGACCCCCAGTGGCCTGGCCGATAAAGCGGGCATTCGCCTGGGCGACATCATACTCGAGATTAACGAGGAGGACGCCTCGCAGCTGACACTGTCCCAGGCCCACGAGAAAATCAACTCGACGCCCAAGAAGATACATTTCCTGCTGCGCAAGTAGGTTGCCCCAGATGCACTTGGCACGCGGTGTGTCTGGGAGGCTTTGGGCCGTTTAACTTATGTAATGAGCAAACTACTGTCTGTCCCCATTCCCGCAGCATGGACGAGGACGATCCCATGGGCCAGTTCGAGGCCGGAGAGGAGAAGTCGATTGTGATGCGGGTTCCGAAGCCTTTGCCGCCGCCCAGTGGTGAGTACTTAGGCCGCCCGGTGTTCCCTCTGTTTGCATGGCTCCCCAGAACACTTTATTCCCATCCCTGACTGCTCAAAAAAAGGGGCATGAAGTTGTGGTTCATTTCTATAACGTCGTAAATGCTACTTTAATGTTAATACAAGTTTTTGAATCCGAATTCCATTTATATGTTTATTTTTCGATACTTACTTTGTGTTGTGTGAACTTTTTCAAACTTGTATTTTTTAAATCTTTTTTTTAACTTTATTTAATAACAGCCATTTAAAAATTTGCTACATGTCAATGTAACCCAACATAAATGTACGTGCGTAATATAAACATTTTATTAAACTAAGGTGAAATTTTGGTTAGGTCTGGATAGAATTACTGGAATGAAATACTTACAAGCATTTTACATCCTTTAAGAATACAATAATCCTTAAATTCTGATTTGTTTAAAAGCCATAGATCAAATCAGGCTGGGAATGTATACTTAAATTCTGATCCCTTGTTTTCCTGTGCAGCCCCGTTCTCACTTGGCTTTGTATCTTTTTGTAGACTTCCACCCAACCCCCCTGCTTGGCTCGCGTTGTTGGCATCCGATAATGTGGCAAGACCCCCCGGAGCCGCCGAAGCCCAAGAAAAAGAAAACCAAAACCCAGCTGGACGACGAGGGCAACGAGGTGGTCATTGAGCTCAGCGAGGACGAGTCGTCCGACGAGGAGGAGCAGGTGAACCACCCACACGATTGCATGCCAACAACCCCGCCATCGAAATTAACCTATTCCGTTTTCCGTTCTCCATTTTCCGCCGTGTTCTGCGTCCCCGTGTTGTGTCCCCGCGATCCAGGAGCTGCCCCACCATCGCATCATCCGGAACATCCGGCGCTTCTTCGCGGAGGTGGGCGACAACCAGGAGCTGCGCAGCAACACCATCGAGAACATGCTGATGGCCCTGCCCAGTGCCTCCAAGGCCAAGTGAGGAGCCGTGTTCCCAGCTTACCGTACCGGCTTAACCCCGCAGCCCTAACTCCGCACTGAAAAATAATATAATTTATAAATGGAGAATATTCAGAAGAGACGAGCTCCTCATTACATTGAATTTGACATTTAACACTAAGTAAAAGTTTCAAAATAAATTTCTTTATATTTTACAAATTTATTAGATCTTTGAATAAAGAATATAAAGAGATTGTAACCTTTTGAAGGCTACCAGCAGCTGTAATTTAAAGTGTAGATTACTAGTTCGGGAAACCAAGTGGTATATTACAAATTGAATATTTAGATTGCTTAGAAAGAATTAAACATTTGATTTTATATTCTGGTAATGATATTCCTTTTAAGTACTTTATCTGATTATTTATTGTCAGCGGAGTTTCAATTTAAGACACACTCTATTAAAATCTTAAAATATTTGCTTAAATGTTTTTAAATTTGTAAAATCTTCCAATATCTCTAATACAAATATTCTTGACTTACATCCCTTTTTTTCTGTGCACTCTTGTACATAATATCGAATATTTTGTGTCTGTGTTTGTTACTTAAATAAAATCAAAATCCCCAAAAATGCAACTGCCCTCTGATGGATTCCATTTAGGACGCGTCCGAGCGAGCTCCATCGAGCTGCGGCTTCTGGAGATGCAGCGAAAGCTGTCGGCCATAGCCGAAATACCGAGAATCCTGTGCTCCACCTTGGCCACCGTGTCGCAGAGCTTTGGCCGGATGAGTGATTCGGAGGTGGACGAGGACGAGGAGGCCTATGTGCAGCGAAAGTTCTCCTACGACGAGGATGCCCTTGACTTCGAGCTGAGGGATGGGGATCAGGCGGGTGACACTGAGAGTGACGAGGACGATTTGGTGCAGGTGCGGGAGGACGATGATGAGCAGGAGGACGTCTCCAAAGGTGGCAGGCAATCAAAGCTGCTGAAGGATGTCACCCCGGAATCGGATTATGCATCGGAAGCCAATTATCCGGTAAATGAGGCGAGCGATGACACGGAATCCGATGACGAGGAAGAGCCCGCCAGCACGGTTTACTTTATGAGACTGCCAGCGGCACCAGCCGAGGATACATATTCCTCCACGGAGGACGAAGATGACAGCGACTTCTTGAACACCACCTACACCTGGAACCTCCGCAATGTGCCCAAGCTGCGTATTAACGATGCCGAGGCCGAAGGTGAACTGGCAGTGGGACATCAGACGAAGGAGATGCCTCCGGAGAAGCAGCTGAGGGAGAAGGTGCCTTTCTTGGAGAAGGAGCCTTTCTTGGAGCCGGAGCCACCAAAGGTGCGCCCGGCCACGCCCACACCGCAGGCACCTTCCCAAGAGTCTGCTGAAGGGCAGACACAAAAGGTAATGGGACCTCTGGTTTCAAACAGAATATTCAGAAATCTGTAATGAGGTACACCTCGTATTCTACGTATGAGTTAATGAATATTCAAAGCTAATTGTTTAGTAGTGTATTTCATTCAACTGTATTTTTTTATATTTTTAAACATTATTTTTTGTAAGACTTTAGTCTCAAATACCCGAATATTTGCGAGAAGATAGATAAAACCATTATGCCATCACTACTTACAGCTGCTCTTCAGACTGGATAAGCTGGAGCGATCTTGGCCCTGGGCGGACCGTGAGAAAATCATATACAAGTGAGTGGTGAATCAGGACACATTAACTTCCCAGTTTAACACCCACACATTTCAGGCAATCCACCTGCCATTTGGTGGCACGAAAGCCACTGGGGTTGGTGGGGCAGCGGATGCAGCTGCTGCTCAAGGACAAAAAGGAGTAAATTCGTAGAGGGAGCAAGGTGTCACCCCCTCGTCAAACAGTTCCTGCCATTAGCCTAAGTCTAATCCATGGGGGGGAACAACCCGACATCGGAGTGTGGGTGTGAAGCGGCCAACTTTTAATTGAGTTCATTATGCAAATACACAGGCGACAACAGCAGCCTCAACTTTAGCAACGCTTCAGTTAAAAGCCGCACACCCAGGCGCATGAGAAACTCTATTCAAACACACTTCACACCCAGCCTTTCACTGGGGCAAAATTTTTAATTAAAGTGCACTCTCCCGGATGCCGAAAAATCACTGTCAAGTCAAACGCGCAACCAGAGTCAAAATCAAGACAAAACCACAACCAAAACCCAGACCCAAACCCAAACCAGACCAAACCCAGCTCTCCAACTGGCACTTGCAACTTGGCCAGGTTTATGCATTATTTGCGACCCGACCCACCGCACCATAAATTCCGTCTGAAGGCCAACGGAATGCACTTATCCCTCCGACAACAGGACGTGCGAGTCACGCAGGATACAAGGACGTGCGATGACGATGCCAAAATTCCTTGAGATTTACCTTTATTTTTAGGGCTTTTGCCCAAGTATCACTTAAAAACCAGCCAAGTTCGTTTTATCTTTTCGAAACTAAACGATTTTATAAAATTGTATTTTAGGTTGAAGCTTAAACTAAATTGTTTAAAATCTTTTCTTAAATATTGGTTCACTTTTTAAAAAAGAAATTGCCTAGCACTAGCAATTTTAAACATCTTAGACAGTTTCTAAAGTTTTAAAAAAATGTACACCTGCCTTTCTTAAACTTTTTTTAATCTTAGACATTTTAATAAATAGGTTTCCGGAAAATGTATACGAATACAATAAATCCCATTTCCTACATTAAATGAAAAATTGTTAATTATTTTACAAAACTGTAACGCAACTTCATGATAATTGTTTGCGAATGCATGCAACATTAAGTCAGTAAGTGAAACAAGATCCTTGCTAGCTGCATAACACAAATGTTTTCCCTTGTGTGGGGTTTCCTTTCGATGGCAGCTACGAAAACAAACAGCTCCGGAATTAAACAGCTCATTTGCCTGCTGGCTGATGAGAAAAGTTTACTTCGGCGGGCGTACGAGCGAATGAGCCACATCAACCTGGCTGAAAACAGCATCATGTTCGCTATGCTTTCGGGCGCGAATAATCCGTAAAATTATGAGTTTCTGGGGGCAGGAGTGTGATAGTGCACAATGTGAAACTGCCACTTATCGCACACACTTTACATGCATAAAACATTGTGCCGCACAATGGGGAAACAGCGAGGACACGTGTCTGCCACACAAACACAGTCGACGTGGCAGTCACACCCACCCCACCCACTTGCAGGGACGTCATTAAAAAACCACCAACGGAAATGGCCAAACCAGAGCCAGACCTCAACGGACAATCCTCAATAAGTGTCAACAAATGTTGACAGCACTGCAATGGCTTTGTTGCAGTTGAGTGTCCTGGTGGCCAGAACACATTTCAGCCAGGTTACCGCAAAGTTTACGGGAGAAAAGCTGACACACCGAGATTCATAACCAGTGGGCTTCAGAAATGAGAAAATATATATAAAACTATGTAACTTTTTGTACTGCTCATTCATCATTTAGCCATGTCCTAACTTACAGGAAATTTTCCTTATTTAAGCTTGACTAACAGCCTTTGCTTTTCATAGTTAATATAAACTTTCTTTAATTGTAGTGCGTCTGAAGTACTATTGTTTCAAAAACAAGTTGTAATTTTGATCAGTTGGGAAAAGGATATAAGTTAAAGTTATAACAAGATATAGAAGAAGAGAAAGAGACGTAGTCTCCACATATTTTTTGTTGTTATATTTCTATTGCCCATTAATAACAAAAATTAATTCGAGCACTTTACTACTTACGTGTAATAGAATCTATGAAAATGTAGGGTTGCAATTAAAATAATAGTCCCCTTATCATTAATTCATATAAATGCAAATGGTATTATCAGTAGTTAAATACCATCAATTAGTAAATGTCTAATGCTTACCGGTTGTTACGAACTTTGTGTACCCTAATGAAAGTGCTATTATACCATTTCCAACTTTATAAGCATTGTTTTTACAGAAGCCCACCAATTTACGGCTGGGCACAACGTGAATTAGGCTTCAATTTGTGGCACAAACTGCTTTGGGTTAAATGGAATTCGGAAGCACCTGTTGTGCTTTCATCACCAGGCCGGCTGACCTGGCCAACGTCCATGGGGAACACAAAATGGGGAACTCACTTCAAATGGCATTCATTAAATGAGCATTAGGTTCGGGCTGGGATGTGGTTCTGGCTGTTGCTGACAGACGAATCCTAGATTCATTAAACAACCTGAAAGTTGACTAATTAGCAGAGCAGAGCAAGGCCAGTGGAACTTGGAGATGTTCAGTAAACATTCATATAATTAAAATTTTATTACATTTGCGTACATTCATAGACACACTAAAAGCGATTGCCAGAAAGCTCAGCTTACCACAGAGAGAGAGATATATGTGGGGAGGGGAGTTGGGAACTACTCCTAGGGTACACTTAACACTTAAGACAACAATGATATTTAATATCCACATAAATTCTTACATTCATAGGTACAATAAATATGTTCTCATTCAAGTGGGTCCGTTGCCGGAAAAGGCTGAAATTTATTTCGCTTTTGCATTCTGAGGAAACCGAGGAAAACTGAAAATATACTATAAAAACTTAACATTTAGCATGTGCAAAATGTGGCGAAATATATTTCAGCCTTGCTGGCGAAGGAATTTGTTATGGGTGTTTAAGAAGTTGTCCGGCGGCTTCCTACAATATCTCGGGTGTCTAAAAGTATGCTATGCAATATGCGTAAGCAGTTTTGAACAATATTTAATAGTTTTCGACAGTTATGATAGTCATGAGTTTATAATCAGATAATCTTAAATTTGATTCTAAATTAAACAAGTTAAGTGTTTTTGATAGCACAGCAATATTAGTAGTGCTAGTAATATTATTTTGAATACATTTCGACGAAGTCTTTAAACATTAAACGACAGCAATACTTAGTTAAACAAACAATTGTGCTCTTTTAAGCTGCCTACCAAAAGACACCCGAATTATTATTTGTAGCCTCCAGGAATTTCAGAAACATCCCTTTCCGATAGTAACTGGGTTCAATGGGCTGTTGCTTTTGGTGGGGTTGCGGGTTCTTGACCTGTTTTGGTTTTGGTAACGGTGGCTTATACTATGAGATGTTGTGTGACTCGAAGGGGTTAATCTAAAGCGCCTCATCGGCCATGTGCTGTTGGCCAGCTCTCTCCATGCGAACGATGACAGTGCCCCTGCCATTGGGATGATTTTCCTCCTCCGCCCCTGTGGCTCCTGCTCCTGCGTCGGATGTTGCCGCCGCGCCTGCCTCTGCAACATCCTCCGCGATGGTCGTCATCATTGTCGGCCTGTCGGCGGCACCTGCTCCTGGCCCGGTTTTTGCCACGGGAGCAGAACCTCCTCCGGCGGGTTCCCCCTCCTCCATGAGTGGCTGGCTCTGGCGGGAGTTGTCGATGGTCTGGCGGCGCTTCAGGAACGGCATCCGGCCGCGCCAGTCGTCGAGGAAGGACGACGAACCCGCCAGGCTCTGGCTGCGGGTTCTCTGCTGCTCCGAGGACGACTGCTGGCCCTGGTGGTGATGTTGGGGGCCCGAGGAGGCGCGTCGCTTGGCCGACATGTCCTTTAGTCATACCTTCTCCTCTCCTGGCAGTGGCGGTCCGCAGCGCACGAACTACAATCAAAAGAACTGAGAATTTGCTATCATGGTGGTTGGCCAGTTGGCAACGGTGCGTCGGTTTCTGTAACTGTCTTATATAATCTTTATGTTTTCACATGTATTATTGGTATTAATTCTTTTCATAGCTGCATGCGATTAATGCGTATCTATAGTATAGGCCAATAAACTGTGAGTGCTAAAGTGTGCTAGTGCTGCTGCATTACTCATACGCGCCGTAACCCGTGGTACACAATTAGTAGAGAGAAAGGATGGAAGAAAAGCATGTGAAGCTTTTAGTACAAATCTTACCGAGACCTGAGTGGCTGTGTAGGAATTGGTCCGCGGTCGGTTGCTGAAGCACATCATCCGCCACTTGCGCTTCATTTGGGCAATCACCTCGCCGTTGCAGAAGCAGAACAAAGTGGCCACGCACAGACCCTGCAAAAGTAGAATATGTCTAGAGTGAGTGCGCAGACCAAATTATCGTCGGGGCTTATCGTAGTTGTCCTTATCACAATGCCTATTACTTTGGTCCCTTTTTGTACCCTGGCCCTGCAAGTGGGTATCATAATTTTGTGTCTTTCCCCATTCAGTTGTCTTGGTATCTCATCTAAACGAGGTAATGGAACAAATTACTTTGACTTAAAACATTCTTGGATACTTTTAGGGGAAGTCATTTTAAGGCCCTAGTGACCATTTGGAACCCCTATTTAATGTGTGTTAAGCAAACCCGTTAACACTGTACTTAATTTTTATACAACAAATGCTTTTCCAAGGTATGCTTATAGTCGATACACGCTTTTTCCCACCGCTCCATTCTTGTTGGTCGTCAGCTGGTCCTAATACAATACATAATACAATTTTGCTTGTTCCTTTGGTTATTCCCCCACCCGCCACCGAAATGCGTCGGTATTCATTTCGCCTGCCAGACGACCACTTCAACGAGCCGTGAGTCCTTCGTTCGTCGGTCCTTCCCGATCCGATCCCACTGTTTGCCATTTGTCTTGCCACTTTCTGCCTGATTGTCGCAGCCGGCATTTGTGTGGGCCATATATATATGTAAATATTTAATGTATGGCCGGGTACGTGCATTGACTGCCGCCTGGATTTCTGGTTAGCAGTTCGGAGCGGGCTTCTTTTGATTGCCACTACTCACGGAGGCCCATCATGGACTCAATCAGCCACAGTTGCCATCCACTTACTCCTCCATTTTTGCCTGCCTTTCCATAGCAAATGGGGATAGTTGCCTCACAGCATATTGCAAGTAAGTCATTTGTTGTTTGATTGCAAGTGAACAACTTCAGTTCCACTTAAAATGATTGTCGATACCTGAATGGGTGGGCTTTTTTCTACTCAAAACATAGTTCTTTAAAATATTCCGAAAACTGGAGAAAGTTAGGGAGTAAAGGTGGCGCAGGGTGACTTTATAATTTAATTTAATGTCAATATAAGTAATGAGAAAATTAATTTGGTTTTTTACCTACAAATATAGTATATAACAATAATAACAACAAACTCGATACGAATTGTGCAATTTACTGTCTGCTTTAGTATACACAGATTTGGAATAAGGGAATGGTGTTGAATGGAAATATGCAATGATATCATATAATTACTAAAGGTAAATCTGAGTTCTGCTTGGGTGCAAATGGGAACTGGGGTTATAGAAATTATGTAAGAAATATTTAGTTTTAGACAGCTGATCCTAGTCCCTTCACCTTTAAGGTTGTGTTAAATCATAAAATCAATTATATTTTACAATGCAGATATATACTTTGGAAGACCTGCAAATAAAAGCCCGTCGTTGAGGTTTTACTAAATCGATCACAATCAGGGGTGTTTCTAAAATACCTAACAACAAAAATGGTAAAACATTTTCAATTTTAGCAACTTGTTCAAAAACTATGTCGCAAATTTGGAGGTTATTAAAGGGATCTTATTATTCCTCGAAAGTATTGCAGTAATACTAATAAGGCTAAAACTTCTGCAGTTACTTAAATATACATTTTTTAATTGTGTGTACTTTCAAAATTTTTAATCATAAAGATAGGATTAACTCTTGCATGTGTGTTATTTGATATCTCTGAAACTAAAACTCTTATGTTATGATGCTTCTGCACACATTGTAATGTAAACCTGTTCCTGTTCTTTATAGTTTATTGCTGTTTAGTTGCTTGGGTTCCGGAAAACGCTCGACCACAAAACGGATGGACAACGTGTTCTGCATGTAGAGCACAATACCCACCCAATATGTGAACAGCACTTTGTGTATTCAATTTTTTCATTTATTTTGCTGCCCTGCTGCGTTGTCTTCTTTTTCTCATTTGTCCCATTTATAAAGCTTCCGTTTTAACTATTCTTCTTTGTCTTGCAGTTTTAGCCATTTATTAAAAGTGCTTCCCAAAAAAGTTTGTGGCGGATTAATGTTTTTTCAGATATTTTCATGGGACTTCCTGAAGCTGTCCAAATACTCTAGCTTAATTACAGACTTGGCCATTACTAACTTAATCTAATTTTCAAAAAAACATTTCTGCCAGCCAACTGAAAAGCTTATGAAAGTCAATTAGTTGATTTAAAATATTTGGAAAGAACTTAACACTATAATAGCATTCCAAGCTTTTTTAGTAGCACTATTCTGTTGACATCTGACGTTTGTTTTTCACTTTAGCTTTCTGCCAAGCGAAAGTTTTTAATTCAATTAAAGTAGAACGTGTTTTGTTTGCACATCTGTTAACTACGAAATGTCCCTAAGCCCCCGGGGGAAACAGAGGAAAATCTCTGTGGGAAGCTTGCAATTGCAGCAAGTTTCTGATTTCGGCACGAAAACAACCAAATAAACACGTTTACATGCGTATAAATTCTCATCGCTGGCTAAGTAGTTTCGGGCTTTTCCATTTCCCTGCACTGCAAGTCCCCTGTTCCCGACTCAAAATTATTTGGTATTCTTTCCGGAGCTTAAAACTTGCGGGGAATCTTTTACGACTGTCGACATCATCAGCGGCTGCCACAATAAATCCAAATTATATGCAACCACTGAGTTCAGCGGGAAAACTTTGCCATCTTTGCAGCAAATAAGGCAACAGGAAGCAGGGCAATAAAAAATAAGTAAACAAGACAATGGAAAAAGCAAAAGGCAGTCCCTGGCGGGTGGCTTTAAAACTTCAGCTCGCGAATAAAAGATTTTATCAATCGATTGACACCGACGAAAGTGGCTCAGGCAGAGGTGACGTTGTTTAGTTACTGAGCAATATAGAAAACAGGCAAGGGCTCAACTGCAGCTTAGGCACACCCGAAAAGATTTAACGTTATTCGCAAGATAATGGATTTTTCTTTTGTTTTAGGGCTGCTCATGAATAGGTTTTTGAAGATGTCTAGCTAGTGTACCTTTATAAGCTGATTAAATTTCGTGACCTCGATCTAGGTTTATTTTACGAGGTGTACATTTTGAGACCATGACCACATTTTTAAAGTACACGGCTGAAAAACGAATATAAGGCAGATTTCTATAGCTTATTTTTCTATCTACTTAAAAAATCTTAATAAATAAAAAACTTTATCTTTCACAAAACAAAACTGGGCAGATACATATTATAGCTCCAACCGCAAAACATTTAATAGAGCAACAGTGCGACAAAATTCTTTGGGGACTCAACCTCAAGATGCGAATGTATCTGCCCGATGAAAGTTTCCCTGCGTTGTCTTTAAGTTGTGGCCAGGAAGAATATGTTAACTGACTGTAAATGCTGTTCTATCGGCACTGACTTGGCCGGGGGACAAGCTCGAGCTGCTTTTACGAGCTCCTGCGTCCTGGAGTGCATTTCATGCTCAACTTGCCACATTTTTCTAGGGGATGTTTTGCTCCAATCTCGGCCAGCAATTTAATATACTGTGACCAAGCCAAATGCCAATGGCGAAATTCCACATGGCGTGTATTTTCATTATTGATTCGAAAAGACCCCGGATCTAATGAGCTGGGGTTGCTGTTTGGTATTTCAGTTATTCTGGCTTATTTGCATTTCCAGTTGTGGATCCATGAGGCGAACTAACATCATAACTTTTAGCCAGCTCAGAGTCGTAAAGTGATTTTATGAGAGCGTGCAAAACAAAAGCCGGAAAAAAACGAGAACAGGAACGAAAACATTTTACTTACTTGAAACGAGGCCGTAAACGCCGAGATGATTTCGTATGTATTCTCCCAGGGATGTCCGGGTGCAGGACGAAACGGCGTTACGATGTACTGGAGGCCGAGCAGAGGAACCAAAAGCAGCGTGGCCCTAAAACAGGATGGGCGGGTGAGTTATAATGCCTTGTTTTCCTTTTCGTGTGTATTAACATGCAAGTCAACGCGGCGTATGCGTAATTTAAAATGTAAAATGAACCAAACTTCCAAGTGCAGAGCGAATAAACAATAAAAGAGCTGATGGCTGGAGGGAGAATTCTAAGGAGCAGCACGCTACGATAAATACAAGGGAAACGAAATATAATTACGCATTCGCCCCGTGGGCCTGTCGACAGTTCTTTTTTTCGGCTACAAACGCTTCAGTCGCGCCAGTTATTTTTTCGGGGCGGGAGTAATCTCTCCAGGGGCAGGGCAAAACTTACCGAAAGGCCTGCAAAATGGTTCGCGATGGACCGCAGCTGCCCTGAATACTGGCCGGGGCATTCAGCTTCAGGAGGACCACGCGCACAATGTTGCACAGGAATAGTAGGTTGAGGAACATGGAGATACACACAGGCACCACCAGAACGTTATCGTAGTCGGTTTGGCTCATCCAGCAGCTGCAAGGTGGACGGGGAATACGAGATGAGTCAGGGGTGAATTGCTGATTGATTTGATTAGCATTTTGAACGGCATCGGATTTACTAAATAGTTTTACCACACATGGAAAAATCGGTAACCTATTTTGATATTGCCAAAATGTATATTCGATTTTTTCGAATTCAAATACCACTATAGATGCTAAACTTATTAAAAATACGTTTCACTTTAAAATATCATTTTAGGTGTCTTAAAGTATGCAACAATATATTTTGAACACAAAAGTACAATGAATTCATTCCGAGAGACAACTATCCTTTTGTGCTGCATACTTTTAGGCAGCTAAAATAACATTTAAGATTAATTTCAAAGCCCCTGTGATTTGTGTTGGAGCTCCAATGTTTGGTGTACCTTTAAACTTTAATCTTTTAAATCACCACTTATTTATAGTAGGTTCTATTTTCCCTGTGTATGCACTCCTATTAATTATTCACTTACTGCACATGCTCCTCGGGCGTGCCGCCCAGACCGCGGGCCATGCTATAGACGAATATGACGACGGCCGGGGAGCCCCAGCCGAAGGCGATCAGCCATTTGACCAGCCTCTTCTCGGAAATGAACGCGGCCACCAGGACGGTGTGCAGATAGAATCCCTCGCAGAGCATCCACGAGTAGTTGGACAGCAGGAAGTAGTGCAAAGTGATGTGCAGGACCACGCAGCGCATCTGCGGAAATCGGAAACCGGAGTTGAATCGCAGTTAGGCATTCGCCAGGTGGGCCCACTTACCGGACTGTGGTGCAGCAGCTCCGTGTTCGGCATGACCAGGAGGTACCAAACCAGCCACAGCGAGTTGTTGGCCGCAAAGGAGGCGAACAGGTTCATGTGCAGCGTGATGCGGGCGCACTTCAGGGATCTGGGCAACCGAAAGACAAATATGCAGATGAATTACTTTGGGCGGGAATTTGTGGTCATTTTTTGTCGGCAGAAAATTGCAAGTTTGACCATTGACCAATTTGCATTCGGCTAGGGGCCAGTGAAGAAGATTGGATAGGGCAGCAGAGGCTGAAAAAGTCTGGTCGACAAAAGTCCAAAGTTCATTTCCATTTCTCTCTTGCTCAATTGCATTGATTGCTGGCATCTGGTCAAACTGAATTTTAATTTGATTTCTTCCAGGCAAATCAATTCTAAGGATTAGATTGCATTCTATTATCACAATCACTTCTTTATCATTATTTAAATTTTTGAAATTGGATATATATCTTCAACAGGCAATCTACATTATACAAATTGTATGCAAATTATTAAACTGCTTTAACTAGAATTATCGAACCATAAAAATAAATTAAAACATTTTCAAGGCAACAAATGACGTTTCGTTAGAGTGGTATCAAATCAAATTTAGTTGTTAGGTCTCAAAAGATAGTTAAAGCTAACGAAATAAAAACCAAGTATTTCTTTTCATTCACAGAGACACTTTGACTTAATTTCTCAATTTAATTTTACTTAAATTGAAATTCCCTGCCACTTTCATTGCGGCTGTTTAAAGTGAATGTGTTTTTCGGGGAGGGTCTCTGGTTTCCCATTCATTTGGTCACGCTCCTTTGTCATTAAACTTTTAATTATACACTTTTTAGGGCGGACCAAATTCCCACACGTCGCTGGCCTCATTTTATTTGCCGTTGGCACACAATTTAAAACACTTCTGTCAGTCGGTCGTCCTGTCTGTAGCATCCCTCCCCGTCTGCTCCTCCATTATCCTGAGCCCCATCTCTATCCGAATGAGTGATAAACAAACCGAGCACTAATTGGTCTGCAGGCACTGGGAAATTAATCGATATCCTGCTCCGGGTCCCCAAGAGCAGACACAACTGGGAGGAGAGACAAAGTATTTTCCCATTTCCGGCGTCAATTGTGCCGCATTAAGTGAGTGCAATGAGCATTTGGGCCAGCACCCAGGTTGGCAGTTGATTAAGCCACTGTCGCATTTGTTTGCCGTCGATAAATTTCGTTTTTGGCGCCAGTCGTCATAATACAAGTCGCAGTATAACGACCCATTACCCACGAGTGGCTTTTCCTGCTCCCAACGAAGCCGTCAACTTACGGCCAAGACAAAGGACTCATACTCACTTGAAATAACCCAATATGCCCAGGGACAGCAGGATGGCCAGCAGCGAAGTGCCGTAGCCAACCTCGTAGATCAGGTTTACGCTGTGCCTCCACTAGGGATATAAATACAAGGATGTAGAGTATTCTTATTAATTAATGGCACTGGAGAACGGGATCAGCTTACCTCGAGGTCGTCGAGATTTACGCAGGTTGTGTAGTTGGACCATGTTTTATTGGTCTGCGGATGCTTGAACCACTCGCCATCGAGGCCACACTCCTTGTGGGCAAATCCTGTTCAAAATACATTTTAATGTGTTAATTCACAATAATCAAAAATTGTAGGTCCCTTCAATAATTTCCTTAATTTAAAAATAATTGACTGCGGTGCCTACCACACTTTTTACACCTCTTAAATAAATATTTAAATGAATAATTGAGCTAAACCTGCTTTCTTTTTTCAGCAAACATTTCGCTTAATCCGGCACTACACAAATATTTATTCTTTTTAAATATGTGTAATTTTATTATTGACCGTTCGATAAATATTCCAGCTCATATTTACATTTTGCGGTGGGCCGGAGAATTAAATTGTGTTAACCATTATTTATTGCAACTGCCACCAAGCTAACCGCAAACAAGTTGCGGTTGCCATTCGCAATATGACCTTATCAATTTGTTGTATGAATTTAAAATTGCATAATCATTCTGTTGTTGTTCAGGTCATGTGTTTTTCAAGTCAAATCGAGCCGATGGTAGTGACAAAAACTTTCTCTTGCTTGTGGCATGTCGAGTGCTGTTCGATTGCGAATTACCAAGTTTCAGTGCAATTTACCGAGTGGCACTTGTCGAAAAAGTGCAGGAACGTTTCTGTGAGGAATTTCGCAGGTGAATTTTATCAGGTCGTTCGTTTCTCGTATTTTTTCTACCGATGATCTTTGCCCGAATCCATTTATCGCCTTTTGGCACGCAGACTGGGAAAATCACGTATACGCGCTGTGTGGCAGATAAGTAGGAGTTGGCGTCCGTAGCTCACCACATCGACATCCGGAGACCGGAAGTGCCATAAAAGTTAATGGCGGCGCAGTGCCAAAGCACATAATCTTGTACAAGCTGGCGGCGACCCCAAAAGGCAAAAAAAGAAAAGGGGAGGCCAACGGGCAAACCACAAGCTAAATGTAGTGAAAGTAGCACTTTCTTGGCGCTCGCCTTGTTTTCTCCTCTCTGTCTTGACAAAAAAAGTCATTCAACTTTGGCTATTTTCGTTGCCCTGGTCATGGCCAAAACGGGGCTAGGGCTCAAGTTGGCTTGTTCCATGTGGCTGGGCGCCCCATTAATGCAAATTGACATGCAGCGCATGATTTATTCCGCAAATGGCTTCAAAAATATTTATACACATTTATGCCGATTTTCTAGAGCGTGCGTGTGCTATTTTAGTATTTGCTTTAATGCCCGGGTTAATCAACCTTTGAAGAGCATAATTAATTAGTTTTCGTCGTGTGCTCAGCTATTCAATTGATTAATTTATATAGCTCTCATTGAATTATTATGAATTAAATGCATAACACATAGAACGGCAAAAACATGAGTAATTATTCGAGTCACCTTTGGATAATAACGCACAATGTCATTAATGATCCAAGAATGAGTTGGAAAAACTATACGAATAGAAGCTTGCATCTGTAATTATATTGTTGTGGCCGTCATTAACACCTTGACAAGGGTTTCTATTTATAAAAAGTATATGAAAAGGTGCTTGCTCCTGTTCATATATTATAGTGGCCATTATTAACACCTTGACAAGGGTTTCCCCTTTTATATTGTACTCTGAACAGCAGGTAGTCCATTTATATAAATACTTCCAGTCACTGTGAAATGTAAAACTCTTTAGCATTTTAAATACATACACACTTGACTTTGACTTTGCTCAGCAGCCGCAATCAATTTGGCCTTGTTTTCACCGTTTCATCTGATTCCTGCGAGATCCCGGCCAATTGTGTCAAATCAGGCGAAAACATTTCAGCATTTTGCCGAGCTCCTTTGGATAATTTAGTGGCCCTAGGAGCTTCGAGGAGCCGGCTCCCTTTCGCCCGTGTGGTTATGTGAATATTTTATGTTTCCATACGACACGAAATCAAAGCATAACCATAACAAGTTTCCAATTGATTTGGCCTGGCTGCGAGCGTATTTCTGTTTTATTCATGTGTATACAGCGATGAGCTTAGGGATGAGGCCAATTAGAGGGTAGTCTGTCTACCCATCTGCCCATCTTCCCCGTGCAAACACAGTTCCCTTTGGAGGGGCAGATATGTATGTACTTTTTCGTGTCATATGCAGATCCCCTGCTGACCCCGAATCGGATGTAGCTTTGCGGAATTTAATAAACAATTCAGCTCCTGCCCTCCGTACTTACTTGCTGGATCGAATCCCGTGATGAAGTCCGGGCAGAGTTCGTAGGCGGAAGTGCCGGCGGCCGTATCCGGCCAACAAAGCCAGCCATCAAAGGTGCCGGCGCAGTGGGGTCCTGCAGAGCCTGTTTGTCGGGGGCAAAGGGAAAGGTCAATTTAAAGTTACTCGTGCATAATGGACACCGAAATTGCAGTTGGCCGGGCCCAGACCACGCAGCGAAAAAGCACTAAACTGCATGGCCATCACTAGTTTTTATATTTACTCAACAGAACTTTTAAATTATATTTGCTATCTTACTCAGATCTCAATTTTGTTTTGTTTTTTACCAGCAAAGTGAATGGGTTTTAAAAGCGAAATTCATAAAAAGTCCAGCAATGTTCATTGGAGAGAAAGGGGTAATGAAAAAAATGGTACTTCAATAACAAGAATCGAGTTGGACAGCGCGAGTTTGGTCACGATAATTGAGTTTTAACATTAAATGCGGTGTATCTGGTTAAAGTAACTTGCAGTACTCTCGTAATTGTCTATGAACGAATTCTGACGGAATAACCTTCTCCTTTAAGTTGCTTTATTTATATGCCTTATTTAAGGATTTATTATGTATTTACTTTATTATCCTGGGAATAAATATAAATATTACATTTAAATTGGTTTTTACGTTGATAAAGTTCATCTTGTTTATATGGGATCAAGGCATGTTGAAGTACACTGATAAAAAACGCAGTAAATTCAAAGATTTCTATATTCTCCTAAAAGTATATATGACCATCATCTCATTTTATTTTAACTTTTATTTAAATAGTTTAATATTAAATTATGCAATGTAAGGAATATGCACATAAATATGCAGTTTTTAGAATACTGCTTCTTGGCTGATTATTTCTTCCAGTGCAGGACTTACCCGCCAGTTGACCGCTGCCATTTAGCCGCGCTTCGCAGGCGGCCCGAAGTGCATCGAAGTCCGGACCGCTCTCCGCCACACTTTCGGCGATGGAGGCGGCGTTGCTGCCACTCCCACTGAAGGTCGCGTTGGGGTTGCCGTTGCTGTTGCCAATCTGCTCGCTCATGGCTGCCTTCGACTGATGCACTGCGTCCGCTGAAATGTGGCAAATAAGTTTCGTTAGTCAATCAAATTGGTTTCTGAGCGCTCATAAATGCGGGCGCCATTGTGTGCCCGCCTCCCCATAAGTATTTTGCGTTTTACGGTCCATTTGGAAGCGAATTTAATTGGTTTTCCAACAGCTTGCTGGTGTTAAGGCCCCAGGATGCATACTGTTGCAGTGATTTCAACTGAATTATTTAGTCTGCAGTCATTGATTTTTTACATAGAGGTACGGGTTGCGTGAGTAACTTAATTGAACTTAAACAATTGCATCAGGTTTTAGGTAACAGAATTTGTGGCAGATATCTAAAAATTAGTGGTATTTTTCAATTAAAGAAAGAGTAACCAACCATTACAATTTTATCTCCAAAGTGGGAGCTTTAATTTGATCGTTATGCATAGTAAGTTTCGTCATTAAAAAATAATATTCAATGATCCGTGGATACCAGATCCTTCAATTCGTGAGTTAACACATAAACATTTATATCTATAAGTTATCAATAAGTATAGCAACTTCTAAGTATATCTATTAATATTTCCGAGCCTTAACTGCACTGTATGGTTCCTTAGCATACATATTTTATGATTTCTTTCCTTTGATTTCGAAATAATTTCCAAAGTCATGTATGTATTTGGCATGGCATTTCTTTAAAATCAAATAAATATTTACTTCTTTCTGTGTGCATATTTCTGTCAACTGCAATGAGAATCGCCTGCGTAGGTTGACAATGTTTTTGTGGACAGCAAATAGCAATAAGGTGTGTGCAAGTACTCACTCGTCGAGCACAAACAAATGTTTGTGCCGAGATGTTGCCGATGCACATGGCATTGCTCCTGGTACTGCTGTGCATTCAGGCGGAAACCGGCCATGTCCAGTCCAAATCGAAGATTTTCGATTCAGGATATTGGACGTTGAAAACGAAACGACAAATTGCTGGCATGTGGCAACCGAGAACTGTCAGGTGGCTTCCCCCCTTTCCATTTTGTAATCTTATCGTTTAGGCAAATTGCTGCCTGCACTTAAATTGCAAAGTGACAAGAGCAAAAACCACAAAGAGTGCCAGGAACGCAGAAAACTCTGCTTCAGAAGCGAACATCATAAAATCTGGGATTGCAAATTGGCTGTGCAGAAATGGGGGATTCCCCGAGGGTTGGGTAATGGCAAACTGAATGCAGTTTGTGTGCACAACACTTGTGAACGAGTGGCGTTTTATGACAACTCTCCGCCATGATTGCTCGGTGTTTGCTGCTCTGCGACTCTTGTTGTAATAATAATGCAAGTTTTATATTTATTACACGAATTACCCGAAATCGCATAACATCACTCAGGGCAACTCGCTGTTGTTGCCCTCGATTTTGTTAAGCTCATCTGCCAGCAATTTAATGCTTAAGCTGAGCAGACAAATTTGGTTATTAACTGGCCGTAGCCGTAAAAGTGGCGGGCTTGGGCCCTTACATTTTACGACTTCTCGGTACAAACTTGCCCATAAATCCCCGACATGGAACCTGAGCATCATCCATTGAATAAATAAGCGATTTGGTATTCAGGCGGGTTGGAAAATAGTTGGATGATAGATAAAAATCGGATAAATCTTCTAAAACTTTCAGCCAAAACAGTTTGTTGGAGACCCCGAGGGTTATACGAAATCCGTAAATCAAGGTTAAAGAGATTTTGTTCGATTGCAGGTGAAAAAGTAAAGAAGAATCCTTGCAAATCTTAATATATACGTAAAAGGATAAACAATATTTAGCTGAGGATTAAACGTGAATAAATTCTGTTAAAAAAGTTTCACAATAGTATTTGATTCCATTGGTAGAATCATATTAAAGGCTAAAAGTAAGCTCGAAAATACTATATATATATTTATTATGAGCTATTTCAATAAAGCATTTCTTTATAACCGATTGTTCAACAACAATTTCATTTTGTTGCAAATTCTGGTTTACTGATAGATCAAACTCGACGAAATCAAGCTGCTTGTGTGAATCGAAGTCAGAGATGGTGGTAGCATACTTTCTAGCGTGTCTGCTGAAATGTATCAGCTCGTTTTAATGTTCCTTCCTGGGGGTCGGAGGTAAGGCCCTTAACGCACCCAGGCCCCCCCCCCCCCCCCACCCTCCTATCCGCACACACCCCCCTTGATCAGCTAATAAAAATATTTTTACGACAACGCGCGAAACTCACGCAAAACGTTGGCAATAACAGAAATTAGCAATAAAAGCGTGTGGAAAAGTGCCGTAGGCGAAAAGTAGCGGAAAAACCTGGTCTATAGGGAGGAAAATGAGGCAAGGGCCGAGGAAAAGCAGATGCTTGCGTTAAACAAGCTTGACTTGACTTGACTTTGGCAGCCCTGGCATCTAATGCCCGCTGTCAGGGATCCGTAAATTGCATTTGATAAAAGCGAGCGGTGGTGAACTTCAATAAAAACGGGAAGAGCGGGGAAATGGGAAATTGCGGGGCGGTGCGGTTGGAAAAGCATAAAACTGGCAAATGTATTTCACTTTGTGCATGTGCGTTACATGTGTAGGGGCATCTATTTTAGCACTCAGCGGAGAAGTGTCGACCCTGACCACGCCCCTGCGGCCTTTCGCCCCTTTTCGGAAGAACGGCCATAGTGAAAAACCTTGTTCGCGAACTGTTTGCAAAACTGTTGTGTATTAAAAAACGTAGCCAAGCGAAATTGTGCCGTCTGCATCTGTCAAAATGTTTTCAATGGTTCGTTTGGTTTGGTTTGGTTTGGTCTCGGTTTTCCGTGTTGCACACACGGTCCACCCGACGTATGAGTAATGAAAATGTTTGTTCGCCGATTTCCAATTCGTTGGCTGTCAGTTGTGAATCGAGCCGCGCTCAGTGGAATGGAACCCAACTATTCCCGTGGACAGTGTATCTTCATTCCGCGCTCAGCGCATAACATCTTTTAGTTTTTGCAGCAGAAATTTATTAGGCGCATAAATCATACAACGATGTCTGCACCAGCTTTATATCGCCCACATGGCGAGATCGTTGCATGATTTATGAGGGGTTTTCCTTTAAATTTCGTTCGCTTTTTAAGCAAACAAAAGCATCAATTATTAAATGGGATGGTGGGCGGCAATTAATACCGCCCTGAAATGTAGCACAAAAGAAAATAATCGAGTGTGGAATAAATCAAATGCTTTCTGCTTAAAGAGATTGTGTTAAAAGCCCAACATTTGCACAGAATTGTATATTTTATGGAGTGTTTTTCGAGGGTGAGGACTGGCAGAACGGGCTTTTAAATTGCTTAAATAGCGTTTCGCCTAAAACAACATTCTTCCTGTTGCGACAGCCGTGCCAGAAACGTTTTAGCCTTGGCCCGTACAGTGGCATTCCATTTGGATTTGGCCGGATTGGTATTGATGCACTGAATCGTTTTCCGTTTTCCAGCACTTTTGTTGCAAATGGAATGACAGCGCATAAAGGCAATTTATGAGTTTCCAATTTCGCCAGCTCCTGTGGACTTCAGCCGGGGATTATAAGTAAAGTCCCTTTTATAGAGCAGAAATTTTATTTGCTCTTAACCGTGGCCAATTGAGCTTGAATGACTTAAGGATCAAATGAAATATCAATTAATTTATTTAATGCCTCTATATGAGGCCGCTGAAAGAAAAAAACCGTGTAGATTTTAATATGCAGGGAAAATGTAAAAAATCTCTTGCTTACTATCCTCGATGTATTCGCTTGATAGCCATCCAATAATGTCAGACTCTCGTCCCGCCCGAGAAAGGAATTTATTCAGAAAGGAATGGAAATCATCGTGTCTCGACTGACAGATACATTCTGCTTAAGCTGCCCATTCAAATCGCATTTTGTCATCTTGTACGCTTCACCAGCCGCAGTGTCCGGGGAATGTATCCCTTCCCAGGACCTTTTGTCGGGCATAATAATGCCAACTGACAGCTGCCAGGGGTGCGATTTGCGAGCGTGCTGGCTGATTTATTTAGCGCTGCACTCGGCAGCGAGGAAAGTGGCTCATATTTCAAATAAATATAAAGTGTAAATACGGAATCGCTCAACAGGCGCCGAGATCCGACGAAAGGGGCCGCACAGGGACACTACTTTCACCGCCGGCCGGATGTATCTGTTAACCGGGGATTATGCTGGTTGGGCGGCGTCAAATAGCTGGAGAGGGCGATAAAAACGTTGCCGGAGATTACGAGTACAAGCGATTTATATATTTTCCACACACACTTGCCCGCTTGGCTCCGGACTCAAAACCGGCGAGCGTGGAGCGTGAAAGCCGAGCCCTAATGGAATGGAATAATTTATAAAACTGGTCCGAAAAGACTGGCCGGCAATGAATTAAAGAAAGATGAGGCTTTAAGCCAGTGAGCCAGCGTGCCGGCCAGAAGGGAGTTTCCACGGACCGGCGCAAAGTGCATTTGTGCCACATTCTTGCTTTGTGAGTGGCGTTTTCCCGCTTCCTTTGATCTCCCCCTGGACGACCTTTGTCCTGGTTCCTCGCTTTCCGCTGGTCTGGGATAGAGGTGGTTTTCTCTGGGCCCTGAAATGAAATACGTGCCACACGTGCTAACTGCCTTGTTCTCGCTTCCTCGCAGCAACAATTGCACAATTTGTTCGCGCTCAAAATTTGCATATGTCTAAGCCGGGGAAGGTGTGGGACCTAAAATGGACTTTGTTTGCCGTCTGTTCTTTGCTCTTTCACAAATGTCTTGCGGTCTGCTCAAAAGTGTTCAACACACCCCATAAACAAGTACACTTCTGGCCGGAAAAATAGCTTTAAAGATATTGTATCTTTATTTTCAAGTCCAAGATAAGATTCAGCTTGTTAGGAAAGGTTTTCCAGAAATGTCATTTCACTTTCACCTTTCAATTTACAAATATTTTTACATACGGTTTGTGTACGTTTTCGTAACTTATTATGAAAAGACTTATTGTAATAATACTATAGGTTTTTTTTTATTTCTTAATTGTTAAGCCAGACGTAAGTGTGCTTCGTGCTGTTCTGCGTTTTTCAGTTAGTCAATTTTTAAATTCAAATCTTGAAGTGTTTGTTGTTTGATAATTTCATTTTCGTAAACTGATTACCATACCTTAAAAAGATTCCATTTTACTGATCACATCTCGAAAATCCTCAAAGAAGTGCTATTCCTTTGAATACAACTGTTCATTCAAATATACCATCTTAACGACAAGAAAGCAGCTGCTCAAAGGCACATTGCATGTGCCGTATCCTTTTCAAAGTGTGACAGTCCTGGCAACAAGCAGGACCCCATTCCCCAGCTTTTGTTTAACTTTGTCATTTGGGCAAAGCCAGTGAGAAAATTCTTACTTTAACTGCGCTTATTTGTTGGGCTGCTTATGTACTTTGATTTCAACAACTTTTCCTCGAGAATAAATGTACTTTCCCCTCTTTTTCGCGGCTCAAGTGCACATTTCTTTCATTATACCCGTTACTCGTAGAGTAAAAGGGTATACTAGATTCGTCGGAAAGTATGTAACAGGCAGAAGGAAGCGTTTCCGACCCCATAAAGTATATATATTCTTGATCAGGATCACTAGCCGAGTCGATCTAGCCATGTCCGTCTGTCCGTCTGTCCGTCTGTCCGTCTGTCCGTCTGTCCGTCTGTCCGTCTGTCTGTCCGGATGAACGCTGAGATCTCGGAAACTATGGGAGCTAGGCTATTGAGATTTGGCGTGCAGATTCCTGAGCTTCCTACGCAGCGCAAGTTTGTTTCAGTAGACTGCCACGCCCACTCTAACGCCCACAAACCGCCCAAAACTGTGGCTCCTACAGTTTTGATGCTAGATAGAAAATTTTAACTGAAATGTAATGTTCTCATCAATACCTATCGATTGACCCAAAAAAAAATTTGCCACGCCCACTTTAACGCCCACAAACCGCAAAACCCTGTGACGCCCACAATTTTCATGCTAGATAAAAAATTTTAACTGAAATGTATTGGTCTCGTCAATACCTATCGATTGATCCAAAAAAAAATTTGCCACGCCCACTTTAACGCCCACAAACCGCAAAACCCTGTGACGCCCACAATTTTCATGCTAGATAAAAAATTTTAACTGAAATGTATTGGTCTCGTCAATACCTATCGATTGATCCAAAAAAAAATTTGCCACGCCCACTCTAACGCCCATAACGCTTAAATCTGTATACCGCCGGTAGGTGGCGCATTTTAATCTCGCTTTGCTGCTTGCATATCTCCATTTAGCTGAGTAACGGGTATCTGATAGTCGAGGTACTCGACTATAGCGTTCTCCCTTGTTTTGTTATTGTTTGGCCAACTTTTTGTGAGCTGGAAATTTGTTTTTCGGGTGGCTCTTATAATAATTCCAGTCGAGGCGTGTTCATCTTAAAATTTGATTATTTCTTTGCCGTTGCTAGGACGGAGATTTTCGACAAAGACTTTGTAGTCCAATTGAAATAAGAAGAGGACAAAATGGTTAAAGTGGTTTACTTAAATTCAAACAGAAACCAAACGACTTCTAGTGATCTTGAGGTCGTCTTAAAAGCATTGAAGAACTGAAAACAAATGTAAGCAGCAAGTATTACTAGGTCGGAGTTTAATATTCATTTCCAAGTTATAGCATTTTTTGTTATATCTTCCAAGACAGAGTATTAATTTATTTGTATTCACGGGAAGATTTGGGCGTATTAAGCTGCCATTATTTCTTATTCACAATCCAAGCAACAGTTCACAATTAATTTGATTTCACTACAATGCCATCCTAAACTAGACCCCAAAATTAGGGTTTTCCGAGCACGAAGCCAAGATAATTATTTGGCCAGCTCACGCACTTGCGCTTCCTGCAAAAACTCAATTCATATCAATAACATTATTTTGTGGCTGGCCTTTATTTTCCGTTCGCCCAGCCAGGACCTCTTTCTCTTCTTCTTTCGGCCCCCAATTTTGGCAACACAAATTGGTGTAGGCAGTATTCTCGTTGGATACCCAAACTCACGACCTCGCCGCACTTTTCACTTTTCATATCAGCAATTTTCTGCACGTCTCGTTGAGTTTTGTTTAAATGTGTTTACAATTGACTACACCCGGGTAAAGAAAACCCGTCGAAACCCCGTTTCTGGGGAAAGGTGGAGGGGCCAAAGCCATTGTCAGCCGCCCAAGTCGGATTGTTTTGTCCTCGTCACCTCCATTTCAAAGCCACGCCCTGCCCCCAAAAAGCTTCCCCTCTGGCAGTCAGCTAATGTCAATTGGGAAGGCAGTTTGATTTTCATATTTCATTCCATTTGCAATTTGCGTTGCCTTAGACAATTGTTGCTCTATTCATATGGAAATTCACATTCGCCGGCTAAGCTTCTCCAGAAGCGACTGTTATTGTTAATATTTTGAGGCTGTCTCTTAAGCTTTTATATTTTCTTATTTCTTTCGGAAATAAATTTTTATTTTGATTTTTCTTGAAGCATAGAGGATATATTGTATTTACCAATGATTTTAAGTAGTATTCTAATCTATTAAATGGTTTAGAGAGATCTGTATATTAAACTATTTTTGTTAAACTGTAGTGTAAGTCAAAGTTTTTCATAACACAACTAATATGAGTTTATTTACGCAGTTTCAGTTTGTTCGGTACGAAAGTTTCAAGCGTTTAAAGCTTTATTTATGCGGACAGAGCACAAAATTTGCATATTGTTTGTTCGTTTCTTTTTTTGTTATTATTATTATTTATTTTTTTGTAGCTTCATTTAATAATAAATTATTTGATTTCAGCTTCAAAGGAATATCGTTTATGGAAACAATGTTTAATATCTAATAAATCCTATTTAGTTGTATATTTCAGCTTTGTTTATACAATGTATTATTATTTTGAAAAATATAAAAAAGTCCTCACTAATGGATTTATGTTTTCTAATTATAATCGTTTCGCTTCTAGAGTTGTGGCGGAATTTTTATTAATGTATTCATATTTATTCTGCTGTTATCTCTACTCACTAAGTTATCTTTTTTTAATTTATTGGAACTACTCTTATTTCCGCCTTCTTTATGTTGCCTTGACCTACTTGTGTTGCTGTGACTTCTGATTCAGCTGGATTTTCTTTGTAGCTGCTGATGTTTCAACTGTTGCTCTTTGTGGAATGCTACCCAGAGGGACTTTGTGTAATTGTCAGTGGTTGACCCTCCTCCGCCACTCCCTGCTGCATGCATAATGGAGGAACAATAGTCGTCAGTCGAGGTTCAATAACTCCGGCTGATGCGAGAATGTCCGGGGCAGCGGAGGCTTTTGTGCTCGAGCTGCTTTCGATTTCACAAAGTTTGTGCCTAATTTTGCATATGACCCAGACAAAGGAAAAGTTTGGTTAGGACTCTTGGGTGCCCTAGTGGAATTTGCTCGTGATTTATTGCCATTTGTAACTGCCATGCAATTGGTTTCGAATTTGAAAACACTTAGAGTGTTTAAAGTCAAAGTAAACCGATCCGGAAACAAAGTTGCCAACATAATTTGTTTTGCAGGCCAAACTTTTTAATTAAATCGAAAAGTTCTGTGTGAAGTGGTCAGTGCTGGTCTAAGGTAAACTAGGGATTCGGGCCGAATCTAATCTGTATCAATAACAAGCGGCAAAATGCGTCACCCGGAGATACGACTAGCCGCCCAAGTATTTGGTGGAATCAAAAATTAATTAAATGTATCTTTCGCCGATGGCGCGTGCTAAGTCTGAGTTTGCTAGGTTCGACCATTCATAGCACTTGTTGCGCTATCTCTTCGAGGTCGGATCATAAACTTTTCCGACAGCTGGGAACTTTTGTTTACTGACTTTTTGTTAATGAAACCAAGCGAAGATACTGCTAACGAGGGAGCAGAACTTGTTGGCTTAATTAATTCAGTTGTAGTGTAATTTTTCTGGCCTGAGCTCCTGCGCCTCTGGTATTTAATTAGGCTTCCGATGACAACGGCATGAGCATGAGCATAAATCTGCGTGCCAAACAAATGAGTTCGTTTGTGAACCTCCAGCACAAATGTATCTGCCAGATACAATCACAATTCCATTACAAGCCAGTCAAGCGTGCGTGTGTGTGGGTGTGTGCGCACTGGCCAACAACTCTTGGCCACATTGTGTGCTCGGCATTAAGTGCTTATCTGATTTGCCTTCTCGCCCACGAGACAAGACCGAAACCAAAAGCAAAGCCGAGTTGCAGCCGCAAGCCATGTCAAAGGAACTTTGGGCTTTGAACCTTTCGCAGTGCGTTATCGAAAACTGTTTTGATTGCACGCCTCGGAGCCAATTAAAGCGATGTTGCCAATTTATCGCAGTTGCCCAGCGGAGCAACTGGACGGCCAGAGACTGTCGGATAATTCAATAAACCTTGCCAGATTTATCTCCCAGGGTGACTTTGTCCCCAGCCGAAAATCTCAGCTCTTGTGGATTCGAGGAAGACGTCTGCTCCTGCTCCTCTCTGTGTTTATGCATTTAGCAAATTATGGGCATTATGGCACATGTTTAACCAGATTCCCCCTGCTTGGCATATGCTGAATGAGTGGCATGCAGATGAAGCACAGAAAGAAACAATGTGTTTTACTACAGCAAAAAGGTCTTACTTTTAAAAGAAAACAATTTGATAAGGTTGAACTTAACAACAACCAATTTTTAAGACTTTTGGAAACAATAATATAAAAGCTTGGCTACTCCTATTTATGGGATAGAATTCTTGAAAGAATTATATATTATATTATAGTGAATTGTTGGCAAGGAAGTAATCGCCCATATATCTTACCAATGAACTAACTCTTGGCTTAGCGAATCATTTTACTTAGTTTTGCAACTTTTTTTTGTGTGTAGTCTTTACGATCCCGCCACCCCGATAAGCAATGAAGCCCGGGTGCTGTATTCTCCTCCAACCAGCTCAGTATAATTTTCCATATTTCATGCTGCATGCAACAATGAATGCCAAGTGGGTTAAACGAATGCAACATTCGCCCGCATGCAGAATAATTCAGATTGGTTATAGCAGCAAGAAACTTCCTGCGTTGCAGAATTCACCATAGCTTTTACTTAATTAAATTCTCCTGTTTCTGATTATAGTTTGCTCGGTAAATGTTCTTTCATTTTATTGGAATATAAGTAGGGTATTCTAAACTCAGTATGGATTTATTGACTACTATTTTTTATTCAAACTTTTTGATTTAATGCCTTATTTTGTGAGTCTTTTATAAACACTTCGAAATTAGTTAACAAGATTTACGACCACGAGTACCTTAACAAATTAATAACTTATGCTTGGGCTAATAATGAGATAATGACACCAAATTATTGGCTTAGAGAGTTATTTACGAGCTATGTTATAAGAAGAGGAATATTTAATGGCACCATAAAACCGCTGCTTTAAACAAATGGCTTGTAGTCAATTATACTCCACTTTGAGTAAATGCCTAGACCTTGGCGCTCTTAGCACACTTCACACTCAATTTAACCCAGGAGAGGATGGCCAAGAAGGTGCTCCAGCTCCGCCTGGGAAAAGAAAATCCTAAGTGAAAGGAGCAGGAAAATTCAGCCCCTCGGCAGCCGTGTCAAAGGGAAATGTCGAAATGAATTTTCAGACAGTGAATTATGTTTTCCTTGGCCACACTCCTTGCTTCCCCCGCCGTTTTTTGTGTATTTTGTGCCAAGGGGCGGCATCTTAATTACCTGCAATTTCGTGGCCGCAAAGCGCGCACAGAAAAAGGCAACAAAAGGTTTGAAATGTGTGGGCGGGGCTGGGGTTTCCACCAAAAAGGACGCTCCTTCAATAGAGCGTTTTAATTTCAATGGGTTATTATGGCCGTGGGACCGTCGACTGTCGAAAAAGGATATGCTTAATGTATGGATTTTGTTTGCCAACTCTTTGTGCTTCGTCTCCTTTTTTCGAGCTCGTCTTTGGAAACTCAAGCTATAGATACAACACGCCATAACTTAGCATAAATTACGCGGACGTGCCGGAGGGGGCGGCATAATTGCTGTTTATGCATACTTAATCAACTGACCAAAGTCGAAACGCAAAGGATTTAATGACGGGCTGAAACTCCGGGCTCCGCTGATTGGATCAGCTGGCTGGAAGAACAAAAGCGGAATTATGTCGGAGCACGCAGCCCGCAAAACTTCAATTAGTTTCTGGTTTAAGTTTCAGCCCCCGACTGATTGGTTCCACTGGTAGCCGAGGACATCGATGGCCACATCCCCGATCCTGATGGACTGGGGAAACGACACTTGCTGCCAATCCATCTGCCACTCACTCGAGACAGCCGTGCGAAGATGGACACTTGTTAAAACAATCCTGCGTAGGAGGTGGAGGTGATGTAAAGCTGCACAAGAAAAAACCTGACGATCAAAGATTTATTTTTATCACATTTCTGCATGATCTAGTAATATAATTTGCGATTATTAAATAACAAATACCTTATAAATAAAGATTATTAATTCGTTTACTATTATTAAATTTTATGTTTTTATTTAATATGCTAGTTATTGGCTTGGAAAATTAAATGCACCCACAGACGGAGTAACGTCATAATTATTTTCCAATACTCAAAATGTGCATGCACTCAATGTTTATATCGAGTATATATTTAACTGCTCGTATCATATTCCACAATGCTATTTCGTTCTATGTGGCTAGCTAAAATTGGGCTGTGGCAATGCCCCTCGGGTGTATTTATGAAACATTTTGCATTATTTATACCACTCTGGAACTCATTAGCCGGGATTTAGCAGAGGTCGAGCAGTGGGAACAGCCTTAAAGCCTTCGCCAGAGCACATTAAGAGCAGCTGACCTTTGACCGACTTAATCCGCAGCTCACTACAGCTCGCCAGCTCAGTGGCACTTGACTGCTGGAATCCGTTCGCAGCACACTCGAGCAGATCCTGTCGCATGAAAGAGGGCTCTAATTGAAAGGGAATCTCCTGTAAATGTGTCCCTAATTAATGTTGCAACATTTGTTGCTAAAAGTTTCGACTTTTGTTCCCCGAAAACAAGTAATTAGAGGGCCAGCTGCTGGCGGTTTGGCCATTAAACAACCCAATAAACAAGCTAATGAACATCAAATGGGAAATGTAACACGAAAAACTCGAGACCAACAAAGGCGACAATTTGGCAGTGGACTCTTGGCCACAACTCGGTTCCTCTTCTCACACTTTTCCCTCCTGCATCTTTAATTAAGTTATGCGCACTTTTTAATTGCTCATCGCAAACGGATCCGACCCAGAATTGTGAGGGCGGATGGCGAGTGGGTGTTCCCTCATGCTAATGCAATTTTCATGTTGCATGTTGCATATAAGAGCAGCCAACGCAACGCCAAGTGAAATGTGCTTATTTATGCCATGTGACGCCCGTCTTGCATTTGGAACCTTGCCACATGTGCGTCGTCGCATAAATATTACGCATACGCAACATTGCCGGCAGGTTGGCCGCAGCCGCTAACCTGGTTTACCCAGACAAAGCAGGGGGCCAACTTATGATTAGAATTGCATTAGGGCCCTGCATTTGCCTTTGTGGGCATACAAAAGTTTCGACCCGAAAGAGGCGGAGTTTGATATTGATAAAATGTGTCTGAAAGGGATTTTACACTCCGTTTTTGCGCGTGTCTAGGTTTTTTAATAATAAATCAATTACATAAAATCCATATCTTTACTGACTGTTATTATCTTATCGCTGTTTTGAGTTAATTATGTTACTCATGTTTCGCGCTGGCTTTCCCAAATCAATCTAAGTACATCTGGTGGGCCCATAAATTGTATTTAAAAAATATTCCGTAGGGGATAGCAATCTCTTTTCCTTTGAAAATGGTTTCTATAATTTTATTATTAAATGGAAGTGCAGTTTATCTCAAATGTAAATGAAAATTTCTTGGTATTGTATTAAAATGGAATAACATACAATTTTGCATTCCCCGATTTGTTAAATAATTAACTGGAATAGTTCAGATAAAATCAGAAGCTAATTTACCTAATGTTGTTTAATTAAAAGAAATAAAATTAAAGGTATAAATTATATGCAAGGAAAATAAAACGCTATCTATTAAATTTTTTTTTAAATAGTACTTTAACACAGAAGTTAAAGTCAATCCTTTGCTACGTAAAACAATGTGGATATCAGTTGCTTCTGCACCCATTTGTCAGCTTGTAACTGAACCGTGCTTCAAACAGTTTAAAACTTTTCAGTTAGTGAAAAGTTTTGATTCCGCCCACAAATTCCCACGTAAATCGGCACAGTTTGTCAATGTGTCAGCGCAACACTCCCCGAAAATTGTTTTAATTGAAATTACCGATGCCACGCTATTTCAATGGGGCCTGTGGCAGAGTCGCTGCTTTCTGGAGACGTGCCCAGAGGCTTCCATTCAAAGTGAAAATTTAATGACAATTTGATTTGCAGCTGTCAACACTTTTGGCCAAGATGCCAAGAAGCCAAGTGCCAATTTGACAGGCGACTTCCGGCGCACTTGCTGGTGATGTGATGTGTCAAAAGCGGGCGCGTTAACCAATATATTCTGTGGGCTCAGAAGTGTCTGGGCCGTTAATGGCAACAAGTGTCTGACAAGGGCCTGAGCATGAGCTTGGCAATTTGCGCCTGATTTATGGCTGCAGCCGGCAGAGGAGCCCGCCGCGTTATCTAAAGAGCATATCGATGTTCGCCGCTCGCGATGCTGCAAATCATATTCAAAAGCGGGCCGAATCGGAAGTGGCCACCAGGCAGCAAGCCGCCAACAGGTGTCCCTGGCCACGTTCGTGGCTGCTAGTTTACGGCCAACTGCGGGGTTCTCGAGCCAAGCCCACGCTGCAATTGATTAATGTCAGTGCTGCAAATTAAGCTGAACACACGATGCCCCTTGACTTGGCTGTTTAACAGAGACAGGGCGACACACGTGTAAGCCACCTGGGTGGATGCGACTGGATGCGGATGTGTGTGATGCTTCATTAGGGCCGACAGCGGCACAAAGAAGCTCCTGCCAGCTGGTGGCTCTGTGGTGACGTGAACTGTCACCGGCAGAAGGAGCTGGGGGAGCCGAGGAACCCAGGAAGCAGACAAAAGCCAGCAGGTGGGCCAAAAACTACGGCCTGTCATCAGCAGCCAGCCAGTGAGGCAGAGACCGCAGAGCGAAACTATTTTCCCCACTCGAACTGCGACTGGCTAAGGCCGCTGGAAAAGCTGCTCCAATAATTCCTACAGCTAACGATCTTTGTTACGGGGCCCACGACTAAATGCCGGCGCAAGAATGCAAGCCGAGCCTTATCGCTGTGCACTGAGGAAATTTTTAATGATCTAGACAGACAGGGGATAAACGTACCTGAAGATAGTCTCTGATTTTGTGAATCATATTATTATGACATGACCATTAAATTGATTTCTTTTCTATTTATTTTCCGATGACCGCATTAGATGTAATAGTACGATCTGCCCCTTCCTTCAATCTGACTTACACATTTATATATTAAATGCAATATAAAGAAGACTTTTGGCCAATGTTCAGACAGGTAGTTCTAGAACTGAAAGTCTAGATTGCGTGGAAACTGACTGATGGATGTACGGATTGACCGACGGACTGACAAACGGACTGATGGCTAGATCGACAAGGCTGCTGATGCTGATCATGAATATATAGGGTAGGAATGCCCACATCACTGCGTTGTAAGATATTTTAAGATATATTATTTAAGAGTAGTACCTTTTTTAGTAAAATACGGTTAAATGTTGCATTTTTTTAAATGCTGGTAAAATGTGGGTACTGTTTTAAAGATAAAAACACCCAATATGTAATGCTAATTACTGAATAAAACAGTCTTTAATTAAGAGTAAAATTACGTTAGTGGGATCTTGATTGTAAACACGACATTAAATACTGGCCGTTAGCAAATCGTTATGTTAAATGTGTAAGTAAGCACTGAATTTGATATAAAATAACTAATTAAGAACGTGAACTCTCCAATTTAGATGCCTATTTTGCGGCAGTGTGTGGGGGAAATCACGATTCTTCCTGCAGACGGGGACCCAGGAATGGTCATGACAACGAGGCCCGGCTCTCTGGCTATCTGGGTATCTGGCTATGTGGCATCAGCAGATGCTGCTCCACTGCTGGCCGCTTTGAGATGTTTAGCCAGCAGACAAATAAGTTGATGTTGATTGTTTTTGCCTGACTGCGGCACGTAAACGATACTGACAGTCCATGGGCCGGGATCCATCTGGCCAGGCGAAACTTAATTTCTACATTTGCGGCAGATAAAGCGCAGAGTGGGTAAACTGGTAGCCGCACAGTGGGCCCAGTCGGCTGATTCGGCAGTCGGCCAAGACGCGGAGCACGCATCTCTTCCATTAGACGCTTTTAGAGATTGTTAAATTCCAATTAACAACTTTTTCTGCCAGTTGGCCCGCCGATTGCCAGGGCATCCCGGCCCAGCTGCCTTTTAAGGCCACTCCAGCTCCAGGTTCCCTGGTTCCCTGGCTCCCTGGTTCCCTGGGAGCGAGAACAAGTTGTTTTGGCCAACGTTAATTGAACCCGCACACACTGGGCCATGTATGTATGTTGGCAAGTGTCGTCGCATAAGCTGCGTAGTTTGTTTGTTTTGGCCGGCATTTGCGCCGTGAGTCACGTTGCCGCGATGTTCCTGCATTGTAATGCTTTATGGGTCCCATAACCATTTATTTTAATTTTCCTGCATTTGCCTGCGGACAGAATGGCCTTAACAATGACGTTGGCCGTGCGATCTCATCATCGTTTGATCATCGTGCCCACTTCGAATCTGGCCGCACGCGGGGTAATGAAAATTAATTGAAAAATTGATTGAAATTGTGCACTGAGCAGTTCAATCAGCGCTAGCCTTTTGTTATTGTTAAGACCTGTCTGCCTTCTTTTTTCCTTTTTCGCGGTGGCAAAAGCTCGTGCGGTGGAAAATTGCGATTCCAGTGCTCGCTGAACCCGAAATAGCTAAAATGTGCAATTAATTTGAAAAATTCTTAATATGATAAACACTGATGATGCCCAAATCCACATCCGACTGCCTGTTGTGTAACCATGCTGCTGAAATTTTAGGACAGCAAATTAATTTGGCAGCCGCCAAATAGGATGTATCAATCAATGGGAAAAAGCCACAATTGATGGGAAATTGATAACAAATAGGGGAACCGGAATTGGCCAATATTTGAGGGAGCTGAGAGCTTCGGCACACATTATTTGATTTTGATGTTGTTTACATGAACGTGTACATCACACAAATCATTCATAAATCGCTTTCAATAAACAGCAGGAATAAAATCGTTGACTGGGAAAAAACAGCGTAATACCTACTTATTTGGTCGAAGTGGTGATGATTTGAAAACGCTCTTTAATGGCTAAATAAATAAGTTGGTCTAAATGGCTGCTTTTATTGGGCAAAAGAATGTTAATGTCTTGTGCGGATTAACACGAGTTATATTTAGAAAAGTGTTCAACTTTGTTTATTTATTTTTTCTTTTATGATGTCTTTCTAACGTTTCTGATCAAAATTCTGTAACCATAATAAGATAATTGAATAATAATTGTAGATTTGGCCATTAGATTAATACAATTTGGCTTTGTTGCTCAGTTTAATGGTTTTTTAATTGCCTGCACCTTTTTCGTTTGCTTGAACTAACGGCAGCAACAAATAAATTGTTTATGGTATTTAAATAACACACTTAAGGGGCATTCGAAGTCATTACTTTTGCCTTATCTGTTTTCGGTTCTGGTGCCAGCGATTTCAGTATTTGCTCTAGTAGAAAAAGATACTTCCTGAATTACTAGCTGAAGAGCAGTGATTTATTTCTCTGGAGAGTCATCCATTCACTGGAAGCTCACAAATGCAGCAGACTACTATAAACTCGTATATTATCTCTGACAATATTTACTCATTAGCCGCTGCATTTCGCTCACGTGGACATAAACAAAGCAACGAACAAAAACTAAAAAGAGCAAAACGGTAGAAAGAATAATCTATTTTGTAAATGCATTTTCTGGTCCGAAATATTCCCTGCAATGTTCCCGGCTAAGAGATAGCGCTTCGCCAGAATTTATTGTTTAAAGTAAAAGCTAATGCAAACCCACGCCACCGTTGAATCGTGTATACTATGTATGTAGTCTATGTATCTTGGAACAGTATCTATGACATCTACGCTGCATTCCGGGCGCCACGTAAACGCCTAATGGCAAACGGCTAACAGCAAATAGCGAATTCAGCCGGTGGCAAATTGTTTGCTTTTGGCCGCCAGGCTCAACTTGTTACAGAGACAAATGACGGCAGATATATCATGATCATCGCACAATAATGATAGTGTCGCGTCGTGCTGTGAAATCATCGTCGATTTGCAGACCGGCGATTGCAGATTGCCGACTGTGCGCCCAACAATTAAAGACATTTCGGCCAGATCGCAAGATTTATGGCCTTACAACGTGCGTCAGCATGGAGCTGGAAATCAAAATTCAAACGGACGAAGAGAAATGCTGCTCCATTGATTTATGCAGCTGTGCCCGGATTTGATAGCCAAACAAAAGTCAATTCACACGCTGAACAGAAGGGCCCAAGCCAAATCCTTTGAGCGTTTTTCCCCAATCAAGCATTTGCATAATGGCCACGCATAGGGAGCATATCTTAAACATTTCATTCATTCTTTGAGCCAAGTTCTGAGGACTTCATACAAAAGAGTCAGAAACGCATAATCCGGTTTTCACTTTCACATTTCTATCCTTAACAAAAAACTACACAACAACTTTAGAAGGGGTACGTTTACAAAATGTTTTCAAATGAATTATTATTAAATTCAAAATAAGTAACGTTCAATTAGGAAAAACACAACTATTTAGTCCTTTTAAATAAAATCATCTTTGAGCTTAATTAAATATACAAGTGTGGGACCAACAACTTTAAAAGGGGTAAGTTTACAAAAATGTTAGAAATAAATTATTATTAAATTCAAAATAAGTAACGTTCAATTAAGAAAAAGCACAACTATTTAGTCCTGTTAAATAGTATCATCTTTGAACTTAATTAAATATTCAGGTCTTGGGCCCAAATTAAATTCCCTTTAAAATATAATATAAATCGTTACTTCAGAGAAAAATGCACTGCAAAAGTTTCGACATAACTCTCGATAAGTTGTAACTGGTAAATTCCCTTTAACTATAGAAGGGATTCCCAAAAGCCAAGAAAATGTGCATAGCCAGTCCAATATAGTTGTATTAAAAACGGGGGAAAATCCAAAGGGAAATAGTCCCTTGAAAGTGTACGCCGGAACACACAGGCCTCATAATTTCCGGTCCCCAGCAGCGGCATGTGTGCGTTTTGAAATATTTCTCCATTGTGAGTAGGCTTACCGTGGAGGAGGAGGCTGGCACAAGGAATTCCTCCTAGGCAGCCCGCCGCATATCCTGCGGCGATGCAGTGCTCGGCTCCCGACTTTCCTGGCTTTTCTCCCAGGCCAGGATCCCGCTGCAGCCAGGCGGCGCTCGTTGACGTTGTCAGCAGTTAATTGAATTAGTTGTTAATTTATGGCTATGTTTTCACTGGGAATTTTGTGAATGTGCGCGGGAGCGGATCCCTAGGAATGAAAAGGAGGAGCGGGCTATGCCAAGGACTCCGACTCGCTTTTGTGACACCGGCGGCGTCGGAGACTGGGACTTGACTTGATTAAACGCCTGCCACTTAAATTGGCTTTTAAGCGACGCACTCGGGCACTCACACCTCGCGGCAACCGATGACAATGGGTTCGGGGAAATAATAAAGGAATAAGTAGAGCACACACTTTTCAATGGCAGGGGCTAAACTTTTATTGTACACCCATTTGGGCTTAATGAGCGAATCGCGCACTCCGTTCGAAAATGGCTTTGAAAATGGTTTCGAAACCGGCTCGGATGCGCGAGGAGCGTTCCGAATACGCGGCAGTTGGACGGCAACTGAAATCCGCATGCCACACGGCTCGCAGCCGGCGTGGCTGCTGCTGCGGCAACATGTTGCTGCGGGCGACCCATCGGCAACATTGCGAGTTGCTGCTCGCCTCTTATCACTGCACTGTGGTCAAAAAGCTCTATATATTGCGTATAAAAAGAGGCCATACAACAATAACTATCTGAAGTTTGCCAGTTAAACACACTTGTCTAAAGGGAAAAACGGATTCTTTAACCAATTTTCAAAGATCATGAAAACATTATATTTTACAGGACATTTTTAACAAAAATAGATAGTGGTCGTTATTGATCAACAATTATTTGCTATTTTAACTTAAGAGACTTATAAATTAAGGAACGGGATATGTGTTTATTTACTATTACTTTATCCTGTCAAAAGTTTATTTACTTACGATTAATCTGGCAGTACTTTTATTTGTATCTAATCATTACAATTTAAATTTCTTCCGTGCGAAAATGATTCCTTCCATAGTGCAAGACTTTTCCGAGCTTTGGCAGAGCTTTCAGCTGCGACGAACGGCTGCAGATTGGGCACTGGGCTCTTTTGTTGCCCGCAACTTGTTGTGTGTCTCTGAAGAGGCTGATAAGAAGAATTGCTCCAAATCAACCGAATTTAAATGCGGCTTTATTGGACTCTGCCGCCCATTATTATTTTGAGTTGGCGCCGCTCATAAAACCCGAGTTTAATTGTCGCTATTAATCAATATAAGCAAATTTCTAATTTTAACTCAAATTATCAGTAGTCAACATTTTTGAAAAGGGGAACGGCTTTAGAGTAAACTTGCTGTAAACACTTGTTGATAGTCCAAGAGGAAATAGGTTTTCGAAAGCACCATTATACAAAGAAAGAACGTTTGGGTGCTGTCTTTGCTAATCTTACAAAAGGATAAAAGTACTTTCTCCAATATTTCCCAAGCCAAGCTTTTGGAAAGTTTACAGAATCCCAGCAGTTCACTAAATTCACAAACATCCTGCTTTTTAAAAACCTCTCTAACTTGACGGTTGGTTTTTAAGCAGCGTACGTTTCACCGCATATAACTTGCAGGCGTTAAGATATAAAGTTTGAGATTGGAATCTAATAAATATGGGAACCACTTGATAGATTGTCTCACACGCTGTTTGAACACCTAGATACGCTGGCTTCTTGAGATAATATATCGCTTGTCTGGTAATTGTCACAGACAAATGTTGACACTAGGGCTGTTCTGATAAGTCCGCAATTATCTGTAATTGATATGGCAAGCTTTGGGAATAGAAAACGAAAGCCCCAAAGTCCCAAATCATTGTATGTGCCAAATAAGTTCCCCAGGCGGATCTCTTTGAATTCCCTCTGCTAATGCTTAAGCAAACATGTGCAAGTCTTTCGTTTTAAGCTCTTTTTAATTCCAACTATTTGTTTAGTTTACATTTTCAAAGAAGTTTTAACCGCTTAGGACACAACGTAGGTGAAAGCAAAACCAGCCTCATTCTGCCGGTAGATGTCGTCGCTGTTGAAGAGAACCATCAAAGGACCGGGATTGTTGCCTAAATAAGAGAAAGGTGGTAAAATAATACACTTGTAGATATATAGTTGTGTTCTTAAAAATTATTCAACATGTAAGTGCTTGCAAGGATGTCGCCTAAACAAATATAGTTTAAATTAAGTTATAAAGTATTTTAGTTGGGAATACTACTGTATTAATAATTATTGTAATTTCTTGTGACTAGCTTTGAATAGCAGTTTGTGTAAAGTTTTCACTCTATGCAAAAACTAAAACAAAGAGAAAACGTTAGTAGAGGGCCTTGACTATCAGATACCCGTTACTTAGCTGGAAAAAAACGCCACCTATCGTTAATTCCCATCAGCTGTTTACGAGATTTTATTAACACGCCACATAAATTAAAACCTAGGTGGCGCTGGAGAAAATTCGTAAGCAGCCGAATTTTTAAAATTTCTCAGAAATTAAAAGAATTAAGCGTTGCCACTGGGAAATTAAAAGAATCAAGCGTTGCCAGACCAAAAAATATGGCTCATGTTCATGAAGAGGAAGAACACCTTGGCGCCTTTATTCAAAAATATTAAATTTTTGTAAAAAAAAAAAAAAAAAAAAAAAAAAAATTTATAAAAGTGTAGGAAAAGAGAAGAACGAGAATGGATAATATAAAAAATAGGAGAAAAAAAGGGGGAGCATTATATATGAAGCTAAAATAGTCCTTTTAATTATACGGACATCAAAAAATATATCTTTATTTGTGGTTGATCTTTACTATAATTAAAGCAGCTGTATATGTTTTTTACCTGAATTTTTTCTAAATATTCTTATGTAAGCTATACGATTAAGTCGTCCGTTCGACAAGCCCCTTTACCCTGATCAAGGTGTGCATAATAAACAAGGGAGAACGCTATAGTGGCAAATTTTTTTTTGGATCAATCGATAGGTATTGACGAGACCAATACATTTCAGTTAAAAATTTTTATCTAGCATGAAAATTGTGGGCGTCACAGGGTTTTGCGGTTTGTGGGCGTTAAAGTGGGCGTGGCAAACTTTTTTTTGGGTCAATCGATAGGTATTGATGAGAACATTACATTTCAGTTAAAATTTTCTATCTAGCATCAAAACTGTAGGAGCCACAGTTTTGGGCGGTTTGTGGGCGTTAGAGTGGGCGTGGCAGTCTACTGAAACAAACTTGCGCTGCGTAGGAAGCTCAGGAATCTGCACGCCAAATCTCAATAGCCTAGCTCCCATAGTTTCCGAGATCTCAGCGTTCATCCGGACAGACGGACAGACGGGCATGGCTAGATCGACTCGGCTAGTGATCCTGATCAAGAATATATATACTTTATGGGGTCGGAAACGCTTCCTTCTGCCTGTTACATACTTTCCGACGAATCTAGTATACCCTTTTACTCTACGAGTAACGGGTATAATAAGATTTGGCAGGAATAGTTTCAGATCGCTAGCTTTTAAGCTCAGCTCGAAAACGGTATTGAAACAGACGGACAAACGGACGTGGCTAGATCAAGAATATATATACTTTATAATGTCGGAAACGTCTCCTTCACTGCGTTAGAAACCTTTGACCAAAATTAATCAGCCCTCTGCAAGGGTATAATAAATTTACCTATTTAAATTCAAATTCTTTCACCTTATTTGCTTTATGTTATCAGAAACTTGTTCACTGGTGTTAGGGGAGCTTTGCCCCCCACGAAAGCTCTATGAAACTTACTCGATATGACCACATCCTTTTTAATGGAGCCACAGAAGTAGGTGGCGTGCTTGTGGCTGTCTTCAAAGGTCGCCTGTGGCACCATGAGGAAATCGGCATCCAGATCGTTGGTACTATCGCTGCTATAGCAGTTTTCATCGGTCATCATGGTAGAGGCGGAAACTACGTCACCAACATTAAAGTCGTAGGCGCGAATGCTTTTTAATAAATTGTAAGAAATAATTTTAAAAATAATAATAAGGTAATACTCACGTAAGAAGCTTGGTTCCCGTTTGGCGACGGAAGCAGATAGCGTAGTTCATGTGGGACGGGTAGATTCCATTTCCGTTGTTGTAGTTGAAGGACTTGACCGTGCCCTTGGACGGGGGGAAGTACTGCAGGCAGCCGGGCGGGGCCACATAGTATCCATCCTTAATGGTGGTGGAACGACCCTCGATGACGGCCTCCTCTTCCTCCAGATCCAGGGAGCGAACGGAGGCTCCCGCTGGGCACTCCAGCTGGGTCACTGTCATGTCCCAGGAGGGCACGGGCAGCCCGGTAGCTCCAGCGCGATCGGCCAAGCCAATGAGCAGATCCACCACAGAGTCACCATCGGTGGCATTGAAGGGCACATAGATGTGCTGCCAGACCTCCGTGCCACACAGTTTCAGTCCATTAACCACGAAATAATCTTTGGTGCACTCGGCATAGGTCAGACCCGATGCATCGGATTCCAGCGTGGGTTGGGCCAGGTTCATTTCCCAGTCAATGCGTATCTGGCAAACGTACTTGCTGTACGCCTTTATGTGATACTCGCACTCCCGCGGGGGATTAGTGGGGTTCACCAGGTTAATGTTCTTCGAGGAGGTGGATCCTCCACAGGTGGGCGTGGCCACCGAAGCGGCTTGAGTGGCAGAAACCGCCACGAGGAGCAGCAGGGTGCTAGCTATGCAGTTCTTCATCGTTCTGAGTCTCCACAGCGGTCAGCCGGTGGGTTTTTATGGCTGCCGGCAATCTCACCTGTCGCTCCTATCGCGCCCAATTGTCCAGGTTTCAGTGTCAATAACCATGATCGATTGCTTTTATCGCTCCTCTGACCCAAGGGGGGCACCTGCAGTCTGACGACAGAATCGCAAGCATTTAGAATCTCTTTATTATTAACTATGGAAAGAGAATTTAAAGGCTTTATCAGTTTCCTGAATTTATGACAGGTTTGTTACTTTAAGAGCTTTGTTTATAAAACAAATCTCAACTATTGTTCTTAATTTAGATAAAAATTCAGTGGTATTTTAAATCCATAATGTCCAAGTTTTTGTTAGGAACTGACTGATAACTATTTGTGTTACCTATTTATTATCTATTTGCTTCTTCTCACAGAGATCCATCCACCATCTACCATCCGTTGAACGGATGGTCCATAAGGTTTAGCCGTTCCGAAAACGAAACGGTTGGGATTTTTGAAAATATATAATATACATTCGATTCTATATATATAATCGATTTCTATATACATATGTATACACCCAAAAAAAAAAAAGTTTTAATACCTGTTGTTTTAAAAGTATACTAGAAGCAGTACTGAAATCAAAGTATAGATTCAAGACTAAATAAAGTCCATACTTTTCAGTTTAATTTCTTAGAATATTAAAGTATAGAAATAAGATTTGTGGTGTTATTATTAAACCAATTAATTTCAATTTAATTTAATACTTTGGAATGTATTAATTTAATACTCATCTTATCGATGTCAAATTGATAATCAGTGGTGTAGAATAATGTAACAATCACTTCTTTTTCGGTGTATGTATTAGATAGTAACTATTTAGATGTGGTTAAACAAAAAATATTTTAAGTAATACGATGTTTTTCCTTATAAAAGTGAATTATTGGTACAATGTGCGTAAAGAATGTAAGAAATCTATTTGTACCAGTTACTTGTAGAGTAAAAGGGTCTATATATCAACTTTATCACTAGGTCTTTATCACATCTAGACAGTTGTTATTAAGCACACAGGTTGATTGTTATCCTTATGTGCCACATCTACTCTAACGTTCACAAACGTTCAAAACGCTAACAAATACCTTGCTTCTAAATCAGTGGTCGGCACACACATACCATCACAAGTTTGCCTTGCATTAGTGTGAGTGTAACAAACACGAAGTTTGCGCGCGGCGTGCTGTAGCGAGACGTTTCTCTGCTTTGCACTGAGATCCTCTGCCGCAGCAACAAAAAAGCGCCCCGAAGTTGAGAATAAAATGACCCGAAGACCCATGCCGAAGTCACACGAACATGTACGTTATACGTGAGCGAGCAGAGGATGGGCAGAACACTTCCCTATGCTCACTAGATAGGCCACTGCCGACCACTGTTCTAAATGTTAAAGAATTTTTTAAAAGTGTAAATGGAATTATTGTTTGTTTTCAATCTACATGTAAAAATATATTAAGTCGGCTTTTTTTGGGGGTTTTTTTAAATTTTATTAAGTAAAATAAAATTTATTTTATTTATTTGGTCAATATCTATCGTCATTCCAGAAATGACAAATGATAAAGCGGACTGCTGACTTAAAGTTAAGTTAGTTAGTGGAGTAACGGGTGTATACTAGTCGAATCACTCGACTAAAGCGTTCTCTCTTGTTGTCTTTAATCAGATGTTTTAAAATAAATACAAGGCCCGAAATCACTCTTTATTTCAATTATCTTATCGCAATCAATGTCTCCTGCAAAGAGGCAAAACAACAAATTCTACTTTAATCCCAATAAAACCCATCGATTAGCGATAAGATTTGATGTTAACCTATTTGACAGCGCAGTTATCAGTTAAATGTGCAAGTTTCTCGACAGCAATCAGTTGATTGGCATTTTTTTTAGTTATTTATTAATAGAACGCTTTTCTGGAACTGCATCTGTCGAAGTTCTTGCCCAATTCGTGTTGTGCAATTCGCCTCTAATTGGGAACTTGTCACTTTCACACACCCTCCAATATTGGATCCCTCTTTTTACTTTTTGACATCATCATCATCATCGTTACTATCGATCGTCACCTTCATTTATGGCGATGATAATGAGATAGCCAGCCAGCATTCTTCACGACACCCAGAAACCCCGTCCCAAAACTCAAATAGTTAGCAAACATAACCCAGTTTTGACAGATCTAATATCAGAGTAATGGACACTTCGTCGAGGTTCAACGACTTGATCGGTCGGCGATGGGCAAACAAGTTAATAGGCGCAACTAGCTCGGTTTGAATATTCATGCCGGTAAGTGACGAACCGAGCTTCTTACCAAATATTGACACGCCATTGCTTCTAACACGAAAATCTCATCACCGCATCGCTGCCAGCGCCGCTGTATCTTTCGGATTCTTCGGCCCAAGAAGTGCTATAAAAGCGGTGCGACCCCCAAAAGATCCACACAGTCGATGTGAAAGTGCGTGGGTGCAGAGAACCTGAGTGAAACCGAGGATTGGACATGATTGGATATACGCTGCTGTTCCTGGGATTTTTGGCGTTTGCGCAGGCGCAGGCGCTGAATGACACAAGTGGCCTGGTTGTCCAGGAGCCTGGCCTGTGGCGCCAGGGAAGGCGGAGGAGTGTCTTGGCGGACAGCTGCCTCACCAACAGCGGCACCACCGGCACCTGCCTCACCCGCTTTAAGTGCATGCGGCAGTCGGGAACCGTCAACGGATACTGCGGCACCTACGGTGTTTGCTGTGAAAGTGAGTCGAAGAAAGTGATACAGAGAGTGGGAGCCCTAGAAAGTGGGTCAGTAAATGTTCTACCTAGTTATCTGCTTCTTATAAGCTCATCCTTAAAAGGGTTCAGAAGGTAAAATCACTTCTACATTTGGATGAGTTATAACCATTTTTTTGCAAGGAAGTTGTTTTAAAGCTGTAATTTAACTGAGTTAGCTTCAATAAACTGTTATTTATTTAAGAGAACAAATGTATGGTTTTTAAATGATCTCGAAAAGACAACCTTATATAAACACCTATTCTGTTAGTTAAATATTTTGTATAAATACATGTTCATTTTCTTTTGTCTGTAATTAAAAAATGGTCAAAACATACAACTATTTTTGTATTAACTTTTGGTGACCTGTATATGGCACATAAAGCAAACTGAAAATTTCTCCTCTATCATAGCGAACCTACAAGTCGGAGCTTCTACGCGTCAGAAGCGAACTATAATCAAGAATCCTAGCACAATATCCAGCGATTTGAATACCTACACGATCGAGGCCTTCAGCAGCAATGTGCAGCAGTTGAGAATAGATTTTGAGCAGTTCGTGATGCAGCAGCCCACCGAGACGGATGGAGTTCTTGAGTGCCTGGACTATTTCGAGGCGGGCGGCTTCAAGTTGTGTGGCGTGAACGATGGCCAGCACCTGTACCTGCCCTTCAATGCTGCCGCAGGCGTTGATCAGGTGACCCTCACGTTTGCAGTGACCTCCAGGGGAACCGCCCCCGTTTGGAGGCTGGTTGTGACCCAGCTGGAGGGCCCACCAGCGAACAGCCGGCGGCGTTTCAGCACTTCTGCCGGCCTGGGCACCTCCACCAATTCTCTGCAGGATCTGCGCGACATCTTTGCCACTCATCACGCCGATTATGAGCTGCTGGCTCCGCCAGGATGCCAACAGTACTACACGGATTCATCGGGCACCATTCGCAGCTTCAACTTCCAGACTTCAGTGATAAGCAACTATATGCCCGATTTGAGCTACAACATCTGCATCAAGTCGGCGACCACCGCGAGTATGATTGAGTGAGTAAGAGTTTCATAATGTCCTTAAAAATAAAATATTATGCGGACTGTCTACAAATTACTAGAACAATGATTTACTGAAATTAAAACTGTCCACATGATTAACTGAAAGTAATTATAAGAGGTATTTTTGGTTGCTTAAGATGTCGATTGAGGCATAGTCTTCTGTGCTTATTACTATTCAAAGATAGTTGTAACTTATTTCCATCTTGAGTCTCCTTTTCTCTGCGTCTCCTAACGAAATGCTTACTTACAGATACTCATTCAGCAAGTTCTCGATGTCGGTGCAGACGGATACCAGCGAGGGCTACGACGAGTTCTGCCACGCCACTGTCCACACGTCCGGCAGGCAGGAGGACTACTTGATGATACCGCAGGGCATTCTGGCCAAGAACATGGCCTACCAGCCCACCTACTACTGCGGCACCAACGACAACCTGCTGGTGTACGGTGAGTGGTTGGAGTTTTGGGGAATACCCGTTGAAAGAGCGCTTGATAACCGCTTCCATTGCAGCCTCGCCGCCCTATTTGATGCACTTCTCCAGCGATGAGATCACTTTGAATCGGGACGTGGAGACGGGCTTCAGTATGACCTACCGCCTGAGGAACTCGCTCCTCTAAAACATGTACTTTGAAATAAGTGGATAGTTTCTTGCCTAGAATTTAATAAACTCAAATGTCTTTAAGAGCAATGACCGTCTCTGAGCTTGTGTTTGGTATTCTGTTAATGAGCTTGTCAAATCGAGGGGATTATGACAATTCAGGGGTGGGGGCAGTGGGGCACACACAATCAAACGCACTCGCAAAAAGTTGGACAAACGCATTAAGGAGCTTGTGCGGTCAGCGACACGATTATCCTTTTAGTTGCGTAATTAGTGTGATTAAAGTCAAGAGCTCCGAGGCCCGATGGGGTGCCAATACCCCGAAGCCCCGTTCCGCCAATGGAGCTATAATGCCGCAAGAGAACAACGGCAAACAAATAGAAATGTATAAAATGCGCCATTGGCAGCTTTGAGAGATGGGAATCGAACCGAGTCGGTAGCCTCGGCCCCTTCCCCTGGGGCCTTTCACTTCGACAAGGTGCTAGATTTGGAAGCCCGCTAATTGACGGCCAGCACATTCTTCTAGCGATCACGGCTCATTTAGCAGCGCCGGCTGCGAGAATCACTCTCGCCCACTTACTCCAATCCCTCCTGGTGTAAATTGTAAAATAAGCCAATCAGGCACATGCCCAATGATTGGTTGGGGAGGCTCTTTATGGCTGGATTAGCGGGCTCGCACCTGCTGTGGGTAGCCCTATTAGGCGGGAACGGGGGGAGGGGGAAGCTTTCTAACAAGCCAGTCTTCCCCCTCCATAATGGTGGCCGAAAAGGGAGGGATTAATAGATAAACAAAAGTACTACTAAAGTACTACTTGTTCAATGGTTGCCAAAACTTACCATATCTTATGTTCTGTGTCAAACTTAAAGCCCTAATAAACGATATTTTCTTATCGATAAATGACAATATTACCATGTAATTAATTTATTGACCAAATGAATATTCAAGGGTATCCAAAACTGAGTGCCTTAAATGCTTTTAAAAATGATGTTATATTAAAGAAACAGCGTTTAATTTCAAAAAGTTCTTAATAAATTAAATTCAAATCGTCTGTCCTCCATGGTTTTAATAGTTTGCGTAGTTATATAAATATAAAAAGCACAAAAATTTAGATAAATTATAAAGAAAGCTTAATTATATTCTTTAAAATATACATTCCCTTTAAGTAACAGTTCTCTCAATCTAGGGCATCTAAGGGTCGTTGGGCTTTCCTAATTTGTATCTGCTGCTTTTTTTACTGCAGGTGGCAAATAACAAGCCATAAAGCAAAGTTCCCTTGGAATGGCTTGCAGCGGCTTTCCCAGGTACAAACTGCTAAATGTTGCTCATAAATTAACGCCAAACTAAACTGCTGGGGGTGGTGGGCGGAGGATGGAGGATGGCCAGGACCTCCTGAGGTGGCTAAGGCTAAATGCTGTGAGTGGCAAAAGATCGACGACAGCCAGCAACTGGCAACGCGTCGCAGCTGCAGTGAAAATAACGAAAATGCATTTTAAAACCCCCAAAAGCGAACGAGGCGAAGGACGAAGCGAGGAAAAGCCAGGGAAAGCAGGAAAAACAGGAAAAACACGGGGAGTGCAGAAGGAAAAGGGCAGCGTTCCACTGGACTGGCCAGTCTCTCTATCTCCCTCTCTCTCTGTCTTCCTTGGTCGCCCAGCGTGGCTGTGTGTTTAAGTAATGATTTTGCAAAATATGCGCAAAAGTGCCAGCACCAACACCCGGCAATATGGTGCCCTAAATGGAGTGTAACCGGAAGTGCGAATAGCGTGCAGCTGGGACGAACAGTTGACCAAGATAAGATGCCGCTCCGAACCGGGCTTAAAGCCCTTAAAGCCGGCTCGCATTGATGGCTAATAAGCAAAAAGGGGAAACTCGGACACACGAATGCAAGCCAATTTGTCATGGTCAACAGGGGTGTGAAAATGCATGCCAAAGTGGCTCCCACAAAGCTGCAGTTTTTGGTTCGCGACAGTGCAAATGGAAATTGTAACGCACCATGTAGGGTGCACTGAGAGAACACGATAGTCAATTGTTTGGTGCTTAAGAAATAAAAGTTACAAAATATGATATGCCTTCTATCATAGCGCATTCTTTAACTTAATTTAAAATGTGAAATATGAATTACTTTTTCCCTATATAACTAGGTTCCTGAACTCTGATGTGAAATATTCTTATAAGGTGCCTAAAAGAATGCAACGAAATAATAATATATGTATTTTATAGAATACTTTCAGACACCATGCATGTGTTTTTCGAATATCCCATACAAAATGTATAAACAAATAGGTACTTCAAATCAGAAATGTATCTGTGCTGTAATTATAAAAATGTCAGGACTTGATGACCCATTTTGATGGTGTTTTCGCCGTGCATGCTGTCTCTTTCCCTGCCGCTCCACCCCTCTCTTTCTCATCGTGCTGTTGTTGTCTTATCAACACATTGTTGCCAACATGCAGGCTCATGAAATGAAACGAAAATATTGAAGCTGTCCTTTGTGGCGGGCGGTCCTTTATCGAGCGCCGCCCTCCGAAATGTCCTGCCCCCATAGCATTTCTAAAGACAAAAACTGTAAATTCGAGATACAATTGCAGCGCAGAGCGAGAAAGAGAGAGCGATACCCGGGAGGTGGGGCGCAGAGGGAGAGGGGGAGGGGGGAGTAAGGCGGATCCACTCACGTGTGCTCTGTGTGCGAATTTTTGTTGATTTTCATGGCATATTTTACACTGCCCGTAAATACACACGCGTACGTGTGTGCGAGGGTGCAGGAGGCAAGGAATAAAATTGAAATGAAATATGCAAACATGAAAAATATGCGCCAGCCCGAAAATATGCTACGAAAAAACTGCCAGTTCACAGAGAGGCCCGCCGCACCCACACAGCTGCACATTCGGATTCAGATCCAGATGCACACCCACACAAGCACACCCGCTCCCACACACCCACACACTCGCACTGGCCACTCGGCTGCGATTTATTGCATTATCAATAAAGTGAATAAATTTTGAGGTTATTGTGGCGTGATAACGGCAATTTTTGTACTTGCTCTTGTTTCTCCGGCATTCCAACGCTCGCCTGTGTGCCTGTGTGCGTGGGCGGGCGTATCTGTGTGCGGCGTCCTGGGATGGTAATGCTGTGTAAATGGCGCTGTTAATTAAAAAATCACACCCATGCGTATCGCCGTTGCCAACAATTAACTGATTAAATGCTTAAGCCGCTTGGCTTAAAGACTTCCCATTCAAATGAATGCATATAGTAGGGATTTCGCCAAGGGTTATCGAATGCAAAATCGGTTTACTTGAATGGACAATGGGAACCCTGAAGGATTCCATTTTTTATAGTGCCCTCGGTGAAAGCTAGTGTGACAATTAAAATGTGGGAAATTTGTAGAAATTTAAGCCAACTCCTTGGTTCTAAATATGTATGTAAGTCGAAACCATTTCAGAGCTTCAAAGTGTTTAAGTTGAATATCCATTGTTTTTAGCATTAATAAAATTCTTATTCAGTGTGGCGTCGGTTTTACATTAAAATAGAAGTTAAATTCGACTCAAAATTATTTTTAAAGATGCCAAAAAGAAAGCAATAAATGTAAGTAAGGTAAAGTTTATAATTTGGGTAACATAAAGACCAAGTCAACAACAATTAGATGCAAAATATTTGATGCATCCGAAGCTGATTTTCTATAAGGACAAATTAATTATAAAATCCAAATTAAACCAAACTGGAATAAAATAAATTTAAATACAAAATCTAAAACAAAGTAGCTTCATGAGTCTGAGTTAAAATGATTTTTGGTTTGAACAAGTTTCATTATCAATAGATAATGAATAATTAAATACTAATTAATGGGATCTAGGTTAATAGAAAATAATTAACAAGTGCAAATTAAACATTTTTACCCAATCAGGTTTTATCGATTGGTGAGTTGATAATTAGTTCACAGCTTAATTTCTCCCCTTAATTGGCAAATAGTTCTTTAATTAGCGGCTAATAATCCGCAAATTTGGCACCTGCTGATTCAAAGCCTTTAAAGGCGTTATGGCAATGGTACACGTATCCAAACATTGCTACGGTCATATGGTTTTATCTATCTCGAGGCCCACCGCGAGTTCTTCTCTGTTTACATTCCCACAAACCCAGAATCCCAGAATGAGTCAAGGAAACCTCACACTACTTATTGGCCTGCTAATTCATGCGGAAATGCAAATGCAAATTCGAAACCAAATCCAAAACCGAAAGCAAAACCAAATCCAAAATCCCGTCCTACGTCGTAGAGTTTGAGATTGAATTTGAGTTTGAGCTTGAGTCCGCATGCAAATCGAGTCGGCGACACGGTAACTGTTTGAACTATGAATTTCTCGCCGTTTGTGTTTATGGAAATTTGGGGAATTATGCAAAACGCTGACTCACGCACACCCGCACAGCCAGTTTGTACTCTAACACCTCTTGTGTGTGGGTGCTGGCCGGCGATTGTTTGCCCTCCTGTATGAGTTATAATATGTTAATCGCTACCGTTTGCCTGTTTGCATATTGAATAATTGCCGTTATGTGTGGGCGTTTCGGCCTTTTGTTTGTGGCTGGTCAATAGGTTCCATTATGGAAAAATTGGCGGCACATCAAACTGTCAACAGATCAAACAACGGCGACAATGCTGCGCCACTTTCAACATTAGCTATTCGATGATCTGGCGAAAGGGGTTCCCGCCGCAGGGGTGACATGGCAGATGACGACGGCGGCGACAAAATGGGCGCATTACGAGCCCCCGAGCCACCCAGCCACCCTGCAAATGGGCGGGCCGAGCTGCGTTTAATAAATTTGTAAACAGATTTGTTAATTTCAGCATAAAATTTTGATGAGAATTCAGCCATATTGTGCACGGTGCCGCTCTCCTGGAGAAAGCTCCTATCTCTCTCTGCGATGAGTGCGGGTGTGCGGGTGTGCGTGCGATGGTGTTAAGTATGCGTGTTCAACACAAATAACGATAAAAACACAAAGTTAACTGCAGGCAGACAGTAACGGGGAAAAGCACTGGGAGAAACCGAGGAGGATGAGATGAAAAAATTCGAAATCAAATAGTACGGATTTTGTAATTAAGGAAAGCGGAAGCATCGAAGGAACATATAATACTTCAAATAAAAATTATACTTCAAGCAGGAAAGAGGAATTTGTAAGCCTTCTTGTATTTAAATTTCGTTGATAGGGGTTGTTAGTTAGACACCTATGTATCTTCCATACTCAAATTGTTCATTTTAAATATATGTATGTACATACAAAAAATAATAATAATTTCTATTAAGAAGTAGTTATCACAAAGAATTCTTCCTTACAAAAGTATGCAACTTTACAAATTTTCTCCAATGTGCTGTTTATAATTCCCAACTGGTTCTTGCGTCTCGTACACCTAGACTCCCAAGACGAACTCTGAAAAGTTAACACCTTACTTAAAACATATATTCTCTAAAATTACATACGACACTAGCTGAAAGACACTTTTAAAAAGTGAAATTTCAAATTGTTTGTTTTTATTTACTAACTATGTGTTAATTAAATATATACACTGACTGTATAATATAGTTATTTAACTAGAAATCAATGGTTGGCTCCATTCTACACTTTGTTTTGTTACATAACTATTTTATATAGTAACCCTTATGTTTACGTATTACGTAAGAAAAACTGATGGGTAAAATTGACAATTCGATGGTTGCTATTACTATTACATTCGTCAAAATTCCGAATTAATTTTTTTGTGTGTCACTTCTATAACCAACTAATACGAAATGTAAGGAAATCAGCATTATATATAATGGTGTATTTTGTACTACTTTATAGGCCTTATGCATTTTGACAAAAACTGTGAGCTTAAAATACTTAATTTTTGCAAAGTCAATGACAAAGATAGTCTCGTTTCTTTCTGTGCAGGAACGAGCGAGCGTTGAGCCGGATTTTTAAGGCAGGCAAATGAAACTCCTGCCGCAGAAAGAGTGTGCCTGTGCGTGTGTATCCTTTAAGCACAGCATCACCATCAGCAGGAGCAACAACAACATTGTGGAGGAAAGGCGTAAGAATTTAATGAAAATCATCAACAAAGTGAGGGCCATTCCGGGGCGGGCTGGGGACTTGGGGGCGTTTTGGGGGCTGGAAATGTAACCAAGTTTATGATGAGCCACGAAAATTAAGACTACAAATGTTTGTTTGGCTTAAATGAGTTTCCCTCCGCCTGGCGACAGGTTGTTTTTGTTTTTCTTGGCCCGAGAATAAAAATAAAAGCGGCTTGATGTTGTCGTCCTGCCGGCATGTTGTGTGCTTTTTTCCTGCTTTGTGTAAAGTTTAAATGCCAGCGAGACAGTTTACATAATGAATGAAGGGGGCGGTGGTTGGCTCTTTATGGCCATGTTAATTATTAGATAGAATTTGAAATGAGATTTCTGCCGAAATGGTCAGCGAATGTCGGTTGGCCGTCAGCCGGTCGCAACGATTCCCCGTAATCATAAGCGTAATGGCCATGGCCAAAACAGTGTCAATGATGCCCGAAAGTTGGCGCAATGGAGCACGAAACTAATAAGGATAATGCGCGGGTCCTTCCGCCGGCATTTCGAGGAGCGGAAGCGCGAGACATCAGCAAAAAATAAATTCCGGCCCGCTCCTAATTGCATTGCAACAGTTTTCGTGTCGCTTCTGCTGCTGTGGCTGCAATTATCGCGAGTGTGCGAAAAACTGCTGAATCCAGTGGGTGGTTGGGTGTTGCGGTGGTGCGGTAGTGCGTGTGGGTGGCTCTGGGTGGTGCACCATAAAAATGCTGCCTCATCTGCCTTTCGGCTTTCGGCGGGTGCAAAGTGCCACAAAAGCAAGCGCATAAAACGCGACATGGCGTTTGGCAAACATTTTCCATTTTGCGAGCAGCTTCCAGCAGATGCGAATGATATTTGGCTTCCGCTTATGCGAATTTTTTCAGTCAGCAGCTCAGCCAGCAACCGTAATTGTAATGAAATCCTGCAAAAAGATAATCGCCAAGCCACACAGGGATATCGAAACGCGTTTAGATTTTTGTCCATGTTCAAGAGTGTATCAGCAAAGATTGCTGAACCATTAAATTTGACTGATTTTGATTTAAAACCGTAAATAACAAACTGAGCTAAGGTATCACAAATCAGTTTATTTTTAAAATGTTTATAATCCACCTTAATAATAGATCTGTATAAGTTGAAGGTTTTACCTTTTAATATTGTAAGTTGTTACGTTAGTAAAAAGCCCGTGCGCTTATCCATATTATTGATTACATTTCAAAAGCATATTAAAAGCATACCACAATTTTTTCAATTCCCTTAAATGTTTCCCTGGGTTTCATTTTTATAAAAGTGTACAACCGTATAATGTCGAATTTTTCCGCCACACGTTTTTGCCCTGCTCGAGTGTAGGCAGCACAATTTAAATAAATTCGAGCTAATTTGTAAAAAGTTTCTTTGGCTTCGCGCTTGCGTTTGCTATCGCCTTTTTACGATTTAAATATGCTGGGCTATTAAATTTACTTTTTGGGGGTCGGCCCAGAGCTGACAGTTCCGTACGCCTCATTTCAATTTGTTTCATGCTGTTGGCTTGTTAGCCGCCCGCTGGCGTGTCCTTGGTGCTTAGTCCTTGGCCCTTAACCCCTGGCCGCCCCGTGGCCAAAAACTTGCGTTTGGCTATACATCAATGGTGGGCAGTCACGGGAAAAGCGTCGACAAGCGACTGTCAACATCAGTGTTGCCACAATAATCTACATGGAAGCAAAAAATATACGACAAAAAATAGACTAAAAATAGATGTAATATTAATATTTGAAAAAGGTTTTAGTAAGATTTAAACTTAAAATTAGATTTAGATTGAATGGAATATTGAGCTTCAAACATGCTCGTCCATCCTGTTAAATAAGAGTATCCTAAAAGTAGGCAACAATTTTAAATTGGGAGCTGTTTAAGCTTCTAGTAGAATGCATTGCATTATGAACTTACCTTAAAAGTTATCTAAATTAATTTGAATACAAATGAACTGATAGGAACGAGTATTAGCAACATTTCAAGAGTTTTTTGAGGCAAAATAGCCAGATTTATGGCGAAAGGCGTTTTCAGAAATCAAAACGACACCACTGAGCTGCGTGTTTCCGCCTCGCGACAGAGATTAAAATTTTTCAATTTTCCCCCAGTTTTGTTTGTTTGTGGGGGGCGGTTCCGAAATCGTTGGGTACTTCCCCTTCTTAGTGGCAAGCGGAGATTAATGTTTTCGGCCGCGGTAACAGTGACTAGCTCAATCCGCAGGAAGGGCCGATGCTCATTGGGCCTTATGAGTTTTCCAATTACCTTAATGTGCATAAAAAGCAAGGGCAGCCGCAAAATGCACACGCAACGCTTAAAACGTGAAACGAGCAAGGGAAAACGCCGTGGAAAACAAACAGAAATGCGTTGGAAATTTATGACATCTTGTTTTTTATGGCCAGGAGCAGAGGTCCGTGGAGCGTGGAGTTCGCTTTCGATACGCGCTCGATTGGCCCACGGCCCTGGGGCAGCAGGGGGGCAGAGGGACAGAGGGGATGCAGGGCAGTGTGTGTGTGCTGTCAATTCAATCAAACGTTTCATACATCAGCGGACACGGACACACCGAGGCCCCATGGCCAACACAAACACACGCGCAGCTGGCTTTAACCCTTTAAGCGCCGGATGGGCAAAACTGCGCGCATAACACTAACCAAACACGAACGATGCCACTAAGCGACAGTAAAGTGCAAAATTCGTGCACCAGAGTGCATGAAATGTCGATGAAATTCATAAAAACTGCTCACGTTTTATTGAAATAAAATATTTATGTAATGGACAGTGAACTCTTTGCGTGGAGGAGGGCGGTGGGTGTGGGAGTGGGAGGGACTGGGTCGGAAGGGTGGATACGGGCCTGGCCATTTGCAAAAGGTTAACATGCCCGGCGGAGTGGGCCATGAATGGGCAGCGGAATCCGCATGCAGATAGGTAGCTACGAAGCTGTTCTCGAAATCATTCGAAAGGAAAAGTAAAATGAATGCTTTACAATCTCTGAATAATTAGTTTACGAACTTATTTTGAAAGATTATACTTTTTGTTAACTTTCTCTGTCAGATTTGGAAACATAACCATACAGTGACTTGCATGAATGGGTCCTTTTCTAAATTTTAAACTTTTAAAGTACTTTAAGCTTTTTAGGACGGGTACACTTTATTAAATATATTTTAATGTTGTCCCATCTAAATGGTGGAAGTCCTTTAGTTGGTTTAGCGTTGAATAATTGTTGTGTCAACAGATTTCTTTTTATATTGTCTTCATTCAAGTATAATATTTTTGAAGTTGCTAGGGCTCTAAATACATATTATGCTTACCCTAGTAGAGTATATCATTGAAAAAATTAAGTCTTTAAATGTTAGTCCTTGACAAATGTTATGCTTACGTCAGTAAAAACAACTTCACAGAGAGAAGTACCCAAGAACATTGTTCTTGAATTGAGAACATTGTTCTTGAATTGAGAACATTCGTTCTTTAAAACCTTGTGAATATATTTTGGTACCAATATTAGAACAAAATGGTGAGAAGCGAAAAGTTAAATTGAGTGTACTTAACACCTTTTTGATAAGTATACACTAAGGACTGAACTAAAAGTTTATTTGTACATACAATGTACTTAAATACCGCCAATTTAACTTGGTTCGAGCAAAATAAAAACATTTTCAACTTAAAAATGTCGTTCTAATTTTAAGAACATTTTCAACTACATAAATCTATCTTCCAAAAAGGAGAGGATTCAGGGTGAATTCAGAACCCGAAACGCCCTGCAACCCATCTCTGGAATTGTGTGTGGGTTGTGGTTGCGTGGGCGGACTTTGTTTGCTGTTCGCCGCAAAATGTGTTCACCTTGCTGTTGCTGCTCCATTTGTAGCTGCTGTTGTTGTTGCTGCGGTCACATTTGAAGTCGTAAATTTGTCGCACGTAAAGGTTTAAGCAGCCATGTTATCCCCCCCTTAAGCCCCTCCAGCCTGTCGCAGCTAAAAGGTTCATCAGATAGCCAAAAAAGAGGGCAAAATTATGTTGCTTCTCCGGCTTCTGAAGCTGCGGCTGCCGATTTCCGTGCAGCGATGGCATGCCCGGAGCCATCGCCCCCGGCGAAGTTCTCCGGGCGGAGTCAAAAATTCATTGAATTGCGGCCGCTGCATTATTAATAAGCCGAAAAATTGTTGTTGCCTCCACTTGCCCGAGGAGGTGGCCTTCTTGGGGTGGTGGATTGCAATTGAAACGTGCGACGGCAACTTTTACAGTCGTCTTGCATTTATTTCAATTTGCTGTCTGCGTCTGAGTTCCCCTGCCTTTTCCCGTGCCCGGCCACAATTCTTTTGTCTTAACTGCCTGTCGCCCATTTCTTTCCCTCGGAATTTGCCTGCCGCACGAAGCTGTCGTTTTCCCCGCTTTTCCCGCTTTTCCTGCTCCACTGGCCCCTGGATTGGGCTGAGTTGTAGTTATTGCTGCGGAGTCCTCGGGAAATTGAGAAGTTCTTGACTTGGAGCATCTTGTCGTCGTCCTCGAGCTAAGCTGTACTTTTATACAGTGCGGTTCGGGAGAGTAGCCAAAAGGCAAGAGTTGGCTGGACTCAAGGATCTGCTTACTCGGTTTTGGTAATTAACTTTGGGTTATAAACTAAAGCATTGGACTACTTAACCAATGATTTCTAGTTTTTGGGCCCATTACAATGAACTTGTTATGGTAGTTTTGCTGCCTAATCCATTTTATGTTTGTTATTTAAACACATACGAGCTTCATTAAGGACTTAAACAATTTGTTTTTGCCATATTTCATATTTAAGCCACAAAAAAGGAAGATATACAAACAAATAAACCAACAGTTTGATGCTGGTGCAGTAATTGAGGTATTACAATTCAAGAGACACTGGTTAAATTGGAATTGAAAGTTATCCCAGATTATTTTTACACACTTTCGTGTAAATACTGGGAAAATCCATGTACCAAGTAAAAATATTCCTTCGAAAATATTTATTTCGTTGGCATTAATCTGTAAATAACAGTAGGCCAAAAGGACCCAAAAAGACTGTCGCACAGTGGCAGTGGGATTCTTGACCTATGGCAGGCAAGTGTATCGCATTGATTGATTTTTCATTACATATCCAGGCGGCATCCGCTGGGGGTCGGAGGCTGCAGGTCCTGGCATGCATGTTTACCACTTCCGGTTGCCGCAGGCGGAGCGGTGCAACGATTGCAGCGCAGTGGCTGCCACATTGGCAATTGTGACAATGGAACAACTGCATTTTTGGCCCGCACACACTGGCCGAAACGGGGAGTGGGGCTGGCTGACCAAGGAGGACTTGTTTCACATTTCCGTCACACATGCAACTCGATTCCGTTTCGTTACGCCCACATCCACATTTGGCCCATCCCCATCCCCATTCCCATTCCCATTCCCTGCACGGCTGCCGATCTGGTCATGTCAATGTGGACAACTTCACTTTAAGCGAGGGACCAGCATTGGGCTGGACGCAGGACGCAGGACGCAGGACGAGAGGACAAAGGACAAAGGACGCGTGGCTGGGGCATTTGGATGCCAAACGCCAGGCGAAGGCTTCTCCATGTCCTTTGACACGCGCTCGATTGCAATTTCTGTTTGCATCTGTGTGGGCACGCGGAAAAATGTTCATCCTTAGCTTAGTCCTCTATGCGATAAGAAATACGGCCTTGCAATGCCAGCTTTGGGTATATTTCAAATGAACCTAATGATGCAACAGCATATGAACCATGCATCAAGCATTTTAAATTTTTAGGTAATTTAAAAAATAATTCTTACAAATATAGAATGGCAAAGGGATGAAGCGAACACCACCTATAGTTTAAATATTTTCTTGTAGCTCATATATCAAGATTTAAGTTCTAAACATTTATTAACAGATATCCTTGTTCTCGCAGTGTAACTGCAATGCAACCAAAATGTAAGAAATGCCTGGCAGCAGCAGAACAGCCGAAACTCCCGTCCGAAGGACCCCCACAATTTGGCTCAAATGTGCTGCACGCTGTTTGGGCTATTTCATTCCGTTCTAGGCCTCCTGCAATTCGCTTTAAAGTTACATTTTTCATTTGCCCCGAGTGTGTGTGTGTGTGTGTGTAGGGGCAAATATGCAATATCCTGTAGCTGCAGCTCCTCCTGCAAATCGAGAGCAAGTGCCAGTGTTTGTCATTTTTGAGGCTGTTAATTTTAAACTAAAATCGATTTTTCATCCGAGCAGCTGCCGAATGCCCGGAAAATATTGGATGCCCTGGCCCAGGCGGGGTCACGGGGGCGTGGGGCGTGGGGGCGTGGCATTCCCCTGTGTGCCATGGCAGTGGTATGTTTAACCTCGTTTGCAGCAGACACTTGTCTAATGTTTTATTGCTGTCTCACTGACCAGCATTGCAATGCAGTGCGATGCAATTGCAATTGCATAAGACTTAAATTAATTAATTTGCCACACATACACACACTCGGGAAGGAAAGGCGTGGAGGGGAACCCACACAAGTGCACTGACAGGACAAATCCTTTGGCAAGTGTCTGCCTAATGAGCTGCAATTGCTCCGCCTGCTGCTCCTGATAAAAACCGAAAGAGGGCGGACACAGTGACTCCTGCCGGCCAAAAGTAAAAAACGTGGCCAAGAAGGAGGCCCCCCAGAGCAATTTGTGGCAATCAGCAAATGGCCAAGGCGATGCTGCCGCTGCTGCTGCAGCTGCATTAGCTGCCGGGCGACACTTTTGCGTTTTTCGTAATTAAATTAGTGCCAGTGTCGAGCATTAGTTACACTTTCCCACACTCGCACACCGACCACTTGGGTCTGGCAGTTTAAATTCGCCACAAACCTCAGACGGCTCCCCTTCATTGTCAGCAACTGATTTTCCACACTTTTGCGAGCATTTTAAATGTTTATTTGTTCGCTCGTTTTATTTCCTTGGCCAGCTTAGTTGTGTGGCATCCTGCGGTCAGGAGTCTGAACTTTTGCCTCTGATTTCACACAAGTTTGGGCATTAAAGGCCAGACCAGACCAGACACGGAGATCCGATCCGAGGACTACGCCATGGTTATTAGAATACTTGTCCGAGAAAAGCGGCTACAATGCAATGTACACATTTTTCCACTGCCCAGGCTCAGTTTCATTTGCTCGCCGTGACCCGAAAGCATTTTCCAATTGCGGATTCACTATCCTGTTTGTTTGCCGTTACTTGTCGGCCTGACTGCAAAACTATTTTCGAAGATTTACGACGAAATTGTTTCGGAACTTTTTGATTTCGTTTCGTCGCACGTTGCAACTGTGCTCGCTGCTCGATTCTGGTTGGGTTTTTGGGTCTGGGGGACAGAGATCGGGACCGGGACCGGGGCCCGAAAAAAAGGATTAGGAAGTACGTGCATGTGACCATCGGAGAGCTGCGGGTTCTGGCCATTTGTCACCCCCGTCCAGAGCAATTTAAAGTGCCCTGGGGCAAGGGGCACACTCGCACACTCGCACACACACTGGCACCGTGTCCTTGCTGCCAACTTAATTACACGTTGCCAAACGAGGAACCTGGCTCCCATTTTCACTTTTGCCACTCGCTCTTAAATTCAGACGCCCGATTATTATCTGCTATTTGCATCCTTTCGAGTGCATTTTAATACGCTTAAGTGCACGGCGAGTCCCTAAAACTATGCAATGAAAAATAGTTCAACAACTTTATTATGAAATTTCTGCAAGTCAGGCTGCAGTCAAAGCTCAGAATAAATAAAAATACCATTTGTACCCGGCATATGTGTGTGTGTTAGCCGACTGAAGCGCTTGGCAAATAGAAAACAACACAACGAGGGTCGGAAAAGCGGACGACTATGGCTGGGAAAACAGCCAGCGACGGAGACAGAGACAAACTGACGAGTGTGCTTAGTGGGCCATGCAAAGGTTTAGTTTCCACTCTTTGCTTTTTTGTTCCCAGGCCCTGGCTCTGTGCTCCTGCCAAGTCTGAGCCCTGTGTAATTGCTAAGAATGCAGCTGAAAGCAGCTTGATATGCATGTGCTTTGGCTCCGACTCAGATGGAGATGCGCTGCCGGGGAACATCACAAAGGCAGTCGGATCATTATTAAGCTGCGACGCAAATCCAACGGATACTGATGGCTCCGGCTCGGGGCACATCTCGGAAAAATTGCTCAGTCCAGAAGCTGAGGCCCGGGGCCGGATGTGCCCGATAATTGTGTTAACATGGTCCCTAAACCGATTTTTTATCTTGAAGTTGTGTGAGGTACTTTAGATACGCCTTTCTAGAAAGGTATAAGCATATGCGTTTAAGAGACGCAATCTTTACTTTTTAGTAACATAGGAAAGCGTGTTGCTTGGAACTAAACTATTAATTTTTCGAGCATTTAAAAACAAAACAAGAAAGAGCGCTGTAGTCAAATGCCACGTCTATAAGATACCCGTTACTCTCTTAACCAAATATTGATGTTTACATTTGAATTTACTTTACATCTTACACCTTACATTACATTATACTCACTGACCAGGTTCTTGCTGTATAGTGACCTTAATTGATGATATCTCATTGTGTTGGAATTGACAAATAAAAACAAGGAAGAACGCTATAGTCGAGTACCTCGACTATCAGATACCCGTTACTCAGCTAAATAGGGATATGCAAGTAGCAAAGCGAGATTAAAATGCGCCACCTACCGGCGGTATACAGATTTAAGCGTTATGGGCGTTAGAGTGGGCGTGGCAAATTTTTTTTTGGACCAATCGATAGGTATTGACAAGACCAATACATTTCAGTTAAATTTGTTTATCTAGCATGAAAATTGTGGGCGTCACAGGTTTTCGCGGTTTGTGGGCGGTAAAGTGGGCCTGGAAAACTTTTTTTTGGACTAATCGATAGGTATTGATGAGAACAATACATTTCAGTTAAAATTTTTTATCTAGCATGAAAATTGTGGGCGACACAGGTTTTCGCGGTTTGTGGGCGTTAAAGTGGGCGTGGCAAACTTTTTTTTGAGTCAATCGATAGGTATTGATGAGAACAATACATTTCAGTTAAAATTTTCTATCTAGCATCAAAACTGTATGAGCCACAGTTTTGGGCGGTTTGTGGGCGTTAGAGTGGGCGTGGCACTCTACTGAAACAAACTTGCGCTGCGCAGGAATCTCAGGAATCTGCGTGCCTAATCCCAGTATTGTAACTCTCATAGTTTCCGAGATCTCAGCGTTCATACGGACAGACGGACAGACGGACAGACGGACAGACGGACAGACGGACATGGCTAGATCGACTCGGCTAGTGATCCTGATCAAGAATATATATACTTTATGGGGTCGGAAACGCTTCCTTCTGCCTGTTACATACTTTCCGACGAATCTAGTATACCCTTTTACTCTACGAGTAACGGGTATAAAAAAGGAAGAACGCTATAGTCGAGTACCTCGACTATCAGATACCTGTTACTCAGCTAAAGCGACAAAAGGAAAATGGAGATTTGCACACAGCAAAGCGAGACTGAAATGCGCCACCTACCCCTGATCACATATATGGTTATGTGGGCGGTAGACAGATTTAAGCGTAACGGGCGTAATTGACGAGACTAATACATTTCTGTTAACATTTTTTATCTAGCCTGAAAATTGTAGGCGCCACAGATTTGGGCGGTTTGTGGGCGTTAGATTAGGCGTGGCATATTCGCTCAAGGCTACGGAATCTAAATCTGAGATCCCAATGTTCCAGATGCATTAAAAATGAGTGCGTCCAGAATGTGTCTAGTTTGTTGCATCTGGGTGCATATCTAGGTGCACCTTGGTTGCATCTGGGTGCTTTCCTATGTACATGCTCCAGGTGCATTGAAAAGGAGTGCGTCCAGAATCAGTCTCGATCATACTTTTTTATCTAGCATGAAAATTGTGGGCAACACAGATTTGTGCAGTTTGTGGGCGTTAGAGTGGGCGTGGCACAATAGCCTAGCTCTTATAGTTTCCGAGATCTCAGCGTTCATCGGGACGGACTGACATGGCTAGATCGACTCGGCTAGTGATTATGATCAAGAATATATATACTTTATGGGGTCGGTAACGCTTCCTTCTGCCTGTTACATACTTTCCGACGAATCTAGTATACCCTTTTACTCTACGATTAACGGGTATAAGAAATTATTGTCTATTTGTTTCCAACAATCTGGCTTTTATAGTTTTCAAAATGAACACACAGACATACATGGTTAGATCGACTAGGCTTGCGATCCTGATTAAGAGTATATATACTTTAGAGAGAAACGCTATACAATTGAATACACTTTTCCTTTCACTCTAAGAGTCCATGTCCGATACAAGTAAAATAATGAATTGTGCATTTCTTTACCATTACAGCTAATAGGTATGTCGGAAACGATCGCATCGGGCAACTATAGGAAGGATTGGAAAGGAATGGAAAACATTGTAAATTTGTTGTTTTCTTTTCATAATTCACAAAAAGACATTTATAATTATAATTATAATAATTCACAAAAGACATTGAGAACGCTTTTAAACTAGAGATATGTGAGGACAGTGTCCCTCACATCTTGAGTTCAATCAGAATGGTTTTGATTACTTTTCAGAAAGTTAGGTGGAAGTTTAAGTGCGGTTTTCGTCAAAGGAAGCAAGGATATGTATGTAAAACCTAGGTCAATTTCTTTTTAAATGTTAATATAAACTTTAAGAAAAGAATTTTCTGTGTAAATCAAAATATCCCAATATCAATTATTAAACCTTAGTTAGTTTACACAGTTCGTGGCGTAAAGTGCAATCTGGTCTCATCAGCTGTACAAGGTAAAAGATAAATATTTAATTTGCAGTTACCCATGGCTTGTCGACTTATCCCTTAATAAGAATTAGTATTTGAATTTGCTCAGCAATTTTAACGCTTGGACGGGCAGTCATTAAAGCGAAAGTCGCCATCGCAACCGGAAGCGGGATGGGCCGGGCGGAAGTGGGGAAAGTGGGAGGTGGGCGGTAGGCAAACACAAACTAACAGCCCAAACACATCCGCACCGTTAATGTGCCTGTGCCTTTGTACGGGTGGCATGTGGTTAGTGGGTGGTACCCGGGGGGTGGTGGTGCAGGGTGGGGTGGGGTGCCGAGTGGGTGGCACCCACAGTTGGCAAGTTGCATGCGCTTAATGCAAATCCTTGAAACCACTTGCGGCCCACTCGAAATTTTTAATTTTTCCCACAAAAGCCGCACTCGACAGAACTCGAGGCGCATCAACATCAACTGTGTGTGTGCTGGCTGATGTGGCATTGCCGCTGCAACTTGCAACTGTTGCAATGGGCATGAAACAGAAACACTTTGGCCGCCATGCACCTAGGCGGAATTACAAGTGCACGCCATGTTCGTTTGTATTTCCCGCAGCTGTGGGTGTGTGTGGGCCGGGATCCTCGGTGTGTGCCACAGATAGCAGGAAGTTGCGAGGACGAGGAAGGACTTGTGGGCCGAGTCGAGTCGGAGATGCGGCGGCTCCCAGTGTAAATAGCATAAAAAATGCGAACGCATCCGCCACATTTCTCCCGACTTTGGAAATCCCTTGCCGCAGGCCTTTCGGATACAAGATATCCATCATATTCTATGTTTGTTTACTATCTCCTTTGAGTTTTTTAAACAAGATAAAAATAATAAGCCATGCACAAATGACTGCATAATCTGTGCATGTGCAAAAAAGCAACCAATTAAACTGCTAAGCTGTTCGGTAAAAGTAAAGGATTTATGCGAATTTAATTTATTTAATACATTATTTGAACTATTAGGTAATCCATAACAAGTAGTCGAATTTTAAAGAAAATTGCTTACCTCAAAATACAAAATTTAAGCTATGAAGAACTCAACCATGTCATTATGCTTTACTGCTGAAGATGGGCTATAAGTTACTCTAGTTGTATTAAATAATTTTGTGATATTGAATACATGACTAAAACTAAACCGAATTTATTAGAACCCTTAGAGGACCACCAAAGCATGCAACTCCTTCGCAGGGTATTTGGCAAAGCACCGAGGCTCTCTGCTGCAATTGTGTGCTGCTGCATCCTCCCACTAAGTGTGCAGTTGTGTCCGTGAACAGGCGTGGCACACTCGCGCGTGTGTGTGGGTGTGGGTGTGTGCTTATGAGTTCCGCGCGAGTGTGTGGGTTCTGCGGGGAAACTCACTCATAACGCGCTCGGTGCTCATTGCATTCGTGAACTTTATTAATAATGGCGCCAAACAACATGAACACCGCCGCACCAGAGCTGCGGAGCATCAGCTTCAGCACCAGTATCCCCGGGATCCCATCATCCGTGGCCGCGTCCGTCCGGGAGTTGAAAAAAGGTACGCCAACTTGTAACATACATATAAATATATGGCCGGCGCACAAAAAAAGTGGCACAGAAAAAATCCAAACGGAAAAGGAGAGCAAGGAATGTGCACTGCAAATTATTATTTTTCGCCCGCGGCTGAAGGAGTCTGGGCTGTAGTCCGTAGTCTGTTTAATATGCTCTGGTGTTTTCCCTTTTAGGGCGTGGCAGCCGACTCTGCGTCTGTGTGTGTGAGCCGAGCCGAGCGGCAACTTCAACACTTTAAGAGCCGCCTAAAAGCAGGCAAGTCATCAACGCCAACGACAACGATGCGATGCGAAGCGATGATGACCATAATGGCGATGATGATGGCATTAATAATTACAGCCAGCATGCTCGCAGGAAGCCAAAGACATTCATCTTTTGCCAGCCAAAACTGGGTTCCGGGGGGATGTGGGCATCACTCAGTCAAAAATTTCAGCGCGTCAACTCGAGTTAGGCGACGTGTGTGTTGGTGTGGTGTGCGAGTGTGCTAATTACGGCTGACAGTTGGTGTTTTTCCTCCCCCACTTACATAACTCTCTGCAACACTTGTAAAAACCGAGTCTTTCCAGCAACCAAAGTTGATAACTTAACAAAAATCTGTTTTCATGTTTTTCCGGTGACCAATGTGGAGTTATAATGATGATTTATTAAAGTAAAAACTGTTTTTTAGTGAACCTGAGTATATTTGATTTTTTCTAAGGAAGAACCACCACAAAATGGTTGACCAATAGATTTTTTAAAAATCAAGCAAAATATAGCACTCTTTTCCAAAATCGTTGATTTTTAGGTGCTTAATACAACAAGAGGTCCAAACAGCTAGGATATTAAAAGTCAGAAATATAAAAACTCTATAAATATCTTATTTAACACGTACCCTTCATCATCAGGCCCAAAATAATCATATTTTTCCTGTGCAGCACTTCATCCACTCCTTTTGGCATTTGCGCGCCACGTGACGTATGAGCAATGTACGTGGGGCAATTAATGAGCGGGGGCGGGGGCGGAGGCGGAGGCAAGGGGGCGTGGCGGCCAATTAGGTGGGGCAAAACTCGTTTATTGATTTCTGCTGCGCCTGCCTAATTGAATTTATGTATTTGTGTTCAATTGCATTGCTCCGCCAGTCCTTTGCCTTTGCTGCGCCTGTTTCATTAATTAAGTGCGCCCTGACCTGGCAAAAATCAAAAAGTTAACATTATAAATTACAAAACAGCGGCACGAGTGGCCTGCTAACTGCGAACTGAGAGCTGGGAAATGGGAAATGGGAAATGAGGAAGGGCAGAAGGGCAGAAGGGCGGAAAAGCGGAAAAGGGGAAGCGTACGGACAAGGAGCAGCCGAAAGCTGCGCTGCGGAAAACTGTCAAGAGTCTCATTAATTGAACAAAGCATTCGAGTGTGCGGTGGAGGGGCGGCAAAGATTGGCCGCTGCAAATTACCAGCGGTTCGAGTGGAAAAGCGGGGCGGTCGGAAAAGCGGGTGCAAAACTGACCAAGAGCAGCAAATGAGCAACCAATTTTTATATAGAAATGATGACAGCCCGTGGTGGAAAAAGTGCGAGAGGGAAACTGCGGGAAAAACTGTGGCAACTTGGTCCGTTCTGTTTGTTTCTCGTTTGACTGGGGAAAAGTTGGCCCCCCCCGCTTCCCGCTTTTCCGCCATCCCCCTCCCGCTCGCTGTGTTTTGACTTTTAAGCAGTTCTCGGGCAGCCAGCGGAGCGACAATGATGATGCAGGACAAACGTCGGGCGGAAGGAGAAGCAGCAGCAGGAGCGGGACCATGGCGCTTTGTGTGCTTCCGTTTCCGATTTCGTTAGTTTTTTGACTTTGCCAGGACGACACTGCCCCTGCTCCTCCCCCTGCCACTGCTCCTGCTAGTATTTCACTTTAGCCAGCTTCCTGCAGGACCAACCCGCCCCGCCCCTGTGGGAAAAGGGACGCCCACTCCCTGCTTATGCAATGAAATGTTTCGCAAAGCGGCACTTAAGCGTACTTCTTGCCACAGCAAATGTGTTTTGGCCCGGCTCTCGGACTGGCAATTTCATTTCTGAAGTTTACTGGCCAAAACGGTGGGGGAGAGGGTGGGGGGGGGGGGAGAGGAGCTGCATCAGCGTAATTGCGGTTATTTCACCTGTCGAAAATAAAACAAAATGCAGCCAGGTGAAAACAAGTTGCAATTTGTAGTTGCAAACAGTTCAATTTCACTAGTTACCCATTCCGAGGAGCGACCCCAGTTGACAGGCCACGCCCACCGAATCTGTGGCTGGGCGGAGCTAGCCAAGCGCTTTAATTCCAAACAGAAAAAGTCAATTTTCTGGTAAATTTGTTGGGACTCGTTAGAACTCCTCAATCACTTAGTTTTCTATTTCCGAGCCGTTTTACTTTCCGTTCTGTGTGTGTTTCTGTGCCCGAGTGTTTGCCGAAGGAGTATCTATGTGTGTTGGCCCGCCCTCCTTCGATCCTTTTGGGGCATTTCATAAATGCAGCCATAAATCAGGTTTCAGTTGGCCACGAATTGATTTTTTAACTTTTGTCGCTGCCTTCTTCCGGCGTTTTTCTCGTTTTTCTCGATTCTCGTTTTTCTCGCTTTTCCATTTCCTTTCTCTCGCCTTTCTTTCACGCATTCTTTATCGTATTTCTCTGGCTTGTTGCTTGTTTGTGAGCCTGTTTGCCGTTGGCCTTTAAAAATATATTGTGCTCAATATTTCATGGCCTCTTATTCGGGCTCTTGGCTTTTAATCAATTTTTGTGTCATTTCATGCCAATTATTTTCTTCTGTTCCTTCCCCGGCCTTTGCATGTGGGAAATCTAGCAATAAGCGAGTGAATTTAAAGTTCCTTACTTGGCCTTTGAGCACCAAAAATTGTATCTCTCATTGGCAACGTGTTTATACCCTTGCAGAGGGTATAATGTTTTCAGTCAGAAGCTTGCAACGCAGTAAAGGAGACGTTAGGACCCCATTAAGTATATTTATTTTGATCAGCATCACTAGACGAGTCGATCTGGCCATGTCAGTATGTCCGTCCGTCTGTCCGTCCATCTGTCCGTCCGTCAGTCCGTATCTATGCAAACTAGTCTCTCAGTTTTAAAGCTATCGGAATGAAACCTTCCCAAAAGACTTATTTCTATTTTAGCTAGTATATAAGTCGGAACCAGCCGGATTGGACCACTATAAAAATTATTACTTAGGTTTTTATTTGACATATTAACTTCTAATCTTGGAAATATCATTCTTTTAACATCTCAGAATTTCAAAAATTTTTAAAAATCGGATGACATTATCATTTAGATGCCATTAACGATCGGATATTAAATGTCAAAGTAATACAAAGACCATTAGATTCAGTTGGAAAATTTAAATTAAAAAATGAGAAAGATCTGTACATATGTACAGTGCTCCCGCAGGAACGACCTGCAAGAGTATAGAAACTTCGGCTTGCCGAGACTAACTTTCTTTCTTGATTTAAGTCAATTTAGCTTGCATTGAAGTCATTAAAAGATGTTGTTAATTTTCCTTTTAGCATCACATATGTACTTGTGATTCTTATGGAAATTAAATAATATTTTAGCAAGCTTTTAAACTGTATTTAATTTAGAATTTTTAGCTTGTCATAATTATAAGTCCAATTGTGTGTGATACGATTTCTTAAAATACAATTTATAGCTACGTTTTATGGATTAAAAATGCTTTCATAAATCCGTAACTAGGCTTAACCCTTACCTAACATTGAATTTAGAAATCTTAAAAAAACAGAAATAATAAATTTATGGAAATATTGTATGAAAAGGTAATATATACTAAGTAAGCCAAACAATGACCCTGCTCTTTGACTTTCCCAATATTGCAATGTTCATGCAGCCGAATATACTAAAAGTAGTTATGAACTATCATTTAAAGTTTATTTGCTACTTAAATGTTATTGCTCATGAAAATAAACCTTATTTGAATGTCTATTTCAATGGTTGAACAATAACTTGATTTGTTGAGCTATTAATAGCCATTTGGGATCCTTTCCCCGCCGGCCACTTTCGCTTTTCTCTGCTTTTAGCTTTTAATGCCAGCTCGGTGAGGAGGGAAAGGCTTTCTCCGACACTCTCCACCTTCCCGCCCCCTCCCCTTCCCCTTCCCCTCCACTGGTTATTGTCTTTGTTCGGCATTGTCCATCGATTGCTCGATAGCACTCGACCAAAGCGTTGAAGTGCAAGTGCAAGTGCAGCTCCACTTTGCCGGGCAGAAAAAAGGAAGACGAGGACGAGGAGCAGGAGGAGCTGCTCTTGGCCAAGTTTAAAGTGGATTTCCGGTTGGATTTGTTGCGGTTGCGTGTCACTGGCATCTCCTCCGCCCGTGTGGACTATTGACTGCATTCGCTTTTATGTCTTCCGGCCAACATAAACACTTTACTGGCTGTCGAGCAGCGGAGCAAAGTTTCGCTGACAGTCATGGCCGCAAAAAGAAAAGCCCTGTGACAAATGTCCTGGCATGTGAGTGGAAAATGTGCGTGTGTGTCGGGGGTGTGTGTGTGTAAGTCGACAACTTTTAAAAGTTTCACAGCTAAGCGCCCTGCAGTAGGTGGCTCTTACCTGGCTGTCGGAGTGCGGTTGCCATTATTGCGTTTATTGGCTTAAAGTGTTTGACAATTCATTAAGCTGCAAACGGGCGCCGAAATTGCCACTGCCAGTGCCGTTGCCTGGGCGTAAATTGCATTTACCCTCTGGATCTGGGGATCTGGGGATCAGGCGGAACAGACACGTTAATTTCTACTCTAATCTCGGCCAACAAACTTGGCTACGACTCCTCGATGTGTCAACAAATCGCTGGAATTAAATTGGTTTTGCATAAACACTCCGGGGGCAAAGGCAAGACAGGACGACAGGGCGACAGGAGGACAAGGACTTGAGACCCAAAAGTATGCAGCATCAAATTGTGTTTTATTTTGCTCCAAATATTTCTGCTGAGCCAAGCCGGGCTCACACACACACACACAGGCACCCGCACACAGCACACACGTGTCCAAACTATAAAATAATAAACCGAATTTGTTGTGCAAGTTTAAGTGAAAATGTTAAGAGTAAAGTTTTGTTCCACCCCGAAAATGAAGACAAACATTGTTATCACCTACGGAACAGAGACGGTGCCAGGGGTTCCTCGAGGCGGGGTCATGGGCGGGGGACCGGGCTGAAAGGGGGTCTACGTGCAAATAAGTTGAGCAACAGAGCAAGGCAAAATATTTATACAAATAGGTTATGCAAACAAACTTAGACAAAGTCACACAGGCACGGCCGGAAGAAGCAGAGCAAGATGTCGGGCCAGGAAGAAGACGGAGTACAAGTCGGGGTGGAAGCTGGAAAAGCGGGAAAATGGGGAAATGGGGCTGGCTGGCTGGGAAAACAGCACGCACACGACATGAGACTTCGTCCTGGCGCCAGGACCGCTGCAGGACATAATGAAGTTTGAGCTCGACTCAATGAAATGTCAACAGCGGCATGACGATAGATGATAATGGTGGCTGATAAAAAGCGATGGGGATGGTTTGGAAGATGTGGGATGCTGGGCAAATTGGCATCATGCATTGCCAACTGCATCGCAGACCCCACTAATTAATTGCCATAAATTAATTATGATTCGTTGGCACTGAAACCCAGAGCTAGACTTGCTCACTTTGACTATCGATTACGGAACTCCGGGCAAACGCAGATATGTAGAAGTTATGTGGGGGCCCATAAAACACCCAACCGCAAAACATATTAAATTTATTATCAATAAATTTTCATTAGTTTCGTGTAGCAGTTAGAGAAGTACAGAGCGCTTCCCCCATATCCTCTGTGGCACTCCAACTATAACGAGCTCTGTGGGTCGTGGCCAGTTGACATAATTTACAATTTTAGTCATAAAAAGCACAAGCACACACACGGAGACACCACCAACAATGCCACAACAGCCCAGTGAGCCACCCCTGGTAACCCTTCCGTAACCCCTTCCGCAACCCCTTCGCAGCCCCGAAGCCCCAACAAAAGGCTTCGACAAACCCCTTTAAAGTTTGCCGTTTGGCTGTGCCAAAGTTGGCCAACAGCGAATCAACAGTAAATGAAACATCCATGAGGGAGTGGGGGTAGGGGTGGGCAAGCAAGGGTTAAAACACCCCCACTGCAACTATTATTTCATTTTGTTAAATTTCCCAAATCTGATTTCTGGGAGCTAATAAATTCGGAGGTCTCTGGATTTAATGGAATGCACAATTATGTTTGTCTGCGATATTATTTTAAGCATTTCACTGAAAGCACTAAAAGCATAATTAAATCCACTACTATTTGATAAATGAATTTCTACGCAGCGAAAAATGGGAAATAATCTGATTAAATCGCATTTAGGTAACACTCGCTTCAGTTTTCCACTGAATAGCGACAGTGAAAGCTTTCTCGCATCGCAATCCTTTACTGCCTTATTTTTGGTGGCTTCGGAACCCGTCAAATTCCCTAATCGTTATCGGTTTTCGACTGTTGGGTATTCCTCAAAATCAAGTTAGGTTTTTATTGAATAAAAATTGTAAGCCGAGACTTTTTGCATTTCCCCATCGTCATTCAACGCAGCATCAGGGGGTGGAGGAACCTCCCCAGATACAACTACCACTACCACTACAACGGGCCATGATGATGATAGCAACAGCGACGCCATTTTATTTTCTCTTTGTGCCATTTTTTTAGCTCACTTTCTTTGCAGCCAGTTGTTGTTGCTGGCGTATTATAATGCCAACTCATATTGCGCTCTTTATCCTTTTGTGTATCGTCGTGCAGCGGAATTGACCCTTTTTTGCCGCTGCGTGATGTCACCGGGGCTGTCAGGGGCGGGGGCAGGGGACAGGGGGCAGGGGGCAGGGGGCAGGGTCAGGACCTGGGAAAAGGTAACACGCGGCGATGGCAACGGCGGCGGACTGCTAAAGTATCAAAAGTGATGGATGACAGGTTAATATGCGGCGACATTTTCATGCTGATGCTGATAAAATTTTCGTTTTGCATGCGGGCACCGCAGCTAGTGCTGCTATCATGGGCGGCGGCGGGGGCTCAGAGGGGGCTCTGGGTGGGGGCACGGGCACCACAACCGGATCACGGCCATGTCGACGGTCCTGCTCGGTGACATTTTAAATGCGCAGCAGACAAGTTTAATTTTACACAGCCCCGGCAAACGTTCAAACAAATTAAGCGGAACATTTTCTCTACACCCTTTCAGCCCCCCTCTGTCTGTCTCACTTACCATCCGCCGAACGAGTGAGTGAGTGAGTGAGAACACGAGACAATTGCATTAAATTCGCCTGCACAACGGTGCGTATGCGTAATGTTTAATTGCCGTCAGCAGCTTCATTAGAAGAGCTGCTAAATAACTGCCAGTCAACCAGGCAGCGACCCCTCCCGCTCCCTTTCCCCCTCCCCTCGCGATTGTCCTCGTCCTGCAGGAGCAGCAGCAGCAACAACATCCTGCCAGCTCATCTGCATGCCGTTTGAATGTGCAACACGAAATGGCTAACTGACTGGCTGGCAACCCGAGTACCCGGCTTCCGGGGAGTCCCCTTTTAGCCCGGCTGAGTACAGACGAAAAAAAGACAACCGAATTGGCAGAAATAGCTATTCTGCAAATAAGAAAACAAAGATGTATGGGTTATAAAAGCTTTACGAACATTATTAATGAATTATATAAACAAATGTGCAATGTAAAATTGATTTAAACGGAAAAATTAAATGTGTACATAATCCATACCAAATTTTTTGTTTAAAAAAGTCCACTTATATTATTCTTTATTTCTTTAAAACAACTTCAAAATTATCAAGCAATTAAAAGTAAATTACTTTATTACTTAGGGTAAAATATATAAGATTATTTACGAAGTTGTGATTACTAAAATACCTATATTATTTAATAAAAACTAAGAACACTGATTAGAATTCTTGTGTTTTTCTCTGTTTAGTAGTTTGTTGCAGAAATAGCCTGCGACTCAACGAGCGGCATTCGAATGCTTTGGAAAAACTTCCGCTCCATTAGTCTGCCTGTTTCCGGCAGCGTTTTCCTAGCACAATTTACGCAAATTGATGTCATCGCAGGGGGCCGATCCCTCCCAGAAATGGCCCAGTCCTCCCGGATCCAATCTTCCCAGAGCGTGCGTAACTCGGCAAATGAAGTGAATGAATGAGTGCATGTTGCAGGCCGGATGGCTACACACTTTGGGGTCACTGCGGGCAGCCGAGGGGCGCCCAAAAGGGGGGCGGCCGACCAAGATGTGTTGACATATTCCACAGGGGGTGGCTGCAGACCGCCCTGCGGGCCCTTTAAGCCCAGGCAGGGGGCGGGGACGCCCTCGAACACCTGGCAGTGGTTCAATTGGCACTGCCAGATATGTACCGAGACACTCGTAATTTAACCAGATTTGCTCGGATGAAAACAACTTTATTCTCGGGCCGCAAAAAGTGCAACATCACGGCAAAAAAGCAAAAGAGCGAGCTCAACTTGAGCAGCCAGCACTGGCAACAAACAAACAAACAAACAGACAGACGACAAACTCGCAGGCAAACTCGCAGACAGAAGGCAGCGAAAAACTCAGCCAACACAGCCAACTTAGACTTCGAGTGAGTTTCGAAAGTCAAGTGCGTGTCGCTCTTGGCAATCCCAAAGTTTGCCATGTGTGCGGGGACCGGGGAGTGGGGAGCGGACCTGATTTACAAATATTTACCTGGCACCGCTAATGCCGGAGGCACTGCTCTATGCACTCGCTTAATCAACTTCAGATGGATCCTCCTCCGCAGAACGGAGCTCCGCTTTAAGCGGATTGAATTTGCTCGACCGTGTTAAAGCCATTCAACTAATACATTTTAATTATAGCAATTAGCCTATGGCCCAGCATTTGAACCAAATGGCAATGTCCTGGCCCACATAAGTCCGCATCCGAACGAGGACATCGCTGGACATTTAATTAGCTGCATAAATTACGCGGCCTGTAGTAAAGCTGTATTAGCTGATCAGATAATGATATTGAAAATAAACGTTGGGTTTTAAAGACTTTTTAAATTTTCATCAATGACTATGGATTTCAAATGTACGACTGTCAAGTTTATTTCCTGAACATGAACATTGGCTTTAAAATGGAAAATATTTTTGCAGACTTATAGTTTTCGTGAAAATCCTTTTCAAGCCTTAAGCTATTTAAATGATTTGCTCAATAAAATGCATCCTTTATTCATAGGAATGACCAAATTATTAATTCACAATGTTTAATGAGAGAATGTTAATTGTTCATGATTTATTAATCAATATAGGGGAGTATGCAAAGTAAAGTGTGCCTTTTGCTGCAAACTCCTGCATTCCTTTCATTTATTTATATTCGTTTATTTACCTGCAACAATTTGCATACTAATGCGCCGCAAAAGGTTATCCTTGTCGCAAACAAACACACATCTCGCATCTCACAACTTATGAATGTGACACAAAGTGGTCGCAAAGTCCTGACTGCAAATGCGAGTGGAGAACGAGCAGCCGAAAGTGGCTGAAACTGGCGCCAAGTTCATTTGGCAGTGGCTAAATCTCGGCACCTTTTGGCCTGCTTTGCGTGGAGTTCATAAACCAAATTGCATTTCATTGCCGGAGCTGGCAGCCACGTAAATTCGCCAGTTACTTGCGCTGCGAGTGGAAAGTTGCTAAAGTTTTAGCCGCATAATCTGCCCGGGCAATGCCATAAATATCCCATGGCTTTGCGTCTGGAGGATGCGGATGGGGATCCGCAGGTGTGTGTGTTTGTTTGCTGCCTGGTTAGCAGGTTAGTGGTTGCAATCGATCTATTAAAGGGCCCGGGAGCTCGTTATTAAAGGCCGCCTGCTGAGTTCATTATTCGCCGCTAGATCCGCAGGACGACCCCAAACACCACCCACCACACACCACCCACTTTCCGTGCTCACTCGTGTGTGCAAGCCATCGATTAAGCCGAGCAGACGGGCGGCGTACCTGGCGTATGAGCAATGCTCTTAGCCAGGACCACTCACCCAGCCCCTTGATATTTGCTCCGGCCCGGGGTTTTTATTTGTCCGATAACTTGTGGGCCTCGCGGGAGACGGCAGCACTTTCAATTGAGAGACAACAGCAGCACCTGGCGGAATTCCTCACGCGACCCTCCCTGTTCCGGCGTATTCCCTGAATTCCAGCTGCAGCTTAGCCCCGCAGAGGATCCTTCGTTCTTTTCACTTGAATTGCCAGCAGCATCGATTGCACGTACTCCTCGTACTCCTCGTACTCCCAGCACCTCCCCCAAGGCCCCCGAACTGCAATAAACAAACGGATCCGAGGGGAGTCGGGGTCGGAGGTGGGGGTCGGAGGTTGGGGGTCGGGGGTACGAAAGAACAAACAAAAGTGCACAATTCCCGGGCGATTACAAGTTGGGTCCACAAAGTGTCGGCATCTCTAGGTGGCGGTGGAACTCTCAAGTTTGATTCTTGGCAAACATTTAACATTTACCGCAAGCACAGCAAAGTTTTCTGTGGCATTGTTTTTAATTTATCTAAATTGAAAAGTGCAACAAATCGCGCAACTTAAGGATGACCAACGAAACCAACAAGAACCAAGTGCCAGACAGGACATCCAGGGGGTGATTTGCTCGCTGGCTGAGTGGGTGCCTCGAAGGGCGGCTAAGCTCAGAGAAAAACCTTACCAAGTATTGATGGCCAAGCCAAAAAATATATGCATTAGAAAGTGAACATATCTACTAAGCTCTATCATAACAGATAATTATCGATGGATGAGGGTAAAGAGAAATGCATTTCTGAACTTGTGTTAGACCTAACTTCCGACTAAAGTCAGTACAAGTAAAAATAAATGCACATATTTTATTTTACGAATACTTACACCCGTTACTTCAGCGATAAAAGGGTATATTGAAAGTTGCGATGAGGCATGCCGATTCTAGAGATTCTTGCGCAGCGAAAATGTACTTTAACAGGGGGTAACACCCGCCCTAACGCCCCTAAACCGCACAAAACTGTATCACCTTCAGATTTAATGCTCGAATAATTCGATTCTTTAATACCTATAAATTGGCCTAAAAACAAGTTTGCCACGCCCACAACCATAAAGTCTGTCTGCCGCCCAAATTTTCAAATGCAAATTAAGTTTTCGATCCTAGGTGGCCGATTCGAAATCGCAAACAGTCGATCTGGCACCCACAGTATGAAAGCCAGATAGTTAACAAATGACATGTAGATTCTTCTAGTACCTACCGCGCCCCCTCTAACGCCCACAAATCGCAAAAACGACCAAATTTGGGAATAGTTTAACTAGTTTACATTTTATTTTAGAACAGACCATAAGTTCATAAGTTAAATTGATTAGCTGAGTAAGTAGTATATTATAATCAAGGGGTTTAATGTAATATATTATAATAATTATTTTATTTGTTAGGACTTGACTAAATTTCCTTTTACCATAATTTGATATTGGTAGAAGATAATTATGATTTATCGTAAACAAAGTTTAGCCAATCAAGAGTCACTGGTCAAGTTGGTATTTGCCGGGTATTTGATAAGCGAGGCACTCGGTAAAAGTTTTTCTTATTCGTTTAAGGATCCTGAAATCATTTTTACCGTATCAAGAGGTTACACGTTTACTAGACCACTTCGTAAATATTCCGACCATTCAGCACGTTTTATTGAAAAATGCGTGAGAAGACAAGAAGTTCCATAAAAATGTCCAGAGAAATCCACATTAATATTACCTATATTATTGAAAAAAAATTATTGCTTCGTCGTTTTTCATCATATTCACTTCTACTTCGGTAAATGTGGTGAAAAATAAAAGGACTTGTTGTATTCAAAAAGTATGCAACAAAAAATTTGGTTTGAAAATTTCGCTCATTCATATATCTCAAGGTATAATGTTTTATAAAACTCGTTTTTATTAAAATATCACTGAAGTTAGCAACAAACCCTAAAAATAAGTTATGGTGTAACTAACATTGACTCTTTCTAATAACTGCGAAGTTAACTTCTTTTCTTGTTCAGACTCAAAATGCTGTTTTTACACTTCTCTAAATTCAGATCTCTTTTGAAGACATTAAATATAATATTTATCATTTTATTGATGTCCTAGGGTCAATGTAGGATTTTCTCTGAGTGCACTGTGCGGAGGTAGACAGCCGCAGAGCGTAAAGAGCAAGACATTTGCTGAAATAAAATTTCAATTTGCTTGAATTTCATTTGTGTGTGTCCGTCCGACTGAGACTTTTGCTCCCGTGATGGTGGGCCGCTGCGATGGTATGTGTGCCCTGAGTGTCTCTGTGTGTGTGTCGCTGCTTTATCGCCTTGCCAGTTAACGTCAGCTTGGTTTACCGTTATGCTTGGCTGCGTCCCGCGTCCCTCGTCCTTCGTCCTTCGTCCTGCGCCTTTAGGCCACAGCCACTCGAACTTGCCAACTATTTGCCGTGTGTATCTGTATCTGCTCGAGTATCCGTATCTGTGTGAGCGGGCAATCCTCCCGGACCCGTGTGTGTGTGTATGTGTGTAAGGAGCAGAAGTATTCCCGCTGGTGACGTTTGTTGATGGTTTCCAGGTGAATGCACGAATTGCGTTTTCGTATTAAATAATAAATGAATGTTGGATTGTTTTTTCGCCCCTTGCCGGCAGTTTCTTGGTCTTCGGTCCTTGGTCCTTGGTTCCTGGTCCTTGGTCCCTGGTCCTTGGACCCTGATTCCTGATTCCTGATACCTCCTGATTCGCTGCCCTGCCATAATTCCAGCTGCCCTCGCTGATTGCAGCTCTTGTTCTGGTTATCGTCCTCGTTCTGGTCCTCGTGCTTGTACTTATGCTCCATGCTTTCTGGCCCGGGACATTTAATGTGTACTTTGCTTATTCCTATTCCTTAAGTGCCGATGGCTTGTTTATTAAAGCGTCTGCAATGTCACCGCGGGGAATTGCGTACGGTTATTGGTCCCAGCTCATTGTTGATAATTAAAGCGAGAGCGACATGGATATGTGTGCGTACTGGTGGACCAGGGCTACGGAACCGAGGGCAGAAGGCCCGGAGCAGGGGTGACCGCCACTCGCTGATAGATTAACCCCACAGAGAATGTGGCAGGGCCCGCTGGGCGGAACTTAATTACCCGCCAGGAGGCGACCAAGAAAAGTGCTCGTCAAAGCTCTTCTGCTGGCCAAAACGACAGTGCGGAGGCTAACTTTAATTGAGCCAATTTGATGGCTTCATTATGAGGTTCCTGGCTCCTCTCAGTGTTGAATTTCATTCGATGATTGATGGCTTACCTAAAGCATGAGCTTCAGTTTTTCATTATTGATCCAAAAAGTATGACTCAGCTTAACAATCAGGACCTTGACTGAAGGATGTACAAAATACGTTAAACATTTTTTATTTTAAGTAAAAACAAAAGTAATATTAATAATGAAAATAATAATAATTTAAAAGTAAAAAAAAATGCAAGCACAAACGGATGGCGTGGCAGAAGTTTTAGATGCAACCGCTTTATACAAATGTTTAATTATATTAAGACTATTCCACTTGGTTGTAAAATTTATTAATGGCTTGTGCACTCTTAGAATGAAATATACTAAAGCATAATATTTGTACGGTGCACTTTAGTGCCTTCACATTACGAAATATGAAAATGTAGTGTCGACTATCAGATACCGCCCCTCATCTATCCAAATTTTAAACAAAAAACAGTGCTTAGTTTGTTGACCAATTCTGAAATAAATTTCAGGGCATTCTTTTTTGCGCGGCACCTAGCGTACGTTGCCACGTAGCGGATGGTAGCGGTACTACTGACCATTTAAGACCTTTTTGACCTCATTATTGGTAATACATAACTTTTTAAATAGTATTGCGATTGGTATGATTAATTTAGATTGGTATTGATTAATACAATCATTTTTAATTTACTCTAAAACAAAAACTTTGAAAAACGTGACCTCCAGACAGAATTTAGCGTTATGGGCGTTTCAGTGGGCGTAGCCATCCCCTAAAATAAACTTTCGCTGCTTAAGAGCCCCCAATATTATTCAGTGGTTTGATTTGCAAACATTTAAACGCAAAATTAAATATACAATTTTTCTTTTTAAATAGTACAAATTAAGTTATGTTTTAGGTAATTGTAGATAAACACTACCGACCGCAATTGGCCATTATTTGCGTTATTTAAAAATCGTAAAAAAACTGTAACTCCCCAAAGAATTCAATAAAATACCGATAATTGCTTTACCATAAATGCAGCTTTCGCTCAGTTATGTTTACCCGAGGGAGATAAATAGATCAACGTATTCATCGGGATGACAATATTGAATTCCGGTAAATACTTTTGGTATTGCATGGCAAAGAGCAATTAATTAATTCCGCAACCACAAAACGCAATGTAAATGTTTAAATATCGCAGCTTGATGAAATTATATCCCAAACATAGACACGGGGAGTGAAAAGTGGGGGCACTATCGACAATTTAATTTCGTTTTTGCGCACGTTCAATTTGCAATTTACTCTTGCAGAAAGAATGAAACCAACAGCAGTTGGGTGATTTTTGTGCAACGTTAGCTGCTAATTTGAAAATGATTTTGCACAGAGCCACATGGGAATGCGGATTTGCAGGGAATCGGATACGGATTCCAGATTCCTTTAGTTTGTTTTCTGTTGGGCTTCCATGCACGGCGGACCAGGATTCATTTTATTCTTATTCCATCGCACAGGTGTGCGTACCTCTCTTTGGTTCGGGGGATTTATGGTGATTTTATGGGGATTACTTGATGAATTGGTGATACGAGCCCTTATCAGTTCTCCGTCCAGTTGTCTCATAATGCACACGGGGCGAGAGAATGATAAGGGTACGAATGCACCGGCCAGCCCTTGGGTCAGCCTAGACTTCCTTAATTGGCACACTTTTTTGCGGATACTTACCCCACATGTCGGTTGTATCCCTCAATCAATCATTTGCGCATCTGTGAAGTTGCCAGCCGAAACGGCTAAGCGGCTGACAAAACGCTTTCGGGGGTCGGGGAAAGGTGTTAAACAGCAGCTGGCGGAGGAGCAAATGAAAAGCCAAAAACCAAAAACCAAAAGTGGAGAGAAGCCCTTGGCTGCTAGCTGCCAACTCATGTGCATAATTCATTTGCATAACGCATATGTATATATAAATCAACCGAGCGCACACATATATAAATGTATGTAGATGCGGGCGTATAAATAATTCAACAATCAACGGAGCTCCAAAAGAGGCTCTCGCCAAAAAGCCCTTGCCGCCTTTCAAATATTTTTCAAACGCTTTTAGTTGGAAACTTGCTAATTGATTTACTCGCCCGTTCGAGTAGTCCTCTCCAGAGTTTTCGGTTGGGTAGCGACTTCAAGTGGACGTGGCTATGGGTACTTTCCAAATCACATTCGGGGCCAAATGCCAAGCGAGGCATTTAAAATTAGCTCCGAGTCCAAATCCAAATCCAAATCCGAAACTGAGTTCCCGTCCCAGTCGCAGTCGCAGTCCCGGCCTGTCTCTGGTAATATAATGCCCCTGATATTGCGGATATAAACTAGGTTCTCGGTGGCCCCTGCTCCCTGCTCCCTGCTCGCTGCTCCTCCTCCTGCTCCACGCTCCACTGTGTTCACCTTCCATGCCATTCACGTTCACGTTCCGGACCCCCTGTCTCGCTGCACGTTATGAATTTTCAAATGGAATTTGCTGTAGCCGTTGTTGCTCTGCAATAAATCAAAACTATGCAACAAAACGCGGAGCAACTCCTGCAGATCCTGCCGCCATGCCATGCCATGCCATGCCATGCCAAGCCAAAAGGATGCCAGAGGACTTATCTCTGCCCCGTAAAACGCTGCCATGTATGTATAAGCCAGCCAGCTGGTTTGGCTCCTGCCCCACTGCCTCCCTGTCGCTCTGCTTTTTTCACTGTTGCACTTTTACGGTTATAAATTCCGCCCCCAGACGGTGGCGGCGGGGGGCGTTGGGGGCGTGGCACATAAAACCGGACACATGCTTTTAATCTTCGGCGCAAACATGCTCACAGCTCGCTGATGCATGGCAAAGGATGCTGATGCATGGCAAGGAGTTGCAGCCAGCTCCTCGTCTTCTTCCGGCGGAAGTTAAAGCGTTTTCCCAGCTGCAGCCTGTGTTTGGGGCCGTGTCTGAGTCCTGTCTGTGTCCTTTTCAATTAGCGCCTCTCTGAAATTGGCCAAAAATATTCAATTTTTGCTTAGTGCTGAAACTTACACGAAAAGTGAATGGAAACGAGGTGGCCGAGAGTGGTTATCCTGTTCCTGGGAGAATTTCGGGGCGCATAAATGTCGCTTATCGGCTTTTATGCGCTCTTTATGAGAGAGAGTGTGTGTGTGTGTGTCAGTGTGGGTAGGCACAGGACATGGCCGGGAATCCTGAAGGAGGGGCCATTGTTTGCATCTGGGTCGTGCGGCTGCCGCTTTTGGCTAACCAATAATGGCAATTGGCCGAGTTGGGGTTCGGGATCGGGTTCCGGGTGAATTTGGGGGCTCCGGGTCGAGGATTCGGCCTGCTATCGCCAACGGGCAGGACACGCAGGACGTGTTGTTGGTGCGGCACCTACTGCGTTATCTGGCCTGCTGGTGGCAGCCCAGGTGCTTTAAATTTCCCAACATGTTGACCAACAGGGAGGCGGGATGGGCGAGGGCGAGGGCGCAGGATCCCTGGGTCCTGGATCCAGAGTGTCAACATTCATGGGCCTGTGACATCGAATACTGAGTTTTTATGCGCTTCCGTTTCGGAGTTCTTAGTTTGGCCCCACTATGGCCATGGAAAATCGAGCATTTAGCGCCGACGTTATGAATATTGAAACAATTTTACGCTTGCCATTTTGCATTTTGAATAGGTTGCGTCCGCCCCATCCCATCCCGTTGGCGTTTTGGCTCTGTGCGGTTTGGCTTTGTGCTGGTTTCCTGGGTAACTTTTCGCCGGCTTTGGTTCAATGGAGTGCTGCAGGGAAGTTCAGAAAGTTTTAGTGCAGTTTATATGGTAAATACATAAAGTCTCTGATGAATTGTAAACTGTTTAGATAGGGAAATACAGCCATTAGAGCGGTTAGCCATTAAAAGTGATTTCTGTGTTCAACAAATAAACTATAAAAATGTTAGTAAATATATATTTTATGAATTTAAAACTCGCCATCCATTTGTATTTCACTCATTCACTTCATAAATATATATATTTTTTTTTAATGTTAAGTGTCCTAAGCTCTTTCTAAGATAAGAACCAACTGAAAAATGCAATGGAATTCTATATTTTATCCAAGTTGAACTATTTAAGTAATGCAACACAAATAAATAACACAAGACCGAACTTTCCCCCATTTTTCATACACCCTGCGCTCCCTTGAAAGCCACTAGGGTAGACGCAGACATTCCGATGTGCTCACAAACATTTCTCATTTTTGGCAGATTTTCAGCTTTGCCCAAGCACATGATTCATGGCAAAACATTTACCCATCTCGCAATTATGAATAAGAGTTTGCTTTCGCCTTTGCCTCACCAATTTGTTCAATGAAAATCTCGTAGAATTTGGACAAACAAGGAGTTAATATTTATTTGGTTTTACCAGCATGTAAATGGGATTTGGCCGGCCAAGGGAACTGGAATGCCATTCGCATAGAGGTGGAGATAAAAATCAGTTGATGAGTGGAAAATCCGAAATGAAATATGCTCGAATCAATTTACAAGCTGGCGTTGATGATGGGTCGTTGGGCTGCCCTTCTGATTGTCTAGTTGTCTAGTTTGTGCGTAGGCCAAAGTGGAGTGGACGTGGCCTGTTGACATCTCGCACACGGCTTTTCGGATATTTTCAGGCGAACGGATGGTGTGTGGCTATGCAAATGCGTTCGCATTTCAAATGAATTTGGCATGCAAATACCGAGCCGTGCACAAAATCGTTCCAAATGGTTCGAAATGTGGAAATCAAAACAATCAAGTGAAGCGTTTAGCCCGGCCACAGAACTACAATGAAAGAGAGGCGACACTCGGCGAGAGAGAGACGGGGCGAAGCGAGACAAATGTCATAAATATAAAATCAAATGCAAATTGGAAATGCAGATGGAGAGGCAGCGGCAGCGGCGGCAGCGTACAGATACAGATACATATCGAGATTTAGATACATTGTAGCTCAACTGAATTGGAAAGGATTTACGAAACATTCAAATTGCGGCGGAGCGAGACAAAAGCCGGGGAAAGAAAGGGAGAGCGAGACATCGCCAGAATATTTGCATTTAATTAGCAAAAAGCCCGGACGGCCAATCGCTGGTAGATGGGCTTGAAATTTGTTTATGGACAACTATTAACATTTTCCAATTACACAACACGCTCATAAATTATGCCATGCATATGTAATTGTTTCGCAGCCCCCATTCTTTGCGTTTTGTTTGTTGTTTAATTAAGTATAACTTTGCTGTGGACAAATATTCAATAAGCAGGCCACAAAACCAAATCAACGGAAGTTGTTGTTGCCGCTGCAGTTGCAATACTCGTGTAATTAACATTAAATCATAAATGCCACAAAATGCTCCGGAAACGGGCAATAGCCGAGAGGATAACGACGGCGATTATGATTGCCGATAAACCCAAACCCGAATTGCAATCCATACCGAACTGAAACTCCAACTCAAGCCAACCGATTGGATCCAGTTGTTAGCCCATATCGTGTTTACTGGCAACTTTGTCTCGCCTTTTCAGTTTATTATTTCTTCCAGTCAGCACAAAATGCTCTGGAATGTGTGCGGGCATCGCATTTCTGGTATTTTCCCCGCCATTTGGGTTCTTTGAATTGAGATTAAACGCCAATTCCCAAGATTTAGGGCCACAGCTTGGGGAGTAGTTTGTGGTCTGCGATAAGACCGCCGGATAGGGAGTACATACATGTATGCAAATATGGGCGACTTGAGCTGGCGTTTCGAGGGGAAGGCGATAAAAAGCCGAGCTGCAGTTGCAGATAACTATGTGGCTCGGCGACATCAATTGAAGGGCATTGTTTGGCTCCAAACCGACTGCATAATGGATGTCGCCCAGCTCATTTGCCTACCAAATGCCTCCGAGAAAATGCCAATCAATTGGAAATGTTTTCAGCCGACATATACTCATACGCACACACCCCTATGCTCCGGATCAAGACGCTAATTAATCACTGCGATGGCGGAGGCAGCAAAGTCAATTTAATTGATGGCAGGACGAAACCGGAGCCACCACCGAGCATCCGGCAGGACGAACCGCAGACCCAGTTACATCTGAGATCTTTGGCTCCTCGGTTTCCCAAAGATGCAGGCTCGTGTGATTTGCATGGCTAATTTGACAGATTACATGGAAGACATTGTGTCCCGTCTAGATTGCGAACCGCACACGCATGACCAGGCCGAATTTGATTAATTGCATTTAATGATGCGACAAGCAAATGAAGAAATCAGCAAATGGGATACGGAGTACGGCCAGGATGGGGAATGTCATTATCTTTTAATGAAAATGACCTCTCCTAGGCCACAGAAAGTGAATAGTTTTCTGAACGATTATGTTTCTTTTTTAACTTTTAATGGAATATTTTCAAGTATTCAGGTAAACGTCTGTTTCTTTAATTTAAATTATAATCAGAGCTACAACAAAAATTTAAAGAATCTGTTAAGGCAGAAAAGAATGCCAGCAAAGCTATAGTAAAGCAGTTCATAGGAATGGATAAACTTTTTAATGATTTAATGATTAACAATGCGTTGATATGTTTTTAAAAGTAAACCGAAATGAGTGAACAAATTTGATATTATTTTTCAATTTCTAATAGTTTTTTCTAAGCTTTCAAGTAAACGTCTGTTCCTTTACATTAAATCTTGTAGAAAACTCTTATTTGTCAAAGCAAAAGGCAGACGAGATAAAATTATTCTTTAGAACAAAAAGAGCTTAAAGATTGTTCAAACCTATGATAAAGTGTGTTCTTGGGAATGTATTTAAACTTGCTTATGAATCATGTGCTGATAAAAAAAGAGTTGACATAACCAATGTTTCTAAAACTTTACCGAGTTAAATTACTTTGAGATTCGTCTAGATGGCTTTACATTTTCTTAAATGAATCAATGAAATACTTGTAATCAGTGTTTTAGAGTCGACAGACGGGGCAGTCTCACCGCTTTTGGCACTGTCAATAAAACTCATCCACCTCCAGACCCCGGGCCTGTACGCCCCCTATTGCTCCTAGGCCCATGCCCATATCCCATATTTGAGTTGAGTTGAGTCGAGTTGCTGCTTAACTGTCCACTTCCTGGCGAGGCCCGCATAGCGGAAGCCAAAGCTCGGGGGCTGTCGAAAGGGGCTCCCGGGGAGGGCATGGGCAGATGGCTATGGGGGGTTAGCAACAATGGGCATGTGGGGCACATGGGGCACGCGGCAGCTGGCTGGGAATGGGGCATACGAAATGTATGTGGAACGACGGCGACGCCGACACTTAAGCGATAAGCGACGGCAACAACGTCGCGCATTTGAATTTCAATTAGAATTTTAATAATCGAAGCAATGGGCTGGTGTGAGTGCGAGTGCGAGTGTGTGGGTAGCGGGGCCAATGCGTTCAATGTGCGCATAAATTTCGCTTCCGCTTTCGTCCCCCGAAATAGCCCCGAGATCGGGCAACTCTTTGAGCTATTTGGAAATTGTTTTGGCTCTGGCGAGGGCATTTATTAAAATGTTTGCACGCAGAGGATGTGGAAAATAAATGAAAACATAAACAAAATTAGCTGGGGGCGGCCCACGAAATTAGCACAAGGACACGGCCGACAGCGGGTCCCGCAAGGATACGAAAAAACGTGCGACATGTTGCTAATTTTTTCCACCCGGACTCCTGCGTAATGTAATGAAAAAATGTGGCGCGACGAAAAACAGAGAACTAACTAACAACAAACAGACAGCGAATTCCCCGTGGGCACACAAACAATTCGTGAAAAAAGCTGAAAAAGCTGGCAGGCAAAACAGCAAAATGGGAAAAAACCGAGAGGCAGAAAAGAGGTGAGATATAGGAGCGTTTGGCTCAACAATTTCAGTCGGTCGGGGGAGAGTATATCTACAGAGTCGCATATTCAACAGGAAAATCCCTTAATTGGAATAAATTAACTGTTATTGCTGTGGCATGCACACACACATGCAGCGGAACAGATACATTCGCCGCTATCATTTTCGCTGCTCCCAATGGGGCATGTAGTTGTATCTGTGTCTGCGCTTGTGCTTTCGTATCTGTTTGTTGTGTGTATCTCACAGTTCGCTTTTTTCGCTCAGCAAAGAGGGAGCCCAAAGCAGACATAACAAAATTAAATAATATGATAAAAACGAAATTTATGACACGAGAGCGGGCCAGCGACAGCCAAAGAGGAAAAGGAAACTCTGCCAAAAATACTGTTTGACAGGCACTGTTCTGGTTCTGGTTGTTCTCAATGTTTGCGGTCGAGAACTTAGCGCGGTTCAAAGTTCACACAGCACCCTGGACCCAAGGAACCCGAATATCCTGTTTCCAAGGGATGTCGGGGATCTTTTGCCGAAAACGTTAGTCTTCTGGCTGCTAATGAGCAATGTACGGAAATATAGAAGAGGATATGTCGCAAAAGGAGTGTACCTTAACTTTGCATAATTCGAGCATGGAACTGTATAAGGATTCTAATTATTTCTAAACTGTTCACATACTTAAAAAAAAACGTAACTCTTTAATGATCTCAGACTCTGGATAGCGAGTTCTTCGATATACCGAATTTTAAAACGTAATATGAAGGGACCTAGGAAAACAATGCATCTTACAAGGTTTTCTTCCCTGTCTTATCCCACTCTAAAGTGCCGATCGGGTTTTTATTAACCCCATTTCCTTGAACGAAAGTTTGTAAGTCTCGAAATGTTCCCTTTGACACTTAAAGTTCTTTGTTGCTAACCTCTTCAATAGATGCCCCCTCATCAGAAACCCATTTGAAAAGGACACTCGGGTAGATCTGTTCCGAGATAAGATCCCGAAACGTCATGGACAGCAGACCGTACAATGACATGCCCATTCCCCATCTTCTCCTCTTTCTGCCCTCTTTGTGTCGCCTTTCTGTTCGGTTCGGTTTGGGTCCGTTATGTGGCTTGCTTATCAGTTCGCCGAGCAATTTGTAGGGCGATAAGCGTATGTATTTTCGGTATTACTCGCACTGTTTGCACTGTCTTTGTGTGCGTATACGTGGCCATGTGGCAGGCGAAGTACTTAAATTACGACGATGAGTAAACCCGGGATCTGACCGAGACTTCACCACAACTCACCCGAATGAAATTCCAATCTCCGGTCCCACTGCTGATCTCTTTGCCTTCAGGCACTTCAATTAACAGACGCGGATCGCCTAATTGTTGGATGGATGGCGCTGGAACCCCATCTCCATTGAGGGGCGGCAGCAACGGGTTGACTCGTCGATTCTCGCGATTGAGCAATTATGCGGTAGAATTGATAGCAGTTCGCAGTATTACTTAATGGGCTTCTAATGCCTTTCTTTCACGTTCGGAATGGGTGTGTAAGTGGGGAAGTGGGGCCGAACACATCCTGGGGCCTTCACCCAGATACCCGTTTCGTTCCGAACCACTCCGCTCCGTTCCGTTGTCGCCGCACAAATGTGTTGTCGCACAAAACTGTAAAAGGCAAAAGAAGCGTTCGAAAATTGTATAATTGAAATGGAACAGGGAACGCAAGAAAAGAACAGAGAGAGCGTGAAAGAGTGGAAGAGAGAGTGGGTGTTCCGCTTCCATTACGGTTCTTTCGCTCGCCGCTTATCAGTGATCGCTTGTTGCGCCCGCCAGAGCGAGATGGCCTGAGCATTATCCCCCCTCCCGCTCGCACACTATTCATAATTCTTTTCTTTTTTTTTATCGCGTATTAGAACGCTTACGATTTGCTCAAGGAACGACAATGAAATCTGCAAAAATCAGGAAAAAAGAGAGACGGAGAAAATGCCAACAACATTTGCGAAACACATGTCAAAGGCATGTTTTTTTTTGGACCCAGGGATTTGCCCACGAAAATCCTTTTGTTTGCGTCACAGCATGCGAAATGCTCCGAAAGGTAGGGTTCCGGGGACTCAGGGAAAGTGGGTGCATAAAAATTAGTCGGACAAAAAGTTTGGCTGAGCGCGCAGCTAGGCATTCGAAATTTCAAATAGAAAACAAAAAGCGAACCGGAGCAAAGATGAGCAGGCTGAGACCCAGCATATGCAAATTTTCTCTGCTTTTCTCTATCCCTCACTCTTTCATCGGGGTTTCGGGGTCTGACGTATGAATGCTGATGTCAAGCTGCCCGTCTTCGCTCCGCTCTTTCGTACATCTTTAAATATAAATTATTTCCATGGGGACGGGAGAGGCAGAGGGAGATGGAAGATGCCACTGCCATATGCAAGCGTTTGCCGCTCTTCCTCTTCCCTCAAATGGGGCAGCGTCATCAGGTTTTATGAGCAATTACAACATCTGTTGAATATCGCGATGCTCGCCCAAAGACTACGCCACCAGCATGGAACAGTTTGGAATTTTTTATTCGCCATTCCTACACGGCGAAAATATACAACAAAGAACGCCTTCTAGTCTTATGTATTATTGTTTCAATACTCCCTTCCTAGCATATCCCTAATACAGCATTATAAAAATGTTTTATTTTAGGATACAACTTACATTTCTCTCTGTGTACTCCAAACGGCAAACAGATCAAGTAGGAATACGAGTACAACAATGAGGCCAGCGAAAGAGACAAAGAGTGGGGGAGAGAGAGAAGAAGAAGGGTCTGAGCAACCCCAACCACTTGGCATTGAACTTGGCTGTTCCCATCTTGCGTTCGGGCAAAGGGAACATCGCGTCCTGGCATTGATTGAGCTATTGAATTAACATTTGGCAATGATTTACAAACAAATTCAGATAATGGCCTCGAAATCGAGCAGCGAGGGCGTGGTCCTTGTGCGTTTGGAATTTCAAGTAACCATTATACCGAAACTACACCCGCGAATCATTCCCAGAAGGAAACCCACTCAAGTCGGAAACCCTGGGGGCAAACATGGGATTAAATATGATATTTTCGAGGCCACGTTTAAGGTTTCCCCGATAAGTTGGAAGGGCCAAAATAGGAAACGAAAACTAAGGACTCGATTTCTTTCGAACATTAAAGTGCCTCATACATTACATAATATAACATTACAAAGATATCAAGATTTAAGGCAATGTGATGTGGAACTTTAAATGCAAAAAAAACCACAGCAAATCGCATTTCCACACTAAATCTCTACCGATTCCCCCTCAGAAATCGAAAGCTTTTACTGTGCTCGAAGCGCTGAGAACCCTTTTTGAAGACTCTTAACCCGGTTACCCCTAAAAAGCACCAATCAATCAGGATGAGGCAGGAGAGCAGGACGACTGCGGAAAGGCGACAAAGGATGCAGTGCCAAAGGCGGAGCGAACGAAATCTGTCAAAAAGTGGTAAATGAAACTCTTCAGATGTCAGTGAGCCATAAAATTATGCGATAATTAATTTCTCATACACAAATCCCGTGTCGTTTCAATGGATTTTGGGCAAAAAGAAGAGGGGTGCGACGGTGGTCCCGCATTCCGAGTGCATTGTTTGCCCGGCGTTTGCTTTTTAGCGATTCTTCAAATACATTTTTTCGCTTTTGGCGGGCCGAGAGACTCAACCCTCGCTGGCTGGCTTCCGCAATTATGATTGTCCTTCGTCACTCGTCGCCGGGCGATTCCTTTTCACTCGATCCTGTCTCCTTGCGGCCTTAATTAAAATCTGTACAAATTTCTATTTCGCCGGCAAATTGCCGGACTGCTGGCCACTGTGCCGCCGGAGGGGCCTTCCAGGGGGTTCGGGGGCAGGGACAACCCCGGCTGGCAAGGACAAACCTTTTCAGTGGGCAAAAAGGTTGCCAAGCGTGGATGCGGTGGCCTAAAACAAAGCGCACAGATTTCAATTGTTTGTCGCCATTGTTTGGCTTGGCCCATTGACAGGGGCGTGGCCACGGGGGAGGGGGTGTTAGTATCTGAAGCATGCTATAAGTTCCCATTGTCTTGAGTGAGCATTGAATATGCGAGTATGTGCGGATGCCGGGGCCCAAATGGCAAAAGCCAAGTCCCGATCCCTGAACCATGGCCAGCATTCGAGGGGGAGTGTGTGTGTGTGAGCCGGAACTTACAGCTGTTCATTGCACCACCACCCACGCCCCTGCCCCTGCCCCTGCCAGAAACCACCCAACCCCACTCCCAACTAATTTGTCAACCTCAAGGCAAATGAGCAAAGCGCCATTACGATTTCTCCCGCCGCCAGGTGGCGCTCTGCCGGCAAACTTCCGTTAATTAACGTTAATTTACTTGAAACTCGCCCCAACATCCGCCAGCGGAAATGTCGGAAAAACGGGGGCGGGCCAGCTTAAATACTTGAGGCGATTTGTCCACCTAATGGAAAGAAAAACAAACATCGAGGAGCTCGAAAAGGACCAAGAATAGTGCTACACAAGCAACACGGTTGCAGTGGTTTGTACCGAACAGTTTGTCCGGAAAAATTTATCTCAAGAGACAATTAATTGATTTACTATTTTAGGTTTCGCAATAGAACCATACTTAAAAAAAGCTAAAAAATTCCCATTGCTTAAAAATTAAAAAAGTTGACGAGTTCTTATAGTTTGGTTTGTTTTAAAAAGTGACAAATTCTCTTAGTTTGTACAGGAACCGAATTTAATTATAATCTTTCAAAAAAAAAGATGGGTTTTCCTTATTTTTTCTACAAGAAAGTAAATAAACATAAACGCAAAATTAAAGTTTGTGGAACCACTTAAGAAAAAATTAACTGAATAAAAGTATAAAGCAAAATAAGTGTTTGAAGAACAAAAACCAAGCCATTTTCTGCCAGTGCACGATGAACAGGCAAATAAGCAGACGTTAAATTGTGGGCGTGTTGGCTGGCAAAGCTGCCAAGTCATCGTCGAGTACGTGCCACATTCGCAGCAGCCACTCGCATGCATCGAGGACCTTTTGATGGCTGCAACGAGGCAGCTGCATGCTCGTCTCCCTGCGGAGATTAAAAAATTATCCCACACGGAAAGTTGACAAAAAGTCAGGGAGCATTTGAGCGAGCTTTGGCGACGGGCTGTTCAATATGCGCAGTGTGTGCCCGATGGAAATATGATTAAGGCCAAGGCGAAAACAGGCGAAGGCGGCGGCCAGGACGTGCCCCAACTGCTGCTGACCAGGGCAGGATTATGCAAAGGCACGTCAGGAGTTGTTTGATGTCTGCCGGGGGACCGACCGGCAACATAAGAAGTGCCCTCCGGCCATTTATCGACGCGCTGCACACCATCCTGCCCCTCGAAAAGTATGCTGCACTTTTGTTCATCTTTCCCACGTGAGTTGAGCAAAATATTTTAGTTACAACTTTTCGATCCACCCCGAGCCCCCTGGCCATAAAAATTCTATAAAATATCGAAAGTTTCCCCAATGTTTTTGCTGTGTGGGTGTAACTGGCCGTGCAGCTTAAATTTTTGCAGGAAAAGTTATGAAAATTCATAATATGCCAATATCCACACACACATATGGCGTGCAACTGTGCGGTCTTTTAAAAGATTGTCTGCATTATTTGCGGCTGTTGTTGGTCCGGCTCCGGCCCTGATCCGGGTTCTACAGCCATATAGCCATATAGCCCCCAACCCATTTTCCTACCCCTGGAATTAGAAGCCCGTGGCGAGCCGAGGCAAACATTCTCTGAGCTGTTAACAAAGTGAAACCGCACAGTTTTGTTTTGAAAAGTTTTCCATTTTTGCCCCGCTCGCCCTTCTTCTTCTTAATTTTTTAAACGATAACGGTATTTAGTTCTGGCCGAGCATCGGCTTTTAGGAGTTTTTCTGGTTTTTAGGGTTTTTGTGGCTCCTGTTGTTGCTTGGGATTTGTAACAGATAGGAGGTGATGAAAATTATGGGTGGGGGTCTATGATTATGCATGGCCTGTGGCTTAAGCTGTGGGATTATTTGCAAACAGACTGGCAACAACGTTCTTTCCTCTTTGGACCTTTTATTGATGATGACTTCAGGCTAATTGGGTTAAAGTTTTATAGAATGAAGGATGGGTAAATTGATTTAAAAAACACGTTGGTAATTTTAAGTCTTGAGGCTATACACACATGGCTTAATATGAAATAAATAATGTGTGGAATGCCATAAAAGGAATTGTATGTTTACAGATAAAATCAGTGTAAATGTGTCTACCCATTTAAATGGTGGTTAAAGCTAACTATTTCTCACATTGGTTTACTGTTTTTCTCCTTAAGTCAAGTTTTAGTGATGTTTCAAGCACTCCCTTCTTACTTAAAGCTATTCCCCTCCCTAAACAGCCTCCCATTCCCGAAAACCCAACGCTAATTTGGTTGATGCGTGAACATGTTTTGGCCTATTTGGCTGGCTTCCTGGTTGAGCGCCTTCGTGTTTTTGGCGGTTGGCGTAACGAGCTGCTAAATCGGTTGTGACTAATTCGCGGCAGGCGAGGACGAGGCAGGGACTCGGCCAAGGACCTGCTAATAAACCAACAGCGTCAAAAGTCGGGCCTGGCATTATTATTAATATATTAAAGACAATTCAATTGGAAAATTGGCAGACGAGAAGCCGTTTTGCTCGTATGAAGTAATTGAAATAAACGAGCTGCGAGATGGAAATGCCATACATTCAGATACGGATTTGGGATGCAGAGTGGGAACGGTTCTCTCTGGCTAGAGTTGAATGTTTAATAAACGATTTCCGTCCGCCGGAGCAGAACAGAACCGAACAGAACAGCACCATTTGAAATGCAAGCAGCCTCGAATACTCGAACGAATGTATCCGTATCTCTATCCGAAAGTCGGTATTTCTGTATCTGTATCTGTATCTGCATCTGCGTTTGCACCGCACTAAGTGTGTGTGCTGCTGAGATTAGAGCAGTGTTCGTGCTTGCCAACAATTGGCAGAGCAAACTAAAATCAGTGCGTGGAGTATCTGTATCCGAATCTGTTCCATCTGTGTATCTCTATCTGCCACAATGAGCTCACTTTGTCCGTTTGTCCGTTTGTGTGATGTGTGCTGTGTGTTGTGTGTGGTGTGTTGTGTGCTCTGCGCTCGAGTGTGCGGGTGCATGTCAGACATTTCATTATCGAAATGTGTGCGAGCCCCTCGTCGAAAATGATAATGAGGGCTTATCGGGCAGCTCCGCAGCGGAAGTGGCCCGCTCTTCCATTTAAATCAGAGCCAGAAGGGGCGGCAATAAAATGTGTGACATTAAACCAATAAAAATCCATCAACAAGTGGTGGCCAGCTCGCTCCCCGCCTCATAAGCATACCGTTTGCCTAGCGCTATCCTAAGATTATTATAATTAAACCCATGCCTGCATGTTATTCTACATACTTGATTCGCTCATTCCTCGGCTGTGCAATCAAATAATCATAAATAAGTAATGATGTGCCTGGTAACTGCCAGGATTCCTGCACACACCTCCCAGCATCCCACTATCCCACCATCCCATCACCCCACCATCCCAGTATCCCTGTATCTGTGTATCTTTGTATCCCGGGATATCTGGGTATCTACATGCATGCGAACACACTCAAAGGCTGTGTAAGTGCAAAAGGCATTTAATTCTGGACCCAAATGAAGGCACGACTAGGCGTGGCTTCAAATTGTAATGATGCCACGCCCCCTCGCCCACCGCCCACCGACCTCCCCCCCCCAGGACCTCCTGACTCCGCTCATGTATTCGCACAGAGAACTTCCTTTTGCCGGCGGAGAGCAAATAAATTGCTATAAAATTTTACCCAAAAGTCGCATACGAAACCCCACAGCAGTCGTATGTGTGTGTGTGTAGAGGGGGTAGTGGGTGGTGGGTTGTGGGTGGCTGTGGGTGGTTCGTGGGATGTGGGTGGCTTTTGGGAGGGGGCGTTGCCTTGCAGCCTAGTGCCAGTTTCAATGGCATAACCAGACCGAAAAGCCGAGACTCCGGACTGAGAAATGAGCCTGGGAGTTGGGGCACTGTCGTCATGTCAAGCAATTCAATTCAATTTGGTTTCTCACGCGCTTGTTTGCCCGCCCGGAGCTGCGCTCTTTCGGTATGTGTGTTTATTTTTATTTAATTCATTTCTTTTCTCCTCCCCGCCGCCCTTCGATTGTGACGTTGCTGTTTGCGCCGCCATATGCCGTCTTATTTTTTGGCCTGATTATGCTAATATCGATGGCGAATAAATAACAATCTGTGAAAGTGGAAAACTTTCCAGCAAATATATTGAAACTTTTCCTCCTTCGGCAGCTCATAAATTTCCCGTTTAAAAATATGAAAAGGCAGGCCCATAAAAAGGCGAAAGTGAAACAGATTATGGCTGTCATAGATGGTAATTTATGGGGCCACGACTTCAACTGCCATTTAGCCATTTAATTGATTTAGCACAGGTCCAGAGACTCACGCTCGCCTTCCCCCGAGATGCGCCGAGATGGCATTACAAGCGATTTCCTCGGGGAACTCATTTATCTGGCTCACTCACGCAACATATTTTCCACTGGCAGCTTAAAATTATGCTACACACACGCACTCGACACTCGACGCTCGACACTCGGATGATTTAAACACGCTTACTTACATGGCGAACTGTGTGGCTGGGGCACGGGAATGGGGCTTTCCAATTTCCGCTTAGCTGCTTCCGGTGTTTTGGCCTCCGGCGACTTTAAGTGGCCACCGCCGCGGCTGTCATCATCGCTCAACTTAAAGCCTGGCCGCCGGCTGTTGCTCCGAGTATTGATTGGACTGGGGAGCTCTGGCCAAGTGGCCCTTCTCCGCTTTCTGCCGCTCGAACAACCTGACTCGAGCGAGTTCTGCAGCCAAATGAATCCGTGGGATGCTGCGTATCCACAAGATGCACGATTCCGTCGCCCGTTCGGGCACTCGGCTCGGAAACTCGTGGATTTTTGATTTTTGGGACAAAAGCTGGGAGCACAGTGCGCAGGGCGAGAGTGGAAAGTTCGGAGGGGAAATGTAAACAAAAAACGCTCGGTTCCGGCTCGGTTTTTGGGATGCTGCGTTTAATTAGCCACCGCTTGCACATCGGAGCTTCGGAAGAGAGAGAGAGGGCCAGTAAGAGCGGGCTAAGAGAGCGCCCTGCTGATAAGGCTACTGACCTTTGTCTTGGCCAGTGGCATGGCCCCGAGGGGTGCGCTATTCCAGTTCGGATGTCGGATGTATATCCCCCGTTGCAGGCTTAGCACGTCGAGCACTAAACGCTCTCGAGTGTTTTCTAAATACGTTGAATTTACACAATTTTCAAATTTCAGCGCTGGCGAGCGCTTTTAATTAAATTAATGCATTGCCTACATTGCGGCGCTGTTGGCCACTTAATTGTTGGCATTTTTCTTGGCCCGTTTCGGCAGTGGAAAGGGGGTGGAGGGCGGGGGCGTCTGGACAAACAGCTGTGCCATGGAGCGCATAGATTACACAACAAACAAAAGCGGCTCAGAGACAAAAGCCACTGGCAGCAGGAGCCCAACTTGAAGTGGAGAAAGTAGTGGGAGTGGGAGTGGGAGAAAGTGGGCTGGCTGCCCATTGGACCCGTGTGCGAGCCATTTGCTGCGAAATCTGAGCTGCTTTAATTCCAGATACCCGGCATACGTCAAATGTTGAATGAAGGCAAATTTGTTTTCCGTTCGTGCCAGCGAAAAAAGGGAAAAACCGGCAAGAAGGAAGGAAAGACGGAGAAAAGTCGCAGAAGTCAGCGGGGGCGCTTATTAATCAAACGAGTCCGAGTCGGACACTGGACTAATTGCCGGGCTCATATGTACGTCCACTTACTGGGGAGCATATCTGGATGCCGTTTAATTAAAGTGATTCATCTGCAGGCTATTTTTCTATATTTTGTGTCTCCTTTTTAATGGCTTTTTCATCCCCTATTCCATTATTGTTCCATAAAATGTGTAGTTGATGTGTGACTTGAATTCAGCAACAATAATAATTGAAGCTTTACTTACCGTTTAGTATTATGCCAGATACAGTAGATATGTGGCTCTTTCTAATCAGTCAATTACCTGACCAATTTCCCGGCTGGTTTTTTTTCAACCCCCTTTTAACCCCTTTTCCAGGGTCCCGCTTGCTTTGCCCACTGAACCAATTTGAGTTTAAACGCCGCCTGCAGTTTGTTTGCTTGCTCTTTCACACTTCGCCTTGCCTCTCGCTTGCTCTGGAACAACAATCAACACATGCCGTGTTAAATTATCTAGTTTCAATCACGGTCTGGCAACGCTTTTTCCGACCCCATCCCCTTTGTTTTTCCGCTTTTCCGACCTTCCCCCGCCCAAAGGGAACCCGAATGATTAATGACCGCTCTGCATTGTCGCCGTTTTCGTCCTTGCAGCGAAACTGTCGATGGAATGTGTCACGGACAAAGTAAAACCCAGAGCCCGGCCGAAGGAAACTCTGCTGGAAATGAAATTTGATTCTGTGCCGGCGAAAGGGCTAAGCTGAAAGCTCCGAGTTGATTGAGTAACCTGGGGAAGGAAGGTGGAAAAGCTGAGGAAAGTCCCGGCAGCGGGCGAAAAAAGTGTCGATTGATAGCGATAGCGCTGATATGCAAGGCAATTTTTGTTTTTTTCCAGTGGAGCGTGGCGGAGGAGGGAAAACAAACGAAACAGCTGACGATGCGGGTCGGAAAAGCGAGTGCTGATAATGACGACAGCGCCGAGTTCGTTGACAGGCCAGCTGAAGCCCCCAGCTCAAACTTTCCGACCCCCCCGAAAATACAAATACCAGGTTCGTACTCCCGCCCATTCGGAACTCGGCGTGTGTGATGTGGTCTGGGTGGCCCGTGACAAATGAAAAATGTGTCGGGCTTATTAAAAGGGATTTGGCCCGGAAAACCATTCCCTAAATAGCTCTGCCCGACGCATTACTTAAATTAATTTCGCTTTAAAGCCAATCCGGCCTGGCGAAGGGCAAACACACTGCCGAACAAAAGGACGAAGCTCCGGCCACGGTAAATATTTAAATGAGCCCAAAAGGACAAAAGGCAGTGCTGCAAAAGTAAAACAAATACAACGCAAACACGTCGAACGCATTAAGCACGTGTAAATATTTGTGAAGAGCAACAACTGCAGCAGCTACACTGGAATTATGTGTGTCAAAAGCTGTGCAAACCCAGAGGAGGGTGTCATTTTTTCTAATTAGCATATCATGGCAGGGAACTTCCCGAAAGGGTGCTGTAGTTACGCAGGCTAATCCTTGTTCAGAAAAGTTTCGGTTAGTTTTGGGATTTTAAAAGTGCCTGCAAATACATGTTATGTAAAGTTTGTTTCGTTCAAATAGTTAGTCAGCCAAGTTATTTCACGAAAGTAGGGCCCAAATATTATTCCCAATTTAACAAAAGGAATTCGGCGACATTAAATTCCTTGCCTTCTCCCACCTGCATCGTTTTGGTTACATTACTACCACCCCTTTCCCTTTTTAGGGCGTGTCCCTCCGCTCCTCGACAACAACAAAAAATCTTACCAGCTGGGAAAAAAGGGGAAAAACCTTTTGTGGCTGCCTCTAATTAAAAAAGTGCCAGCGGTGGAAAGCAGTATCCAGTATCCAGTATCCGCGGTGGTCTTTGTCGCCAATGAAGCAGCTGCAAAAAACACGCTGCAGCCAGAAGATGGCACAAAATTCGTGGCATACTTTCGAGAGCAGCGCATATTTTGCCCCGGCATAATTAATTAAAATTATTCGCCGGGCAATAATAAATTTCTGCCCCACCGCCACGAGTGCGTGTGTGCTGGTGTGTGTGTGCCCCGAAGTGCAAAAGTTGGCTATAACTGAGTTTCGTGTAGAGCAGCCAAAACATAACTGACATCATTAGCAAACTTTAATAGACTTTTTGCGAATCTAGTGGGACTGCGTACAAAATGGGGCTGGCCAAGCAAAACAATACAAATGAAATGAGGCAAAATTAAATATGGCTCTGCGCGGCGTCTCTTTTTCTTATTTAGTAAACAATTTAAACTTTGCACATTTGTTTCGAAATATGCAGCTTTGGCCCCGACTCAATGGACTTGGCTTATGCAAAACTCTGCCCTGACCAAGTAGCTTAGATTTTTTGGCCCACACACAGAAACACGGCCGAGAGGGATGGTGGAGAGCAGGGGCTGCACAAACATAATGACAAAGTTTTGCCACTGCCAGTTCCAAGGTGGCAAGAACTATGTGGGATTAGACAATTTGTATGCCGGCGCCCGGGCAGTTCCTCTCCTTTAACCACCCACCGCTGGCAGCCCGGCTTGCGGTCGAATAGAACTCCAGACCCGGTCCCCACCAAGACCCCAGCCCGTGCCGAAACCAAACCACCACCCACATCCAAGCCCATCCAAACCCAGACCAGGACCAAAGCAACCGCCGTCCGCATTAAGCCACAACTGATGTTTACATTTTTAACTACGGCCAAAGAAAAGTTTGCCTTGCCAGCAGAAAACTCGGCTGCCAGCCACCCAGCCACCCACTCGCCTCCCAACCACCCCCTTCTGGGCCATTTGGGCATAGAATTTAATGCATATAATATTGGCTAATGATGTTTGCAGTTGCGGGGCTTAGGCGAGCATTAACTTGGCCGAGTCCAGAACACCTGCTGTCCCCTATCTTGGGTCCCCCGCCCCCGCCCTTTCTTCTGCCTCCTGTGAGCCGGTTTCTTATATAAGTCAGTGAGGCAATTAAGTATACCTACCGAGGAGTCGAAGACTTGGCGTGTTAATTGAATAACAGTTTAAAGATGGAACGGCAAAGAATAAGTATTTTAATATTCAAACCTCTATCGTGTTAGAAACAACATTATCTATATACAATGTATATTATAAATACATATTTTTAGTATGAAATTAACCAGATTTCGAAGTTTAAGTAACACCATTTATACCATTTCATAGGAATTAAAAGATCATCATAATAATCTTTAAATCGAAAAACCTTTTTAAAATATTAATAAGGGTCAAAAAGGAATAAAAATTAAAACTAAGGATGGTAGATTGTTTAGAAATTATAAAAACCCTTCGAAGGAAACTACATTAACCTATTTTTAAACAATTCAAATAATAATTGTAAGAACTGCAAGAAAAAAAGCCAAAGGATAAAATAATTTCGTAAAAAACCCAGATCCCTAATCTCAATGAAGCGATCTCATGGAAAAGTCTGGCTTATCATGAAAACTTTTTAAGCCGACATTAGCCATTGTTGGTTTGCCAAACAATTTCAAACTCATTAAAAATTGATTGGCACCCACACACACCTTCATAAAGGGGGCCCAGGAATCTAATTGGAGAGTTTATGGCCGGCAGTTTTGATGTCCTGCCCGGAGGAACAGGGACAGAGCTACGGAGGGGGAAAGAGACAGGGACAGGGACGTTGACCAGGGGAGCAATTCCGCTGCATGTTTGATGAATTCCACGCTGACAACTCGCACACATGTCGACATACAGGATGCGACCGGGGTGTGACATAATTAAACGCCAGAATCCTGGCTGCCAGCTAATGAGCAGGGAAATGGGGAAAAGGACGCCGCTCCTTTTTTGGAAGTAGGTTAATGTGAAATTATGACGGGGAGTTGGCTGATCTGTGCATGCATTTCAGATGCTCTCATAAATACACAATTCGCTTTATGTGAAGCAGCGCCAGAAGGCGAAGGCATCGATCCAGCTGCCTGGATTCCGACGAGGGGCGGCATATGTCCGACCCTAATGACAGGAAATTGTGCGGTCAATCAGGCAGACTGGCAAACAACCACAGAAACAAATCAGCCTGGCCACAAAATCATCACTGGCTCGACCAACCAGCTGGCCCCGCAAATTCAATCGTCCGGCTGCAAACAGTCTGCATTTGCATAATTGGAAGCCAAAAAACTTCGAACTCCGAGTGGCAAGGAGCAGAAGCAATTAAGAGTCAAGCCAGACAATTGCATCATCCGTCTTCCGCAGCCATTTGTCCGCTTCACGCGCAGGACGGCGGCACAGGATATTGGAACAACCTGGGCGAAGGACATGGGACCTGGACATGGGCGAAGGACATGGGCTCCGGACAGTCACAAACACATTTAGTAAATTAAAAGGGAATTTATTGCTCACTAAATGCAGCCCTTGCCGTGTGCATCCTGCCATCCCGACCATCCCGAGCATCCTGGCAGGTCCTGCCAAATGCCCTCGAGTGCGTGTTTGTTTGTCCGCTTAGCTCGGTTTGCTTAATCTTTGACAACCAGCCAGAGGTCGTTGCCTCGGTTTCAGTTTCTGCCACGCCGGCAATCAGAGCAAACAATGCACGGCACGGCACCAGGGATTCCGGATTCTGGATCCTGGACTCTGGTCCCTGGATTCCGGACGGATGTGCCGAGGATATGCTGAGGCAAACCGTGGCACAACAACAGCCAGGATCGTGTGCATGCAGCTGGCAAAAACAAATGCGGCAGCCGGGCTCAGGTCGACTAATTAATTATATCATTACAGTCGGCGACGGTGGTAAAGGGCAGAAATCATTATACACAAATGTGCACCGGAGTTAAGATGCATAGCATTAGCAAAATCACTGCCTTTACGGTGCACTTAACTCGGATTGAAATGGCTCAGGATAAGAAATCAGCATAAAGGTGACCACCCCTGATGAATCTTTATAACTCTTGCAAACCTGTTGTCTACTATTTTTTAAGCTACGCTAATGCTTTAAAGTGATTAGCAAGAGTGTAACAGATATATTTTATGATTAACTTTTCCTATGACAATAATTATAAAGAACGAAAAATAACTATAAAGCAACCACTACTAGGTGTCTAAAAGTATGCAATGTGTCGTCTCACTGAATGGGTTCATTGCACTGCTTTGCTTGAATAAATTGTTGCATACTTTTAGACACCTAATGTGTCATTTAAGTGATTTAAAAACTGAAGTGATATGTGTGGCCTCGCCGATTGTAATATTTTTAAAACCATACCAGCTTTAAGTGTATCCCCAAACCTTAAATTAGTAATCACTCTCGAAATGCGCAAAGTACAAAGCCTTGTAAGCCCAACCGCCCAACCCGACATCAATCAAAAGAAAACCAGTACGACAACTGAACTCCGTGGATTTATACAATGCACAATTTGAATCAACAAAAAGCGGCAGACCCAGAAACAAGAATAAAAACCAAGCTAATTTGGCACAATTTAAGCATGTGAGCACTCGCTAAACTTGGGGTTATTCCTTATCCGGGGGAGACCCATAAAAAGCCGAGGCGAGCCAGAAGTGCACTCTCCGGCAAAATAAATTGGTAATTGCATGCGGCAAGGCGAGCATTTAATGAAACGAAACAGGACATGCAAATGGCAATCCCAGATCCCCATTGCAGCCGCCCCATCTCCCTATGAATCTCCATCTCCCGCCCCCCGGTGACATAATGAATAGGATTTTGGGTTTCTGCGGCGAGAGAAACAGCCGGAGAAACATCGGGACATGAGCTCCTTTTGCCGGGCCAACACTGCAATTTGCACCAGAGCCAAAAAGGATATGCAAAGCGATACGAGCGGGCGATGGGATGCGATGGGATGGGATGGGATGGAGCCTGTAGCTGTGGATGGAGCAGGATCGGGAGCAGGAGCGGGGCCCATGGCAACAGATGTTGCATCTTTGTTGAAAAGCAGCCAATTTGGAGCGCACCGAAGCCGAAGATAGACATGGCAGAGTGACAAAAATTTAATATGAAAGCCCAGGCCCGGAAAACAGAGTCAGCGAAAGACAAAAAACAAGAAAAATAAAATTGCGAAAATAACGAGAATAACGAAAATCGCCGGGCGAGAGCGAAATAAACGGCAAAATAATCGGCGCACAATGCATTGGCAATGAGCCAGCGGCTGGGCGGTGGGAAAGCGGGCGAAAAGCGGGCGGAAAAGCGGTTGGGAAAGCCCCACCCCGGCCGTCTGTGTTTGCTATCGATGAAATTGTGGTCGCGACACGGACGGCGATAAAGCCGCTTGCCAGCAACGAAATGGGCGTTACAAATGAGGACAGGACAGGTGGCGTTTCCGGGGGCTGGAGGTCACGACGGGACATGTAAAAATTAATTAAGCCCGCCCACGTCCACGAAACTAATTGAGAATATAAAGCAAATTGGCCGCCCATTCGGCACGAGTCGAAATTCAATTTGGATTGGCCGGGTCCGCTGAACCAGTTCTCGGATCCCAGCCCTATCGATTGGCTTTGTCTCCTCAAATGTCCACACAAAACTTTCAATTACAGCCTAGTGTCAAAGATCAACAAACAAACAGCCAACGAGAAGGGGAGGGGGTCTGGTGGAAAACCGATGCCAGGGGCAAACATTTCAATTTGCCTGCCAGCTGACAAAAGCCAAACAACGCCGTGGAAAAAAGCGAAAAATCGAGTGTGGATTGGCCCACAAATCGGACAAATAGCGGAAAAAATAGTGGCTGGAGAGCTGTAGAGCTGAAGAGCTGAAGAGCTGCAGCAGCCTTTTCATATCCTGTGCGAACGGATGTGACAGCGAGCGGCGAATGGAACCCGATGCCCAAAGCCGGCTGTTTTGGCTGGGGGGATTAGGCCAGTTTCCAGTTCCATTTCGGATCGGGAACTATCCATATCTCGGGCGGAATATTAGTTTACAGCGGTATATTTAGACATGGTCGAAATTCCGGAGCGTTCTCACGGCGAACAATACGGGCCGCAGCTGCTGGCGAGCAATCAAAATGGCCAAAAAATACATCGAAATGGCCCGCCATATTTGTTTGCCCGTGGACTGCCGCATGTGTGAGCTATTATGGCCAAACGAACAAGCTGTGCCGCAAACATGGCCCAAATCCAAAACAATGAATGCAAAACCCCGGCGGTTGCAAGATACCACTATTTAAATTCCGTGGTACCCTAGACAAAAGTTGACCGAATGCAAAAGAAGGTATTTCATTAAACAGAACTTAGGTAAATTAGACATGAAATATTATGGTTTTGGTTATAAATATTAAATAAAAAATCTATTAACAAATATGAACAAATTATCAGAACAAAATTTTTAAAAATCAGTCAAAAACAATTCCGATTTTTAGGGAATCCCAAAGTATACTTCATATTTGTTTTAAAACTTAGGGTAATAGAAAATATACATAAATGTTGAATCTTTTGGTAGTAATCAAATGTAGTTTCTCTTTTTCCAAACAAACATTTTGCATAAAAATAGAAATCAACAATAATCTGCTCACCACACAGGGTATCAACTGATCCATTATGACCAATAAACATTTAATATTCACATTTTCCAATATTTACTTGTTGGTCATTTTAAAGTGGCAAAATATTTGTATAATACACATATTTTTTGCGAGTTGCATTTTGATTTACAGCGGCAAAATAAACATAAATAAGGGCCCACAGAATGTGGATATTGGTGGATATTGGCATACAGCGAAGGGCTGACTCAGCTTAGATTTATTTGCTCTTCGCTGCAATATGCATGCGTGGCAACACTTTTTATGCCCCCATCCAAAGCAGTTTATTGGCGCATTAAATTGAATTAAAACGTGGCTACAAAGCGAGCAATGCGACCACAGGGCGTACATATCGTATGTGCATTCTGCTACCCGCAACTTGACTTCCTATTCAGGCGGCTTTCTAAGAAAACCTTATCTATCTCCCTGGCTAAAAACTCATTAAGGTGGTCAAAGGACAAAGGACAGCCCAGAACAAAGCACATTCCACTCGCATTTTATGGCTTTCGGGTTTAATTAAAATCCACTGACAAGTTTGCATATATCTCTCGTGCGTCTATCTAAGTACAAATATACATATTTTGGTAAATCAGGTGCTGCTCCGGCGGGAAGAGGTTCACCAGTAGAGCAGCAGCAAGTAAAACGAGCCCAGACTGAGCAGCATCAGCAGCCCCATCATGAACCCGAACAGGCGCCAGTCCTGGGGGAGATCACAGGATTATGATGAGTTCGAGGTTCTATTTTCCCCATAGGTGCATTTATTCAGTTTTCAACGTTTTATAATGACAGATCGTTTTGATAAGTACTTGGTAAATGTTTAAGCACCATTTTTAACACTTGAATTGATTGAATAACGTGAATTTGATATGAAGGAAAGGTGTTCCTTGGATTTCCTAGCTTTTAATGTTCTCTCAAATCGCCTTAAAGTACTCGTTATAAGAGCGTGACAGCAATATTCGAAACTCTCGGAAATAGAAAGAGAGCAAAAAGTAACCTGGCGAGCATATCAAAGGGATACGTTCCGTATTAAGATAGGTACTGAATTTCTTAAAGACGATAATTATATCTTATCAGTTTTCTCTGTATTAAAGAAACTTAATGCATTCTTCTGAAGCACAAATGTACTAGTTATCATTATTTTAATCATTGGACCTTACGAATTATTTCAGACAGTATCTACCAGATGCATTCAAAGGGTGCTCTGCATCTAAAGACCACTTACGTCATTGAACTCCTTGGTCCCTTGGTGCACCAGGCTCCTCCGGCAGATGGGACAGCGCTCGGCCACCCAGTTTCGGGCCTCTAGGTACATCTCGAGACAGCGTCTGCAGAAGGCGTGGTTGCAGTGCAGCTTCTTCGGATCCCGGATGCAATCCAGGCAAAAGGCGCACAGATCAGGGTCCTCCTCCGAGTGGCAGGCCGAGGGCACCTCGCTGGGGGAGCCACTCTGCAGACCACTGTCCGTCGAATCGAGCCTCTGCTGTATCATAATGTCTGTCTGTGTGGTTAGTCTTCGTGTGTGTCCGTTGGCTCGTGTAAAAGTGTATTCGTGTCTGGGTGTCCTGTTTTCAACTTATTTTTGTGCCTTCACCTAGCCAGATTTTTGAGAAACTAAAAATTTAGATACATAGCTCCCCAAACCGAAAAGAACTTGACAGAAGAGGCTGAGCGGGCTCCACCGCGATTTAATTTTAATTAAAACGTACGGCGATAAATCTGACCGGAAAACACCTTAAGCTCCTGCTCCGGCCAATAAAATTTAATTATATCAACGCCGAGCGGCAGGCATCGAATGCAATTAGTAGTCGTCTTGTACAACTCAATTAGGAGCGAGTCTGGGCGGGATGGGGCTGGGCGGAGGAAGCCATGTGTCGCGTGGCTCAGCTCATCCCTGGCTGATTTTTCCACAGGACAACGCTTTGCACTTTGGGGCAAACGACCGCAGACGCAGACGACAAAAATCGAACTTTGCAACTACTTGCAAGGAGCGAGGACGACAAGACGCCGGCGATTACTCCAACAGGGTTTTTAATTAAGCCCGGCACTAAAAGTCACATCATTCGAGGACGCCGTCTCCAGCCCATCCTGCGGAGGACTTCGAACAAGCAGCTGACAAATTGAGTCACTGGCGTCAGCTGCTCTGCAATTTAACTGTCGGTAACAAGCACATATTATTAACGCCGGCCAATTAGGTGGCCATATAAACCAACTAGCCGGCATTTGCATCCTCAACTTGATTAAAAAGTTGCCAGTCGCCAGTTGCCAGTTGCCGGTTGCCGGTTGCCAGTCGCCATTGAAGCCAACTTGATTGTTTATTGTTCGGTGGGGAAAAGTTTTCGCCGGCAAATTGTTAAATTCTCAACTCGAATTAATTTGCCAGAGTTTCTTTAATTATGTTTATAGATGCCCGAGCAATTGTTAAGACACTTTTCCGCCCCCACTTGCCAACTTTCCCATTTCCAGCTGCTCCACTTCTGCGAGCAGGTACTCAAATCCATACAGTCGGTCGGAAAAGCCGGGAAAGACGCCCAAAGACAAACGGCATCAATCTGGAAAAGTTGGCGATGGGCGGCTCTGAACTTTATCTTTGGATTCGTTTTGTTATTATTTGCCCAAAGAATTAAAAGGAAATCAAGGAAAATTTCGATGGAAGGAATGTAAAAGATTTCAAAGAAGAAAACTTTAAAATAAATACTGCATGAGGAATGCCTGGAAAACAGTCTACTACTTTGTCATCCCATGAACGCAAGTTTCGCTCGATACTAAGGACTTAACGAATAAATGTATCTTCGTTTTGTAAGATGCAAACAATTCTGTTAAGATATATGGAAATAATATATATTTTTAAGCAAATGTATCTCTTGTAACACAAATGGCAGTCTAACTATTTGAATAAATTTAGAATTTGCATTCAACTTAATGGAAGTAAATAACCCTAAATAACACAAAAAAATAGGAAAATACTTAAATGTATCTAAAAAGTAGTAATGAAATAAAATCATAAATAAGCGCTTACAGTTCCAACAGTCATTGCCTTAAATCGCCAAGTTAATTAGTGCTCCAAGGAAATCTCGCCAGTCTCCGGACTGATTTAATATTTGCAAAACTGTTCGCTCTACCTCCTGTTTTTGGGTAGTTCCTCGGGGAGAAGTGCCCCAGGGCATCCGCTGGATGACGATGACGATGCATTCGCTGTTAGCTGCCTCTGCTACTTTCGCTAATGAGCTTTGTTACCGGACGCGGCGACAACAAAACACAGCAGAGCAGCGCTCATTTATGCTAAGCTTTTTGTGCATTTAGACCGCAAAACAAGGACACCAGCGGCGAACAACTGTATCTGTGGCGCGGTCTTAATGGGTTAACGTGACACCGAATGAATCATGGAGTCGAGCTGGGACCCCGGCATTAGTGGGTTAATATTTCAGCACCGGAAACGGATGTTGCCTGCCCAGATTTCCGCCTCGAGGCGATTTCCCTGGCAATATTCTCTAATTTAATGAGGCCCTGCTTATTTTGCAATTAGCCGAAGTTGTGCGCAGCACTCTACCTGCTTTCCCTCGCCTTGCCAGAAACAGAAATGTAGCTGCGACTAATTAGCAGAAAAGTCTGCTAAATTGGAGTGAATTATGAAAATTGCATTTGCAGGTGTTGCGAATGGAACGGCGTCTCAGGCCGACGGAGATGGAGATGGAGCTGGAGATCTTACGCTGGCATTGAGTGGCCTTATTTTGGCATATAATGGCTGCCGAGCAGCAGCAGCAGAGGCCTCAGACAATGGGCACAAAAGGCCATTTACTCGCCTTTGGGCGTGTACCGAGGCCTTCACCCACTTCACATAATACCATGCGCCACCATGCACCACCGTGCCCCACCCTCGCCCCACCCTTGCCCCACCCTTAACCCATTGCAGCTCACTTCACCCGGCCACCGCACATGCAGGTGAATGCAGTGCATCCGCCCACCTTTTGCCCACTTGTCTTTTTGTGCGCCCCTCAAGAAAGAGCCGTAATTCAGCTAAAATGCACTCAGCCAGGCTTTGTTAACCCGGCTCACAGTTGCTGTTGTTGCGGCCGGGAAGGTCCTTGGTCCGTGCTTCTGGGCTGGGAGCTGCAGCAGGATAATTGGAAAGTAGGTTGCACATTTAGTTGCATTGTCTGAGCCCCACATGCCCATACCTGGTCCCATACCCCAGCCCAAGCCGATGGAAGGCGACCCAGTTACCATAAATCAACTGGCCAATGGCGAGCAATTTGTCGGTCGATTTGCAACATTAACAGCCCAGGCCGTCTCATAAATTAAGTTAATATTTTTGCATCTCGGCCGAAGAGAGGGTAGCCAAGTGGAAAGCCTGTGATATCAACGAGTCGTTCGACAATTCAATTGAAAAACTGGCAAATACATTGCCGATGGCCCAAACTAAAAGATTGTTGACAGCTCGTTACAGCAACTACAACAACAGGCGCAGAAGGGCAGAGGAGGACTTTTGGGCAATGAAAACTATGCAAATGACATGCAATGGCTGGGAAAACTTTGAAAAGCCAGCACAGGCCGGGGAAAGTGGGGGGTTCGGGGGAAAGGCCTTAGGATAACAGAAGACAGAGAGCTGAATTTATATATATATGTTTATCTAGTTTTTGGGCGAATTGCATTATGCAAAGTTGAGCGATTTGGGATTGCTTTAATAGATAAGCAATATGCCGGGCTGGATGGCTTGTTTTTAGTGAGCATATAAATTGGGATTTATGTGTATCCATATACATATATTCGAGCGATAAACGGCACAAATTAGAGTGCCGGAGGGACAAACGGAGACGGCGAATCATCGGTGGCAGTGTGCTCTGAAGAAACCCGGAAAATTGCCTAAAACGGCTTCAAGAAAAACATAGAATGTGAAACTTAATAAAGGATATTCTTAAGTGCTAAATCTTGTGTGTGAAATCTAAAATCTCAAGCGAAATAAAATGGGGGAAGTAACTAAAACTAGATGGAGAAATGAAGCTTAATAGATGAATAATTTGGAGACGCGAAAATTCACAGGCAAGACACGATTTCGTAAAAATTCATCTCGTTCTTTATATTATTCATATTTAAGGTCTTCTGCCGTCCTTTTGATGGCCCTCCCACGCCCACTACAAACTTTAATCATAAAACAAGAAGAAACCACGAAACAGTTCCCAACACTTTCAGCAACTTGAGGACGGGGACAGGACTCTCTGGACATTCCCTGCGATCTCGGGCTCCTCCGCCACTACCACTCGACTGTGCATTAATTCCTACCTTTTATAATGCAAAAATGAAAGAAATAAGGTGCACTTACACCGCCCAAAAACCCAGCCCCTTCCTTGAAAAGCCGGGGAAGGAAGCATAAAGCAAAGCAAATTCCAAGCATGCCATGGAGATGGCGACTACGTCGAGGACTTGCACTCAACAAGGACGACCATGACGACGACGACGAGGACGTCAAGAGCAGTCCAAAATATTAAACAAAAAGGACCCCACACTGCTGAATTTTTTGTTGTGAAAATTCTTCTTAGCCAGCGTTTTTTGTTGGCAAAAACAAAGGCCCATCGCCGGTCTGGGCTAGTTGAAAATCCGTTGTTTAAAGTTGCTTTCCCTAATTGTGAAAATGAGCGAGCGTGGATTACTCTACTTCGCCCACAGTTGCTTACGAAATTGAGTGCCTGGCTGCGTACTTATCCCGCCAGTGTATACGCTCCCAGTAAAACCAACAACTAACAACAATTGCCATTGCACTTGAGCACCGAGCACTAAGTTCACTTTATTATTGCAAGCTCGGCAGAGTCACTTCCCTTGGCTTTTTCACTTTGCCGCACATTTTTATTTTCAGTTTCATTTCTTTCCTGCTGCCCCAGCACTTTTCCCACTTCTCCCACTTTTCCCAGGCACTGCTAAACAAATTTTTCGAGGGCGATAGCGCAGGTGTGGTAAATGGAAAATGGCTTAAGACGCATACCAAATTATCTGCTAATGAGATCGGAATTCAGCTCTCTGAATGCCAAAGCCATTTTCTGCATAAATACGGCACTCGGCAAGCTTCTAAGCTGGAGTACTTGGCCAAGGATAAGACGAGATGCTGTCAAAAATTCAATACGTCTGTCGAGTATGTTTGCAATCATAACATACGCAGTCGAGAAATGCAATTTCCCCAGGACCCTCGAAGCCAAAGGACCTGCATGCACACACACGCTGCGAAAATTAGTTCAATCTCAAGTGAAGAGATTGATATTTATGCCTTTACACAGAGATACCATTATGCTTTTCCTTGGGAGAACTGGAGATGTATGTGGCCCAGAAGAAGCAGGGATACACACCAATTTGGGAAATAAATACTGTGTTGGTTGTGATAGTCATGCCCATCCTTAGGTATGTCAATTGCCCGAGGCTTTTAATTGGGGAAATTAGAGTCGGTCCTATTAGAATCATTGACATTTAAGAGATAAATAGTGCAACACATTGCCAATATTGGTTGAATCCCAAGTGAATAGTTTCTGTTTCCAGAGACCACAAAGACATTCGATTAGAATACCCAGGGACTCCAGACTAATTAGGATAAAATCTTATAGAAAGCTTCCAAATTTAATGGGAGAAATAAATTGCTGCATCAGCTGCAGCAACTATGGAATCTTGTTTGCTGCGAAAGCGTGAGGCCACCTTGCATGCGCACATTACGTATACGCCAGCGCGGCCACAGGAGCTCCCGCTGTGTGTGCGGTTTTGTTTGACTGCCGCCAGGTGGCGCCGGCCACCCTTTTTCCCCGCCCTGCTCAGTTAATATTTTCTGCACTTGGCTGCATAATTCTCGGCAGCCGTGTGTAATTGCTGGCCAGGAGTGCGTGCTCCGGACTCCTCGTGGAGGCCACACATGAGTGCCCACCCTTGGAAATCCCGCAAATCCTCTGCAAATATCCCCCGTTTACCTTGGTCAGCAAGTGTCGCTGGCGTTAACATATGCGAGTCCTGGCCAAATAGAACAAAACGAGGTGGCAAGTGTACATTGCGTCTAATTACAGAAGACGCCCGATTTTTTATCATTAAAAGCGGGGGGAAACGGGACACAGAATAGAAAAAAGTGGCGTGGAGACCTAGCTGAAATTGTGGCAATTACGTGGGGAAAGCAAAAAGTTTTCCCCACTGCGCGCTGGAAAAACATTTGAAAGCAGAGGGCGAAGCGCACGAACGAACGAATAATTAACAAAATTTGCACTTTATCGCAGGATGCAGGACGCAGGGCGCAAACTTTAACGAGCAAACGCGAGGGTCCTTGGTCCTTGGTCCTGCCGCCACCGCCACCGCCGCCACTGACGGTAGTGTAGTATTTTTTCCATGCCTTTTCTTCTGGCTTTTCTCTCGCCGCCCCGCCCCCTGACTCCGTGTGTTTATTTTCCCCGCTTGGCATATGACGGAAGCTGATTTGAGGCAAACACAGTAACACATTTAGCTGGCAAACATGTTGGTAGCCGGCACTGCGACGGAAGCCGGGCTGGGAAATCGGAAAATAACTGAAAATGTGAAAATGTCAACGGAGTCGGAATGGGAAATGCTGAGGCGCAAAATCAACAGTGCGCGTTCGGGCTTGTGCTGCCATAAGTGTGCGGGTGTGTGGGTGTAGGGTGTGCGGGTGTAGGGTGTGCGGGTGTGTGCTTAAGTGTGTGGAAGTTGTTGCTGTTGCCGTTGTTGTGGGGGCGTTGCAGCAGAAGCGGCAGCAGCGGCAGCTCGGCAACTAAAATGCAATTAAGCCAAGCTGAAACAAGGCTTTTTGCTGCCTTAAACCTCAGGCTTAGCCGCCTTCCCCATCCCTATCCTTATCCTCATCCGTATCCTCATCCCGCTTTCCCCGCCCAATTTTCCACCACCCCGCCCAGGCACACACACATGCACCGCATTACTAAGCACTTTTTGCAATTATTCACATTTTCCTTTTAATTGGAATTTAAAGTGCAGACTTTTTCCCCGGAACTAAAAGTCTGGATTTGCCAAAGTCTTGTGCTGATACTAATGGACAGATACTTAAAGTGAAAATCTCTTTTAAGATTTTCCCATTGAAAAAACCCAGTTTTATTTATCACCTTGCGCTGACAAAATAAAAACACAGCTATAAATAATTCACACGTTTCAGCAAACAAAGTTAATTTAAATTGCATGCTCATTTGATTAACTTTTTATTTGCACTTACTGCTCCGTAATTGCGCATTATTTTGTTGGTATTTCATAAAATTACATTGCAATTATTTATCGACAAGCTCCAATGGGCATTTAATTGATTGTGACCGTTGCAGTTAATGCAAAATATTTCCGCTCGCGAAGGGATTAAAGGAATGAAGTTAGCTTCAAACATCTGTCAGATGTATCAATTGTAAATTCATTTACAGTCTTCTCTCGATAGGATGCCTTTTTTTGGTGGCTGATTAATTATTTTTCAAAGTGATTTTTACGAATTATAATTTATTTATTTTACCACAAACTTAAATGAGGAAATTCATATTAATATATTTAAAATAAGCTATAACTGTCACTAGTTTCCTCATTTATAAAATGGTGATTGGTTGTTATTAAAATAGGAGATTTTTAATGTTTTCAAAGAAAACGGAAAGTTAAAATTCGAAAATAAATATAACATATTAGCCATACTACTATTCCTACCATACATTTTGTCTCTCTTATTATATAGTCGGTTTTAAATCTCTGCCGGCGAGGTAACTTTGTATTTTTATTGAATAGAAGCCGAGCTTTAATAAAAAGTGAACAGAAGCATTTAAAATAAATTGATTCCAGGGAAAAAAAACAATTTGCTGGCCATTTCGCTGGAAGCAGGTGGCAGGTTTTAATAATGTAAAGTGTTGGCTGTGCATATAAATATTTGCACAAAACTACACTTTTTCTGGCTGGCCTAAAAGTAATAAAAGCCGCTGAAAGTAATCAATGCAACAAAAGTATATAAATTACGCAGGCCGTTGTAGGCAGGTTTTAACGGATGAGCTGCCTGCATTTTAATTAATGCGCCAGTTAGGCGTTGTAATTTCGCCATTAAAATGCTCAATTAATGCCATACAGGCCGAGTCGGAGGCATTAATGAATTTAAACACAAATTTATGTACTTACCGCGAGTGGGAGGCGTGGGCGTGGGCGTCAGCAGGAATTTGCATTTAATGATTGAATGGTTTTCAATTGAATTCATTGTGTTTTGGCTCGGGTGTTAGGGCATTTTCTATGCCTTTTGTAATTAACCAAGCCTGTTCGACGGCAGTCAAATGTCACTTTAATTATTTCAGCAGTGCATTTGCTAATGTTTGTGCTGGCGCTTGTAACATAATATAATATGCCACTGTATCCATGTCCTTGTTCGTTAATTGCGTGCGGTCCAGCAAGGTCAGTCGGCGTTCGTATTTTTTCGTAATTGCCAGTGTAATTGCTTGTGTTGAAGGTGTCGAGCGGACGGTCGAATAAATAATGCATTAAACAATCGCAGGGACAAAGGCAAATGCGGGAAAACCAGAAAAACCCGTCGACACGGTCCACAAATTATGCAAATTACTTTGACAGAGCAACTCATTAAACAGCGGCCAGGACAGCGAAAATAATAACTGCTGAACTTTGAGCAAAACTATGGAACTTAGTTGCGGCCAGCGGTCGCCAGGTGGCGCTGGCGATAGTGTCGCTGGGGAGGTTTTTCAGTGCTCAGTGCACTAACACAGTCACGTCTTCTCTCGCATTTCGCATGAGTTTTCACACTTTTCTGGCACTTTGTTTACGGAAAATCCTCGCTGGCTGACTTTTCCTGCTGAAGCCGCTCTTGCTGCTGCTGGTTGAATCCTTTGGCGATTTTTCATCCAGCCGCCACTGCAACGGACTGCTGGTGCCGCTGGAAAACAGGACAGGACACACACAGGACGCAACGAATTCAACTTGTGAGCAACGAAATGCGTTGCGGGCGTTTTTATACCGCCAGGCGGCCCGATGAATTTTCCGGGTGGGGATATGCAAAAAAAAAGGAGCGCAAGACGCACGGCCGAAGGACGAAAGACGAAGGCGCCGAGAGGCAGCGCTGCCCCCATCCCGCTCGCACTCGGGCGCAGCATCCGCGGTCGGCGTCGCCGCCTGCGCACGCACTGCCCGAGAGGTCCTGTCCCAAAAAGCTCGGCCAAAGCTCTCCGGCGCACTCGTTTCGCGCTCGTGCGGCGCCTCGTGTCCGCCGCAGCCTTCGTGTGCCGCGCTCGGCTCGGCCGAGGTCCTTGGGGCCTTCGGGTGGTGTTCATTTTCCGGACCACTTGGCGTTCATTTCCAGCACTTCCCCTGCGAGTTTTTTGCCTCTCGGTTCAGCCCGTTTTCGCTGCTTTGGTGCAGTTATTATTATGCGCTGGCTTTGTCTCCTGGCTCTAATTTACAGTTTCATTTAGTCGGGGTCAGACTATAAATAGTCGCGCTCATTTGCCGCCAGACATGGGCTGCCGTTGCGGGGCTTTCCATTTCGCAGACACGCAGGGCGCCCACTCCATCGCACTCCGCCCATCGAACTCCAAGCCAAACGCCATCAAATCAAACACGAAAATCAAATTTGTAAACAGCGCTCAAGTGGCACAGAACATACGAGCGGAAATGGGTGGGAAAACACTTCCCCACCTGGCATAAATTTTTGCCCCGCTGCCGCCATTAAAATATACCGCTAAACGGGCAATATTTCGGCACGCTCCGGGCCAAGTCAAGTGCTCCCGGCTCCTTTGCATATGAAAGCCCGAAAGGGAACCGCTGAGGAATCACTTTTCGGGGGTGGGGCGGCTTTTCCGACTTTTCCGCCTTCCCAGCAGCCACTCGATAAGCGATAAGCGACCGGAAACGGCTGTTTGCTGGCAAATTGGTTGCACGGCTGGCTCGCAACAAAGCGCGATACAATTTTTGCACTTAGCCGCATTTCGTGTTTTGTTAACTTGCCACATTCAATTAGCCGCAAGTGCACAGCCCGCTGCCGCAGCAGCCACGAGCAGCTATAAAGCGGCGATTTCTAATTTCGATCTGTCAAACGCAAAGACCCAAGATCGATGGCAGCCGATAAAAAAGTATTTCCCCCCGTTACGCTCGCTGGCAAGCCGGAAAATCTCGACTGTCGGTTGTGTGCGAGAGTGGTCGAAATCGAAATCGAAAATCATTTCCAATTCATGTGGAAAATGTTCGTCTAGTGCATTGTGCAGCAATTTATGCTTAAATAAAGGGGCAGACAGGCCTGAACAGTTACGGCGATTCCAGAGGCAGAACTTAATTCGCCGGTTGTACTAACTTGCATTACGTGCAGATCTGAAAGAAAGCGTGGTGGCAGCCCAGGTGGCAAGGTTTCCTGGCCTTCATTCTGCCGATGATGAGTTGGAAAATTCCAGCCAATGAGCCGAGTACCCTGTGTCGTGGAGTCCACACACATGGCGAAGTCAGGGGCAAATTGGAGCCACATCGCTCTGACCATTAGACTTAAGCTGCCATAACCATCTCACGAGATGGAGGCCAGGCCAACGGAATGGCTAACAAAGCAAGCGGGTCGGGAGGGCCAGCAGCCAGATAATAATAACTGGCGTGGCGAGTAAGATATAGAAGACGATGGTTATTATGTCCACACCATCAAGATCCCCAGAAGGGGTTGACGATGATACGATGGAAAAGAGTATATGTGAAACAGAACGCGAAACATGGTATGAAAATGCTAGCAATCCATCCATTTTATATCAAAATTGTATCTTCAAAATGAATTATAAGCAAAAATATATCAACAAGAATTATTTGTTCGTAACTATTGGTAGTCCTACTAATAAAACCAACGCTCTGATGTAAAAATGTATTGTTATTAGGCCACCTATTCAGTAACAGATCTTTAAAGTATCTTAACGTACATATTTACTATACTCAAATATACTTATCTTCTTATGAATTTGACAATCAGATGCCTAAGTCATTGCACTAATTATTCGTCCCCTCGTACTTCACTGGGTTAAGCCCTTGGGCTATCGTTCGGATTCATCATAAAATCGCAAATTCAATTTGTTTGACACAATCTAAACCAATATTTTAGGAGAGCCGCGAGCTGCGAGCTCGGTGCCCCCACGGAATGGCCATGGTTGCGGAGGAATGCAGGGAACGGTGCCGGCATCGGCAAATTATGACCACGAAAATAAACGAGTTACGCGAAAAGGCAGAAACCGTGCGCAGTTTGCAGTGTGCAATGTGCACTGTGGGATGCTGGAGTTTCGAGTTTGGAGTTTGGATGTTGGATGCTGGATGTTGGCCATTGCAGATGCCCATGGAGCTATGCCATTCCCTGACAGCAGAAAACCAAAAATTTTGATTTATGGCCAGGGCATAAACTGCATTTGACGCGTCTGTCTCTCTCTCTCTCGCTCTGTCTATCTCTCTCGCTCTGTCTATCTAAAAGGAGGGGCGGTGCATGATATGGCTACACATATAATCAAATAGTAGCAACAAATGCGAGGATACTCCCGGATCGTCCAGCCATATGAACGGTGACATGGCAGGCACGAAATTGCAGTGAGAATGCCATTTTTCCTATGGATTTTCATAGTCCCTGTAAGTGCTTGAGTGTGTGTGTGTGTGTACCGGAAGTGCGAACGCAATATCGTGAATCTGTTACACTCACACACTCTCCCAGTCGCCCTGTCTCGCTCACATATGGAGTGTTCCCGTCGTAATGATGATTAAGCATTGTAATGAAATTGCAAATTGGCTCCACGAAAGCATCAAGTCAGGGGAGGAGAAAGGGGGTACGTGTATCTACCTCAGAACTATGTAAATTCCTAAGGCTGTACTGGAAAAACAAACAAAATAAATAAACTAAAACTTCTCTCTAAAAAAAGGTCGCTATAGAGCGAATCCTTAAACTTTAAATTTTGATAGTGTCCTATTACAAACCATTATTCTAAATCCACTTATATTTGTTGAAATATATAAACATACAGACTGCAATAATATGTCAAAGTTAACTCAACTTTAAATTCGGCATATGTAACATTATATAGTCAATGTATTTAATTTCCCCTTGAAATAACATCCTGACTACGGTCCTGCCGACGCTGGTATCATCAAAGGGAAAACGGGACGGCAAGGGGCGTTGATTTCAACGATTTCATTGCCGAAAGGCGGTGGTAATTGTATTGGAGTTGAGTGCCGAGAGCCAAATAAAACCACTAATAAGCCAAATGACGTGCATTTGTCAAGAAGTCCGCCCAGATCTTGGCTCACTCTTTCTGCAAAGTCACTATTTGAGTGCGGTCGTGGCTAAAGTTAATCAGAAATTAATAAACCGAATTCCTTAAGTCCCTTCTCTAAGCCTAACTTAACATTAACTGATTTAAGGACTATAAACGGTGTTACTTTTGACTTATTTATTGAAATTATAATATCGTTAGCATTTGCACTAACTATTTATTTCTTTATTTATGCGAAATATTAACTTACATAAAACTTCCCGAATTAAAAACATATATTCCTAAGTTACTCACAAAATGAGATATAGCAACATTTTAAAGACCCCAACAGTTTCTACTGGTCAAACGGAACAGAAAGACATTTGAAAATGAATTCTATGCTAACAATGAAGTTCACTTAATTTGCCGAGGAATATTACAGGCAACATTAGTGCGTTTGGTTGACATTCCCCATTTAATATTTTAGAAATTTTCAAAAAATAATGCCAGGAAAAGAGACCGGCACAATGGCAGACCCCCGGCAGCATAATAATAATTCGGTGTGGCTGCGGAGAGGGAAAAAAGTCGGGTCAGGCAGAGGATGTGCAAACAAAACTGTCAAAAAAGACAGCAGCAATTTTACATAATCAAAATAATGACTCTGATGCCTGATGAAGGTGGGATGGCCGGGGTCTACGAATGGATTCCGCCTCTGAGCCAAGAAATAGACGAGGGCAACAACAACAGAAATAAATAAAAGCAATGACAAAAGTAAATTTCGAAATGCAAACAAAGGTAACACGAGGTGGTCGGAGGGTTTCGGGCTAATCTCTCAAGTGGCAAATGCATTCAAATGAATGTCAGGGATATTGGGGGGCGCTCTGGGGGCGTACGGCGGCGGAAGGAAGGTCCTGCGGGCAGGACGAAGTGCTGATGCAGCAAGGACAGGGTTCCAATGGCAACGCGGCCTCTGCGAGGAGCTTAACACATGCACTTGAAATTTAATATCACTGCCGGCGTCCCATCGACTTAGCTGCATTTTATTATAGCATACTTTCCAGCTGCCCCGCCCCGACTCCTGGCGACTCCTCATCTCCGGCAGCCGGCACAATAATCCCTCATATTTATTTTTGCAAAATTATTTGCTTTGTCTGATTGCGGATTTGCAGCTGCAGCGTTTGCACAGTTACTTTGCAGCAGCAGCAGCAGCAGAATCGGAATCAGAATCAGAATGAGCAGCAGAGGCATCCTCCATAGGGGCTCCGCAGTTGCCAGATTCGGTTCCGGGCAATGAATGAAAGTTCTTTATGGGCATTCGGGCCCGGGCCGGGCACTCATTTAATATGAAAGCAAATTGCATAAAATCACACCTGCAAGCCAACTTAGCACCCGTCCTGCCGCGGCCCTCGGGTTACCTGGCAGCCAATCCCTGGCGCTTAGCGAAAGGGACGAAGGTCCAGGACCAGGATTTGGCTCCTAGCAGAGTTGCCGGCAGCAGCAGAGGAAGACACTACACGGGAAAGAAAACTGGGACTTTCAATTTAAGCTACTTCATTTGTTGACAATATTAATTGATGTCATGGTATTCCAGGCTAAAATACTAAAGTACACTTCTTCACAACTAATTATACACATGCGATAACTAAGATTTAAATCTAATAAATATTATTCATACCTTGTTGAACATGATATCTTGAATAATATACAAATTTAGGCATACCGGGACTAGAGCACTTATCTTATTCAAGGATCCTTTAAGAAATCACGAGAAAATGTCAAATACAAATAGATATTGGAATAAAACAGGAATATGTTCAGTTCTGGTCTAAAAAAATCTTGAAAATCCAGTAGGAGCTACAAAAACAAAAAGTTATTTCAGGTCGTTTAGGAATACAAGCCTTAACAATTTTATTACAAGACAGTTTTGCAACACCCATATTAAAATTAGGAGTTATCCTCATTGCTATTGGTTTTTACAGATAGGATTGTATAAAGGGTACAATTGATATATATTTTCTCCGTGCACGACAGCCGTAACCGTGCAAATATCGACTGCAAGGCCCGGGCGCAAACAACATGCTGCCCATCCAGCGAAGTGATGTCCTTGTCCCTGTCCCTGTCCACCCCCTCATTCCCACCCTGATCCCCCTGATCCTGCGCCGCCTCCTTCGGCAGTTGTAAAAACACGTTTATGGCCTCTCCCTTTTCAGAGTGTCTCTGTCTGTGTCCACATCCCACATCTTGACTGCATGCCAAAAATACTGCCACCGGAACGGAACTGAACTCAACTCAACCGAACTGAACCGAAGTGCACTGCACTTCACTGTCACCTAGCGATTACACGGCAAGGATAAAGGATGCGGGGCTGGGCGGATGGGCGGATAGGCGGCTCAAGGGCGAGTGGGTGGCAGGAGCAACTTTACGATGTCTTGCCACGGGGGGAGAGGGGCAGCCCACACAAATAAAGTCGCGTAATGGGCCTGTTACTAATTTTGTGGACATGTAAAAGTTGCAGTCGTCCCAAGCAAATGCAGTAAAATGCCCGACCAGCTCAAATTGGAATACACAAAATGCCGGAATGTGTTTGTTAATAGAAAACTCCGTTGTTAAGGGCCATCATGAGAACAGCGGTATTAAAAGATACATGAGTTCTAAAAGAAACAATTCCCTATTTCGGCTGACGTTCCGGAGAAGGCCTAGGAAAACATTCTAAAAATTGTGTTTAAGTTTAGGTTCTTCCATCCTCTGCGGCAATTAAACTTCCTAATTTTATAATTATTACATAAAAATAAACCCTTGAAGATTTTACGATTTATAATATGACTAAGTGTAAATACAAATATAAGACCCATCTTGTTATTAAAAATGGGCGTTGTTCCTCCGTTCAAGGGGCCCGAAGCTTTAATCTCAAGTGGTTTAGTGCTGACTGACCATTAAAAACTGGGTGCTCCATCTCTGTCCCTCCGTTATCCCCCTCTCCCTCTGTGCGACCACCCGTCTCTTTCACGAGTGAAATTGCATACGTTTAGGCGTTGGCTTTTTGGTAGCCCTGTGTTTATGTAGCTGTCACGGCCACGCCTTGTCGCAGTTGGCACTTTGCAAAACGCCCACGTTGCAGTTGCAGTCGCAGGGGCCGTTGTTGTTGTCAACGCTTCGATTTTGCAGCTGTGGACAATAAATTTGTGCCCGCTCATTGTCAACTAAAATCAAAAACATAATTCAGAGCTGCCAGCACACGAGCGCCAGAGGCCGCAATGTTATGCAATAAGTGTCTGTGTGCGAGTGCTGGGCATGAAATTAACACAAATGCCAAAACAGCAGCAGCAAGTGGGCGTGGCCCGGGGCTAAGGACTCCGGAGTTCGGAGCTCGGAGCTCGGAGCTCGGACTGCAGAGACCTCGGACATTGGACGCCGGGCCGGACTTTGGAGCCATTTAATGCATTCGCAGCTGCAGGAGCAGCCACAGCAGCCGAGGACCGCAAATCGGCAAATCCATCTCAGCAGGCGGACACATTTTGCCACAAACGCACACCTGCACTGAGAGAAAATTTTGAGATTAAATTATAATCATTGGGAAGGCAATATGATACTTGAAGCACTAACCAAACGGTGTAATTTCATGTATGCTTCTTTTAATCCGATGTGACACGAGATACAGTTTATAAAATAAGTTTAAGCTGTATTTGCTTGGTGAAATTTCTAGTAATGCAGATTCTTGAGGTTATTGCGCAACGCAAGTTTATTTCAGCAAAACGACACGCCCACTATAACGCCCACAAAAGCTCATAACGCTATAACCTGTCTAGTGCCCACATTCTTAAAGATTTTGTTAAAGTAGGTGGGATTTTCTTTTGTTTGGCAATATCCACCGTCATGCCAATATTTTTTCAAATCGGGCCATCCATTAAAAAGTTATAAGGAAAAAGGAATAGACGATAGGTGGCGCTTTGGGGTGTTTTGCAATATCGAGAACAATCGCGTTATTGCTTGCATATCTTCATCTCTCTCGCACTCCCCTTAGCTGAGTAACGGGTATAGTATAGTCGATACACTCAATAGCTTTCTTTCCCGTTTTTCTATTAGTTCGTAAAAAACGTGTTATTTCAAAAATTTTGTTACCCTCAGAATTATTTGCATATTATGCATATCGCAAAATGTGGGCTTAAGACAGAAGATTAACCCTTACGCAGGATTATTTATGATAACTCACTTATGAATATCTTTAAGGCCAAAGAAACTAATATGGTTTAGTTTTCTTCTCTGTGGACAAACAATACCGGGCTCATGCGAGTGACTTCCGGTAGTCGTCAGTGTTGTTTGTTTAAAGCAAATAGCCAATGCCGATCGTGGAGCAGCCTTCAAATATTCAGGCCTCCCACTTCCCGCATTATAAGCCGCCCACCACCCACCACCCAGCACACTAACGACCCACATGACAACCACTAATCTGCACTTGTAGTGACATTATATGGACATTTGTAATTTCCGGTCGATGCCATTTTTATAACCCCGTTTAGAACGCATAAAAGAAAATTTGCAACAATGGGACTTACAACAATAAGCTGCTGACCAAAAAAGGAAGGCGAAGAAACTGGGTCTCGGGTTGGAGAAGGGTTGGGTTTTCGGGTGGGTTTTCGGGTGCCAAGTTTTGGGTCACAAAAGGCGACAACTTCAGCTCGTTTACTATTAAAAAAGGCACCCACACACCGGGCTGGGAATTCGATTCTGTTTACGAGCCCTCATAAAAACTTGAATTTTATTTCAAGCGGCCAGGAGTCAATGGCAGGCGTCTAATGAGGCTAACCTGCCATGGAAAAAGGGGTGGATAAACACACACTCGCAAGTCCTAACCAAATATGCTGCAAAATGGAAGCATGCCACATTTGCTTAGCCTGTGAAAACGTTGGCTTATTGCCTTATTAAGTTCATAAAACTTTCGAGTATTTAAAGGCAACTGCAAGTGCTTATGAAATTATTGCCAGTACACAGATTCTCACAGGATATGGCACACCTGTGCTAGGCCGTAAAGCAATTAGCCAAATAGCAGCTCGAATTGCAGCTAGCCCCCTTCCCTCTTTTCCGCCCAAGGCATTTTCCATGGCAATCTGCTGGATTTCCATTAAAAAGGAAATTGAAGTTTACAAGTTTCGCACAGGCAAAACAATGAAGTTTCCTTTAAAGTTATCCCCTGAAGGATAAGCATAGGTGGATGAACCTGTTAAGGAAAATTAAGAAATGCTTAAACTTAAACGTGAATTTTAAGAACGAGAAAAATGTATCCAAACATTATCAGATATGTCTTGATAAACAAGATAACATCAGGCTATAAATAATTTTAAAACCCCCTTAATAAAAGGTTTGGATACAAATTAGTTTTACATACGTTTTCCATGTTAACTGCACTAAAATTGCATTTTGCATGGCCGAAAATCAAAACAAAAATCAATTTGTTATGGAAAACAACATTTGATGGGCACACAACCCGTATGCCAGAGTTCAGCCGGAGGACAAAGGATTTTTTCGGAGCTGCCCGGAGGTCGAAGGTGTGACGGCAAATAGGGTTTAAACGCTTGCTTCATTTGGCCCAGGTGGAAAAGTCAATATTGCGGCTTTAGTTGGGAAATATTAACTGTCTCCGGTTGCAAGCTCCTTGCCTGCCGGGAGCTTCGTCCTGCGTCCTGTATCCTGCGTCCTGTGTGCTGTGTGCTGGGCTAAAGGTAAACCTCAACTATTTGCATACAATTTGTAGAAAATAGAAAATAATCAAAGCAATGTGCAGCTAGCCGTGAAGGGGCGGCCAAGGGGGAAATGGGAAGTGGGAAAGTGTGGGCAACGGGGCGGGAGCTACTTAGCAAACATCAACACCTGTTAAGGGTTACACTCGAGAACAAAGCTGCAAATTGGCTGGTGGTAAGTGCAGCCATGGCTAGGGGCAACACAACCCACAACCCACACCCCGAAATCCGAACCACCCACGGCCCACCAGCAACAACATCTAATCAATTTAACACAGAGCGGGAGAGAGACGGGTATAGGCAGGGCGAAAGGGACGGGGCGAAGGAAATTCTGCTGACCGCAGGCAATGGAAATGTTCCGGGTCCTGGCGATGCCATAGAAATGGCCGTGGCCAGGACGAAAGCATGGCCCTTAACTTCATTATGAGATTTGTGTAATTGTTAACCAATTTACCGTTACGTTTTGCATGCCACAAGCCACAAGCAAAATCGCCCAATCGGCACTGCCGCCCTCTACCGGGCATCTCGATAGCACCCGTGATATATTGTCCAAATTATAATGCCGGAAATGTTATTAATTCAAAGCGTAGCTCAATTCCTGGCACTAATTACGATGTTGTTGCGCTGATGATAATGACGATGCCTGCAGCCATCGGCATTTACAGATTTCAAACTGCTCAACCAGCTAAGCTGTTTCTGCTGATATACTTGTACCTATTTATAAATGAGGGTGCTTATATATATGGTATTTACATGTTTTTGCCATTTTCCATTTGGCCTGTCAGCGGCTGCAATTGTGCCAATTGCTCATGCAACCGGAGAAAGCGAGCCGCTGCACACCTAATGTTCGACATTTAAACAGAACAATCCGAGAATGTGGTGAGTACTCTATCTGTTGTTGATACCCCTCAAAGGTATTTGCTTTCACACAAGCCACTCATTTGTATTTTTCGAAACCAATCGTAATGCAATTTTTTAGCCCAGTGGTAATAGGTACTCATGGATGGCAGTGGAGGGATATAAATCCCCAACCGATGGCCATAAATGTTCACCACTCCATTAATGGCAGTTTTATTGTCTGCTGCCCCACCATCGTGTAACAGAACCGGTGTTAGCCTAATTAAAAAGGCCAAATGATGTTGCAGCAGTCGCTGGCTGAACGCAAATTATTTGTGTGGCACGGCTGGCGATGACAGCCAGCAAATGTTGCAGTGTTGCACGGGTTTGGCCCAGTTTGGATTACCAAATGCCCCGACATTTTTTCCGGCCGGGTTGACCTTTAATTGTTTGATGGCACACACACGTACTGGGGCGGCTCAAAAACCACTTTCGCTTATTGGAAAGGACGCAGGGAGCTGGTTTATTGATCGGCAGAATGCTTTTAAGACGCGCGCATAAAAATAATAATGATGCCGCGGCGTGGTGTCAAAGGGGCAGGCGGCGGCACATAGAGATAAATATTTATATGGACGGCATCTATAAATTGAATGGCGAAAGGGTTGCCCTGCCGCCACCCCGCGAAACTCAGGTGAGACAGGCGGGACTTATGGGCTTTGGCCGGGCCACACTCGCACTCACCCACCCACACAGCAGCAGCATTTGGACCTGGACATTTTTACGATGTGATTTCACATAACCACAACAGACGTGCAGACAAACAGGAGCAAGGGCAGGGGCAGGACGGAGGGGCCAGGACGAGGGAGCGGAAAAGGACGACATAAGTTGCAGACGCGCGCTGGTGATAAACTTTGAAATTGCCAGGACGAGGGGGCGCCCGGGAATTTATTACCCTCCAGCGGCATCAAGGAGCTTACATCCAGGCACAAACATCCACCGAGGAGCACAAGCGGATTCTAATAAGCAAAATGCGCTGTCCTGCAGCGGAATCGGAATTATGGGGCATTACCCAAGGAGCCCTAACCCCTGGTTACCCCTTCCCGCCGTCTGACAACCACTCGTTGTAACCCATAGTTGTGGCTTGATTTCGATGCCACGCCAGGCATAACCGAGGCATTAATTTTCGAGAATCACAGGCTAGAAAATACAGATGTCCTTCGCTGATTTTGCAAGTGTCAGCGCGAAGAGGGGCTCCCACTCGAGTTGATTTAATTCAATTCATGGGCAGACAATGATTGCGTCAATTGCCGCATGTTTATCATTGTGACAGCCAAACTTGGCATTGTCCCGGCCAAAATCTTGGCACACAAACCGACCGCAATCCCAATTGGAAGGAGAAGGCCAAGAAGCAAAGCCGCAGCCACAGCGGAAATGGCGGAAATTGTATGTAAGCGTATTAGTTGCCAATTGTACGAGTGCCACGCAAGAAACCCTTTCTCTGGCTTTGGGAAATCTGGAATATAGCTGCTTTTGCCGAAAAAATAAATATAAGGGTTATTATAATCATTTCGATTGACATATTCTAGGTTTCATTCACGACAGTGCCGGAGCAAAAAAACAAGAGGGGGTAAGGGATGACACGATAAACTTCCTAAGTATAAATATAAATATAACAATATGTATGTATTATGATTCTAAATTTTTCGGCTATATAAATGTGGGAATAGGTCTGGCATCCTTGTCAACCGAACCCACCACAGATGAACAGCACTACTAATATTTGGCGTGGTGAAAAAGGAAGTCTTGTACAACGACTTAGAACGAGAGAGACGAAGACGAAAGACGTGAAATCTAGACGAAGCAAAAGAACGACGCGAGTAACAATCCTAAAACGCTGTTAAAATCCCTATTAATTGCCAAAAACTATAATCAGAATTACTTATCACTATTCCTTTAAATAAAACTATAAACCTATTATAATAAAACTACAATTAGTGGGACTTTTCATTTAAACCAGAAAAACCAATCCCACATAAATACGATCGTTAAAAAACCCAAAGTAGGAAAAAGTTACCGATCCCCATCAACTTAAGTTTGATTCTGAACAATTTCTAATACTGGATGACACAATTTACCGGACTTACAATATAAGCCAATCCTTTCTTATTTTGGGTTTTACCAACTTTTTTTATTTTTTCTTACGAAGATCTTTAATAATTTGGAAAGTTCTAGACAAGTAATGGTTTTTGCAGTAGAAAATACAATATTCATTTCATCTTTTGAAAGCACTTGCTCATATTATAGTTCCTCGGCTACATAATAGCAATACTCCCGGGTCTGTCGCACACTTTAAGACTTGGTGACCGTGTTGCCAATTAGGGGTTTTCTTTCTGTCGGTAAGGGCCATATAGAACCTCACCCAGGGGTACGATTCAGGACAGGTTTTCAATTACACATTATGACTGCGCCACGGTCTGCCCGAAACTGCAGTAAAATTTCACCTACCCCCAAGCTCACACACATTCCGAAGAAATTGGATTTGCGACTGGTGGCTTTAGCCAGCCTTTTCTTTTTGGCCATTTTCCGTTTGCATTTGGCTCGCTTTTTATGAGCCCCGCCCCGCGCAGTCGAACGTCCCGGCCCGTTGACTTTTATGAACTTATAAACAAGAGCCGGGGCAACCCTTTCGGCCTGTTGCTGCCACAGCTACTTCCAGTGCTTATTATGTGGATTATTAGAGGGATTTACTCGCTGCCATGTACAAATTCATGTGCTTGTGCTCCAGCTCGGATTCCGGCTGCTGGCTGTCGGATGCTGGCTGCTTCTCTGCTCTCACTTGGTCCTGGTGGCATCAATGACATAAATAAAAAGATTTCCAAAGGATTTGCCTGCGGGACACCGCACCCAAACACCCGAAAAAACACCCTGGCAGCCAAGCCAAGACAAACCGAAACTTTCTTCCTGTCCCGTAAAAATCCGGGGGCTTGCCACCGGAGGTGTGTGGGTGTGATTTACTCGCATGCCAAGAGCTAAGAGCTCTGCCAAGTCGCCGTTGATCTCGGCATCGCCATAAATTGATAACCGAAATACATATTTACACGTACAGACGACACTGTTGACTCAACTGGCCACTGATAAGCCACTTTGCTGCCCGGCGTAAACAATGACGTGTGCTGGACTTTCACTTCCAGTGGCCTGTTGGCTGGCGATTGGGTATTGAAGCATGGGTCAGTTTGTATACCCTGCCATTGGACGCATTTAAAACATCAATAATTATATCTTAGTCTCAATATTTAACTTGGATTTAGGTTTATTTTGAAGTATCTCTATATTTCAGTTTTGTAAATCATCCACAGTATCTTAGTACTATCCATCTATTTTATTGATTCACCTAAAGGGTTGAAAATATATTTATATAAATAATGATTTAATATATCTACCTAACATAAACAAACACCTGTGTGTATGAGAAAGCAGACTAACATTCCTATCAAATCTGAAACAGGTCATCGAATCTAATTGAATAACTAATCAGCCAGATGTTCTCGTTTGGCAGATAAGCCCAATCGACTTTCTCTGCCTTGAGAGGCCTGCAAACACGTGTATAACCCAATTAAATAACGTCAATTAGCATGAAGTGTGTCAAAGGCGTAAAACCATTAAAATAGTATTTATTCAAAATGTCAATAAAAGGATAAATTCCAATTAGGAATAAAATGCGACAGAGTAGGTTAATAATTCGAATAGCTCCACGGCTACTTTGCGGTGTCAATCAAAGTGTCTGGCATTGATAGATGGCTAATTAACGTGGCCATGGAAGCACATGTGGCTGCAGTCTAAGGGGCATCCGGTGAGGAGGCTCTCCGCAGGACACGCAGCAGCGAGTACACGATGTCCCAGTCGACGAAGGCGCCCAGGATGTGGCGCACATTGCGGTCCGTGTCGTCGTACCCGGTTCGTCCGTGGACCAGGCGCAGGTTGTCGAACGTGAGCACGTCGCCGGGCGTGGTCTTGAATCCGCTCGAGTGCTCGTGGGCCAGGCCCACGAAGGTCGCCATCGCCTCGTACCACGGACGCACCTGCTCTAGGGGCACGCTGAAGTGGCTGTCGCGCTGCGGAATGCTGTGGTTGATGCGCACACACCGTCCCTCGGCGTCCAAGCTGCCACGGATTGAACGGGAACAAAATGTGGTTAGCCAGCAACTATGTCTCTTTTAGAAAAATATTTTCTCGGCACATAGGAAATATTCAACAGATTTAGCAAAACAATCCGAACATATATGTTTATTAGGGCGGGTCGATTTGGAAGCCTTAAAATCGTATGGCGAGAACGCTATCTTCAAAGGATTGTAAGGATTGTAATATTATATCATATCATTCATATTACAGTTGTTTGGGGGGCTCAAACACCATTTTAGGACATAAGTTTGTTCGGTATCATTGCTTAAAATCCTCAAAAAATAACGTCCCCCAAAAGATTTTAGGCTTCCAAGCCGACCCGCCCTAATATATGTATATAGTGTTGGGAAAATTAAAGAAAATCTTAGACGGAAAAAACTCTTTACAAAAATTAAAGGAGTTAATCTATAGATTGGATATATCCAATAATAAAGTTATTTAAGTGTTTTATAAACTAAGTCCATTGCTTAGGACGAGTTTTAAAAAATGTTAGGACTTGAAAAATAAGCTAACTTGAAAGAAAACTTTGAAAGATAATGATTAAACAATAAAAGGTGCGCTTTTTGTGATATAGTTATGCTTTAATATTTCCCTCAAAAATTAGCAAAATGTTGATTGTAATTTAAATTTAAAATGAAACCGACAACCAATGACAATCGTTTCGCGAGTAGGTTATCACTTACTAGCGAAATTACTCACTTGATCACAGGTGCCCTCCAGATATTGTGGAACTGCAGATCGCCCTCGCTTCCGATGTCCGCCCAATCCACAGGAGTCTGGCAGAGGACCCGGAACTGCTCCGGATATCGCTCCCGCATCACCTCCGCCACGTAGAAGGCATCGGTCAGGAGATTGACCCCGCCCGGAGAGGCCGACTGTTCCAAGGTGTGCAGCATGGTCACTCCGGGCAGGTACTCGAAGTAGGGCATGTCTGTGTGGAGGGGAAGAGGGGCTGCCAGATAGGCGTAGTTGCTGGCTCCAGGCTGAGCCCGCACGCTGAACTCCTCCCCGTAGGTGGTGCGCCTCATGAAGCCCACTCGGTTGGATAGCCTCCGCAGGACGTCCATTTCCAGGGGGGCGTTCTTCACCAGTGCCACTCCGAAGGTCGCCAAGTGGAGAAGCCATTGCTGCAGCGCCGAGTCACAGCTGATCAGCTCTTGGTAGCAGAAAACTTTACGGATTTCCTCAAAGTCCCGACCACTCCACAACTTTTGCTCCGGGCGGTAAAACTCCCTCAGGTAACGCCGGCGATTTGCAGATGAGAAGTCCCGCTCCCTCAGCCAACTGAACGGATACTGTGAGGCATGCCCATCGGACCACTCTATGTACAGGATCTCCTGCGCAGCATCCACACTCTGGCGGTGGACCCGCACACTGGTGTCCAGGCTGTTCCACAACTGGGGCAACCTACTCAGAGTCTGGGGCAAAAAGCACTCCTTGCAGCGACAATTGTCACGCAGCCAGATGTCCGGGAACTGCATGTCCTGGCGATCAGGATCCTGAACCCAGACCAGGCGGGGCTGATCCTGCTCCTGCAAAAGAGCCGACTCAAGTGGCAGGCTGACCAAATCTCGGCGATCCGCTTGTGTCATCTTGTGCAAACCAACGACTTGGTCTTCCGATTGCGGAATGATTTGCGAATTGGGAAGCGAGCGAACAGCCCACCCTCAGGGGTACGTGTCCAAAAAGATAGAACCGATTGCCGATCGCGTGAGCTACACTTTAAAACTCGTATAGGCCTTAGTTGCATTAGCTTTAGAGGGAACAAGTTAGGTCGTAGCGCTTTACTCACATTACTAAAAGAATAATAACAAGAATAGAAGGAATTGGGCTCGGAATATATATTATATTATTAAGAATTGAAGCTTTTGATTGTTGTAAAATGCCTATATAATTTAGCCCGGTAACAATTAAATTACATAAAAAACACTTTTTATTAATAAATGTTAATGTTACTTATTAAAGCTACTTTTTTATTTTAAAGGCCACTATTAAAAATCATCTGAATTAAAATTGGTATTGCAATGTTTAAAAAAATATGAATTTGTAAACAAGGCTAGAATATATTTTTTAATGTTGTTCGCTAAATAAAACCTTTAAATTTCTTAGCATGATAAAGTGTTAATAAAATAAGGCACACACATCTGAACTAACTTTTTTTAAGTGTATGACCATCTAAGTCTAGCCCTTATCAATCCTTTGTGAGCAGTGCAGATTGCTGTCGCAGCGTTTCGCGCCATGCGATGGATTCTCCCCTCGCTTTAAGCCCCCGCCTCAGGCGGTGTAAAATTAAAAATGCAAAATTAATTTCTGCATAAAACTGCAAACGCCAGCGATTTTGCATAATTGTTTGTCAGCGGCAGCCGTGCGGGGGAGCTCCATCTTCGACAGCCTTTTCATGCCCCCACTCCACGACGCCCCTGGAAGTGCCGTCAATCATTGTTAGGCGCATTGATCACTTCATTCGCGTCCCCACGGCACTCCGCCCACTTTCCCCAGACCAGTGCTGATTGCAACGCGAATATCCTGCTCGGCACCGGCTGAAAATCATAAACAATAACCATTTCAGGCCGGGAAGAACAGTATCTGGTAACCAGTATATATGGCGCGATTTTTAATTATCACTTTCGCATTCGCATTTTGTGTACGAGTATTGTCTGCCGCGAAAGCGACTCGTATCTATCCATCTACGGCGGCTCTATCACCGCCGTTTCCATTTTCATTTCCATGGGAGGCCTTTTACGCCTCGAACAAAGAAAGCGAACCGAACAATCCATCGAATGCTCAGCTTTTAGCTCAGCGCGGGATTCTTCTCAGTGGGTTAGAGTATTTTGTGGGGTATCTGGAATACTTATATTCCTCCGGCTATTCTTCTGTTCGAACTAGTTTAAACAATTAGAGGGTATAAATAAAAAAAACTGAATAATAATAATGAATAATGAATAAGTATGTTATAAAATAATATCTTTTACCGCCAACCCCCGATGGGAATTCAAACGATTAAAAGGGCGTCACAAGTTCGTATTAAAGCTCGAGAGCCACATTTAATGCATTGTTTGGGAGGAGTCCCAGTTCCCCCAGCAGAACTTTATTGTTTTCAATTAAAAACACTCACAGCCCATTCAGCTAACGAATCCATTCGCTCGGCAGTTTTCTGGCCCGGCATTCATAGGCTCGAAGGCAGCGAAAGCCGGCGACGTGACACAATTGCAGATGCAAGTGAAATGTAATGAGGTGTAATGAAAATGCATTCAAGTGACAGTTTCTCCACTCTCGGAGCTCCGTGTGCCAACCCACCTGCACTTAACAATAATCGAGGACAACAATAGTGACAAATATCGATGAGCAGAGCGACGGGGCTGAGTAATGAATTCCCGGGAACAGGAGTTTGTCAAAGCACTTATTCCAAATGCCAGCTCATAAACAATCACTGGGCGAGTCTTTTAATTTCGCTTAAATCATTTCAAAACAAACATATCCGTGTTATCGGTCTTTTTTCGGTGCCGATCAAAACAGACCGCAAATTATGCAAAAACATCGAGTTCAACACTTACGAAAATTAAACGAAACCCGCAGGAACCACAACATATCCAGCGAAACAATGGCCAAACCGAAATTGGTTTATTTATTTCGCCGGCCATCAAATGGCAAATAAATCAGTTCCAAGTTACGGCTTACAGCAGCCGTTTTAAATGCCTGAAATATTCATAAAGCCGAAAAGCGGAAGCGAGCAGGTGAGTGAACCCGGCATGAGAGGCGGCAACAATGCCCGTCTAACGGTGGCACAATGGCCAACGCTTTGGGCCTAATTAGACCTTGGATTCCTGGATTTTCGGCTATCCATGACAATGCCTGAACGCATAATTAGGCAGAAAGTCCGACTCTCGAGAACGGGCCCAAATTGGTCTTGGGCGTATTGTATTTCCGTCCGGCCAGAAATCCTCCAGCTCAAGCCGCTAAATGGCTAAAAAAAATCACCATCACAATACTGGAGGCAAAGTGCAGTAAGTAGCTGCGGCCACTGTGGGACACATAAATAAATGTGCCCACGAAATCCGTAAATATGATTAAGTGCCAAATTTATTTACAGCTCCCTGGTTGCCTTTAAAAAAGGCAAGCGAAAAAAGCGCGCAGCCCCGTGGGTTGGCAGAAGGTACACGGGGCCGTAAGCCGGAGTCACCACCTTCCACCGGAAGTGGGAGGTGGAAGTGGGCGGGGATGGCCGGTGGCGGCTCCAGGTGACTCCTGGCCAACTCGATTACAATTACGTGCGCTAATTGCACTTTAAACGCGTCCGAGCTTGCCAAGCCGGCGTTTCAGCCATCCATCCGTCCGTCGGTTTGCCGCTGCCCGCACAATTGTGTTTCCCATTTTTATGGCATTTCCTTTGGCACAACTTACAACTACATAAATTTGCAAACATGATGTCCTTGCCAGGACTCTGGTGGCCTTCCCGAGCTCCCAGCCCGCGACTATTCCGGCTCTCGCATTGTAATAGCCCGGCTGCCAAGGCTACCAAGTCATCGTCACCGCTGCTGCCGTAACTCAAAGTGACGCTAAATTTAGTTTAATACACACACAGCACAGTGGGTTGGAAGCGGGCTCTTGCAATCCATTTTCACTTTTCAATCAAGGTTTCCAAATGTTCCACCTTAAAACTAATGGTCACTAATGAAAGAGAATTGGCATGCAATCATAAATTTGAATCATCACTGAGTCTTCATGAAGAATTCGAGAATTCTCTATTTAGCCTAAAAAACTAATTTTGATGTTTATTCCTTAATTAATTAATCTAAAATTCACTGTTTCAAGAAATTATTTTTAAAATTTTATTTAAACCAATGAAAACCCCTCACGACTATGTAAAAAAGGTGCGCTTCAAGATACAAAAGTTTTAATATCAGTTCTTGTGACGAAAAATGATTAAAAATTCGACTTCTAAGTACACCTTTTCAAACTGTCTCGTTCTCAAGACGCAGTACTTGTAGGCCGAATGCTAAAAAAATGGAAGATCCTTGCTAAAGCCTGCATCTTGCAGCGGGCCGAATTATCACTCGTTAAGATCGGAGTATCACAGCAGATTTTCAACCCTGCGGCGTTATTTATAATTATTTATAAACAACATTTTATAATTATACCCCGTGTTCGTAGGAGAGGTATATTGTGTTCAGGAAAGAGTTTGTAACACGTAGAAGGAAGCTTTTCCGACCCTATAAGTATATATATTTTGTTCAGCATCACTAGTCGACATTTGTCTGACATTTTGTGCGCTGTGATCTGATATCGAGATTTCATATTTAGATTACTTTGCTTTTTTGGCGCCCACAGTTTTGATGCTAGAGAAAAATTTGAACTGTAAGTTATTGGTCGGTCTTCAAAGCATTTAAATTCTAGAGGTTCTTGCGCAGCGCAAGTTTGGTTCAGCAAAATGCAACGCCCCAATCTAGAATAAATGTTTGAACTGCAATGTATTGGTTACCTACCGATTGACCTGAAATAAAGTTTGCCACGTCCAATTTAACGCCCACAAACCGCCCTAACTGTGACGCCCAGAGTTTTGATGCTAGAATAAAAATTTTAACTGAAATGTATTGGTTTCGTCAATACCAAAAAGTTTGCCACACCCACTAAAACGCCCAGAAAGCACTGAATGTATGTATATCTCCGTCTCCCTCGTTCTCCCTTTAGTTGAGAAACTGGAATCTGATAATCGAGATATTGGACTGGGTTCTCCCTTGTTTATAAATTGTATTATAATCTAAAGAGAACAATTTATTTTATTAACGTATTTAAAATTATTATTTCTCAATTATATTATGTAAATCAAATAAAAACACCTCTTAGCGATGTAATGGGTTCTGATATCAAATTTTGTGAAGAAAAATAAGTACTTTTTAAAATGTTTTCATTCTGCCCGCTTTACAAATATTTTAAAGCTTTTAAGAATACAACGGCATATTATATTGTGGCGTGCCCAATAGGAAAATTTTAGAAAGTGTATTTATTTAGTCGAAAACAAAAACCAAAAATGGACTCGTACAAACTTACAAACAAAGGGAAAAACATCTTTCTTTTGAAAAATCTCCCAAAATCTTGTTTTTGGAAAACCTTTTGAACGGAGCATTTAAACAAATGAGGTGTCATTTGACGCGTATTTTCAGTAAGAACAAAACTTGGCTAATAAACTGGGGCATTTAACCCCACCGGCTCCAAAAGCTCCAGTTTTCTAAAATTTCACTTTTACATTTTCACCCAAAACTGTGGCACAACCCAAATGAAATTTTTAAAGTCCTGGTATGCAATCCTTTTAGTTGTGGCGATACCTTTCGATTGGTGTATCACTTTGTTATCACTGCATATTTTTTTTTATATGTATAGTAGCACACTCTCCTGGTGCGCGTTCGTTACTACGTGGACTGCTGTCCACAGTGATTTAATTGATCTCCAGCTTACTAGAAAATATTTTAAAAATTAATTTAAAAAATAATGTTAATACATTACTTTGATATCAATAAAAAAAACAAAATTTTAGTTGTACCGACTTAATTACTAAATAAACATTTAACTCCCTTACTATAGATTTCAATTAGTATCTGCAACCACAACCACTGTGCCGTAGAAATAAATACAAAGCTGTCTTCTTAGTCGGCAGCAAGTGGCCCTTATAATGGGCCAAGGCGTAAGTCCATGTCTGGCTGGCTGCTCACCTGGCTGACTTTCAGCCCACATCCTCGTCCACATCCACACTCCTCCGCCCACTTCCTCACCTGCTGCATGGCAGTTGGTTCTTTTGCTCATTTACACCTTTTATTACGTATGCGTGCGTCGGTGCAAAAGCAAAGTTTGCAGTTTAGTTTGCCATTAACGTGGCCATAAGCGCTGGCCACCCCGATATGTTTGCCATTCCACCTGCTTGCTATTCATATGCAAATAGCGCCAGCGAGGTGTGCTCCCAGAGTTCTAACCAGACGGAGTGTCCTGCGACTACGAAGTCCTCTTTCCATCCTGGCTAAATCAAAGTCTCTAGCACGCTCATGCCTCAATGCATTGTAATTGTTAGGTAGTGTGTGGGAGTGTGTTGTCAAAACTGAAGTTCAGAACGTCGGCATTTCTTGAGAGCATACATTTATACACTGGGAAAAATATATTTCCTTTTATTTGTTTACAATAGCGGTAGAAGAACTCATTCATTATCAGTCCAAATGGAAATGGTGAGCTATAAATAGCTTCTTATATGATTTGAAAGAATTATGTCGATATATAAGAGTAAAAGATGTTTAAACTCATGAGAACTGGGATATTTTCTTTTATACTTTTAAATATAAATATGAAAAGGTGCCCCAATTTTTCTCGGTGCTTCTACAAAGTATGGCATGTGAGCGCGTGGGCTGGCTTGCGGGCAAAAGTTTTTAATGTGAAAAGTGCAAAGGAGAGTGCAACCCTCATGCGAGAGGCATGTCATCCCCAGCCGCCCCCTCGGCCCCCGCCCCTGAACCCCCTTTTTGGGCCATGGCCCGCCACTGTCACTGCATTTTAATTTACTGCATACCTTGAGGCGCCATTCGCCTGCGCTCGCATGCCAAGTGGCAAAGTCCAATGTACGCTCCGCCAGAAGAAGCTGACTTGTTGCCTTCCTTGGCACACACACACAGATACACAGCCGCACACCCTCGCACAGATACTCCCCTCCCACAGATACACACCATGCCCTCGCAGATGTTCAACCCCCTCGTGACAAAGTGGCGCTGCGTTTTGCATTTTACTGCAAATTAAAGGATTTCTTTTGCCTCTCGAGTTGACAACTTAAGATACTTAGGCATAAAAAGCCTGTCATACATGTCTGCCCTCATGCGAGTGTGTGTGCCGTGTGTGTGTGTGCGTAAAGAGAATTAAGTGCACTGCGCTTTGTTGAGAATCACTCGAAACAAAGCCACAGGATGCTGCGGGCCCCTCCCCTTCCAACCCCACTTTGCTGACATGCGGGGTCGTCCTGTCAATCCTCCAGCCCATTTTCCGATTTCCTGCACCTTTCTCGCCTGCGTCCATTTTATTATTTTGCCTTGATTATTATTTTCCATTTGCGCAAAATTAAAATACCCCAACAACAATGACAACACAATTTTTTGGGTGAAAAAATAAGAGGAGATAGAAAAAATTGCAGGCTCCATTCAACCGCAAAAAAGAGAAAAGCGGGGGTGGCTGCATGAATAATGTGAAACTGAAAACTTTTCATCAAAAATCAGCCAAGGGCTAAAACTGGACGTGAAACAGGCACAACAGAGCCCCCAGATTCCCAGCGATGGGGACTATCTTCCCTCCCCCTCGCTCTCCCCCTCTGTCTCTGTCTCCCTCCCCCCTCCTTAGAGTGTCCTGGCAGATGGGGAAAAAGAACTCTGACAGGACGCCATGAAAAGCTCGCTTTGGTGTGACAAATCAAAGACTAACACTGAGCGCTTTGGTTAGAGCACAAAACGCACGCTCGGATGACTGGCAGCAGGGCAGGGGGATGGAGAGGGAGGGGGCGAGACGGCCAGAAAGAGAGGGCAGATCGGACGGGACTGGGCGGTCACATCTGAAAGCCGCTGACAGCTGCAGTTGGTTAATGGCGAGCTGGGCCAGATGGTAGCTGAGCAGAAAAGTTCAAGTTAAAGGAGCCAGATCATGTAAACATAGATAATGCAATATGGGTCTCTTTTAACAGGCAGTTAAGTTAGAAGTGAGAAGAAGATACATTAACTGAGATCGATGAAGTCCTAGAATTTGTATAGACTTCAACAACTTGTTGTTTGTTAGCTTTATTAGTTAAGAAAGCAATCAATCGTTAAAATTTTAATAAAAAGTAATACTATAAAATAAACTTTTCATATTTGAAACCGATTCCGCATTTATATACCCGTTACTCGTATAGTAAAAGGGTATATTAGATTCGTCTGAATGTATGTAACAGGTAAAAGAAAACGTTCCGGATTCCATAAAGTATATATATTCTTGAGCCGGATCACTAGCTAAGTCGATCCAGCCATGTCCGTTGAACGCTGAGATCTCGGAAACTAACTAAAAGCTAAAAAGTTGGGACTATGCAAGCGGATTCTAGAGATTCTTGCGCAGCACAAGTTTATTTAAGTCGGACCATTCATTAAAAGGTTATACGTAAATCAAGGAATCCACTCTAGGTGAATTTTGACAATCTTAAGATCAGTCGCTTTGCTGCATGCATATCTTCATCTCCCTCGCACTTCTCTTGGCTGAGTAACGGGTATCTGATAGTCGAGGCCATCGACTATAGCGTTCTCACTAATTTATTTTGCAGACTATTTACCAGAACTCGTATTTCATGTTTTTTTCCAAATTTAAATTCACTCTTCTTAAACGAGTATAATCGACTCCATCCGCTGCTTCATTCTTGTTTTAATTGATTGATTCTCGCACATCTGCACCTCTGCAGATACTATTTCGTTTGGCAAATAAAAGCCCCACTCGATGGGTCGATTTACCCCCACCACCACCACCAACTGAACCGAAAGAGTTATTTCAATTTGCAGTGTTTAAAGATACTCGCTTCTTTTGATACCGCATTTGCGAATAGAATACAACAAAACATGGGGAACTGCAGCACGCCGCCTGTTATTTTTTGGTCTCTAATCAGAGCGCGCGCCTGCAAACAATGGCCGGAGTATCTGCATCCTCGCACTCACCACTCCACTCCATTCCAGCCCAGCTCTGCCCAACCAGAAACCGAACCCATTCGCATCCCGGCATCCCGGCAGCCCGGCATCCTGGTAACGCGGTGGTATCCCGGTGCCAGGACTGTTGTAATGAAAAAGGGGCAGCAGCTCGCTGTTGCTTTTGGCATTGTTCCTGCTCCGGCATGGCTTTACTTTTATGCACATGCAATTCTTTATATTTTTGCCATATATTTTGCCGAGCACAAATTTATTTGCGGCTGCAATTCCAATTCCCCGCTGCCAGGACGCAGGACGATGGTACTCCGGTTATTGTTGCGGCTGCAACTTTGGTTAATGCTCCGGTTACGGTGGGAGGTGGGAGGTGGGGTGGGGCGGCTTAAAGTGAAATACAGGATTTCAATTTGTCATTCGGCTTAAAGAGCCTGACAGGAAGCAAAAGCCTCTTAGCCAGAGATGGTGGCTTCGGATGGCGGCAACGGACTCCCCCGGCCCACAGTTGACTGTGTTAATTGTTTCTGTAAAGTTTTTAATAACTCCGGGCAGCAGGCAGCAGGCAGCGGCTTCCATCAGTCTCATTATTTATTTGTAATTTAATAAACAACAAGTTGATGGCTGAACCCCACTCCACCCACTCCCCCACTCACTTTACTCCTCAGCACTTAACCCCTTGGCACCATACCCCCTATCAATTGCCGTGGGCCAAAATGGCAGGCAGCCATCGTCATCGACGTTAACGGGTTTCCTGACTATTATTTGGCAGCAATTTATTTTATGTGAAAACTTTGTCAAGCTGCCTCCGAAGATTTTTATGGAGTCCCGAGATCGCAGATCGCTTCCACTCTGCCCGCGGCGTCAGCTTGAATTTTATTGCCACCTCGCATATTTTAATGAGGCATTAAAGCCTCGATTCACCCCGTCCCCGCCCCTGCAACACACACTCGTAATTTATGAGCAACTAAATATTTACAGGGTGTGGGTGGCTGGCTGTGTTTGACTTTGCCGGCCCAATGTTTGGCTGCGTTTGCCGTTTTTAACACTCGATTACTTTAAATGCCATCGCCCCCCTCGCCGCCCCTGCATTTGACTTTGCCTGTCAATATTTGCTTTTGGCTTAACTAGCACATACATACGCTCTGCACCCCAAAGAACTCCCCACATCAGCATATTCCTGCGGAGCTTTCAGCCCTGTGTTTGCCCAGCTCCTTCTTCCTGCTGCCCAACTTATGTAATGAGTATTTGGTTACACAAATCTTTGAGCTGACCCTTCCTCGATTTTCGCCAGTCCGCTCTTATTGAATGAACGCTTAAATTACTAAGCAAATGACTCATTTATCAACTGCAGCGAACGTACTCGGGATTAGCAGGACCTGTCAGCAGTCCTCCGAGGCAGATTTCATTAAAAATGATTTAAAGGACGAGCTGGACGTCCACTGGGAAACGCATAAATTAAAACGCTCGGCATCCGGCAATGATTGCCGACGTGATGCACTGCAGCCAAATGGACATGGACTGACATTTGAATGGCGGGGCGGGCAATTTCACACATTCCGTTCGATTAACTCATCGACAATCGGGTAATTTTGTTAAAATGGTCAATGTCGCTGTCGAGGACGAAGTCTGAACCATAGAACAGATGAAGTTGAGAAGTCCTTTTTGATATTTTTTAAATATTTCGAGGGGTATGAACAAACTTCAAGGATGCACTGGCTTAAAAGTAAACATAATGTTCCACAGGTACCTTAGAGTCCTGTACAGTCGTTCCTGAATAAGTAAACATCTTGCAAACAATCAAATCAGAGAAGCATAGATATAAGGCCTTAGTTATTATGCCATCGCGACACCGATGCTGTCTTGCATTTTGTACCCCAAGACGCAGCTGAAAGTCAAACAAATATATTTTATGTTCAGCGCTTTTAATAACTTTTAAGGTGTTCCAGATTAACTATAATAGATGTGGCACTAGCCCAAAACAAATGAAGTGGATCCAGCGCGACTGGATTCCAGTGAAATTTATGATTGTTTGCATTACGCGCTTAATGTGCCTTGATTTACATTAGTTTGTGCAGCGGAAAAAATGAATTTGCAGCGATTTTCCTGAAAATTACGCAAAATAGGGAAGAAAAAACCGAAAACGTGCCCAAGGAGCAGACGCAATATGCAAATAGTCTGCAAATTTATAGGCCTTCCGTGGACTCCTTGTGCTGGATACAGCTGCGACCCGGCATTAAGGTCCTGAGTGGCATGCGGATAAGCCAGGTTATTATCTTTTATGAACTGAACTTCCGTTTGATCGGCGTAATGCCGTGCGGGGGCGGAATGATTGATGCATGTGCAGAGATGTCACAGCGAACAGCCCGAAAACTTGACATTCCTGGCACAGGGAAGGCAAAAAATGTTTACAAAATCAAAGAGAAGGGAAATCCAACTCCGCCGGGGAAGGTTTGCATGCATGTTCCTTGGGAAAATCCATTAAAACACTTGAGCCTGGCAGACGCGACGCAATGCTCTCCAAACAAGGAAAACCAGAATGCATTTCCGTTAATAGTGAGGGCGGCTTTGAAGGCTGGCAGCCACACTTAGACGCAGCACTTGGTGTTACCCTTAAACCTCCAGGACTCCCAGCCGCGCCCGGCCCCTCGAAGGACATAAAATGTTATTGATATTGCAATTTTTAGCATTTTGTAATTGAGGCAAAGTTGGTGCCTATCGCAGGCACATCAATTGTCTGCCAGATAGCAGCCCGAGCGGATAACTGTCTAAATGCCACTTGAGCATGTGTTTAAACATGCCAAGCACTTGGCTCACTCAAACTATGCAACAAGCAGCAGCAGCAGCAGCAGCAGCCACAGTAGCAGCAACACAAGGAGCCCCGCAGCAACACCAGCAGCACAGCAGCAACATCTCCACCGCACGGGTTGACACTCGCCGGCATCAAAGTTCATGGGTGTCCTGGCGGCAGGGGCGTCCTCCTGTCGATGCGCTGATAAGTCCTTGTCCCCCAGTCCCCCAGTCCCGAATCCCTCCCCCGTGCGGCACCCGATCCCTAGAACGCATCTTGTCTCGTCTCGAGAACGAAGGCGAGTGCCAATGTTGCCAATGTTGTTGGGTAAACTCATAATTGGAATTAATTATGCATTCGCACTTTGCGGCCAACTTTTCAAGTGGCTGGAGTGGTTAGCTGGAGTCAGTTAGCTGGGCTCTGGGTGAGTGTGTGGGCTGCTCCTTTAATTGTCCAAGTGAACGAGCCGGGTGAAGTCACCGAATCGGGGCAGGGCCAGATCCGAGGAACTTGCGGCTGACGGCAAGGGTTAAGTGCAAATTGCAGTTATCGTAAGTATTGCTCATACATAGTTCAGACCTAGCATTGTCCTTGGGTGGGTGGATGTTCCAAGTTGCAAATTTGTGATAAGAGTTGTATTTGAAGGGTAAGAACTACATTTAAATATTATATACTCAACATAATAACTTATCACTTTCCGACTAGAGCCATTACCCATAATTTGTTGATCATAGTTATTTTTGTCCTTAAATAATAATGATATCTACGAATCTTTTTTAATAAGAGCACTATATTATATCTTTATATTTTTATGCAGCTTGCTTGCCTTTTTTACTCTCCGCCTAAGCCCACTTACCCGTTCATCCCATAATATATGCTCCAAATTAAGTTCGCAATGACACTCCAACAATAGAGCTCACCTGGACCTGGTTTGCATTTGAAAGGCAGGCGACTCGAGGAACATCCCCATTTAGCAATTCTCGGCTGGCAGCCATTCTAATTTAAGTTAGCCCATTTATCTTATGGCTTTCCTCTTTGTGCGCACTTTTTCTGTTTGCCACCCCAGCCCACCATTGGAATCGCCCGCCTTAAGCAGTCCAATTTGTTGCTCCTTTATGGCTACTTATATTCCATGTCCTGCCCACACCTGAGTCCAATAATTACTGTGTGCCCACTTTGGCATTGTCCCGGCGTTTGCAGTGCGGATTTGGTCCTTCCTTGCGCCCATTTGTGGCGAAATGAATGCATAAAGGCACGGCCAAGATGTTGCGAATTAATTAAAATTTGACAGCTAATAAAACGCAATCACAGCCATGAGGGAGCGATTCCACAATGGCCATTTAAGTTGCGAATTGCGGACAATTGCACGCTTCATTTCGCCTGTTCGCCTGTTTTGACAAGCCATCGGAATCGAGTCACAAAAGACAGCCAGAGACCCGCAGAAAAATGACAAAAGCTGTCGCAAATCGCAAGTCCTGCATCGTAAGTCGCGGAGAGTTGCACTTCAAAAAATCGGAACGTCTTTCATTATTAGGAAAATATTCATTTAGTAGTGTACTTACAGAACGATGCTTTAGTGGGAAAAATAAAAAAAATTTAAGGGGAGGTCGAGTTTGAAAAAGGTGGAATACTCAAAAAACTATAATTTTTGTGTTCATTTGAGAGGTTTTAAAAATAAGTCGATTTTAAACGGAAATTTTACAAGTTGTGTGCCCTTTAAAAGTTTTTTTATGGAACATTGGTTTTCAATTTCTAATTATTAAATGCGAAAAGGTTTTCTTCGAGTGCCCGAAGTTGAACAATGGCGGGCAGCAAACGGCCGGAAACGTTCCGACATGAAGGGACTTTGTGGGCCTGGTCGCGTGTCATGAGCAAACAAGATAATGTTACAGCAGTCATCGCAAATCGGGCGCGGAAAGAGGTCCAGAAGGGCCATGAGCACTGTGCGGACACTCGGATGGAATTCGGTTTTGGCAGTTTGTTTTTGCCCCAACCCCCCGGCGATTTGTACGAAAAATGCAAATGAAAACGTCTCAGCTTACGTTAAGTCCCTGTTCCAGCAATCTGTGGATGAGGATGTGGACTGGAATCCGAAACTGAGACGGAGACGGAGGGCAGGAGATGGAGATGGGATGGAGCTTAATGAAAATGCTGCCACGGGCCACAGGCTGCCAAGTGGCTGGTGTCCTGGGCTGGTCTCCGTAGGCTGGGAAATGATTGATCGCCGGGCATCAATTTCCCAGAAATGTTATTGCCAGGCATTCGACAGTTGGTCGATTGCTGGTCAGCAAGTGCTTTAATTATGCCTTAAAGTTATGCCTGCTTATGTTATTATACATAGGGAATCGAACTAGGCACAAGAAAAACTATATTTTATCTAAATAATTAGGTTAGTTTTAGATAGATCTAATTACTGTGTTTGGAAAGAAGGGAAAGTATAGAACGCAAACAAATATAATAACAGAATTACTGAGTTTTCTTTTATAAAATATTTTCTGGTAATGCCAAAGAGTTCTTACAACATTCAATACTAATTAATCAGTTGTGCTTGTCACCGAGGACAAAAAGGTTTTTAAGGTCTTACTATTAACCAATATATTAAAGTAATCTCAAATACATTCAGAATTCTTCACTAATGGAGTCACATTTTTACCTATTGCGAAATTTTTATCACATCTTTTAATCAAAATGTAAGACTACGTTTCTAAACTGTTCTTCCTTTTTCGTAATTTTGAACAGAACTTGTTAAATGGTATTTTGATTTAGGTCCAACTTCCAAAAATCAAAAATATATTCTTCTTTTAATTTTTGGTAGTGTTTTTAAAACTACAGATTATCATGGCAATAAAAAGAGTTCCTATTCTAATTATATACTGGAAGCGTAGCTGATCTTCGGCCAATCGGCGTTCGGCAGCTTTAGCGTTTTCATTTATGAAAATGTCTGAAACATGTTTCGCTTGCGCAAACAGAATGCGAGTGCGAGTATGCAATAAAATTCCATTACAGCAATGGCTCGACTTAAAAACTTGGCCGAAAAAGAAGGCGAGATGAAATTTCGTTGCATACGCCAGGAGCAGTGGGGCAGGACCAAAAACAGGAGCAGGGGCACCCAGCAAGTGTATTAAAAGCCCGCAGACATTCTCCCTTTACGTGAGTGCATCGCATAAGCTTGGCCGTGTTTGGGGGTGTGTGTGTGCAAAAGTCCTTGCATATTTTATGAAACTTGGCAAAGCATTTAACAACACAGACACACCCACAGACAGAGGCAAACTCATTACTGGAATTTATTTAGCACTTAAACCAAATGTTTCATTCGCCTCAGCCGGCTGATTTGGTGCTCATATCCGTGCATTTCCGGAGTTTGGTTGCCACTTGATGGCTGCAACAGCTTCTTGTGTTCCGTCCAAGGATCAACTTCTCGGTTTCTTGAGGATCCCGCGGGGTGAGCAGAAGGCCGGACACTCCGGGTCAGTTCGTATGGTATCCTTAATCCTCTTTAGTAGTTTGCTTTTCCGCGTGTTAAAGGGTAACTGGGAGCAAGGATGCCCCTTCTCATGGACATAGCCACAGCGTGAGCAAAGATCTGCAAGGCTGTTGATTAGCAGCTCGTTTTTGGCACAGGCCTCTATTGATCCGCTGGACAAGATCTCGCTGCTGGATGAGGAAGGCTGGGGAAAAGAAGGAATGGGTGCCGGAACAGGCACTCTGACTCCACATCTGGGACACTTCTCAAGGACCATCTCATCCCCGATTCCGCTCTCCCGGGACTCGCATCCCAAACACTCCGATGAATCAGAGATCTTCTGCAGGCGACAAGTCTTCCGGGGTGAGTAGTAAAGCTGCTCGATGGGCCTGAGGTTTCGACGCCTCTTGTGCGTCGCAGAAGCCTCTTTACTCGTAGGTCTCCTGAATTGCGCGGAAGAAAGCATTTTCCCAAGTTTCCCCTCCATCTCCTTGTGGACAACCTTTGCCGTCGCTCTTTTACGTTCCATAGCCTGAAAACAAGATCAATATCGAAATATTTAATAATCTACAAATTTGTATTTGTATAAATGTGTATACCCTTGCAGAGGGTATAATGATTATAGTCAGAACTGTGAAGGAGACGTTTCCGACCCCATAAAGTATATATATTCTTGATAAGCATATATTTGCCCGTCTATCCATTTCTAGATAACTGGTCTCTCAGTATTAAAGCTATCGGAATGAAACCTTCCCAAAAGTCTTATTTCTATTGCAGGAACTTGACTGGAAAACTATATCTTATAGTTACCATAATTACCATTGAAAAAAATTCGGTGTTTCTCGATATTTCAGAATTTCAAAATTAAATTTTAAAAAATCAGAGTACTATATCATATATCAAATTAATGTCAAAAATACAAAAATAGTTTTATTTCGTTTTGGGCAAGTCGTATACGCTAGTAAATTGAAATGTAACATTATCTTGATATTTCTGTACTTATCTTTAATTTTCGAGAAGTTGAAAAGCTATGTATTTACATTGCTCCCAAGGGAACGACCTGCCAGGGTATATAAACTTCGGCTTGCATATTAAATTAAAAAAATCGGACGTTTGCCATAGGTACGATCGGAAAATTATAGGAAAATAATTATAGCTTCGTTATGTCTGATCATATTCGGAATGTAAAAGGAAACGGTGTGACTATCATTGCCTATTCCTTATAACTGAAAGGGTATATTAACTTCGGCTTGCCGAAAATAACTTTCTTTCTTGTTCTTTTAGAGCTCTGGTAATATGAAATATTTTTTAAGGTCCCTGTAAATCAATATTTTATGAAATTTCAATAAACAAATAAATAATGAATGATTTTTACCCACCTTGAACATCTGATTGTGGTCGTCCACAATGCTGTTAATGTTGACTAAGGAGTACCGCATCTCGATATCGCGCACTTCCTGCTCCTCGTTGGGCGCCAGTTCCAAGCTGGTGTTAATGCTCATGGACGATCCGTAGGACCCGTAGGTTAGCCGCTTGCGCTCCTCCCGTTCCAGTCTCTCCGCATTCATCTCCTGCTCGATGAGTTTTCTGTACAGGACGCTGTTCATCCTGGCATCCTGCGACTGGCGCCGGCTGTGGGGCGTAGCGCTTCTGTTCCCTGGAAGTCCTCGCATCCCGAAAGGAATGAGTCGTGTGCTGAGCCGCTGCCTGTTCCACAGGTTCCTCTCCAACAACCTGTCCACCTGGCTAACCTGCTTAGACTTGGCAGGATCGCTTTCTACAACATTGAGCATTGAATCTCGTGGAGGCTGTATCCGAGCAAAGTGCATATCGCTCACGATGCCCTTGAGAAACTCCAAATACTTCGTGGTAAGCATTTGCTTAACCTCATCTAGACTGACGCCCGATTCCATGAATTCACTGTGAAGGTTTTGGAGGTTGGCCCACATCGGGTGGCGCCCCACTGTCTCCATAAGTCCCTTGACATCCGCCACAAACTCTATAATATGGTTATTTTCTATGACGTCCTTGAGTAACCTCTGCAAGGGCTTGTATTTATTGTCTGATATCAGGTCTTTCATAGCGAACCTTCCGTGGCTGGGGTTAAGAAGGTCCGCCAGGTAATTCTCGTCCGGGGTCTTATCGTGTCGGTCATAGCCATATGTATGGTCTCGTAAAGGATCAAAGAACTTCTCAAGATCATCTGGCAGAGCCTCGTAGTTGAATTCGTAGGGCTGGCGCATTTTATCCTTGGAGGGGGATCTGGTGTTTCGGGGATCGCCACTTGGGATTACAGTTTCCCGAGTTTCCCCAATTTGAATATGGGGCTGATCGCCATCGGTGGTTGGAGTCTTCTTTTGCTTGGTATCGGTATCGGAAATGCTCCTTGGAAGGAACCTCTTCGATTGCCTTCGACTGTTCACTACTGGATCGCTGACTGACCAACGATTTTGGATTTTGGATTTTCTCTGTTGCTCTGTTTCCTGATCACTAGTTCTGATGTACATAATGTCCTTCTTGAGAGACTGATAGTGGCTCTCGTCCTGTCCCCTTGGAGGAGCAACACGCAGCTTTTTGGGTAGCATTAGTGGTGTGCGGATAGACCTACGGACACTCTTCCGTGGTCGGTTGGACGCTAAAATTTTGTTCAGCGAATCGCTCAGAGATACAACACTATCGCTGGCGAATTCTTTTTGGGAACCGCTTTTTTCGGCTCGTCGATGTTTAAGCTTACCCAACAGATATCCATCCTCTGAAAAACGAGAGGCTGGATCCATTACGTTCCGGTGTTTTGAATGATTTTTTTCTTCACTTGCTTGGTCGAACGTTAGATCAACTATAACATCTATTTGGGAAGCGCTGCTATCGGCACGTATCTTATGTCCCTTCCTGTGTTTACCCACCATGGCGCCTTTTCCGGAATCAGAGCTAAGATCAACCTCTCTGGAGTAGGTTGAGCTACTCGAACTGCTGTAGTAGCCTTTGGGATGGTGCCCCAATTTCTTTTTTCTTACTTGGTGCCTCATAAAGAGGGGAAGGTCGCCGAACAATCTAGAGACTACATTTTTTGGTTTCATAAAGGGGGCCTTTTTGTGTTGTAATGCTCCTGAGACAGCTGCGTTCTGTCTGCCACGATGGGAAATCGTTTTCTTTTTCTTTTCTTGTAAAAGTGCTTTTAGCTCATCTCTTATAACAATATCCACAAACTTTGTTTTATGTTTCTTCAACTTTTTTTTATACTTTCGAGATTTTTTCGACCCTAATACCTCAGATTTTAGGATTTTCGGTTCTGGTACAGTGACCCCATCCAGCAACTTCTTCACATTTAACTGAGCTACTTTTCTGGGCTTTTGTCGAATGGTTTTTTTGGGCAACTGTGGTTCGGAAAGTATTGATATATCTGATAAACCCAGTTTTTCCCTCATACTTATATGGCGTTCTTTTCTGATGGCAATCCTAGTGATTTTCGGCTTCCTAGAAACACGTTTTTTGTCTTTCCTTTTCCTATCGAATCTTATAAGTTCTCTTACCAATATCTTAAGTTCATCGAGAGATGGTTTCGTCGGATCCGGTTCTCTTCGCTTCCGGACAGCTTTCTTCTTTTTCCTCAGTTTTTTAACTTTTTTTGGAACAACGAGTTCATCTATACTGAGATAAATGGCATTGGACTTGGATTTCTTCTTCTTCCTAAGGGGCTTTATGGTTTTTCCGGGCGCGGCCTCTTCCAACTCCAAGTCACGTTTTGGTTCCTTGGTGACTAAATGATTCTTGATCTTTGCTCTTTTTCGTTGTACTTCAGTAATCCAAAAATGTGCAAAGTCTTCCATGTCGTCATCCTGGTTAGCCCTAACCCTACGTATCTTTCGGGGCCGCCTGCCCCGGATATCTGATAAGTACTTTCGAACCTCCTTGGCCTCTGCGTCCCAGATATCATCTTGACCCTCAATGAACTTGTGGTACTGCGAACTGTTTTGCCACTTTTTTACCGCTTTTTCCAGTTTATTGAAGCACTTGTCCACCACTTGTTGTGGATGACGGCGCTTCTTCAGCTGCTTCCTCAATTGATGAAGCTTGCGATGCAGTCTTTTTTTCAGCTGCTCCTGGTGCCGAATTAAGCGACCCTGAAGCCGCAAAGCTCTTGACCAGTTGCGCAACCAGCTTTTATACATGGCCAGCATCCCGCCCACCGCCCTTCGCGCCTGTTCCCTCCTCTCCAGCTCCGCATCCCGTTGCCGCACATCTATCAAGTTCCGCATCCTGTGGAGCAGGTGGTCCCGGATCCGGTGCATCACCTCCAGGCGTCGACGAGCCCTACGCCTGCGCAGCCGCAGCTCCTTCGCCTTCCGCCGAATCTGCTTCTTCAGCAACACCATCTGGGTATTTCGGTGCAGCAGAGGCACTTGCATTTTGTACTGATTGATTTTTTACTCCACTTAATGATATTTATCCACTACCGGGATATTTCTGATTTGTGTAAAAAATAGTTTTCCAGTGACTGGGTTGGGACATCTAAAACTGTCATCAATGTATAAAAAGCTAACAGACTACTACATACTTTCTAGTAAGCTGGTGGCAACAGAAAATACGTTTTTGCAGTGAGCTCAACCATTACCGATAAAGGTAATCAAAGTATGTATATTTTCATAATGCGGATACATTTATTTTAAGTATTATAGAAATCACCGGTGAGTAAATGATAGGGGATCTTTTACCACCTCTTATCGGACAATGTAAGTCCCCTGGTCGCTAGGGGAATCCGGAGCGAAGCGTCGCTCTGCCTACTGATAAGGAAATCACAAAGCATCCGAGGTGGTTCACAGGCGGTTTCAGTGGGAAGCACCCGGTCAAAAATGATTGCTATATAAAGAACGGTGATCTGATCTCAGCATCGACAGTCATCAGTCAGCAGCTAAATCATTACGATCAGCAGCAGATCAATAAAGCAAGATGAGCAAAATTGTTTCTTTGATCGTGGTAGCCATTTGCGTGCTTGGAGCTTTCGCGGCGGCAATGCCTCAGCGTCCTTTGACCCAACCGCTGATCTACTATCCGCCACCACCAACTCCACCAAGGATCTACAGAGCACGGCGCCAGGTTTTGGGTGGTTCTCTAGCCTCCAATCCGAATGGCGGAGCTGATGCCCGGTTGGATCTGACCAAGGCCGTGGGAACTCCTGAGCACCATGTGGTTGGACAGGTGTTCGCAGCGGGCAACACCCAAAGCAAACCGGTAGCCACTCCCGTAACCAGCGGCGCCACCCTGGCCTACAACAAGTAAGTCTCTATAAGATTACATATATATCCCAGCGCCAACTAATAATCCTTTTCTTGACCAGTCACGGCCACGGCATCGATCTGACCAAAACTCATACGCCCGGAGTGCGGGACAGCTTCCAGCAGACGGCCACCGCCAACTTGTTCAACGATGGAGTCCACAATCTGGATGCCAAGGCCTTTGCCTCGCAGAACCAACTGGCCAATGGCTTCAAGTTCGATAGGAATGGGGCTGCCCTGGACTACTCCCACATCAATGGCCATGGAGCCACCTTGACGCACGCCAACATTCCCGGGTTCGGTAAGCAGTTGGAACTGGCAGGGCGAGCCAATCTCTGGCAGTCGCAGGATCGCAATACGAGGATCGATCTTGGCAGCACGGCCTCCAAGTGGATAAGTGGACCGTTGAGTGGACAGAGGGATCTGGGCGCCAACCTAGGAATCTCCCACTACTTTGGTTAAGAGAGGTCTACCATAAATTATTCTACACAATTCTTATTTAAAATGTTTCTTAATTTTTAATAATTATTCAAATAAAATGTTTCTTCTTAAATCATATATTTATTTTTAATACATATCGAAAACACATCAAACATTAAAAAAGGAATGTTCTATGCATATGTCGGAAAATATTGGGATAAACTTCTGGAAGGCACTTCAATTTTTAAAATACGAATTTTTAAAAGCACGAATTATATGAGTTAAATTTAACAAATTAAATTTTTGAAATTAACATAACTACAGAAATAAAAAAAAAACAGCAATCAAAATAAACGCCGGGTAAGAATTGGTAACTTAAAGACCCACAAATGCCCTGGCCTGCTGTTCACCTGCCTCCTTGAAAAGCTCCGCTGTCTTCAGAAGTTTTATGAAGCGCGGCGAGTACTCGGAGGACATTCGCTTCTCCAGGACCTCGTCCAAACTCGTCTGCTTGAGGACCTCCTGCAGACGGGCATTCCGCTGATGACGCTCCGCCGAATCGGCCATCTTCCTCAGGTAAACGAGGTCCAGGAGCAGTTCGTCGCGCACTCCAACTGCCGCCTGCTGGTCCTCCATCGGCAGATCCTCGTACTGGCGCAGAAGCTTCTTGACGATCCGTGACTTTTGGTTGATTTTACTCGGGTCGAGCAGGCGCACATCCTGGCTAAAGTCCTCGGCCAGGACTCGCAGGGAGCTCTGTCTCTTCTCGCGACACTTCTGCTCCTCGTTCGATGTCTTCAGGATCAGGTCATAGAACTCCTGGAGATCTGGACGTAGGGGAATGCAGGCCCGTCTGCGCACCTGCTGATCGATGATATTGCTAATGGCCTCCATAGTTTCGCGCACCATGCTCTCCGTCTGATGAAGATAATTCTCTGTCTTGTCGTTACGGATCTGGTAGAAGTTCTTGGGCTGCTTCTGGGCACACTTGCGATTCCTCTCCAGAACTGCCAGTAGGCGATCCATGCCCGGATCATTCCCAACCGCCTCGAAGACGGCAGACACAATGTCCTCGGACATCTTGCCCGTAATCAGCTTGTCGTAACTATCCGATCGAGACTCAGGAGTATCTATATGCGGTCTGTGGCCAGGGCTGCGAAGAATATCGTTATTCACCAGATCAATGAAGCAGAAAAACATTTAAATAGTTCAAAAAACGTACCATTTGGCTGCTGTTTTGTGTTCCTCGTCTGACGCTCCCTTTGGTACTTCTTTGGACGCTACATTGGAAGTTACTTTGGGCTTCACTTTTGGAGCTTGTTGAGAAGTCTCCTTCTTTTTGCTCCACTTAATGCTAGGCCTTTTTATATGACCCTCCTGCTTCCTTGGCTTCTCCTCGTTTTTGGGCTTAGCCTCATCGTCCCGATTGTTTTTGGATTCGTCTCCGGCTTCGCGAATACGCCTTTCGTCCCGTACCTTAAGATCATCTAGATTATGCTCCACTTGAGCAGCATTTCCTTGAAGGTGGACATCCTGATCGGAATTCGATGCTGGGCGCAACCTATTGTAAGCGGGCAGCAGACTAATAGATCCATTGCCGTAAAACTGTTTAGTCTTCGGGTCTCCGCACACATTGGCGTTGATGGAAACGTTGAGTTTCATGGCATCCGGGGCATTGCAAACGTTCTCCGTGTGACTTGGGGCTGCTGGGGATGGCGTGGTTGTACCAGGATTAGAGGAACTCGATGGAGTCGTGCAGTTCGCAGGCAAAGTCGCCCCCGTAGTTGCATTCAGAGCTGGGGGAGGACTGACACTCGGAGTAATGGACACACATCTGGGATCAATGGTGGTCGAGGTCCCCAGCGCCGCCAAGTAAGGATCGTTTTTCAGTTGCTTGTTGAAGAAGGGTCCAAAGTATCGATGGACTCCAAAGGACTTTATCGGTGGTGACACTGGCTTGATAGGCAATTGCTGGTTATTTCGTTGCATGGGCAGTTGCTGCTGAGGCAGTAGCAATGGTTGATGTTGCGGCACATATTGCTGGTGTACCGGCAATGATTCTTGCTGTTGCAGTTGCTGCTGCGGTGTCTTTATATTCTGCAGCTTTTGCAACTCATTAAAAAAGTGAGTTAAATTAAAACTGGCCTGGAAATTGGAAGATTGGTGACGCTGGCGGTTTAGGTCTTGTTGCTGTTGATTTTGCTCTTGTTGTTGCGGGTTCTGTTGCAACGGTTGCTGCTGTTGTTGTTGCAACGGTTGCTGCTGTTGCTGTTGCACCGGTTGCTGTTGCTGCTGTGGAAATTGAAATGGCTGCTGCTGCGCCTGAAAAGGTACATTGGGTCGCTGATTCATCATGGGCACCACATTCTTGGTGGGATCGTAGATATTTGCAAGGGAATCGCGGTCCTGAGTCGCTTCCAGATCCTCATAGTGCGCCAGTGTTTCATGACCCGGATACGATTTGCCTCCCGAATCATCGGCATCCGGTGTGAGCATGCCGTTGCCCAAGGTCCCGAAAGCCACACGATTGCCATTGTGGTCTTCAAAGTCGTCTAGCAGATGAACCAATCGTTTGGCCACTGAATGTGGCCCACCCTGTGACTGGTGATCTTCTTGCTGCTGCTGCACATCCTGTTCACTGTCCTCCACCGATCTTTTGGATCTGCGGTTCTGCCTGCGGAACCTGCGTGGCCTTGTTTGCCGCTTGCCGCGATCCTTCTCCAGGGACAGCTCGTTGGCCAGCAGCTTGACCACCGCATCGGGATTCACTTTTGGGACCGATGCCGCCGCCTCCTTGGGCTCCAGTTTATCGGTGTCCTCGCATTCCGATTTTTCCTCTGCCGGCTCCTGGAGCTTCAGCTTGATGTTCACTTTGACAATGCCGTCATCTTTTTCGGCATCCGCTTCCGCCTTTTCCACCTCCTCCGATTTGCACTCCGTATCGCAATCGGGATTACTGTCATGTTTGTCGGGGCTATCGGGTGTTTCCGGACACTCACGTTTCTCTAAGGTATCTTGCCTTTCGGAATTTGGAGCCAATACAGCGTCCAGTTTTGAATGCAGTTCACTGCTGGCGTCCAAGTTAAGTGACACTTCCCTTTTTGAAGGCAACTCCGCTTTTGATCTAACCTCCGTAGCAGATTGAGAGTCATCGTTGAGTGTGGCTCCTATCAACTTTTCCTTATTCTTGGTTTCACGCTTTACTGGCCCTAAAACCTTAGTCTCCACTTCGACCTCTGACTTATCCTCCAACTTTCCTTCGATGGAGCATACCTCAGCATCGAGTTTACTTTCTGACTTACTCAAGGCATCCTCATCTAGTTTGACCTCGTCGTGTAAGTCCTCCAACTTTACCTCTTCATCAGAAGCCTTCTCCCCAGATTCCTGCTCCTTAACTGAATGTATGGCTTTGCCTTCCTTTATGTCCAATATCCCAAGTTTTATAGCCATCTCATGGTCAGAAACGTTCTGATCCTCAGCTTTAAGAGGTAACTCCTGCTCATCTAGGGACAACGTTTCCAAAACCGAGTCATCCTGCGGTTCCCTCTTAAATCTATCCAAGTCCAGGGGCATGCGATTACTCCTCTCGTAATCCCGCACATTGGTCATTTGACGCTGGCTCAGAGGGTGAAAGCGATCGTACTGGGGCACCCGATAGTCGTAGCTCTGGGGCAGTTCCATCATTGGACTCGCCTCCATGACGGGGTTGATGGGCTGGAGGTAATCCAAGTTCTCGTTCTGCGTCATTATGCCATTTATTCCCATCGGCTGGTCCTCTTCATCGCTATTCTGGCTGGCCTCGAACTTCTGCTGCTGTTCCTCCTCCAGCTCCCTCCTCCGCAGCATGCTGTCCACCATTTGGTTGCGATGGATGTCCATCAGGGCGTTACTAGGCAGCGAGGGTCCCAGACCCTTGAGCATCAACCTACTGCTGGTCTTGAGCTTGATCTCATTCATGGGATTGAAGCCACTGCACGAGCTGCGTTTGAGCTGCTTGAGAGGAGCTTCACTGATGCTGCCGGGCTTGGAGTACTTGGTGGCCTTCTCGGAAGCCTCCTGCTCGATCTTGGAGAGCTTGTAGTTGGCCTCGTGGGCCAGCTTGTTGGCCGTGGCGTGGGGGAAGGCCAGGCGGTTGAGGGTGCTCTCGTAGATCCCATCTGGAATGGGGTTGTCACCGAACTCTGGCAACTTGTCCACCCATCCGGATTCCTCCACCTTCTTCCGCACATCCTTCGACTTCTCCCGCTTCTTGGCCTCCAGGCTCTCATGATCGCTAAGCATCTGCTGGACCTGCTTCAGCTTTATGTCCAGGTGGGTGAGCCCGGGTTCCTGCGGAGGCGTGGGAGCTTTAGTCACCTGGTACTTGCGAACAATGGTGTCGTCGGGCATCTCCTTGTACTTGAGCTTTACCTTGCCCATCTCGGTGCGCTCCATGGCCTTGGTGTGCTGGTCGATGACATTCTTGCCCACGGATCGCTCCTGCTTGCTCCCGGAACGCTTCTGGTTGGCACTGCCCTTGGACATGCTTGCCTGGATGTCGCGGAACCAAGCATCCGCCGCCTCCTGCAGCACACGCTCCTCATCCGCAGAGGCCGACTTGGATTCGCCGACTGGGACCTGGGCAAAACTGGCCAGCATGTCGTCGATGGAGTTCCGCCGATCCCGCGACTGCTGCCTCTGGTTATCCTGTTCCTGCAGACCGCCATAGGAAGCCTTGAGCTCCTGCAATTCGGGACGCGCCTGCTCCACCGCCCGGCTGAAGCTGAGCAACTTGTCACTGCCCTCAACTGGGTGCTTTTCATCCGTGGTCGAGATTTCCTGGGAGGACCCAGAGCCACTGAACACCATCAGCGCCCACCAGAGTTGTAAGAAAATCATCCTGTACGCAGCACAAATTTTTACAAAGTATAAATGAAATGGAGAGCACACTTCAAAAAACAAATACTTCGGTCTGATATGAATGACAAAATCTTTCATTAGGCTGCTGAGAGTAAAACTAATCGTCGAGTTAAATTTTGTAATATTAGTTGTTGGAAAGTAATAAGTACACGGAAGCGTTTTCGAGGCACTATGAAATAAAGCCCTAATGAAATAGGCCCGGATTTGTACTGTATGTTCTATCTTATATTGAAAATAAATCCCTTTTTCGGTTTTTTATGTAATCGCCTCCGTTGCTTAGCATGAAGCAAATACTAAAATTTATAAGAATTTAATTTTTTTTTTTAGTTATTTTATTAATGAATCCAAAAAAACAAGGAAGAACGCTATAGTGGAGTACCTTGACTATCAGATACCCGTTACTCATCTAAAGGGACATAAGGGAAATGGAGATATGCAAGCAGCAAAGCGAGACTGAAATGCGCCACCTATCCCTAATCTCAATATATGGTTATGTGAGCGGTAGACAGATTTAAGCGTTATGGGCGTTAGAGTGGGCTTGGCAAACTTTTTTTTGGGTCAATCGATAAGTATTGACGAGACTAATACTTTTCAGTTCAAATTTTTTTATAGCATGAAAATTGTGGGCGTCACATGTTTTTTGCGCTTTGTGGGCGTTAGAGTGGGCGTGGCACTCTGCTGCAACAAACTAGCGCTGCGTAAGAAGCTCAGGAATCTGCATGCCAAATCTCAATAGCATAGCCCCTATAGTTTCCCAGATCTCAGCGTTCATCCGGACGGGCGGACAGACGGACAGACGGACATGGCTAGATCGACTCGGCTAGTGATCCTGATCAAGAATATATATACTTTATGGGGTCGGAAACGCTTCCTTCTGCCTGTTACATACTTTCCGACGAATCTAGTATACCCTTTTACTCTACGAGTAACGGGTATAAAAAGAAATTGCTATTAAGAACTGTTTCAATATATTAACGAAAATGTATTCGATATGGATTCTTCAATAATAGTGACTGATTATAAGGAGGCATGGTACGTAAAGTCTTTATTTAAGTAAAATAAAAAAGAAACCAGATTTTGTGTTTGAATTTATTTTTAAAATTGGGAACTAATGTTAATATGAAATTTTGGGTATTAGGAAGTCATCAATGAATTAGCACCCCAAAAGGTAAAGTGGAACGAAACAAGTTTAGTACTTGTCATTTTAATATACAGCCTAAATCATTTTAAAAATATCAATTTTTTGTAAGCCTAGTGTAAGTTCACCCAAGTTGTAATAAGTTTTATTTTGACTTGCTTTATACAATAGTATTTATTCCAAATCATGTGTGTCAAAGGTTCGACACTATCTCATTTGCGGTTCCGGGCAGTGGAATTTAGAAATTAAATGCAATCACTTGATGGATATGCAATAGAAAAGTACGAAGCAATATTTAACTATTTCTTTTGTGTTCGTGTACAAAACGTTTAAAGTTTGCCTGTTGACTCTGCGCTTTATTAGGCAAAACTCAGTTTATTATTTTAATTTATTGTTGAATGTTTTGGGCCAATGGCTGAAGGCAGAAGTTTACATTTCTCACCACAACCGTCTCGATCTCAACTGGTTTTCAGGACCGGGAGTCGGATCCTCCGCGCGGTGGCTGGCAACAGGTGTCTGCCGTGCAACTTTGACAACGTGGCGCGATAAGAGTCGCAATGTCACCAGTCCGCCCAGCCTCCCCCCCCTTGCAACACGCCCCTTCCGCCCGGAGGGAACTGCTGCATTGTGTCAAGTTTTTGCACACGTACGACGACTGCGCCGGCGGCTTCCGACAGCTGTTCAACATGAGATGTCCTTTGTTGCCCACCCACACACGGGTAAATGATTCTACACCCGACTCCCATCGGGAGTATTGTTTCCTCGCCATGTAAATCAGATTTTTGTTTTATACCAAAACTTTTGCCCGTGGAAGGGGAAATGGAAATGGAATGGGATGCGCAGCGACAATAACATTTCCTATTTCCTTCTGTCGCTGCGAGTGTGTGTGGTATCCTGCACGTTGTCAATGCCAAAGTTGGCACAATGCGCCGCTCGAAATAATTGAAAATAATCAAACACTCAGTGGGAGCAACTGCAGCACCCAGACTATACCATCCAGAGCATCCATAGCATCCATGGCACCCAGGAGCAGGCAGAACTAATGTAATTAGCGGGCACAGAGCGCAGTCGCTTTTGATTAAAAGTTTTTCCATCCACCACTTGATAATCCTCCGAACAATGCATTGAAGCAGGCAGTTTGAATAAACGCATTGTGTGTTGCTTAGTTTGTAAAATTAATGTACGGGGAAATGGGCGGAGTGTATTCTCTTTTCTTTTGATCCAAAGATGCTGAAAACAGACTAAACCGCGTTTTTTGATTGCGTTATATGGGGAGTTATAGTTTCGCTTTTGACTGACAGAGTTTGTTGTTAGGACAATGCTCTACTAAGTTCATTTACATTTGAGTTTAGGGGATAAGATCGAAGTTAATTAGTTTCCATGATGTCCAAATTAAAATTGAATTTTTGTATTATTTAATCTACAACTTGCCATGTGAGCAAAATGAAATTCTTCCAATTTTCGCTACATTATGCATGCAAACGACCCCTCAAAACCTCAATACTAATATTACTCATGCCCCCTCTGACAGCAACTGCAAACAAGTGAAATAACAGGCCTCCAAAATGCTCAATATTGACAAATTGCGGCAAATTCCCTCTGCAGATTAGCCGATAGTTCACCGCCAAAGAATGTCGGATTAATCTCACGCAAAATGCGTCAAGCGCCGCTGGCCAATAAACAATATAGCGATAATTTTGCGGCATGTAATTAAATTACTTAGCCAGTTGCAGTGACAGGACGCGGGATGGAGGACGCAGGACGCAGGATGCAGGACGCAGTGGCGCGATATGCACCGGACAAATCCTTTCAACGGGCCGCGAAGTACCGATGTGGCTGAGCCCGGGGACATATTTCCATAAAGCCACCGCAGCCACCGCTGTCAATATGCGGATTAACGCATCAATTACACGGACAAGGACGAAGGACGAAGGACGAGCGATACGTATTCCGGGGAGTATGCCCGCGGGGGAGGCTAGCTGTTGCTCGCAGCGACAAAAATTTCATTTCGCCGGGTAATTTAATTAATTGCAGAATTTCACAATTTCGCAATCATGCCGGCCCGCCTGGTAAAAACAATTTGAATTCCGCCCCGGCTCTCCGGCCGTAATCGTCATAATCCCCGATTCTAGTCGTTGCCGTTCGCAGTTATGATGTGCATGAAGTGCGAATTCGACCATTGCCCGTTTCCCGGACACTGGGCAACTAAATTAATTCGATAATTGACTTCCATTGCCTCGCCCGGAACCATTGTCATCCCTTCCGGACCCCCATCTCCAGCTCCATCTCCATCTCCGTCTCCAGCTCCGGGGACCGTGACCATGAACTGCCGCTGCTCGTTCACTTTTTATGGGCGGCGCACACAGAAAACATAAAAACGTCTGTTGCGTGTTGCATATGGAAAACTGCCAAAAGTCGGACCGAAAAAAGCGGCGAGCCCAAGGAAAGAAGTCGCCGAACGAAAGGAAATGTTGCCAAGCAGTAAAGGCCAGGCTAATGGCACTGGCATGACAGCCGGAAGAGACGGACAAGAAAACATGTTCGGGCGGGCAGGCCGGCATCAAGGAGCAAGGAGTCCGGACAGGAAGTTTTTATAGTTGTGCAAGTGCATGTGATTGCTTTATGAGCTCCAGATGAAGTTGCCGGCACGTCCGCGGCCCGGCTGTCATTTAGTTAATTATAAGCAATTAGCAGCGGATGCTGCCAACGGGAATTAAATATTAAGCGCCTAATGCACCTATTGCATATTATCGGTCACGAGCGGAACATTCTCCAAACGGCTCACCAGCTGCCTTTGAAAAGTTTTCTATAGCGGTCTTAGGCAGGATTTCCAGACAAAAATGTAGGAGTAAATCAATGGAGAAACGTGAATTAAATTATTTACAAACAATTGTATTCCGACTGTCATTAGTAAGATCTACAACTTACAGCTGTGTAAAACTACTATGGGTTTATCCTGAATAAATGGCTTCCTTAACAGAAATGTTTAACAAATCATAGTATTTTTATAAACATTAGTTATGTGGCATAACTATACCATTCCTGTAGGTTTTATTATATCTTTTTTTTTTTTCGAAATAGTACTGAAAACCGTTAGTTAGAAAATAAATCACACACAAGATAGAATTTCTAAAATGCTATACAAAAATCATTTAACTTTACTCCTGAGTTTATATGAACTTGACTTATATCATGGCTATCTGAACCAGTAATTAAAGACCAACAACCTGCGAATTGCGTAAAGTTAAAGTAAGGAAAACAATCTCTCAGACGGCTGATCTTTGGCAGAGGCGGCTCCTGGTAATAAAATAAAGCATTTTACTATTGTTGACTCATTTGAGAATTGTCTGTCTGCCTGCGTATGGGAATCGGGCGGAGGAGTGCAACCTGCAAAGGTAAACCAGAGGAACGGACAGACGTTCTGCTGGGAAGAAAGCAAGAGTCAGTGTCGGTGGCATTAATTTGTGCTATTTCCTAGAGCGAACGGATGGTTTTCGGTGGTCCTCGGGGCAACGCGTAAGCAGATGAAGACGGTGTTGATGATGATGCCAGGATGCTCCGGCAACCAGAAACCCACCATCCAGCTACCAGGAGCAGCAGCATTTGTGGCCGTGATAAAAGTTGCATGAGCTTGCACTGGGTATTTTATGCTCCTTTCCAACGCCTGTTGCCTTTCTGCTTTTACAGACAAAAAAAATATGTAAAATATACGAAGTAATTGTTAAAAATGCACCGGCCTATCAAATATACCACGATAATCGTAATGAAAAATCAATAGACTTGAAATAAACCTCCAACAAATGGAACCAAAAAAAAAGCAGGTCTCGAACTCATTCCAGAAAGTATGGGGCAGAAACAGTTTTATTACAATTTTAGTTGTGATGACATTAAAAAAAGGAAAATACTATAATATAGAATATACTATTCGTCGAAAAGTTTCCTACCCTATAAAGTATGTATATTCTTGATCAGGATCACTAGCCGAGACGAACAAGCCATGTCCGTCAGTCCGTCTGTATAAACTATAAAAGCTATCGAGTACAGAAATTTACTGATCATTTTATTTTAACCATTTTTAATATGAAATTATACAAGAGTTGTTGTAAATTATTAAACCGAATACGTCGCGATACTGTTTTGCTGTCTGTACGGATTTTTCGAAGGAGGAAAAAGGTGGAAAAGCTCCGGTCTTCGGCCAGTCAGACGCGTTCCCAAGTTGCAGTCAAATTTTCATTTTTCCACTCACGTATTTCGATTAAATTCTCATTTTGGTCATAATTTTCCAGTTTTTACGTTGGCCTCGGCATTAAATTGCAGCTCGGCTCCCTGGGACGGATGTGCGCCCCCATTTCTCCGTCCTGGAGCCCCATCTCAGCTCTACGCCAGTTGGTTTGCTTCTTTATGTGCGTTGCGTATCGAAGGCATCAAGTTCTCTGTCGGCGAATACATTTAGAAAATTAAAAGTTTTCCCGGCCCTAGCAGCTACAAAAGTATCTGCAATTGTTTGTGCGCTCTCCCCTCCATAAATCAATTTGCAGCGCACAAGTTTTATTATGGCTGCATAAATCCGTTAACAAAGCCCCGGCCACCTGATGCCAGATTTCTGTATGTGCTCGGCTAATTTTGCGGCACGCACACTTGGCTTATTCCCAATGAGCATTGAACGGTGTCGGATAGAAACAACAGCACCGATATATGCAGCGACAGTTGGCTTAGTCGGACAAAAACTTTTTGCACGTAATAAATTGATAAATAGTCCAACGCATACATGTGTCCCCAAAGGGGTGTGGTTTGCAGGGGGAAGTGCATCTCTGTGCAGCTGCCAAGTGTGCAACAGTTTTCGATTGCCCCTCGCTGGCGAGCTGGCTGAAAAATGGTGCATACTTCTGGGCGGGGGAAGTTGAAATATGGATGTATTCGGATTATAATCGATGTATTGTATCTTTGGTGCTTCAAGGAATCTAAATATCTTCAAGATTGTACAAGCTATTTTTGAATCGTATTTGGCATTGATTCGAGTTATAATCGATTTCATTGTTCGTTTGCTGCTTCAAGAAAGATTCCTTGACATAAATATCTATAAGATCGTACAAACTCTTTAGATTCGTATTTTCTGTGGCGGGGAAGTTAAAATATTGCTTTGGATTCGGATTATATTCGATTATAATAATTGTATCTTTGCTGCTTCAAGGAATCTAAATATTTTCAAGACCGTATTTTGTGTAACGGGAAGTTCAAATATGGCTTTGGATTCGAGTTATAATCGATTTAATTGTAAGATTGCTGCTTCAAGGACTTTAAGTATCTACAAGATCGCACAAACAATTTTTGAATCGTATTTGAAAGGTAGTGCGTGTCTTATCCGGACCTAAACCAAATCCGTTAAATTTAAAATATATTTATTTAGGTTCCCTAACGTATAAACTTATATCTTGAAGCCTGATCTGCATTTTATGGATTAGGTCATGTTGGCTACTTTTAAGATACTTGTGCCCTATAGTGAATGTTATCTTAGCAATATCATTGGGAGGCATCTAACATATGTATTTGTAAAAATCTTTTTTCTCAAGCAAGAAAAGCTGGCCCCCAAGCATTGTCCACACCGATGCACTGCCGAACCTATGTCCCCCGTAATGGATCTTTGTAATCCCAGCCAAAGACGACTCCATCAAACAGCGCAGTCAATCAAAAGTAAACATTTCAAGCCCAACTTCTGGAGGACTCCACCATTTCAGCATAATTCACGCGAATTCATCCGTCTGTTGTCTTTCGATTATGTCGCATTGTCTTGGCTTAAAGTTTTTCGGGCCCAACGGCCACCGGCAGGACAGCAGCCAGCAAACCGAACCGAGATGGCCGGCAACTCGGATGTTGCCTGGAAATATTACAGCGATTCCTACTTATGCCTCAATTCGTTTGCCTTGTCACGGCGAGTGCACAAAGAGGAGTTGAGTTCGAGGATGGTTGGCTGGGTGGCTGGATGGCTGGGAGGACCACCCGGGCGACATGACAAAGGGGCGCAAAAGGACACCCGGCGCATCCTCGGACCCGTGCATCACAAAACATGACATGGCACGAGCCATTCCGTTTGTTTTTTCTATTCCCATTTTACAGCTGTCCATCCGTCCGTTGGCCAAACAAATTTTTCTCTGTTTTTCGCTGCGATCCCTGAGTAAAATATTATGTTACCCAGCGACAAAGAAGGCGGAAACTTTGCTCTCGGCTAAAACGAAATGAAAGGGCGGCTAAAAACGTATTTAAGTGCAATTTCCATAAGCAAATTTCCCGGTTATGCATATGCAACAAGCCGCACACAACACAAGCAATTCATTAAGCGCACGCGGCGGTGGCAAATAGAAAATTACTGACAAAACACTGGCCGACAGTTTACGAGCCGCAGACACTGAACGTCGAATGGCAGGAGCATATTTACAACTTTCAAATGCTTCATTTTATTGGTCTCGAAATGAACAAATGGCGCACGGGACGGACGCTGCTGCTCCGGTGGCTGGGAAAAAATTTTGCATAATTTATGTGGGTGCCGCGCACACGAAGGACCCGAAGGATTCTAAGGATCCGAAAGAAAAACAACGCACGAGCACACGGCCAACTGATTTAAATGCAATTGCACTGAAGTATGTTGTCGGAGGCGGAGGCGATCCGGGGACTATAGAGACATCTGCACGTGCAACCGGAACATCCGGAGACCAGGCCTTCGCCGGGCAATTTCTTTTCATTTGCCAAGGTGCTGAGTTGCACCGACACCAGCGTGGCCAGAAGCCAGCAGAAGCTAACCCCGCCTTGCGGCAATGGCTCGGTCACAAGTGTCGTCTATTTGTCGCCGGGCGGGGACTCCTGCTCCTGCCTTCCTGGCCATCCTGCGCGTCCTGGCGACCTGGGCGTCCTCGGCTGGCCAAGACAAACAACCAACGAATTTAGTGTATTTTGTGCATTTTAAAATTGTCCAAATTTATGTGACACGCTGCGCCAATTGATCAGATTAAATAAACATGAGGGCAAACGAATCGAATTTGACTGTGGCCGAAGACAATGCATGTGGCAGTCTGTATTTAAATGGGTGCACGAGGAAATGGGTGGTACAGTGGCGCTTGACTAAGGCAGACAGCAGGGGAAGTCGGTGATGCATATCGGTATATATGTTTATAAATTTACAAATTCATATCTGAATATAATCTTAAATAATTTCTTATGAAGAGAGTTTATAAATACCTTTAGATTTCAGGCATAAAAGCTCAAAACTTTTAAGCATTTCATAAATTAACTATGATTATAAAAGTACACTTAGAAAAAAAAACCACTGATATCCTTAAACCAGCATTCATAATTTAAGAAAAATGTTGGGCGAAATTAAGTATGAAATGTTCTTGAACTGATTTTATCATGCTAAAATTAAGCCATTTTTATTCTTACGAAACATTTTTGTGACCTCTTCTTGGATTCGATCCCGCGACATCACAACACTACAGGCGGATGTCCTACAGACGTATTTTCAATTTCATAATTAGTTTAGGTACAAAAAGTACTTGTCTTGAGAATTTAATTCTTAATAGTTAATAGTTATAAATTCGTTGTGATATTAACTATCTGTTTATTATTCTTTACTCTAGAATGTTTGTGAACGAAATGGAAATATATTTTTAGATTTTTGTTTACTTAAGTTAAGTGCAATTTCTTCTACTAATAAGATTAATTTATTCCTTATTAATTTATATAAAAACCCGTTTTTTCTGAAATTAAATACTTTCAGTAATTAATTTAAGAATGTTTGTGCATACAAAGAAAAACCTTTTTTCTGAATATATTATACATGGGTATAAGACAAATCGTACTAGTTTTGTACTGTTTTTGAATATTGCTGTTGATAGTTTGGGTTTTAGGAATAATTTATTCTTGATTTAAGAACCCGCAGCATGTTCATTTTTAAAATATTTAAATTTAGAATGCGATATATATATGATCTAAAAAGTGCGAAAATTACCGCAATTTTATTCGCTACAGCGGCAACGTTAGGCTTATCTCTATGTTAACCATATTCTTTGCCAGAAAGACTTTAAATTTCATGGTTGCAAAATCTACATGTGAGTTTCACTTATTCAATATATACTGCATTTGAAAGCCACACAAATAGTAACACGAGACTGCCAAAAATAGGATGTACTTAAGGTGCATCTACTTTGTCGCTAAGGAAGTTCGACAGTTTCAACTTGATGAAACTAAACACATGTGGAAGAACACATACAGTTGTTATTCTTGTCATATTCTAGTGCCCATTTCACATATAATAACAGCAATGCATAGTACACGAGAGTTAAACGAGTTATTAAAGCTCTTCCAAATAAACGATCATATATTCCATGGGAAAGGTAGATTGACAGATTATGTAGATGCTTAATGGACGCCTATTGCTGTGGGTCAGTGCAACAACTGATTCAGAAATTCCCGATCGCACTCCCATGGCAGGTCGGATTGTGACGTTTGGGAAATTCTGTGCGATCGCTGTAAACAAGCTCACCCAGATGCTAATTTGATAGCTGTGTACTTGCTAGCTATAAATACTGCCATCTGCTGGACTGCAGTCAGTTGAAGCTGCGCTTTGGAACTGGTCAAAATGAATTCGTTCGGATTAATTGCACTTGCTGTTTGTGGAGTGGTCTGCGTTGGTGAGACACTTGAAATATAACATTTTAAATAAAAGTAACACGAAACAATATAATGCTTTCAGCTGCGGAACCGCAACAAACCTATGACGGTCGCGACGGTCCCCATGTCTTTGGCACCCCGGGTAATCAGGTCTATATAAGGGGTCAAAACGAAGGCACCTACAGCGTGCCTGGAGTGGGAGGCCAGTTTGAAAACGCTCCCCGACGGGGCGAGCATGTGTACACCGATGAGCTGGGGAACACATTCGTAAACCGCAAGAACGCTGGTGGTCCAGGTATAGTCCAGAACTTATACAGGTTCCCAAGGCTAATTCTAATAACTGAAAAATGTACAATCTTAGCTTCCCACACAGTCAGTGGTCCTAGTTTCTCAGCCCAGAACTTGGGTCCCGCCAGTCAAAATGGACTCAACGGTGCAGTCCCACCACGTCCTCGTCGCAGTCCTCAGTTTCATGTAGAGCGCCCAGATCGCACTGTTGACTTTGGAGACGGAGGTTTCAGCATTCAGCGCAGCCGCCGTAGTCCCCAGCTTCACGTGGCGCGACCAGATCGCACCGTAACTGTTGGTAACGGTGGAGTCTACATTCAACGCGGCCGCCGCAGCCCGCAGTTCCACGTAGAACGCCCGGATCGCACTGTAGATTTCGGCAATGGCGGCTTCTCCGTTCAACGCTTTCGCCGTGGAATCAACGATGCCCGCGTCCAGGGTGAAAACTTTGTGGCCCGTGATAACCAGGCTGGTATCTGGGACAACAATGTCTCCGTTTGGAAGCGACCCGACGGTCGCACAGTTACAGTCGATAGGAACGGAAACGCCATTGTGTCCGGACGGGGACGTCCTGCCCAGCGTGTAAGTAATCTTGATTACCAAGCCGTGATCTCAACTAACGTATTAATTTTTGCAGTACTCCTAAAATGGTTCCAAGTAAGCAACACTTTAGACTATATGATATAAATATTCTGAGACTATGTAAATAGGTACTTAAATCACATGATATGAATACAAAAACTATCCAAAAACTATATCGCTATGCGAACACGAATTTGGTTTGGGTTGCACTTGTGACTGCAAGTTTGGTTAAAAAGGAGTAGCATTCACACAGAGTGAACATAATGAATATCTAAAGAAAACACGAGTGTCCGGAGCACTGGGTGAGATTCCTTAGTCGCAACGAATACAAAGCTCGTTCTATGGGCAGCAGATCATAGGCTATGTTCGTCATTTGAAAAGGATCCAATTGCAGGTCATAAGCCTCCAAATAGTTCTAAAATGTAGCATAAGATTTATAAATTGCAAGTGGTTTAATAAACTGCCACTTTACCTCATTATCCCGGAACTCGCAATAAATGCGATCCTCCCGGTGACGAATATTTCTCAGGCAAGCGTAGGTGTTGTTCCACGAGTCCTGGCAATGGCAATCCGCCACTGGCGTGCACTGCGCCAATCGATCTTGCTCCGACCAAGGGCATTCGGGATTGTAGGTGGCAACAGTTCCCTCGCCCCAGTATTCGACTAGCAGGGAGCGTTCAAAAAATGGGATTTTCCGCTCTTTGTTAATCAGAATCTCGTGGAACGATTGCCCGTCCATGTAGGCAGGTGTGTTGACGTTGGCCCAGGCCAATATCGTAGGCGCCAGGTCCACCAAGCTGACGGCCGTGTCAATATGGCTCTCAGGTGCGATTCCCGGTCCCCGGATTAGAAGCGGTATGCCAATATCCGTTTCGTAGGGCTGTCGCTTGTCGAAGGGCTGTGCGAACTGTCCCACATGGTAGCCATTGTCCGACGTGTAAATGATGTAGGTGTTGTCTAGGGATTGCGTCTCGTTTAGCACGCCCACCAAGGTGGCCACTAGCTCGTCCACAGCCAGCAGCGACTCCCAGCGCTTCTGAAAGTACTTGTCAATGGTGTCGATCGTTTCGTTGGGCAGGCTTCGCGATGCTCTAACCAACCAGTGCTTATCTGCAAGGGTTCTTGGTTTATTTCTATAAAGTTTTGGTACTGACAGGGAACTTACCTGTCTTAACTTGGTTAAAACTGGGTGTGCGCAAGGCTTTTACATGGGAGAACACGCCCTCGTGTCGCGGGGCTGGAGTAAAGGGCTCGTGGGCTGCCGGTGGAGCCACCATGGCGAAGAAGGGTTGTACATTTCCAGTAGGTATGGTGGCGTTTCTCAGGAAATCAGCAGCACGATCTCTTAGCAGATCGGTCAGGTAGGAGGACTCGTAGTGCACGTTCCCGGAATTCTCACGCAGCGTGTAATTGTAGTACCGGGAGTTTCCGTGAAGGCCATAGAAGTGGTTCCATCCATCCGGTACATCGCCGGCGCCCCAGTACTGATTCAGGTACTTTCCTCCGAAGAAGGTGTTGTAGCCGTGCTGCTGCAGGATGTGCGGCAGAGCTCGAGGCTCCAGGACCCTCCGCCAGTGCGGACCGTAGCAGCCACCACTCACGGAATTGTTGCGGGTGCCGTGATTGTGCGCATACATTCCAGTGAGCAGACTCGTCCGCGCAGGGCAGCAAATGGGCGTGGGCGTGAAGGCGTTGTGGGACAGGGCACCCCCGAAGCCCAGCAGCTGGATCGTCTGCTCCATGGGAAACATCCCGCGTAGCTCCACATCCTGATCGTCGGACAGGATCAACAGGATGTTGGGTAACTTCTCGGCGGCGACATTTCCCAGGCACGCGAGGATTAGAGCGAACAGGGGGGTTAGGCCGATCTGTAAGGACCGGCGACTTAGAAGCTTGTTTGGATATATCTTATCGTTACTCACCATGGAGCAGATCCCAGTTTCTTTTGTTTACATAAAATGTATGCGATAACAATCAAGCCCGGCTCTAGGTTTTAGGGCTGCAAAAAACACTGGTGATCTTCTAGTGTTGCAAAATGTGTGGTGGTTTCAAAAAGGAGGCCACTACGCACGTCTGAATAAAATAACACATTTTGGGTAATCTCAAACTGTTAAATTTAATCACTAAAGGGAGCTTTGATTAATTGGTTTGATTTTTATTCTATTTTTCCTTGCTACCTCTAGTTTTGAGAAAAGTAAGCTGTGCAAGTACGGAAGCACATTCAAAATCATAATCATGTTAATTAGCTTCGAAATGAACGCCTACTTATTTAAAAAGCGAGAAAATGTTTGGTGCTGCCACAAGTTTCAAATTATTTTGCGTCCCGTGCTGCCATATGTCTGAAACTATTTTGCTGCCAAGTTGCCAGACCACCCAAAAACAGTTAAATGGCACACCCAAACTTTAGTGTGTACACACAGTAACAGTCGACAAATTTCAGTTGGCGCCAAGTATAAATATTCAAAAACCGTCAGTTAGTTTTCACAGCAACATTTTATTCCCAGCCGTATTAAAAGCCAAGATTCACGTACGAGAAATATGATTTATTTCCTTTTAATATCAGCGGTTTAGTGACCGAAAAATACAGAATCTTTGCCGACATCAATATGTTTTTGAAATTCACAATAATGTAATGCATATTGTAGGTACAAATGTTTACAGTTTACTTAGAGATAGACTTTTAAAAAAGAATGCAAGTCTGTATCCGTATCACAAAGCAGCGCCAAGGACAAGGACAGATACGAAAGACCGAACTTTAGCCTCTTAAATATGTTTTCGCGATCTTACAAAATAAATAACAGCAAAGACAGATAACTTATATGCGCAATAATCAATGTTGTGTGGCTACTACGAAATGTTTTCCGGTTACTGCAAGTGTAAGACACATAGAGAATAAATGTGACGAGTGTTTTTGGCCTACCAGAAGAGTGCTCTGATCTGATAAATGTAGATACCAGGTGAAATCTAAGTGTTGACGTTGCTCCTTTCGGATTCCTATATACATGTGCACCGTGAGATCCGTAGTCCCAGCATTTCCGGTTTAGTTTCCCTCGGGCTTTGGCAGATTCGTATCATAAGCACGTATAATGATAGACTGCGGCACAGCTCCGCCCTCCTCCTGGGAAAATGCATAGCCATCTGGGAAGGAAGACACAGTCAGTACAATCTCATAGACTCGTTATCACAATGTTATGTGTGGTATCTGTAATGTGTGATTGTGGACCCAGTGTCTCAAAGTTCTCCCGCTAAAAGAGCCCCTAGGAGGGGATACACCCGATCCCCGGAGGCGAACCTACTGCTCTAGGAGTCTGCCTCTAATGGCTTGGTTCCTGGAACTGAGTGGTACTCACGCGATAGCTCGAGATCCGTTTCGACTCTCGTGTTGGCACGACGGGTAAAGACATTACGTAGCAGCCGGGCCGTTTCCGTGAATCTGTTGGGTTAATTTTTGAGCGGGTCGGTTATAGTTTAGTAAGGGTTTCAATTTCGTGGGGCGCTTATTAAGTTAACGGGTGGGTTTCCATTTTGAATTGTTAGCACTTTACGCAGTTCTTGCAGTTACAAGGTCGATCCGAATTCTACGGAATGGAGACTTTCTGGGGCTTGGGCAGAGGAGCATACATATGTATAATCAAATCAGGATGAGAAACGAGGTGTGTACAGGTGTGTACCAAGTTGAAGGGGCATGCAGAATACGTAATAAATGGGGTAGGCCTACATACTTTAAATATGGCAAATAAAAGGAATACGATGCGGTTCTGGAGATAAATTACAACGAATCTTTGACGCTACAGAAATCATAAGTTCGTACCATAAAGTGTTAAAGGTATACAAGTTTGAGGTCCTATTTGCCCCTACATCTCCGTCCTGCGAGGGAGAACACATTATAAACAAACCCTGTGACTGGGTGATGTGACATAGTGGGTGTGTGGATGTATCGTGTTGTGTAGTTATGAATTTTCAGCTTTTCTACGATTTACTTACACCGAATTATCGATCCCAAGGCATACATGGTACTGCGCACACAGACATTTACGCAGAAAACGTTCAGAGAAATTTCAAATAAACATTTTTCAGAATTTTGCTGTTGACTCTTTGACTTTTATTAAATTATATATTGATTAGTTATTGTTGGGTGTGTTTGGGTTCTGCGAGTAGGTGTTGGGTGTGATTGGTTAAGTCGCTTTGTTGGGTGTCGAGTAATACAAAATAAAACAGGTACATTCAACATAAGTGCAGGGCGTATCGGATCGGATCGTATTCAGATCGGATTAAAACAATCAGCAGCCATAGAGTTAGTATATATCATTGGCCGAATTAAGTTGCATGCGAGCTGGGTGGACGGTGCGGGATACATATATTCAAAACTGATACATACATATCATCTGGGTACCATCACATTCCAATAACGTTGGGATGATTATGTATATCGGTTGGTTATAGATTGTTAAGTAGGATCGAACGGGGCATTCGTGACTGGGTTCGTTAACGAATTTACAACCTGACAAGTCTCTTAAAGTAAAAGTTACACATCCAGCTAATACATAAATAGGAGTATAAGTACGTAAAGTAACTCAGGAATGATGATAACAGGGCTCACAAAAACATTTCCTGATTATTGGCCTATCCTACGTGCCTAACCACCTGGCTACTCCTTAGACACTATCACAGTTGGCAATAGTTTGTTAGCACATACAGTATGCGATGTAAAAGGATGCGCTCACAAGGCCTAGCATATACACATGGAAATACGATATGAGTTCGACAGTTCTTAGGAGGTACTCGATGCGAAAGTGGGAAATAGTCCCCTTCGGAATGCATTTTACAATACTATACAATGCACACTTATCAGATACGTATTAACACTAGTAAAATAACTCGATTTGCTTTGCCTTCAACGCGGGTTGGGTCCCTCACATGTGCAGGGTGGCCGTGGTGGGTGAAGTGGCGCTGGTCCTGGCACTCCGAGTGGCAGCGAAGGTCATCTGGCCTCCCCGCCACTTCTGCCGCTGCCGGCTGCGCTGCTGCTGCTCCGTGTCCACCTCCAGCTCCAGGTTCTCCACCCGCAGGTTCGACTCCACACTGGACCTCGACTCCAGGTTGGTGCGATGGTCATGAGAGATTAGCGCGTGGCTGGATCGTATCAGCTTGCCGAGGGCGTATCCGAAACCGGAGTCACTAATGCGTCGCATGGGTGCAGGGATTTGAATGGGGTATGGATCGATTGAATGCATGGATTGGGATTGAAGGGGATACCATCGCCGTCGGGGGTTGATGGAGGATAGAGGAAGACAGAGAGATTACATTTTAGGGGTTTCAATTCATTAGATATGTACTTGCTCATGGTGATGCAGTCGAACACTGAGAAAGTCTGATTTGGTTTGATGCTGGCTGTTTTGTCTTAGCTCAATTAAATTGTGTTTGTTTCACAAGAGGCGCCGATTTTATTCAATGACAAAGCTAGGTGAGATAGCCTCAACACAGCCGATTGTAAGTTCAGTTTAAATTTTAGTTGCATTCAAAATTGCTACAAAATGCGTATCAAACTAGGGTAAATACATAACATTTAGATCTAAGGTTCAGTTTTAACTCGTATTTAACAGTATCTAGTTGTGCGATGTTCATGATAGGCATTTAAGAGGTTACATATGAATTTACACTGAGTGGATAACACATGACGAGAAGAGAAAGTGTTTAACAACTTAACTTACTCTAGTCTCTAATACTATTTACACATTTATCCGCTAATACTATGTAAGTTTTCCTTGTCTGAGTTATATTTCCTTATCGATACGGATCCTGGTAGGGAACACTTGGGGTTCCTTCTAGTTTTTCTTTGTGCGTTCACTTTTAGGTATATTTGGAGCAATTTTCGGTGGCCAATATTCAAGAAGTACTTTGGTTCTACGTAATAAGCACTAACATACATCGTAAGTTCAACAAACACAATTCGAGGAGGTGGTAGTGCGATAACGGAATGATTGGATTAAGTAAATGGAGTATGACCCAAACAAACGCTAAATAACAACTAAGATAGGTTTCGATATTGGTGCAACGACTACAAGAAGCGGGATACTGAGTGCAGGCACATATGTTCAATCAGCCTTGTTTCTGGTTGGAAGGATGGGGTTGTAGAAATATCAACGTCTTAGGGGTCTAGTTAATATTCAGCAAATGCGCAACAATTCAAATTGAAAGTATAGTTTGGATTTGTTTTGGACAAACAAAACTAAATACATATGAAGGTATGTAGGGACCCTCCGGCCCGGAGGAAAAGCGTACTACGGGGTCTGGGAGGCGATTGCTTCGATACTTACGAAGATCGCGGCTCGTTCATCACTTCGGAGATGTCGCTGCGTCGGATCTCCGTCTCGCGAACAGCCTCTGTGAGTGTCTTGAACACGGTGTTGTGCACCCTGGAATAGAACCGCAGGAATAAGTGGTGTGCAGTGGTGGAAGCCTCCTTCACTCACAGTTTGCATATTACGTCGATCAGCAGCGTGGTTATGGGCACCAGCATTAGGCAGAAGTAGAAAACTGGCGTCGAGAGCAACTGGATGTCCATGCCGCGGAAGTTGCTGGCAAACTTGAACGTCGGCCACACGTGGCTGTAGATCAGCAGGAAACTGAACCACAGGACTATTGAGCCCCAGATGGCCAGGTGGGTCAGCCAGGTCCACGAGTTCGTTATGAGTCCGGCCTTCAGACAAACTGTGACAATCACGTACTGAAAAAGCAGGAAGTAAGCTTTACTGAGATCCAAAGCGAGTAAGCACATGCAAATGACTCACCGTGTAGACTAGGTTGCCCATCATCAGGTAATCACTGGTCTTGCCATCGCCCCAGATGGCCTCCCCCGTGTAGGCCGCCAACGGCAGCCAGAAGAGGAACACCGAGTGGAGCAGGGCATTGAATATCCATATCCAGAAGACCTTCACATTGAAGAGCTTCGCGTTCTGCGATGTTTTGTAGAGCATCGGGTACCGGAGCATCGTCTCCGCCGTGCAGAACTTCTCGAATAGTCCCATCGCAAACGGCGGCATGGCCGTGAAAACCACGTTGTAGAGGCCTATGGTCCAGCGCTCGAACAGGATCTGACCCGACCAGCCGGAGTAGAGAGCGAACCACAACTCGATCACGTACAGACACACGTTCTTGTAGAAGCTGTACAGGATCAGCTTGGAAATCCTAGCGTAGTTCCAAGCCCCATGGACCAGCAGCAGGCGCTGCAGATACCGAAACTGGGCGATCGAGTAGTCCGAGGCGCAGGCCGCCTGTAGACCTTCCACTCCTGATATACCGATGCCCACGTTCGCCTTCTGGATCATGGCCACGTCGTTGGCTCCATCGCCAATGGCCAGGGTCACTGCGTTCGTACTCTGGGTGACCATCTCGACTACCTCCGCCTTCTGAATCGGTGAAACCCTACAGCAGATGACTACGCGGCACAGGAGGCACAGATCTTGGAAATCGTTGCGCAGGTCGCAGCTAAGGGCGTACTTCAGAGTGGTGCCATCGATGACCAGTGCAACGTTCGCGTCCTTCGCCGAAGAACTCTTGAACTCTCCATAATGCCGATGGATGACATCGCGGGTGGCCTGAAAAAAGGTAAATATTTAAATGTGTTTCGAAAGAGTGGGATTGGAGAGCAACGAAAATCCCCTGAAGATCAATCGTAGACCAACAAAATAAAGATTAACCCACTCACATCGAGGCTCTCCTCGTTGAGGATAATGATGTCCATGGAGTGGCTGATCAGGCGGCAGGAGTAGCCGATGTTGATGGCCGTCTCCTGCTTGTCGCCGGTGAGCACCCAAATGTAGATGCCTGCGTCCAGGAGAGCAGCAATGGTTTCGGGCACACCATCCTGCAGACGATCCTCAATCGCCGTGGCGCCCAGCAGGCGCAGATTGTTCTCAATCAGGTTAGCCGCATCCTCCAGCTTGCTCTCTCGGTTCTGCAGAGCCACCGAGGCCTTGTCGAAGGTCTGGCTCCACTCTTGGTACACATCCGGCCGGATGTCGGCCACCGCCAGGCAGAGGGTCCTCAAACCATCCGAGGCGAACTCCTCCAGATGACGCAGCGTCTCTTCCCGGAAGGCCTGCCCCTGCGGAGCCAACCGCTCGTAGATCACTGAGTCCGCTCCCTTGCAGAAGAGCTTGATCTTGTTGTCCGGTGTGCGGACAATCAACGACATGCGCTTGCGCGTCGAGGTGAACTCCAGGACATTCAGCACCTCGTACCGCTTCCGCACGCCCAGCGCATTTATCTCCACGTACTTCGGGGTGCGCGTGTCGAAGATGTAGCCAAATCTCTGGGCCCCCTCCACCAGAGCCCGCTCATCCGGACTGGCGGCGTGGTAGATCATGGTGCCGTCCTCCTTGCGCTCGGGGATCACCGTATGGCACACGGACAGCAGCACCAGGAACTCCTCGATCACGGCGGCCGTCTGGTGGCGACTGAGGATGTTCTGCACCAGCTGGGACTCCTCCGCCGTGCGCTCGGGGGTGTAGACGTACCCGGCGATGGAGCACTTCTTGAACTCCATCACGTTCTGCGTGAGGGTGCCCGTCTTGTCCGAGAAAATGTACTTGACCATGCCCAGCTCCTCGTTCAGGTTCGAGGTGCGGGCCATGGCCGGCGTGTTGGATTGCTCATGGTACATCTCGATGTCATAGTTGATGAAGATGGCCTGCAGGAAGCGCACCAGCTCAAGGGTCACCTGCAGCGAGATGGGGATCAGGTTGTTGTACAGGATGAAGAAGGTCAGTAGGTTGTAGCCGAGGCTCCGGGTCTTGAAGTCGGTGAGCCCCAGGTACCAGTCGGTCTCCGAGTGCTCCCGCGTCCAGAAGAGGTTGCACAGGCCGCTGATGATGCACAGGGAGATGAGGATCATGAACAGCATCAGGATCTGGGTGTTGGTCAGCTTGTCTACGGTGGAGCGTTTCAGTGGCGCCGAGGTGGAGTTCTTCATCAGCTTCGTCTCCTGGCCGGAGTACACCACGATCCCGAACACCCACGCCGTGTTCCGCAGAATGGCCCCGCGCTGCAGCACCTGATCATTGCCCAAAGCAGCGGGTCTAAAACAGGAGGGAAAGCATTAATAGTTTTACAATGACATAACTTTTAAAAGTAACAATTTTATAACTAACCAATTATATTCATACTGATAAGGTAAACATTACGTTGGAACCGTCTGTATGATTTATTTTTAAGTTAGATGATTAAACTTTCACGTTTAGTTTTATAAGCGAGTGCAGGGTAATTTTGTTTAAATCGAAACGAATTCTGTTTGCACTTAAATTCACAAAAAATTACATTAGTTTCCTAAAAAGTCTGCAAGATCAAATTTATTTTTGAACGATATTGAAAAATATTCGGGGCCTTTTGTCATACCATAAAGATTGAATCTTGAATGGTGTGTCGTTCCGAAAATAAGTCCCGAAATTAGTGCCCTATAATGTTTACTCTTCGTATAGATTGTTTGTTTATTTTTGTGTTTATATAACTATTTCATTACCCGCTATTTATACACTAATTACTCACTGCTTGCCGGTCTCCTTGAGCACCCCGTTGAACTCGTACAAATGCCGGTTGGGCAGCTCGCACTCGATCCTGCCCTCGAGTCGCTGCAGATCCTTGGTCTCCAGCAGCTCAGCGGTGGCCGGCAGTGCCTGCCGGATCTTCAGGTTCGTCTCGCCGTCCAGGTTGGCCGTCTCTATGAAGCACATGGCCTGCGGCTCACTGTGGGCGATTCACGGTCAACGTGTGCTAATTGGGGTTAACTTGGGGACGCACCTGGACGAGAGCAGAATCAGATCGGCGGGGAAGAAGGTGTTGATCCCCACTTTTATGATGTCGCCCACCGTCAGCTCCGACCAACGGACTGTGTGCCAGGAGCCACTGTCCAGGCGTTCGATCAATCGGTGATTGATCTCATTGTCAGCCCGATGTCGTTTCTGGAAACCGGGATTACGACTGTATTTATCTGGTGGGAGCTAGCTGAACTCATAACACTTACGATATCCTCGATTATCTCCTTGATGGCGCTCACCGAGAGGATGAACATCAGTGGCACTAGCGTGGTGTACCGCCCCGTGGGCGACACATCCGGGATTTGTTGCAGTATGGCAATCAGCAGGAAAAAGCAGTTGGAGTACCGCCGAAACTGCTCGAACAGGAACGCGGGCAAAAAGCTGATGAAACTGCATGCAAACCAGATAAATGGTCGGTTAGTCGGGTGTAAGCCTCCAATATGGGTCATGATAATTGATAGTTGATAAATGGCGGACGCCCACTCACCTATACTTTGCCGTCGTTATGCGATTATTACAGTACTTAGAGGGCTGTGGCCCATTTAGGTTTATGACACGCCTCTCCCCATCATCTGCATCGTACCCAGCGGATGAGGTGAAGTCCTCATCATCTGAAAGTATCCATTAAAAGGGTGGTTAATAGGTGATATCAAGGGAACAATCGAAAAACTACATGGCATTTAATGCTGGGACCACGGTGTTTCTATTAACAGCATATTATTCTGATTACTTATCGCTTTTTAGCTGACGTATATTGACGAAAGTGAAATATATATCAGTTCTAGCGAAATAGCAATAAAATGATTTCCTGGAATTGAATATCTTTATTCTTTTCAATAACTGAGTTTTAGGCGTAACGATAATATTTTGTTAATCATCCATTGCCATCATTCCAGCCAGTAAGCGTTATAAATATGAAAACCCTTTTTTTCATGCATTTTCTAGGCTTAAGTCCTACTTTTAACTTTTTTTTTTTAACATTTGGATAAGAAAACAATTCTTAATTTTATAAAAAATAAAAAAATACAAAACAGTATGATACAATTGCCAGTTAGCCATGTCTCCACTTTATTCTATTTCCAAACTCAGAAACGTCGGTGTCCATCGAAAAACCCATTCCACAAGATAGAAGTTGGCAGCGATGGGGTTGCCAAGGGCGTACTTTCGTGCGAACTTGTGGCAACTGAAGTTGGAGCGACGACCATCCTCGTCCACGCGAATAAGGACCTCGTCGAAGTCCAGCTCCAGGTACTGCTGGAAGGCCAGGAAGACGATTCGATGGACGTTTTCGCCCTCCAAGGCCCGCCGGTTGTCGTAAACGGCAATCGTCTGACCCAGGGCCACGTCGCACCCCGGAATGTTGCCCACCATCCAGATGAGCCACTCCGAGTAATTGTCCGGCGGCACATCCAGGTCGACCATCATCAGCGTGTAGAACTTTTCCGGGTCGGCCTTGTACCGGATGATCGGCCGGTGGAGAACCTCGTTGATCACTATCGTAACGCCCGGCTTGATGTCGATGTCGCAGGGATAGAGCACGGTGATCACTTCCGTGGGCTTGCAGGCCAGCAGTCGCGGGATAACGTGGTGCTTCTTGAGCTCCGTGACCAGTCTCTTCACTGGACTGATCTTCTGGCAACTCACCAGCATGGTGACGGAATTTCAAAATTTTGATGAGAAAAGAGGAGAAGTTTTGAGCTAGCCTGCTATACTGTATTGGACTTAGCACGTCGTTCTATTAGAAGGGTATGATGGATTGTGATGGTTGATAATGTCGTTTTCAATTGCTTAAATATAGATAAATTGGAAGTGTCATTGATCACCGTTCACAGTTCTGCAGAAGTCACAAAGCTTACTGCCGTACCTTTCATTTTACACTTTAAGTTCTAACTGAATTTCTTGTATGTTACACTTCTAAAGTTTTTCCATTTTCATTCAAAATCGTATCTTTTTGTTGTGTACTATAACTCCTAGAAGTTTCAAACAGATTTTTGTACAGTATTTGGAAATAATAGTGGTAATAGTAATCAAAGTTTTAAGACAGCTTGGGATACCTATAGAGACCACGACACTTACGACTCCAACGGATGCGCAGCGCCTTGTAGACATTGCGAAAGTCCATTTTGAGCCGGCGAAAAAGCGCGGCACAGCGGAAGCGTCCTGCTCGGCCTCCAGATGGCGTCGCTACCACCGACTCCACCGCCTCCTCCTCCGCTTCCTCTTCCTCGGGCCCGGGTAGCTCGTCGGATCCAGAGTCGCAGTCGCCCACGGGCACGAAGGCAATGCTCTCGCCGGCGGTCTCCTCCTGATTCCGCTTGGGAAACCCCAGGATGGAGGGCAGGTGGTCACTGGTCACTGGCGCAGCAAGGATGGCAAGCCACAAGTGGGCGTGACGGTCGCGAGCGGTATAAGAGTAGCTCTGCGGGTTGGCGCCTGCGCTCCCTTTTTTCAATCACTGCGTATAAGAAAACACATTTTCCATCCCGTACGGGGGATTCTGTGGCCTGCATTTGCATATACACACACCCAGGAAAGGTATTTCGATGGAACCCTGTTTGACCATCTAATCGGAGTGGTTTCCTAGCTTTTCCTGGCCAGCATCTTGGGCGTATAACTTTTTCACATCCATCACCTGGCAACGTGCCTGCACTAATCTTTCCGTTCAGCTATCGATTTGTCGCAATTAAGTTGACTGCGTCGAGCACGTGATTTAGCACCTAAATAGTTTGGATGAATTCGGTTCGAAAACACTGAGTTCCTTGCTAATTGCTTAGTAGACACTGATTGACAAACGATTATTCACAGTTACTTCAAGGTAGATAATATTATACACATGCCCTAAGAAGCACCCTTCTACGCGAACCTTTTACTACGTGCGCTCTCCTGAGCTCCGATACTACGACTGAAATAAAATTCCAACGTGCTCGAAGGACCCAGAACGGACTTTAGGGATGGGTTTCGGGGGAGGTAACCCGTTTCGCGCTCTGGTGGGGAACCCCTTGAGTTCAGCCTTCCAATCCCCAAAGCTGCGTAGTGCATTCTAAAAGGAGCTTATAAAGCTTGCGATTATCGTAAACCCAAAACATTGCGTACCACTCGGGGAGATAGTGAACGGGGGTTCGAAAGTGCAAGAGCGAAATCGAAAGCGAAAGGTGTTAGCACAACAAAAGGTGAGAAACCACGGAGAGAAGAACCAGAAAAGGGAATACGAAGAGAGCGCGCCTGCGCCTTGAAATAAATGCTCATAAACATCTAGAAAGGAGTCGACTAAAAAACTACTCTAGTGCGATATTCAAATGTAATGTCAGTTTAATTATGTGTAAACAAACTTGCCAAATTTTTTTTTTGTTTATGCTTAAGGTGAAGGTAAAATATATTATGAGGGCAAACAAATAAAGAAAAACAAACATTGATAAAATACTCATAAATATATCTGACAAGCTATGGCATTTCCTGCCAAAAACTTTTTATTGTTCTTCGTTTGTTTCCGTTTCTGTTTAATGTTACGATAACAACATGTATAATTCCTTGAATTCAGGAAAGTTATAAAAAAAGATTGTATGACACAATTCCGAAAAATTGCCAAGGATTGTCAAAGTTAATATTAAGCATATGGACCTGACGTATGTATGTTTCATGCCGCTTATCATTTCCTATTCCGAATTTAAAACTTGTCAGAATTATCGGCCAGACTTGACCTTAAGTATTGACATAAAGCAGGCTGATTTTACATTTTTTTGTTGTAATATTTTGTTCTAAACGTTAATCAACCAACTCAATGGTTACAAAACGAATAGGTATAATAAAGACACAGTTTTAAGTAGGTACATACATTTGTATGCATAAATAATGTAAGTATTAGCAAAACCTTCTAGTTACCCGAAATAATTCAATTCAACTAAACAAAAGCTACTTATCGAGATGTAAATTTAAACAACGCTGTTCGAATTTCAGTCATAGCAAGTTAGAAAATCGAATCACTTTCCTTAAATATAAAGTATTATTGTGGTATAGAAAATGTAAGCACCTTTTCGTTTTTTCCTTCCAAGACCGGTTTTTTTTAGAAAATTTTTCAGGGATTGCTTACTGCCCCCGGTCGATGGAGCATTCAGCCTTCGATGGGGATTACTGCCGTCAGTCTCGGTGATCCCAGCTCCGCTCCTGGACGGCGCAGCGGGATCGATGTTTTCCGGCCGAGAGCCAGATGGAGGTGCGCCGTCTCCGCCGGACGGAGCCACCTCTGGACCGGTGGTGGCTGTCCGCCGGAGCACCTGACTCCTCATCCGCCGGACGCCGCTGCCGAGCCAGGACTGTATGCTCGGCCACAAGCTCCTGGCGTCGAAGGTGGCTTGGCTGGCGGTGGGCGGGTCCTGCGACTGCTGCTGCTGCTGCTGCTGTCGTCCTTGGCCGTGTCCGTTGCGCCCATTTTGGGCGTGGCTGCGGTCGCTGCCCGCTCCGTTGTGTGCGTCCCTCTCGTTTTTGCCGGGGTCCGCCATTCTAACATGGCTCTGCGACTGGCATGGGTCGCACTGCAATTAGTTCCACACTCCACTCACTTTCCGGATCTTATCTGTTGCGACACGACACGATTCAATTAGTGGGTTTACTCGAAGGACCGCCGAGACTTTTCGCAATCGCGAATTCTATTGCACTTTGGATTTTGCGTTTAACTGTCATTTTAGTTCAACGTTGCCGGTTTTTGTCATCATTGCTTGATTTTCAAAAGCTTGCTGAGGTACTGCACACGGGAACAACTTGGGAACTTAAGCATTTTATAATTCGCTGTTTTATTAATTTATTTTAACTTGCACGCACATGTTTATGGCTATGTCATTTTAATGAGGCGCAACCAAATTCACAAAAGCATTAAATCATCGAATAAGCTCAATCTTTTGTAATAAAACAGATGCAAAATTAACAAAGAACAATAAAAAAATGTACAGTGTGGATTTGTGTGAACCTAAATTCTTTTTAGGCCGGCTGATATTGTTTTCCTTATTAACACAATATAAGTATTAGCACAGCTTTCAACAGAAAATCAACACAATACAAAAAATAATAGTCCGCCAATAATATATGTATATGAATCAAAAAACACTATATAAATAAAACAAGTGTATAATCTCAAGCCTTCTTATTTCAGAAATATTTTGTATACATACATATGTACTTGTTGAGTGACAAGAAGAACGAGATTGAAGCGGGTTGTAACTCGTATATTTAAAATACAAATTCCAGATAAACCATAAGGGTTTTTAATCCATTAGTTCTGGCCCGCATTTAGGTGCTACTTTTTACTTCAAGCTCTGCGTTGGCAAAAACGTCAAAAAGCTCAGTTTTTCTGCAATTGTTTTTTCCAATGACCTGGTATTGATTAACTGCCCACTTGAGGAGGTAATTTGGCTGTCATTAGGTGAAGAAGGGAGCCAACCAGCCAATCAACAACGAAGTGAATTCAGAATACGGCATTGGGATACAAGGTATCCTTTGAATCTGTTTATATAGCCGCTTTGATTCAGGGTCTGTGCAATTTACTTTGGATTAACTAACCCCAACAAGCGGCCAGTTCCCCCAGGAGGCCCATCTCGTGCCGTCAGGTAAACACGACAGGTGGACAGGTAAAGAAATTAAAACACGTATGTTTAGGGGAGTGGGAGTGGGCGTGAATGGGTAGGAACTCCCGCGAGCATCGACCTCGCAAGCCGGAAGCTAACGAAGCGCCTTTTGTCTGCGCTGACCAAGTGATGAACAAAGTTTTCTATTTGCGTGCCATGTACGTGCTTTCAGGCCATAACTATATGGTCACCCGGAGCAACAACAACACAGCGAATTATGGCACCCGCAGAGCCATTAAAACGCCCATCAGGGGTTCGATTGTCAAAGGATTTTCCGGTGGCGGTGCACGTGTGGGGATTTGGAAATTGGATTCCTGAAAGGCGACTGCAGCCAAGGGTCGTTGGGGTTTATCGATTGATCCAGTTTCTTGGGAAATGCCTTGCATTCTGCGAGCCATGTAAGTACCTGTAATCAACTCCCGACGGCCTTGATGCAAACAACAAACAAACGCAATTACACCTGCCCTGGAAAATCGACAAATGATATACTCAATTGGACTTGGAGGGAAATTAGTCTTTAATATTTATAGGCAAAGGTCCCCGCCATGAGGTGCAGTTGGATCTAGGGAAAACGAAGGCAAGCTGGTGCTAATTTCGATTTTTCTCTTATGGAGTCTGACGTAAATCGTTTCAAGTAGATCTATCTCGAAAACATATGTGGCTACAAATATACACATATCTGCGACGCTATTAAAATTTATTCTGCCAGCCGCGACGGCGTCTAAAAATACCACCATAGACATAGGAATAAGTAGGTATTTTGGATTCATTCCAAGCGAATTTACTTATTTGTGGATTTCATATTAATCCGACCGCAGGAATGCCAGAAGGGAGTGCATACTGTAAGAGGACAATCTCTACTGGGCCCAAACAGAACTAATTATACAGCTGTCGAAATCCGCACCGGCCTGGGATCCTAAATTAAACATTTGGGCTGCACTTGAACGGTTCAGTACTGCCAACGAGTTGGGGAATAATTTCCCTAAAGAGAGGTGATAATTATGACCGAGCAGGCCCGCGTTTCAGGCACCGAGCGATACAGTGAAGAGTGTCTGTACTTATCTGCTTATCTGTGAAAAGTAAACAGATACAAAACACACAGAGCACACTCCATGGTGTCACCTCATTTCTGAGGGCTGGACTGGGATCCTCTTGACGACAAAAGTGTCCAAAGGCAATCAATACAGAATAATTGGCAGTCGACCAATATTACTGTGTCATCGTTTGTTTAGTTGGCCCCCAGAAATCGCCCGCATTTCTTGGAACACCTCCACCCTTGACTTCAGGGAATAGTAATGCTAGGCTACATTACCATAGTATATAATTATATAAAAGCGGGGTGACTCAAAACAGAGGTGCATTCCCCCCCAATTTCCCAGCTGCATGGAAAGTTCAGGGCAGCGTGACGAAACTGTCAAGTCACTTATTTTAATTTTCGTGTATTTTTAGCACAACATGTTTTGTTTTCCCTTCGCCGATCGTCTAATTAATTTGAGTTTGGCAAATGAAAGCAAAAGTGACGAAAATTAATAAGAGAAAGACTTTCTACACAGCGCGAATTGGCAAACGACGGGCACTGATCAGCTGGGCATTAACTATACTACACACAGTGTGTCACAACGGTGACGACTGACTCACTAGTGTTTACCTTCGAGTCTGTGGATCTGCTGGCTCCCAGCGCACCAATATAGTAGTGACATATCGCCCGACACTAAACGGATGTGACCAACCGATCGCATCTGCAAACCCCGTCGATTTCCGCGGGACTAATGCAATTTACCAGTAAATTGGTTCGCACATGCAACTGCAAATGCGGCTAATGCCCGATAAAAGGGAAAAGAGCCGCGAAAGAGAGCGTATAACCGATGACGCCAACAAATGGCAAAGAAAACTGGTCTGAACAGCATTTACAATTAACAATTGCAATTGCAAAACAAAAGAAAGAGCGGTACTTAACATAGAGAGGATCGGGAGAAAACGGAGAGTACCAGAGAGGAGCGGTACGAAAGCGAGTCGTCTTTCCGTGGCATTGCCAATGAGTGGATGATAATAAAACACGCTTTCAAATTGTGTTTTCCATGCTGTGTTTGCCATTACATGGAGAGAAAAACCTCCCAAGGAGGGTGGTTACTCTGTGCTGGTAACAACTGATATGGTTATTTTAAACCAACTTTGGAATTTTTAGTTTAAGTATTTAATTGGTTGAAATATATTGTTCCGAACTATACATTTTTATATATCGTTTTACGATAGAAAAATATCAATCTTTTCTCCCGAGATATTTTTTTCACTGTTCTTAAACATTCTGTAGATTTGATTGTACAGCTGCTACTCTTCATTGGTCGTAGCATAGCATAGCATATGAAAATCAAACGATGAATTGGCGCGGTAGCCCGTATTTTCGTGCATACGAAACAAGCTATACGGAGGTGGTTGTTGTCCATGCAACAAATGTCCCACCTAGCACCCCAATAATTACATTTGACCTTTCGCGGCGCGGGTCTTTTGGGTTTATTTAAATGCCGTCACTAGTATCCGAAAGCGATTTGTGTTTCGGATGACTGTGCATCACTGAGATCACCGTAAGAGTGTGTCGCACATTGTGACTAAGTATCCGATATCCAGTATTTACTTTTGTCAGTAACAATTCGCGTAGGTTCAACACGTCGACCTCGTTAACCGGTCCAAAAGCGCCTGTCCGCTGGCACGACTTTTTGCTCGGCGGTTCGAAAAGCGACTGAAATGCTGAAAAGCTGAAAAAGTGAGCAGAGAGCCGAGTGGCGAAGCAACAGAGCAACCAACATCAAGTGTTTGCCTTGGTGGGGTGGGGCGTGTTTTGATTTGTGTACTAGCGGGCGGCTGTGGGTTGCCAGACCGCGGGAAGTAACCGCTCAAGAAATCAATTTCGGCCGGCGGTGGCCCTTTGTAACTCCCCTTTGACGGGTTATCAAGATTTACACACACGCAGCGCGGTATGTAATTAGTTATCACCCATCTGGACGTCAAAACTGGAAGGCCAAGTGTCAGGCTGACAAATGATATGAAAGGTCTAAGGACCAAGCCTAAAGATAATCAGCCTTTGCCGTTAGAAAACGCTAAAAAAAAAAGTCATACTGGCCCATGAGGGGATCGAACCCGCGACCTTCGCGTTATTAGCACGACGCTCTAACCAGCTGAGCTAATGGGCCATGCGTGCTATCTTGGCAAAAAGCGTATATGAGGAAAGTGCTTAATCAAAAGACTTGAAAAGTGCAAAATCAAAAACAAATCTCAACTAGAAAAGCTTTTTATTCGAAAAATGTAATAATAAATAGTGGTTCTATTTTGCAATAAGTAACCATAACCTCCTAAAATAGAACATGAAAACATAAATTAAGTAAACTTATAAGTTTCTGTAGTTAAAAATTAAATTAAACAATTAATGTATAAACGTTGACATTTGTTGTATGCATTGCACTAACAAAGAGGATTGCTGATTTAATTAAAAGCAATGCAATCCTCTCATCGGGTTACTCATAACTGTCTCAAAAACAGTTTTTTCCAATTTGGAGTCAGACTTGACTTGACTGGACATTGTGATTAATAATTCATAATTTATGCAAAAAACATTACCGAAAATTAACAACATAGAAAGTTTAGAAAAAAGAAATCCTGTTGGCAAAAAAAATCGTCCTTGTGGTACTTCGGCTCTGAAGTAAATGAGTTTGGCCAACAATAAAAAATATAATTCGTTTTTATGGAAACCATGTTAATTTGGGAGGGGAATTAATAAAAGCAGTGAGCAAAACAAAAATGTCAACTTAATTTCACACTTTCAAAAAAACAAAAACTCTAAAGAAACAAAAAAAATTTGTCAGAAGTGGGATTCGAACCCACGCCCTCAGAGAGGACCAGAACGCTCACACACTTTCGTTCAGAAAGCAAGATTTCATATCTTGAGTCTGGCGCCTTAGACCGCTCGGCCATCCTGACATATGACAATTGTTCGTCCGAATCGCTAGTTGTGCCCGTACATACAGAGAGTATAACAGTGAGAGAACGATTCTGCTTGTGGTATGACAGTTGCTCACAACAGAACTGACAATGTTAAATACCGTAACAGTTCTGTTATGTCAGTTCTTTACTGAAATTCGACATTTGACAGCAAACTTCGCATGGCCCATTAGCTCAGCTGGTTAGAGCGTCGTGCTAATAACGCGAAGGTCGCGGGTTCGATCCCCTCATGGGCCAAAGATTACTTTTTTAATATTTTTTAATTCACTTTGAAAATTAAAAGTAGACGATGAAAATGTATCCCGCAAGCTTTTCGTACAAAACCCAGATAAGCTTGCCCTATTATGGACGGCTTCTAGCTTTATCTCATGCCGTGCACGTTAGGGCACAAAGTATCCTGCGGTGATGTCACATAAAGCCGACAAGGATGATCTAACGTGGTCTATTTCTTGCAGGACAGCTAAGTGAAATGTCAATTCAATTTGCCATCAAGGATGATTGAATTACCCGCCCCTTCAGCTGCCAAACTGCTGCGCGTGTAGGGTATCTTAATTTGCTTTGGCAATCAAGCTAAACGGTTTATTGAGCGATCTTATCTCAGCAACGAGTTGAAAATGCTTTTAGAAAATAAAACGGTAAACAGAGAAAATCCTAATTTATTGCTCCCCATCACCACTTACCATTGGGTAACTTAAGACAAGAAATTGGGCGGCGCCTAAATCAAGTGTCAGGATGGCCGAGCGGTCTAAGGCGCCAGACTCAAGGTTTCGAATCTTGCTTTCTGAACGAAAGTGTATGAGCGTTCTGGTCCTCTCTGAGGGCGTGGGTTCGAATCCCACTTCTGACAAATATTTTTCTTTTTTCCAGTTACTGAAAACAATTATTATTAGCAAATTTTGATAAGTGATTTTGATATACAAAAAACATTTTTAAAAAGTTTCCGACTTGTGATATTAAAAAATGTGAAAACGCTATAGTCGACTATTAGATACCCGTTACTCCACTAAAGGGAGTCCGAGAGGGATGGACATATTCTTGCAGCAAATCTGTTTTGTTTACTAGCTATGGGCTAGCTGTGTCAATATTGTTATATTCCTCAATTCAATGAACAATGGGCATGGAGATATGCTTGCAGAAAATTTGTTTTTTTTACTAACATAAATGTTGGCCCCTAGCTAGGCGTGTCATGTTCCTTAATTCAAGGAATAATGGGCAAAACATTGCCTTAACGACCTCAACCCGGATTAGTAAAATTTGTTTTGTGGCAGGCCATCTATCAAAAAATTACCGAATATGGATTACAGCTTTTCAGTGTGTGTTTAAAGACTCTTTACTAATTCAATTCCGAAAAATTTAGGTTTAAAATCCTCATTTAGTAGGCTTTGTTTTTATTGACACAACAATTTAACCTGTTCTCACTAATCATACGGATTAAAAACAAATATACATCAGAATTTGCATATTTGTCCACCAATTTCAACCATGTCAGGGGAACAGCCGGCGAACTCGATGCTCAAGTCCATCTTAATTTTAAAAGACGAGGAATTAGATGGGGCCGGGGGTGACGGTGTCGGAGAGGAAGGGTCGAGGCCCAAGAAGAACGTGACCTTCAACAGGGTGGTGGAGCACTTCTGCTACTCGGATAACTTGACCAGCTGGAAGAGACACCTGATGTCCGACAACGATTTGGTAAGTATGGCGATGGCGATGGCGGCGCCCATTCCATATTGATTTGTATGTGGTTTTTCCAGCGCCGAAGCATGCCGCCAGAGTCGAAAACTTACTTCGCAAAGCACTAAGTCCAGTTTATGACTCCAGCCCACCATGACGACCATATTGCAAAAGGAACAGCGAGCAAACACAAGCTACAAGCGGAAGTTGTTAACTGAACGTGACACTTTTAACCTAATTGCGGAATAAATGGCTGCCCATGTCCTGCCGGGCAGAGGGATGTGGACCTGTCAGTTGTTTTTAATGCATTTCCCGTGTCCTCCGGCTGGCTAGGAAGCGGACCAAATGGCCAATGAGTTATTCATGATTTGTACTTATTTATATTTTGTGTGTTCGCATTAAAAGCATCAGCCACTCGGCAGTTGGCTACGACTGTTTTGGCCTTCGATTCCATTCAAAGCACGTAAGAGGGCATGCAATTTACAACGTTTTCTTTGTGCTAGGCGGAAGGAGTAATCTGCATTTGAAATATTTACAATTGGTAAGGCCCAGCCAGTCGCAGGAGAGAGCAGAGGACGGATTATGGCCCCGTTGAGACGTCAAAGGAAGCATTCTAACGATAAGTTAAAGCTCTGCCACTGACCTATCTCACCGCGTCGGTTAACAAATCGATAGCCACACGGCAGGCAATTTAGAGCACCTGTAATCCTGCCAGCACTCAAAGACAATTGCAGAAAGATGGTCCCGCGCAATCAGCCTTTGATATGGATGATATATGGCCGTGTCATTTGACTCCCTTATCCACACGGGCAATGCCCAATGGTAATCGCCATTCGTGGCTATAAAAGGCCCTAGAGGGCAGCTAGTTAGCCAGCCTAAGTCGAAGAGCGCTACCACAAACATGTTCCTGCAGATTGTCACTTTGCTAGCCCTGTTGGCCATCACGAATGGCGCAGTCATCCCCCTGGGTCTGGAACCCCAATCTCCGCAGGATGGCAGGATTGTAGGCGGCACAGCCACTTCGATTGAGGATCATCCCTGGCAGGTTTCCCTTCAGCGTTCCGGAGCGCATTTCTGCGGAGGTTCAATCATCAGCAGCAACATCATTGTGACCGCCGCCCACTGCCTGGACTCTCCAACCACGCTGTCCAATCTCCGGGTCAGAGCGGGATCCAACAAGCGAACCTACGGAGGCGTTCTCCTCCAGGTCGCTGCCATGAAGGCACACGAGGGATACAACTACCAGACCAAGGTCAACGATATCGGTGTGCTGCGCCTGCAGTCGTCGCTGACCTTTGGCTCCACCATCAAGGCCATTGCGATGGCTTCTGCGACGCCTGCCCACGGATCAGCGGCCAGCATCTCGGGCTGGGGCAAGACCTCCTACTCCGGCGGCTCCTCCTCGGCGACGCTGCTCTATGCGAACACCAAAATAGTGGGGCGTTCGCAGTGCGCCAGCTCCACGTACGGATACGGTTCCTCCGTCATGGCGACCATGATCTGTGCAGCGGCGGCGAACAAGGATGCGTGCCAGGGCGACTCTGGCGGGCCTCTGGTATCCGGAGGTCAACTGGTGGGCGTCATCTCCTGGGGACAGGAGTGCGCCCTCGCCAATTATCCCGGCGTGTTCGCCAACGTGGCCGAACTGCGGGATTGGGTCCTCCAGGCCCAGAAGACTGTCTAGCTTAAGTTAAGAGCAATAAAAACCAACTCATAGATGTAACTGCAGCCGGCAAGGCTTCGTTTCTACTGCTGCTTCCGCTCATTTGAGTGCTCGACAGCAGTGACTTGTGAATCCAGTCCCCTCCGTCCAATGCCACACATGCGGCAGCAGGACGTGCCCTTCCTGTGGGCCACGCCGCCCGAACATGCAATCTGGGTCAGTCCGCAGGGGTTGGCTGCCGGGTGGGGCCTTAAGTTCGGCCGGGGAGCAGGGCGGCACAGTGGCAAGCCAGTTACGGCGTTTGCATACTCAACGCCCAGTACAATCGGGTGACGTATCTGTGACATGGCTGGGAATGACATATAAAATCCCTGTCTGTTTCATTTGCACATTTTTGGATTACTCCTTGCAACTGAATTTAAGTGAGCGTAATTTTGGAAGTACCAAACGAGGGTTTCTGGCTGTAAATTTATTATTGCAACCTCTTCAAGTCATCGTTTTCCAAGCTCTCCTTTTAAATTAATTTCACAGAGCTTCATTTGCTTAAAAATATTTGAGTAATATGTGTTTGAGTTTTCTGAAACATTTTCTAAGTTATCAATCAAAATATTCATTCAAGAACAATGACAAACAAAAATCTTAGACTGTATGTGCACTTAAGTTTTGTTATCTCTCTGTTTTCGGGCTGTAAATTTAAACTGCCTTTTTTTCTCACTTCAAACATTTTACAGCCGTCAATAAAGAATACGTTTTGAATTCCTAATCAAGAATGCCTGGCAGTGACATGCAAGCCCTCTAGTTTAAAGAGTATATTTATAATTACTCTTTTGAATTTAATTGTATCCCAACGGAAAGTAAGTTAGCAAATATGTACTATCTATTCTTTACAAATCCCGCTGTAAATTGTTTATTACGTTTGTTTAGGGAAACGAATCTATTATATTTTATAACGTTGCAAAGTTTTCCCTTAGCAACTTGATAAAGTCAATATAAACACCCAACTATTAAAAAGAAGAAAATTTAAAAGCAAATGCCATATTTAAAATTGAAATTTGAAAACCTAAAAAATAGGAGAAATAACATAAACGGTTTACTGATACTTTTTAGTCAAAATTTATTATCAGTCGCATTAAAAAAAACCATAACAACAATAAAATATCACAAATATATAAAAAGAATCCAACAAAGCTGCATTTATTTTCCCCTTTTCATTGTGGAAGGCATAATTCTCATATCTGGCCTAATCCGCAAACTCTCGCAAATTTCGTAAACCAATACGATTTATACAAAACCAATATTTGTTTATATTGAGTCGGCCAATTGAAAAGTATGGTCTCTAAACAAATAAAAAAGTTGGCAAACAAATCTCCGGGAGGCATTGGCAGTGAAAAACCGCACCCTCGCTCCACCGAGCTCCAGACTACGGGGCGCCAAGGGTATTGATCCAAGCGAGGAAAGGGAGGCAACAAAGTGAGGAAATGCCAGCAGAACCCATGCCCCGACCCACGAGCAGCATCTACAGATGGTGACTAGCCTATGGAATGCCAGGCATTCTTGGGAATCCAACCGCACTCACCTTCGTACTCCGTTCGCTTCCTTCGCAGAAATGAGGCGGTCATTCGGAGGCCCCGTTGTGCCAGGACGGAGACCCGGCTCCTGCCGCTCTGGCGTGATAAAATGGAGCCCTTGGAATCCTTGCGGTTGGACGACCGTCGACGGGAGGACAGGGTCCCAGCCACGGAGGTGGAAACCGAGGCAGGAGGCTGCAGACCAGAGACCGGGGTCACGGGTGTGTTGGGCGTGTCCGAGTCGATGAAGCCGAGGTTGCTATTGGCACTGTTCAGGTGGATGCTGGAGTGATCCGTGGGTCCGCACAGCGTAACGCTGCCGCCGCTGTGGACACTATGCGACACGGAGGCGGCCAGCTGCTCATCCAGGCCATCCGACGGCCGCGGGGTCAGGTGCTCCAGGGACTCGAAGTCCCGGTTAATGGCCGGTGGCATCGAGTGCCGGAACCACGAGTCCTGCCTCTGCTGGGCCACGCGTTGCTGCCGCCGTCGCTGGCTGGCCGAGGACCCCGAAAGGTTCCGCAGACGCCCATCGGGATCGTCCACGGATCCGTGGTCTGGACTCCGGAGCTCCAGGCTCTGGCGCTGATAGTTGCCCGACATTTGACGGCTTCTCTAATCGGGACTGGCTCCCAAGGCACTTCTTGGTCAGGATTCAAGGTCTGCAGGCACTCTCAAGGCACTTGTGGCTACTAAATCGTTCCCAATCTCGTTATGTAAGGCGCTCAACCTCTAATTTGGTGGGTGGTTCCATGGCCGTCTCCAAACCGACTTCCTTTACCCAATTCCCGTGCCCAATTCGAGGGCCTTGACTCTGACAGGTGTTGAGAACCGGAACAACTGGCGAAGGAGACGCTGCCATTAGTCGAGCGACTTTAAAGGCCTGGATTCGGGCTAGTACATCAGAAATTCATTGCAGTTCTGACATTTAAGGGTAATGGTGTTTTGTTGTCACGCATATCAGAACGGGGCACGCTTTCGCTGGCGGAGATTCGAGTATCTACATTCCTTCAAGTGCCTTCATTGCCAGGAATCTATCTCCCCCGCTTAAATCTGTGGCAGTCTAAATAATTAAAACGTCGCTCACGGCGGAAACCTTCAGATTATCGAGCTGCACTCGCGACTTCAGGTGCCTCGACTGCAGTGCTAAATTGAGTGTTTACACCTCTCGAATTACGCTACGCCGTAATTGCAAACAGGACGAAAAGGAGCGGGATTGCGGGATGGCGGGCCGCCTTCAACGATTTCCCACGGCAATGTCAAAACAACTGCTGCTGGCGGAAGCGCCGCAGCCAAAAAAGCACGTCCAAACCGAACCGAAGTCAAAAGCCAACTGCGGATCCTCCACGGGAACAAGGAGAACGGAAAAGGGACATCGACGACTACGACGGCCCACAGCCGCCTTCGGTCCACGAATGCCCGAGCCCTTCAGCCGAAGAGCCGATGTGTGTGAAAAGTTTTCAAAAATATATGTGTCGCTCAGGAATACCCGCTCGAATGTGGGCCAGGCCGGGCACTAAATAAACTACGAGATAAATTGGGCAACTATGAAAATGCGACTGTTTATACTTTACATTTTCCATACGAAACTATTTCTGGCATACGCGTGGTTTTCCTTTTTGCAGCCCAAGTTTCTTTTGGCCGCAGCGAGTCACCGCGGCCCATTAGCTCAGCTGGTTAGAGCGTCGTGCTAATAACGCGAAGGTCGCGGGTTCGATCCCCTCATGGGCCAACTCTATTTTTTTATTTTTTTGTTTGTTATTTGTAAAATTGGTGAGGTAGACTTGGTATCCAGGTGCAGTTACAGTAATCTTATCGTTTTAGTGTGAGCAACCGAGACTCACAAGGCGTTCTATTAATATTTGCTGGTTAATTATATTTTTGGGGGGCGTTTTTCAGAGTAGTTTTGGAAAGTACAGACTTACTTTGCTATAATGAATTTTACTTTGTATGTTTCTCGGAAGGATTTAATACTAATAGTGTAAGTCCAAGTCTTACTGTTTATCGCAGTTTGCGTAAACAGGCAATCATTCATCGTAGAAGTACACAGAATACAATCATATTATTTTTGAGGGCGTATCTTTAATAAAGCCCCTTGAACATACATAAGTTCAGTGACTCAATATACTTTTCTTAGAATAACTCGATAATAGTTGCATTAATTGTAATGTGTTTCTATCAGAACTTATTGACTTATTGAAAAAGTATTGGTTAGTTTAACTACAATTAAAGAGCAAAAAATAAATATTTTAAATAAATATGCATAGCTCAGATTACTACTTCTCAGAAAGCCACACAGATTGACTGGGACCCACGGCTTATAGACTACAGTAGTTCGAACTTGCACGGCTTGAGGTGTGGAATTACTCACAGGTATTTAGGAGGCCGGGTTCGGGGGTTTCGCTGCGGCGATACGACCGCCGAAGACGTGAAATGGAGGGCATTCCTTGAGAGCAACTGGTGACCGAGCATAAACATCCGAGACAATCGCAGAAGGAAAACCAAGAAAAGCGCGGCCCTTGTTTGGCTTCCGTTTGTTTTTGCACACAATCCGTTCAGTTCAATTCCTCGAAGAAGGGAAAATTATTTATGCGACAAACATAAAGGCACTACACTACACCCGCACTAATATTTACGCACTGATGGATTGGGCGGAATTCTATTTAAGCGCAGGAAATAAGTAAATACATATGTACATTGTACATATATGTTTTGATAAGGCGGTAAACAAAGCCGCAACTGAACCGATAAGGTGCTTTTACACCGGTGTACCCTTTTTCCTCTATCTGGACTTGGAACTCGATTGGTCTTAACGCTTTACGGCCCTGTAATTATTGTAAACACGTCGCGACACTTGTTTTTCCTTTTTATCATTTTGCGCTTTTTATTAGCAGCTGGCACGGTTGCATTCGCTTTTCAGCAGATCTGGCATCGCTGTTTCAAACACCTGTTTGCTGTTTATCGAATATCGTTAGCGGACAGTTCAAAAAGTTCGTTAGACAATTTTAAAATGTAACAAGGAAGAACGCTATAGTCGAGTACCTCGACTATCAGATACCCGTTACTCAGCTAAATAGAGATATGCAAGTAGCAAAGCGAGATTAAAATGCGCCACCTACCGGCGGTAGACAGATTTAAGCTTTATGGGGGTTAAAGTAGGCGTGGCAAATTATTTTTTGGATCAATTTTTTATCTAACATGAAAATTGTGGGCGTCACAGGTTTTCGCGGTTTGTGGGCGTTAAAGTGGGCGTGTCAAACTTTTTTTTGAGTCAATCGATAGGTATTGATGAGAACAATACATTTCAGTTAAAATTTTTATTCTAGCATCAAAACTGTAGGAGCCACAATTTTGGGCGGTTTGTGGGCGTTAGAGTGGGCGCGGCACTCTACTGAAACAAACTTGCGGTGCGCAGGAATCTCAGGAATCTACGTGGCTAATCCCAGTATTGTAACTCTCATAGTTTCCGAGATCTCAGCGTTCATACGGACAGACGGACATGGCTAGATCGACTCGGCTAGTGATCCTGATCAAGAATATATATACTTTATGGGGTCGGAAACGCTTCCTTCTGCCTGTTACATACTTTCCGACGAATCTAGTATACCCTTTTACTGTACGAGTAACGGGTATAAATATCTTAGTAAAAGCACAAACTTTTTGTGACTAGCTTCTTACGTTATTTAACATAAATTCCGCCCCGAGTTCAATGCTAAGCGATTTATGAGTGATTTTTGTAATATTCAGTGCCCAAAATAATAGAGATTCCATAGTAGACAACAAAAAATTATATTCTTTGTGGTGGCTTCAAACATATTTTCTCAGTTCTTTTAAATCAAAGTACTAGTACAATTTTTAAATACTCCAATACATTTATATCCCTTTTTGTTCAATTTATTTTTATGTCACATCCACGACCAAATAAAGCACAAGGAACAAATGTAATTCTAACGCATTGGTTTATTTCATAAAAGGACAGGGTACAAATCACTTAAATACTAGGTCTTGTTCTCCAGGACACCGCCCCTACTTTTTACACATTGTACAAAGGGATGCTTCGAAACAGAGTTATTGGATGGCAACGTGGTTAAACCGTTTTGGCGTATAACTCAAACAATTATTTCAATATCCGTTTCGATGATTAACTGAAATCAGGGATTAAGAGCAGTTATGCAGTAGGAGATACATTAATAAAGCAGTAACTACACGCAAGTGAAAAAAAGTGGGGTTATTCTACACAAGAATCAAGAGGATTACACTAGAGAATATTCGTAAATGTTTAGGTACTAGGAGGATATTTACATTCTAATATACATGAGTCATTCAATATGAATGAGTGCGCCGGGTTAGATACATTTTATCAGCACTTCGATTTTCTGTTAACTTTGTGTTGTGCTAAAAACAGGTGTGTGATATTTCATTCAATGGGTTCGATTCCCTCAACAGTCTTTAGAAAATGCATGGGTATTTCGTATTAATAACTTCGATGTTTTTGTTCTCTTTAAACATAAGAATAATAAATAAATCAAGATCAAGTTAGCAACAAGACAACAAAATACAATGCAGACACAAATTAAAATGGCAAGATTTGAAAATGGCAAATGAACGTTGGGTATATGGCCTCTCGGGTTAATGCTGATACTCTGGACGTCGGCGCGATCGTTATAACTCATTTTCCATGTTTGAGCGAACGTTTCGCAGAACGTTGTGCGTTTTTAGTATTTGATTTTTGATGTCTTTCTCGACTTGTGCTTTTGCTTTGTTAGCCATACGCAACTTTTCATAGGTGTCTTCGAATGCGCGCTTGGTGCGAATTAGTTTGCGCCGTAATTCGGCGTTTTCAAGATCTACCTTGGCACAGTCGTGAACTGTCGCTGCAGCAGTGGCCATGTTGGTTTTGCTGTCGGGTGATGTGGTTCCTATGGAAGAAAAAACAAAAGACTTAGTTATGTGATCTCTTGGTTGCAAAATTCTCCAAACTCACCCTCTGACTTTGTCGTTTGGATGGTGGCACCCTCGTGTTTCATCTCTACAGTCTTAAGCATAGCTCGTTGGGCATTGGATAGCTCCACGCTGGAAATCGTTCCGGCATCGCTTTCTATACCCAAATCGGGGGACGAAGTGTTGACCCTCTGGGCCACCACTGCAGCAGCAGCCAGTTTGGAAGATGTAGCCTGACCCGTGGGTGGCCCCATGGGCACTGCCACCTCCTCGGAAGTGTAACCGGACTGAGAGACATCGCTGCTGTTGGAGCGCTTCTGGAGCAGCTTCTTCTGCTCTTCCTTGAGTGCCTCCAATTGCAGCTTTAGTTCCTCGGAGCGCTTCTCCAGTTGCAACTTGTCGTTGTACGCCTTTGTGCGCTCCATCACAGCCTTTGAGGCCTGCAAGGTGCTCTCGTCCAGTTGCTTCTTCAATGCCCGTGTGGCCAGCTCGTTCTCGACCAGAGTCTGCTTCAGCTCCTTCTCGTTATCCTGGTGATAGTCCAAGGATCGCTGGAGCTCCAACAGCTGTTGAGCCTGCTCCTGGTAAGTCGTTAGTGGCACCCAATCGCGCTCGAGAGCCTCCTCGTGCAGACGCTCAAGCTCTTTCAACTGCTGCATGGCCTCCAGTTTGTGTTGATCCAATTGGGATTGCAGGTTGCTTACTGAATCGGCATGTTGCTGCTCCATTTCCTGCATCTGCTGCTGCAAAGCCTGCAACTCCATCTCGGTGATCTGGGAATCCGCAGTCAAAGTGCTCTGGGCCAGCTTTAGTTGATCAATCTGCTGGGTTTTGAGCTCCAGCTGGCGTTGTAGCTCCACCAATCGCTGATCCTCGTGTGAGCCTATAGCCTGCAGGTCTGCAGTCAGAGCCTCGTTGATGACTCGCAGCTGCTCCAGTTGTTGGCTGATATCCAGACAGCGCAGTTGCTCCTGCTTGTATCTGTTGTCCAGCTCCACCAACTGGCACTGCACGTTTAGGACACGTTCGTCCTTCTGGGCAATCTGCTCCTCCAGCTGGGCGATACGATCGCTGTTGCGATTGCGATCCTGACGTGTGGCGCAGGCTCTTCCCTCGCTCTCCGACTCGCTGACCGGCTGCTCCGGAGCCGCCAAACTGTTGGATGTTTCATCGAGACCAATGCGTGCCAGGGAAACCTTGCGGTCTGGCTCTGACCAGGCCTCCGATTCGCTTTGGTTATCCAACTGCTGGGAGGGTAATGGCAGGGAGCGACGCTCCTTTCTCTGTTGCTGTCCTTCAGAGCTGCGTCGCTTCTCCAACTCCCGTTTAAGAGCCTTGTTTTCCGCCTTCAAGTTCTCTACCGAGGGTGTCATAGAACTGGCGGCGTGGATCTCCTCGTGGGAATTGAAAGTCTTGTGGCTAACATCGCCTTCTGTGTACAAGATCTCGGAGAGATTGCACAGCTGCGCGAGGCTCTGGTCGGCCAAGGATGCACCAGTTATGTTCAGAGTCATGTTGAGACTCTTGGAGAGATCCAAGCTACGATCCACAGCCTTTCGCATGGCATGTCGTCGATCGGCAGCCAACACGCCAAGAACATCCTTGTGCTTCAGCAGAGAGTTCAGGAAACCGGCCAACTCCTCCAATCGATTGGTCAGTACACTGCAAACGTCGACGCACTCCTGGCGCCACTTGTCTGATGTCTCCACTTCCGTGCGAGCTTGCTGAAGTTCCAAACGGAGCTGCCCAATCACAGCAGAATTTTGCTGATCATCTGCAAGGCGCTGGAAGAGCACGTCCACCTTTCGCTGCAGCAGCTTATTCCGCTCCAGTGCCCTTATGTACTCAGCCTCCGTGAAGGATTGCTGAAGATCTGCTTCGCCGGCGGACTCCTCGCCAATTTGCGGCAGCGTCTTCGGTTGATTTGCCACCAGCTTGGTGAGGCGCTCCACCTCCCTATTCTTCTCCCACAGCTCCTTGTTCACCAGGTTCTGCAGATTGGCCGTCTTCTTCTTGACTTCCACCTGCAGCTGCTTGATCTTCTCCTCCTGTTCGGTGATCTTAAGTTCGTAACGCACCCTGAGATTGGTGGACATTTCCATAGAGCTGGCCTCGTTGTCACTCATCGAGCGGCCCGTGGAGGATGGCGAAATAGTCGCCTTGACGCTGTCGTTCTAAAAGGAATGTACATTTTGATTATTAGGTGTTATTAAGCAACCACTTGCAGATTCTCTAACGAAACTCTCACTATTTAACAGTGGCTTGTAAAAAAATTCCATAAAAGTTGTGATTACTTTTGCTATTTTCTATTTTGGACCAATTTACCAAAAATTTGGGTGGAGGTTTTTCATTTTAGTTTTTAATCTCTTAACGAAACTTTTCTGTGTCATGAATATTTAGCTGTTTGTTGCGCGACATATGTGTGTCACACATTTGTACCCAGAATAAAAGCGAAACATCTTTACGTATTTTTAAAATTTTAGCGACCCAATTGGCACTCTGAGCAGCGCCCTCGAGTAATCATTTCTCTACTACGAAATGTTATTGTATTCAGTCTCTCAGTTTATCTTTGCGAACTGTATTAGTCTTAGATAACATAATTAACTAAGATGTAGAAATTAAATAATACTAGTCTTTTAGTCCTCACCTCCTTGTTGACTGACTGCTCCTTCTCCTGATTCAGCCTCTTAATTTCCTTCTCCTGGCTGCTCAGCTTCTGCATCAGCTTCTGGATGGTGCGACAGGCTTGTTCGTGGATCCGCTCGCGTTCCTTGAGCTTTTCTTGGGCGTCCTGCAGCTCACACATCTTGTCCGCCAGTTGGGCACCCAGTTCTCGCTTGGTCTGCAAGAGATTAGAGGAAACCGGAAAAGGCTACAGCTTTGGAAGTAATCAACACAGATCTTCGCTTAGGATAAGCTTGTACATTTAATTGAGATCAGTAACATACATTCAATTGGGTCGGGACATACAATGGAATCAAATTTAATACACTTTAACGAATAATTTGTCGACGTCTTTGAGATGCGACATCGTTCATATTGAATATGGGCAACTTCGGAATCGATTCGATGTTTAGCAACGATCAACAAAACCGGAACGAATAAGAGGAGGCGATAGTCAAAAGCAGAAAGTGAATGCGTCCAAGTTACACGAGCGGCAAATCCGGTTGAAAAGATACGGCAGCAAGGACTGCAAAATTCCACCGATGAAATCGTGTCCCCCACAGGACCCTAGGAGCGGCATCCGGTTACTGCGCAGGCAGGTGTGCAGCCGCACTACCAGGAGGATGACGCTGAGAGCTACGTGCCAAAGCGCCAAAGGAGCTGCCGGAATCCAGTAAAGCTCGGCAGCGAATAGTTGTAGAAAGCCGTACTTGGCGCCGACACGGCCAGCAAAGTGGCATGCCCGCTGTGATGATGACCTCGCTGGTGGAGATACTGTGGATGCGCATATGGTTGATGCTGCTGCTGTGGACGACGTTTTAGGAACTGAGCACACTGGTCGCTGGATGGGAAGGGTTTCACCTGACCGGCTTTCCAATGGCAAAGGCTCTGGTGCGAAGAAGTCCCCCGACTGCCATACAAAACACTGATCGATGAGAAGTTGGAGTGCAATGAGGAAGTGCTGCCGCTACGTTCAAGAGAAGATGTGTTACCAACCCCGGCATTCTTCGCCGTGAGTATCGGCTGCACGACGGCCACGCCGCGATCCAGTTGCCGGAGCTCCTTCTGCTGCAGGTTCTCAGAGAGGTCGCGGAAGTAAACATTCTGTTGCCGCATGATTTCCAGCTCGGCGTTCTGCTTCGCTATCAATGCCTCATACTCCAACAGGCTGTTCAGTATACTTCCGTACGACTTCTCCTTACGCTTGATGGTGCCCTTGAGGAGGGGGCAAGTTAGGGAGAGGATGGCTGGGGGAGTGGGAATTGGGAACTCACTTCCAAGAGGAGGATGGACTGTCGCTGCACGTCCATCGTGTTGGCAGCCTCCTTCATCGAACTTGCTTGGCGCCCCAGTTCGAGTTCCACGGCACTAATGGAGGTTACCAGATTCTGGTTCTCCTCCCGACAGTGCCCGATCTCGACCTTTAGACCCTCTATGATCTTCTAAACAGGGAGGTTCTCTTTAACCGATCCCCTATCTAGTCTACAGGAGAGTTTCTATTGAATGGCTTTACTTACGTTTGACGTCTCAGCGGATTCGGTGTCCTTTTCAAGGCGCTCCACCAGCTCGGCATTCTTAATGGCCAGTTCTTGAATCTTGGCCTCACAGGCCGTTATCGTCTCCAGACGCTCGGCCAACGCGAATTCCAGCTCGTTCTTGGCCGCCGTGTTGCGCACGTCGACCTCCTGGAGCTCGTGCTCCAATTTTTGTACCTCCGACTCCAGGCGCTGTAGCTTATTGGAGTCAAATACTGCCGTGTTTGCGCCAGGTTGGCCAGACTCCGCCATCTAAGAGAAGAAATAATACATTAACACTTCTGTAAAATTGCATGCTTTCAGAGGGAAATCGCAGCTTTTAATGTTATAAAGAAACCTTTAACTGACCTGGTACGCGCGAATCTGATCCTGCAACTCATCGATTATGGTCTGGCTGTCAAAGTCCGCTTTGCGCTGCATATCCTCGTGGTGAGAGATGGCTCTGGCAGCATCCTTTAGCAGCTCCATCTTCTCATCGACGGTTTTCCTCAGCATCTCGATTTCGATCTTCGCATCGATGAGCTGTTTGCTTAAAGAGTCAGGGGAATTATTTGCACGCGCCCCCGGCTGACCCTCCTCCATGAAGTAGATTCGGAGTTTCAGATTGAAGTTCTCCTTACGCAGCGTGGACATCTGCTCCTCCAGCTCGCGCACAGAGCGCCCTTGCATCACCATGGGCGAGTGGTTGCCGCCCTGCGGTCGCGCCGCATCGAAACTGGCATCTGCAAAATGAAAAGGATTGATTTAGAGCACCTTAGATAGTAAAATTCTTTACTGAAATTAGCTCTTCTCGGGTTATGTGGGGACGAGTGGCGATTTCTGTTCATGACTTGGTACTTTGAGCCTGGCGGTTAAGGGCAACCACATAGAAAATATATAAAGGCAAACTGTGGCCGAATTAATGTACGACTGCTCGTGTGTGATGCCAAAACGGAATCCTAATATTCAATGAATTTCATGATTTATAATAAAAGCATTACGTTTAGTTTCACAGCCAACTTTGATTTCCTGGAGAGGATTGGCGCATTAAAGATATTTCTTGAGGCTTTTGACCTGTTCTACTATTTAAGGCGTTTAACTTTATACAAATAAAAATTCGTAAGGCTACAGCCATATAAGAAATTGTAAAGGGTTCTTTGTTTATTTCATGAATATTGCCATTTTAAAACAATAAAAAAAACATTTTTGGTTGATACCTACATTATCTTTTTTTTATAAAATTGCTAGTTTATATTCCAATTTAAATAGGAATTTAAATCGTAATAAAATACATTCTCGCATTTAAATTTAAATTACAAACTTTGGTAATTATCGTTAAGTGCCTGGTGCGATGGTAGCACGTAAGTCAACCATAAATTTCAAACTTACACGAGTTCTCCATGGTGACATCTTGCAGAGCTCCCGGACTTGTGCTGTAAAGAAAGAGGAAATCTGTTAATTGAGCACAATAAAGTTAGCTCGCCGCGACCTCGCAGAAAATTCAATAAAACAAGTCGAGTATAAACGGTAATTAAGCTTTTAATTTTGCATACACAAATTCACATATTTCGGCAGTGATGACATAATGGCAGACTATCTCTAACAATCTTTGACCTCTTCGCTGGTCAAGCAATCTGTGGCGTTGCTCGGCTGGAAACACTCGTCGATGGCTTCCAAAGTCCCATTGCAGAACTCCGGGTAGACGGACCAGGCCGTCCAACCCTGTTGTTTCTGGATGAGCCGGGCGCACTGAACGGCCATGGTAATATCGTCGCTCAGCAAGCGAGTGCAGTTCACATTGCAATCGTTGAATGCGTAGTATTCCGTTCGGTTCGGAGGTGCACACCAGTACCGATCGCTGATCTGGTAGAGTCCATAATCCCTTGAGCCATCCGTGTTGGCCTGACCCACGACGTGCGTGTTGAATCGACTCTCAAACTCCGCGATGCAGAGCCACAGGGGCAGCTCCGATTTCGGGACATCTAATATGTACAGCTGGCCGGCCAGTTCGCAGGGCTTCAGGCGAATGGCTAGCAGGGGAATCCCCTGGAGCAGGAACCACAGTACCGGGAGTACTCTCACTTTCGACCAACTTGATCGGACCATTCCAAGCGAGCTCCGGTCACGAAGTGGCTCTCCAACTCCGGCCATCAAGGTATCTACTAGTATCAAGCGATCTTGACTAGCGCGCTTAATCCGATTCTGAAACCGGTTTACATTATTTGGCCTGGGTTTATGACTTAAATTGGCAATAAATACTGGAAAATCGACGGACAATGCAACAAGGTTTGATGCTTGCGTTGCACTTTGTTCTGACTACTAAATATCTACTATTAATTAATGACATTTCTCCCTTGTACGAAATAGTAAACTGGAATTGATCTGAATTTCTATTTTGAGCATTCTGTATGCTCGTTAAGAAACTAATTAGCTTTTCCTAAGTTATTTGCTGGGGCGTGAAATTTATAGATTTGCTTTGATCCAAATGAACACTCACAGTGCGGAACTACATATACATGGTCGGAACCATTTCGTCTGGTTTCCTTTTCAAAAGTTTCAATATATAAAGGATACCACATTAGTAGTATGATATTACAAGAAAATTAAATTTTATTATCTCATCATCTATAGAAAATATTAGAATTCGTTTTAAAATGAACCCAGTCAGACAATATCACGGAATTTCCCATGAAAAGCTTCTTGAATTTACGATCCGCACTGTACATTTGCTCAATCAATTACAGACACACCCATTTGCCCAAATCGGCAATCAACCTCTTTTTGTTTTTGGCCAATTGCTCTGTGAACTGAATTTCAGATAGAGTCACACTTGAATGATCGCACTTCCAAAAACCGCAAGTCAAATGGGATGAGATTACACTTCCGCGCCTTAAATCCGCCGTGAAACAGGGAAGAGGGAAGTGCTATTCACACAGTATAGATTACGTACACTAGGCCCAACAAGTAGAGACCCAGAACTTACCAGAATGCTGAGTTGCTGGAACTCAGAGGATATCTCTTGAACGGAGAGCCAGGTACATCGGTCGAGTGGTTCAGTGAGGTAGATCGAAAGATACCCGCCATGTTCTAAGTTTCATTTAGCATTTGCGCTCTTACTCGGGTTTATTTTCTTCAGTTTCTATATATTTAGATATTCGCAGCGACTCTAAATTTGAGATTTAATTAGTTGTTTTTACACAGGGTGGACACGTCACCCCTAGTTGTTGTTGTTGTGCTTGGCTTTATTCCCTAAATACTTTTGCGGCGCACGCCAGACTTCGTTACGTATCCGCCATGTCGTCTTCCAAGGGGCAGGCTGCCATGAGTCATGGGCTGGTGGCCGACGTGCGCAGCAATCAGGAGCATTCAGCCGTAGAGCGGAAGAAGCTTCAAAGAGTCTGGCGCTCCCACGGATGGGCTGCATCCCAGCGATGGGGATGGACGACGGCACATGTGGGCCACCACATCTTTCAAGATTCTGCCAGACACACCGCACACACCTCTGGTCGTGATTTATTTTGGGAATTGAGCAAATTGCAAAAGGCGACCGCAATAGAGACTGCAAAACGTGCACCGGACGGGAAAACTCTGCCAAACATTTCCACTCAATGTTTTGTTTTGGCTTTCGGCTATCGGTTACTATGGTGGTAATGAAAATCAATGGTTTAAGTTAAGGGACCTCAGCTGGATGGACTGGTAAACAACAGGTGGGCATTGGCAACGTGGTAGAACATGTGTCTCCTTGGTTAACACCTGTACTTTATCTGGGATGCGTTTTAGGGCCATCACATCGGCAGGTAAACTGCACTTAACACCCCATTCTCACCTCACCTGAACCTGTGCTCGTTTACCTGACTGCCTGGCGCGTCTCGAGTGGGTGTCAAACTATGGCCAATGACACACAAAGGCGCCTGCATTATTCAACAAAGAAGTACAATAACAATAAACAGAAGTGGACTGAGCATATATTGAGTGATATGTGAAGGAAGTATCTCAGATGATAACCATATGGTTGAGAACGTACCGTGTCTCTGATACTTTTGGACAGGTAATGCAAGCAGCAATGTAACTACCTGAAACTATTTTCGGAATGACAAGTAGATGTTCCAGTTTTAAATTATAAAGAAATAACAAACAATCCATGTGAAAATGTTAGTTATTATAGATTTCGTTAGGAAACATTGTACAAATTTTTCTTAAAAAATTATAATAGCTACAAAAAAGTTGTAAATAAGGATAATTGAATTAACATTGACAAATAATGTGGGAGCAAAGATCATAGGCTGAATAAAAAGCCAAAATGGTTATTACCAATTCGAAGTATAGTTTTCTGGGATATCATTCATACTCTTGCTGAAAGTATATTCATAATTCTATCTAAATGAAGTGCCTAAAATCGGGAATATAGCGGTTCATATGACCAGTTTCTGTGAGCACCAATAAATTGAAGTTTTGATAATAAGTGCGTCTCTTCTGCGATGAATATTTTTCTCTATAGTCATGTTAATATGAAAACCCACAACATGATGACCAATTTGAGTGATAAACACTTTTTCTTTGTGGATTTTAACAATCTCTAAATGAGCCCTCAAATGATATATAAGCATCCGATACTGTACTTTACAGGGCAGGATGTTTTCGGGGTAGGGAACCACATTGCAGTTTTAAAGGGCAACAAAAGAAGTGCTCTGTTCCGTTTTTACCCCATAGGGGTTAGTTCCCGGAGTCCATGACCCCTAATAAATGCACGTGAGTGTTCGCATGTAGGTATGTATTAAGCCACACACAGAGAACTTACATGAGCATATGTATGAAACTCCAGACTGATAAGGAGGCCTATGAGGAAATTAAGAATTCCAGGAATTGCTAAACTACACCTAATGATATGATACATCTGTCGATTCAAGTGTGGAATGCTATATTCCACAGACAAATTAATTTCAATACTTTTGTTCCCGACTAAAATTAGCCGCAGCATCGCGGCGACAAACCAAACGAACAACAACAACAACGGGGGGCACACCACCACAGACATCTTTAGTATTTCTAAGTATGTATTACATTGAACAATCGAGCACACTCTGTACTATATACGTATTTCGATTTGTTTTTCACTCGAGAACCACCAGCATCCTCTGAAGCGCTTATCCACAGTGATGTATGCAATAAATACAAATCAATCTTTCACTTTTGTATCTCTTAGTGCAGTATAAACAAATATATGTACAATCAAACACTTATACACCCGCACAACGCTTGACCCGCTGATTGTTCCTATTTACATATATATATATGAGTAGTGTGTATATATGGCACGATTGATAGCCGAGAGGCAAGCAAAATAAACCGAAAAATGCTCTTGATACGTCCAAATAAACCGAAAGCTAGAACATAACTGACTGAAAGTGCGATGCGACTGATTAAGAGAGGCCGCGATTTTCGGAGAGAGCGAACGGGAGGAAAACTCGGTCTCATCTGCGAGGAAAGGAAAATGCGCTCAGCAGATGTTACGCATTTCCCACTGCGGAATAGCCGTAGCCGTACACCGAGAGAACAGTTTTTCAAATTGAGCTCATTAGGTTCCATTACTTATTTTTTGTGATGCGGAATTATTTTGTCGAACTCGTATTCCTGCAAAACGCCAGGGCAAATATTTAAACAGTTTAACCCAAAAGTGAATCTACATCACAGTAGGTTCTGTCCCTAATCGTTTCTATTAATTTGTGGCCTACTTTAGGGATCGGCGTTGAATATATTTTTTTTCATTCATTGATAAAAATTCTAAGCTGTCCTTTTTTTATAATTAGAAGTTGTAATAAAAAACAACAGGCTAAAAAGTTTTTGTTTGTTTGTTGTACTTATTATTAACCAGTTCACAAGAATCCCTGATAAATTTAATTTAATTTTCTCTTTTTCCGGATTATGAAACCACATCTGAGAATCGGATAAAAAAAAATTGGTAACGAAACTATCTAAAATTCTTGTGACTTTTTAAAAATCGAATATACAATTTTTCTGAAATAATAAATCTTTATGGCTTGATATTAACTATTTAATACAATAATCATCTTGCTTGTAATCAAATTTTATTTATTCCCACCGAATCTCAAATAAAAATAATTATATCTTTCCCTAAACATATAAAAATTTAATAAGCTTGTAAGCTTGAAGATTTGTTATATAGCTTTTAAGCTTAAGGCCCCATAGCTGTAGCTAAGTTTAAGATTGCCTGTAAATTTTACAATATAGCCAAACATTTTATAGTAATAATAATATAATACAAATTAAAATATTTTTTAAAAATGATCGCCAGTCATTTCTTTTCAGTGTGGCTGTGTTATTGTTGCTCTCTTCCAATTTTCGGGGTGGGTATACACCCACGGTATCGATGTGTTTCTGAGTGCACCACCCCCTATGGGGCCGAGCGTTCGGATCTGGGAGAGCTCCAGCTGAGAGCGTTAGCTCCCGATCACAGTGGGCACGATCGCAATGTCACATGGCGTTCATCTGCTGCGCACTCGCAGTAAACAAGGCATATGATCGGTGTGGCATCAACTCTTGTTGGTAATATATGGTGTTTACACTGCCATTCTTAACTTACTCGTCTATACTTTTGGACAGGGCCTCCGCCAGTTTGCGCAGCACCCTTCTGTCAATTTCCGAGGCGCCATTCTCCTCCAGAAAACTGGTCACCGTTTCAATCAAGGAGATCTCCCTCAAGGACGAGGCGCAGGTGCCATTGCCATCGCCGCAATAGTCCCGCAAAACCTGCTTAGACTGGTCCATTGGAAGTCCTCTAGAGTTTCAGTTTCAGTATAGTATTTGTAACACTTAACAATTTCACAAAGGACGCTAACAATAAGGTTTTTTTCAGTTGTTTGGAAAATGGAGCGCGCTGAAACAGCTGTTTTTGGCGTCAGTTATCGGAATGCAACCGAGCGTCGGTTTGTCCTTGCCACATGAAAGGAAAAAGGTGCCGTTGCGGGGTGGCAACGCCTTGTGTCGATTTCCATTTCTGGAAAGTCGATTCTTATCGATGGTAAACAACATCGACGGTTTACGAAAATTAGCATTTGCCTGATAAGCAACTAGAACACGGCGGCCACAGATATAACGCCATGCTATAAACGCTCCGCGGGCACGTTTTCGTCAGCCCCAACCAAAACCAGGCCAACTTCAGTCGGGGGCAACACACAGCGAGTTAAAACAATAGTCAACGAAAAGCTCCCCCTCGAAAACAGCAAAAATGTTTGCCACTCTGAAAAACAAAATCAAAGAGGAAACTGGCGAGGATGTGGTCCACCCGGCCAACCAGCGCTATCCCAGCAACAACAACAACAACTACCGGCTACGTAGTCGCCGCGTTAGCATTAATTCCAACTCGGCTGATGATGTGGGCGGTGGCGGATTCTACAATGAGGTAAAGAAAAAACAGTCTATTTGTGTATACACAGGTAAACGGATAAACACCTGTACTCTTTGCAGTCGGAGCAACTGTGCCAGCTGCGGAGCCAGTGCAACGAGCTCACCACGAAGCTGTCCGCCGTCACGCAGGGATTGCAGCAGCTGCAGGAGGAGAAGACCCGCGTGGACAAGACCAACGAGATCCTGCTGGAGAGCGTGCGAGTGGCCCAGACGCAGAAGGACATCTACTGCGAGGAGCAGGAGAAGATCCAGAATTTGCAGCAGATCGAGATTGACAAGCTGAAGAATCTGCTCAGCTTTCGGGAGCAGGAGTCGGTGGATCGGATGGGCCACATGCGGCAGCAGAGCCAGCAAATCGAGTCGCTAAGCGAGGAGCTGGAACGTCTGCGTCCCATGGAATCGGTGGCCGAGGATCTACGTGACGAGCTGGAGCAGCTGCGGCATTCCTCACAGCAGGAGAAAAACCTTCTGACCACCACACTGGCTGCGGTGCAGGAAGAGAATCGACACCTGAAAAAGCGCATGAAAATCGTGGAGGAGTCGCGACTGGAATCGCTTGGCAAGCTGAATTCCGAGCAGCAGGTGCAGGCTCTCATCCGGGAACATAAGCTGTTGGAGCAGCACCTGGAAGAGGCTCATCTGCAGCTGTCGGACATCAAAGGGTCCTGGAGTGGCCAGAATCTGGCGCTGGAAACCCAAGTCAGTCGTTTATCAAAGCAAGTGGCTGAAGAAACTACAGAAAAGCGAAAGGCCCTCAAATCCCGCGATGATGCAATCGAAAGCCGCAAGCAGGTTTCATTCGAGCTAGAAAAGGCCAAAGATGAAGTCAAGCAGCGGGACGCAAAGGTAAGGGTTAGCCAATGACGTACTAATAATTTCATTAATCCTCTTGAATACCAGGTCAAGCTGCTGGAGGAGGAAATCGATGAGCTGAGTGTGGCACTAAAAGAGTGCCGAGAGGAGAACGAGCAGCAAATCCTCTTTGAGCGCAACAAATCTGTGAGTATGCCACCCGGTGCTGACGATTTCCATTGGGACTTGTAACACTAACAAACCCTACAACGCAGTACTAACTTTAACCTTTAAGTTCCTCTGTTACTTAACACCACTTTTTGGGGATTGGAATTTCCCACCACACCTATTATGTAGTTTTCGATTGTAAATGTTTTCCTTTCTGTATTAAACTGATTTTTAAACGTTGGCAACTGATTGGTAAACTTTTTCCTTGAATCATGCACGTATAAATGTTTACCTTCAATGTCCTATTTCGCATGATGGAGATTTTATAAACCAATAAACTGAATGTTCTCAGCAAAATCTGGAAACAGAAGTAAAAGATCTCAAGACTCGTCTCACGGCGGCGGATGACAGGTTCACCGAGTACGCCTCGAATGCCGAGCAGGTGGCCCAAAAGCTACGGACCCAAGCGACTGAAAAGCAGGAGCAGCTGGACGAAACTATAATGCAGCTGGAAATCGAACGAGAGGAGAAAATGACTGCAATTCTTCGCAATGCGGAAATCGCCCAGAGCGAAGACATTTTACGGCAGCAGTTGCGCTTGGAGCGTAGCGAAGCCACCGATCTCCAGGATAGGAATAACCAACTGGAGAGAGATATATGTGAAGTCCGTCAAACTCTGCAACAGGTTAGCAGCACAGCCCAGGATAATGCTCAAAAGTTGACAGAATTCGAGGGCGTTCAGCTGGAAATAATCGAGAAAAATAAGGTAAGTTTGAAAGCTAACATACTGTTAGTGCTAACTATAATGAACCTCTTTTTGGTCTAGACAATAAAAACATTAAATCAGCGATTGGTCGACCTCAAGAAAACCGTGCAAAAGGATTTTCGCAGTGCGCAAATTTCTATGGATACCGAATCTCATCCGACAACGATCCCTGGCCACAGGATCTCTAGCTCATCACTTGAGGCATTTTCATCGGGCGAGAAAGGCAATTGCGTCATAATGGACGAAGTTAATTTTCAATATTTGAAACATGTTATTGTGAAGTTCTTGACCAGCCGAGAGGTTTGTTCTTTACCCATTTTCCGCTCAATTATCCACAATTCATGCGAACTCTCCTAGGTGGAAGCAAGACATCTTGTCCGAGCCGTATCAACTTTACTTCAACTGACATCCGAGGAGGAAAAGCTGCTGCATGACACTTTGAATTGGAAAATGAGTTGGTTCGGCATGAAACCAACTTAAGTACCCAGTGCAATAAATCATATTTGTATTCTAGTCTGTAGTCAATTCATAACGTTCGTGTACATGTACATACCAATTACATACGCAGCACTGTGTTATTTTGTTTACCAGCAACATTCCATTTTGTTGAATAGTATTTATTTCTACCGTTGTGATTTTTATAATAAACTACCATTTATGTAAATGAGTTTCTTTTAATTTAGCAGAAAGGTTTTGTAGTTAACCCGAATTAAACTAATACGTAGATACTTCCTATAACGTTGAATATTGCCTGTATAATACATGTAATTTACTTTACCTAAAATAATCTTCCCATCTACATACCATTTCTGTGGCGCCATCTAGGAATGTCAGCTGGAATAAGAGCTTCAAAAATAAAAGTCGATATTTAATTTTGTTAAAAATACTGCATTTTACATTTAAAAATATTGTTTGTTACATATTAAGTTTTCTAAAATTAACTATAAATATGAATTTACTTCAATTGTTTATTGCAAAAACCTACTTTGTATGAATAACTAACTATTCATTTGTATTATCTATAAATAAAAATAAATGATATAGGAGAATTTAAGATTAAACAAAAAACACACGTATTACTGAGGCACTTTTTGGTGTTTATAACAATTAAGAAGACAGTTGAATTAGTCGCACATTCGTCAATATTGCTTTCATAATAGAATTATCTATTTACACTTTAGAACTAAATATTAAACTAAGTCTAGGTGTTAAATGCATTTAAATCAAAATTGCGTAGCTAGGTGTAAATCAATTGTGAATTTTCTGTCAGGTTTCGGAAAATTTGGCACACGGAATTTCAAAAGACTCACTTATTCAATATTACATCATTTAGAGCTAAGGTAATTGCTATTAATTGCATTTCGCTTACAAAAATTTGCAGTCTATTGTGGCGCATGGTTGCAATGCATTGTACTGCAATATATTTCGGGCTATCTGGCAAAATGAAACTTAACGAGATCGAATAAGTCCTCCAGGCATGGACGCTCTCTCTAAGCTATGATTAAAATTAGTTAAAGCCTTAAATGACCAATTAAACACATACATATTTACAAATCAGTGGAAGAATTTAGAACTGTGAAAATAATAAAGGTGATAAAACGAAAAGCTCTGCACAGAAGTGATATGTTGCTCTCCCTCTCTCGCTTTACATGAAAATCTCAAAATGTTACGTAAAACCCCGACTGGGTGACTGTACTGGTGATGGCGGGGGCGGGAGCGGCGAAAAGTACGTGGAGCTCCTTGATGACGGCGATGGCGGGCAGGAGGACTCCGGCACAATGCGCACATCGCTGTGGTAATGCGAGCGCGGTGTTGGCGGCGGCGGATACGGCTCACTGTCGTACCCGTATTGTAGGCAAGCGGCCGCGGAACTGGAAGAATGCTTCGTGGCCCCTCCGTTACTGTTATTGCTGTTCGATTTGCTAGTATAATTTGAGTCGGACTCGTCACAAATGTCTGTGGAGCAGGGCGTGGGCGGCGGTGGCTGGTTGATGATCTTGTAGTGCCTGTATGGGCGTCGTGACCTGGTCGCCGGCGAGGGTGGAGGATTTATGGGATACGCCACCATACTACTTCCATTCGTCGTTGAACTCGAGGCACCAGTGATGTGATTGCGGTCGTAGGAGTTCATGCTGTTGCGCGAGTTAAGCGTAGACATCCGAACGGCATCCGCGACGGAGGCGATCTTAGACACCCTTTGAGATTTACTTAGCGTCGAGGGTGACAATGGATCCGTGGCCTGATCGTCCTTTGGCTCCGTTCGACTCTTGCCAATCCGCGTGCGGCAGAACTGCAGCAAGTAGACAATTGAGAAGATGGTGATCATGGTGGCTCCTATTAGAATCATAAAGGCACGTTTGTCAGTAGCGGGCGCCATGCGACGCTGCAGGCAAATGTCTGAAGACTCATCGGCTCCGTCGGCGCAATTCTCCCAGCCATCGCAGAGCAGGGCGGCCGATATGCAGAGCTAGAATAATTATTACAGAGTTATACAAGTTCGCCCCTTTGTGATTAAGCTAACTCACCTTATTGATGGGACACTGAAACTCCCCTGGTCGCTTACAACAATCCGCTTCGTCATGACCATTAGCGCAGTTGGTAGTGCCATCGCACACCAGCGACTTGTCGATGCACTCGCCCGACTGACAGCTAAACTGATCCGCACGGCATGTGGGACAACCCACCTCGTCCGACTTGTCCGGACAGTCCTTCTGGCCGTCACAACGCCAGGAGGCGGGTATGCAGTCCTTGTTCACGTCACTAATTCCCGATACGGGAGCCGCGCACGTGAAATGATCTGGGCCACAGGCGGGAAAGGCGCCGCAGTTCTCCTTGTCCTCCAGCAGCATTAGATGCTTGGGGCAGGAGCAGACGTCGCGGGTTCGAGCCATTCCCTCGCCGCTGGCGATGCAGATGTGGGAGCACTTGGTGCGACTGTGCAGGCAGGTGTGGTTGCGCAGCACCTTCGGATCAGGTGTCCAAACGGCACGGATGTCGGTGATCTGCGGCAAGCGCTGCAGTTCAGCAGATCGTCTCTCGCCAGTGACAGTTATGCGCTCCACTCCAGTTTTGTCATCCAACCAGTAGACAAATCCACCCAAGGCGGCGATATTGATCACTTGCGAGATGTGCATAGAAACCAGGGTTTTTCTGGAGTAAAATAGAATTAGATAACCGATATAAGTTAAGGACGAAAAAGAAGCAATGGTCCTCCAAACTCACTTGTTCTTTCCATTGATATCGATGGCATCAATCCGCTTGCCGTGAGCATAGTAAATCATATCGGACTGCTGATCCAAGGCCAAGGCAGTGACTCCCTCCAGTTTGTAGGCCAGCTCCACGCGTTCATTGCCGTCGACTCGAGCACGTATGATGGCCTGATGACTGCCCACATCTGTCCAGAAGAGTAGACGCTTCATGGCATGCACGGCAATATTCCGGGGTTTTTCCGAATCCCCGGTATCGATGACGCCGACTGATTCACCGAGGAAGCTGAAGAATGAAAACATTAGGGAAAATGAATTTAAAAGAAATTTAGTCATATATTTACCTTGTGACATTAATACTGTTGGATTGGGAGCACGTCCAGAAGAGCAGACGTCCAATGATATCGATCGCCAGGTCAAAAGGTTGTCCGGAATTGGCCAGCAAACTAACCTTCGTTCCGTTTGCCAGAGATCGCTTAATGCTGTGACTTCTGCCCTCAATCTGAAATTTTGTAAAGGAATAGTAAATGTTCCATCTGCCTCAAAGTTACCTTTAAGCTTACCCAATAAATATGATGAGTGATGGGATCATAGTCCACAGCGCGAATATTCTTGCCAGACACGGGCAGCGGAATATTCGGGCAATCTGTGGTGTTCGGCAGCAACCTTCCAAAGCTGTTCCTCTGGCTGAAGATAATGTAGTTCTTGGGTGGAATACAGGAGACGGCGTCCTTGGCCAACTGGTAGTGGGTGGGGCAGGCACAGGTCATTCCCCGTCTTCCCGGTTGGGCCAAACAGAGATGTGAACAACCTCCATTGTTCACCTTGCAGGGATTAACACCGGTCTGTCGCTTGTCGTTGAACACCAGTAGTGAGGTGATGTACGTCATGCCCGAGTGCACCAGACTGCGATTCTGACCCGTTGTCTTGTGCACTCGCTCAATGTCGCCGGTGTTCCAGTCGCTCCAGTACACGTAATCCTGGTACAGGGACACCGCATATGGCTCATCCATGTCGCTACCAACCAGAATCTGACGTTTCTTGCCATCCCAGTCGGCGCTTTCGATTTTAGCTGGTCGTGATTGGGTGGCCCAGTACAGACGCCTCGTCTCCTGATCAAAGGTTAGTCCAGCGGCATGATTCGCGCCTGCTACGATTGTCTGCAAGTCGGATCCATCCATTGCCGCTCGTCGGATCGAGTCCGTCGGCGATTCCGTCCAGTACATGTAACCTCGTCTTGGCTCAAGCACCAGCGATCGTGGCTCCTCCACTCCCTTCCAGAGGAGCACCCTCCGGCTGCTGCCATCCAAGCGAGCCACCTCGATGCGACGCGCCTCGGCATCCGACCAGTAGATGTTATTGGCTAACCAATCGACGGCAATGCCATCGGGTCCTATTAGACCAGAGTCCACAATGCGCTGCACATACGAGCCATTCAAAAACGCCCGAAAGATGCACTTGCTCTTCTGATCCGTCCAGTAGATCCTCCGCTCGGCAACAGAAACGTCCAGGGCATGGGCATCCCGCACATCCTTGAAGGGTATTCTCTCGTCGTTGTGGTTACCCTCGTTGTACTCGATGGAAATCCGGCCAATGTGCTCTTGGCGGGAAAACAGAAGAAAAGCAGCTGGCACAACGCAGGTGCGTTTATCATTGGCCAACTCGTAGTCGATGGCACATCGACAGACATAATCCCTGGGACGATTCAGGCAGAGATGCGAGCAGCCTCCGTTCCGCACCGCACAAGCGTTCTGTCCCCTCACCTCCCTCAAACGAGTGACCTTAAGACCCATTAGGTCCGGGTACTGATCGACCACCACTATCCGATTGTTGCCCGTGATCTTGTGGGCCCGGTCAATCGAGCGGCGCTGCCAGTCTGTCCAATACAAGTAGTCGTCCAGGATGCTCAGGCCAAACAGATGCTTCAGATTATCACTGATGACCACTCGGCGGCCAGAGCCATCCATGTTGGCCACCTCGATTTTGTCCGTCTTGCCATCGCACCAGTAGATCGCCTTGGCCTCGATGTCCAAAGCAATGCCGTTGGGCCAGCCCAGATTCTCAGAGACCAGGACCACACGCTCGGATCCATCCAGAGATGCCCGCTCCACCTTGGGCTTGCGCTCGTTCCAGTCGCTCCAGAACATCCAGCCCAGCGAGGGGGCCACTGCAATGGCTCGCGGCTCCTCCAGATGCTCATAGATCAGCACTTTCCTTGCCGTGCCATCCAGACGACAGACCTCAATCCGATCTGTGACCGTGTCCGTCCAATACAGGTTGCGGGCCAGCCAATCGAGCGCCAAGCCGTCGGGATGACGCACTTCGGAGGTCACAAAGTCGGTGACCCCAGTGCCATCGGCATGAGCTCTTTTGATCGTATACGTCTCCACGTCGGACCAATAGATGTGCTCCTCCACCGGGTCGTAATCTATGGCTATTGCGTATTTCACCTTCCCCAAAGGCAGCGGGAATATGGTGTAGTCCGGCGAGTCGAGGGATATCTTACTAATCTGCGTTCTCTGCACAATGAACATCATTTCCTGAGATCCATTGGCACAGGTATTTGGTGATATCAATTTCACCCCAGTGGGACAGGCGCAACTGTAACCCTGTGAGTTTGTAGCCAGCAGGCAAAGATGTGAGCAGTTCCCATTGCTGTGAGCACAAGGGTTGTCCTCATATGGCTGCAGGGAGGGGTCCCATGCTCTTACTGAGTTCGGTGCCTTGGGCGTGTCAATCAGCTCCTTCAGCTCACGGGTTTGCAGGTCAAGGGCATTCAGCGATCCCCTCTGCCAGTCCGTCCAGTACAAACGATCGTCGTAGAAGGTCAAACTAAAGGGGTACTTCAGGTTGTTAACTATCGTCCGCCGACTGCTCCCGTCCAATCTCATCACATCGATGAAATGGTGCTTGCCATCCGTCCAGTAGATGAGCTCGTTCTTCAAGTCTACGGCCAGTCCGTTGGGCCAGAACACATGCTCCTTGACCAATGTCATGCGAGACAGTGGGTCGCCATCCATGCTGGCGCGCTCGATCTTGGGATACTCTCCCCAATCCGTCCAGATGAGCAGTTTGCGTGCGGGAACCACGGCCACCGCTCGCGGCTGGTCCAGATCCGTCCAGAAGAGCACCTTCTGGTAGCGACCATCCAGCGTGGCCACCTCGATCCGGTTCTTCTCGCCGTCCGTCCAGTAGATCTTGTCCGTGTACCAGTCGATGGCCAGACCCTCGGGCTTGTCCAGTCCCGTGGATATCACAGTTTGCTTCGGCGCCCGCAAGAGCGGCTGCAGTGCGGAGGAGTTGGTGTGGGCGCACTCGATAATCTCCCGGCCGGAATCCGTCCAGCAGACCAGTTTCTTCGCGTAGTAGAAGTCAATGGCCATCGCCTCGGCCAGATCCCTCACGATCACATCGATCTGAGGTCCGCCCGTGGGCCTCGTGATGTTCGCCACCTGGATGTCGTGGCGGGTGGTGAAGAGCAGGGTGGCCGGCGTGTTGACAAACGCACTGGCGGGCGGGCTGGCTATCAGAGATGAGGAGCTGGGCATGTGAACTGCAAGTAAATGGAATTTAAAAGGGATTAGTCAGGGAATCTTACGTATGTGTATCTAAATCAATAAATTTGTAGCTTAAAGTAGTGCTATGGGAACAAGTAAGAGGGGTGGGCCACTTCTAATTAACAAATGCAATATTCGAAAAGCCGCTGGGTGCAGAAGCCATCAAGTATTAAATAAGCAACAGGGTTCGCCGGCTCGAGTGGTTAACAATATGGCAGAGCCGGAATTGTTGCCGTGGAAAATGGTAAATGCAATCGCAACTACGCCCAGGCAGGTCTTTGTTTACCATTTATATATGTGCATGCCTGGGCATGGGCACATATGTGGGTGGGTGGTTGGCCCCCGAGTTGGGGCTGCTCTACTCCAAGCTGCGAGCTCCAAGCTGCGAGCTCCAAGCTGCAAGCTGCTGTTCGCTGCTGCGCTGATCTAATTGCGTATGAATAAGCGCATGGAGGCGCACCAGGTGGAACAAATTTCAGCTGGTTGTCTACTGCACAGCCACTGAAAATACCCTGAAAGCTATAATAACTGCTAAGAGGCTGCAGAACTCGATCAAACATATTCATTTTAATTCGATAAATGGACCTGGGTGCGCTAAACAAGTATTTAAAACCCTTTCACAGCATTTTGTAACTAATTTCTTTAAAATAAGGGAACGAAACTTAATAAAATTTCTTAACAAATCCCTTTTACATGTTATCCATGACTTACCTAGAAGCTGCTGACAACTTAAGGTCACTTTTTCAAGTTCCCAGTTAAATTACAAATTAGTCCACCTAAAACAGCTACATTTTCAAACTTGCGTAAGCAATTTGTAAGCATATTTGCTGAAATATACCCTGCTCCGTCTTTTATTATTTACGGAATTCAAGCATTTCTACTAGACTATTTTGAAGAGAGATCCACTTTCAGTTGCAAAATGTTGACCCACAAGGCAACAGGAGCTGCGCGGGCTGCAATCCTCATCCCCCGGTCCCCCAGCCACCGAATCCCCATCACCCGACTTGTCAGCGCGTCAGGCATTTGCAATATTTATGCAACCAGGCGGAGGAGCAGCAGGCTCTCGAGTAATCCATCAAGCACCGTGGGCTTTCGGGGGAAACGGGGACCCAAAACAAAAATGGTGACATTTTGCAAAGTGGGTTGGTTGCTTGCTTGGTTGCCTGCTCATACGCCATCAAGCGTGCACACGCCCACTTTTCCGCATCCCGCCCCTTTTTTACTTTTTTGTACAGCCCCATCACTTGGTAGTTGGCCCCAGGTGCAGCAACAGGATTTATGTGCCAAGTGTGCAAATTCAACAATATTTTCATACATGGGGATGGGAGTAGGGACCCCTCTATAAGCATATGCGCGCGGGCAAATGTTTGCCTAGCTGTTCTGGATCGTTCGATAATAGTGCTAATGCTGGAATCCTATATCACATTATGTTCGGAAGTATTGTGCACCGTAATCTCTGGATGCTGACAATGGGAATACGGCTAGATGACGTTGCTGTTTGGGGGACCAGCACTTAACTGCAAATCCTTGTATATTATTCACATTTTTTATGCTCCTCCGCAGACGGCAGTGAAGCGTTAAGAAATCAACATCATTACCAACAAAAACAAAAACATCATCAGCAGCAACAAAAACAACATCAGCAGACATGCTCATCAAGTCGAGTACCGGAGCCACGAGGAGCAGTCCCCCAAACAACCATCTCGTTTTCCTCTACACCAAAAGAAATATAAAAAATCAAACTGGAAAAAGGTTTCCCACAGGAAATAGTCCTAATCCTGGTTTTGTAATCTTTCCTTAAGATTCCTATGCGAGCAAGAAAGCTTCCTTAAGCTTATCTTTTTATCAGGAAATTCCACAATCTGCAGAGCTTTGGGGATGATTGTGCAGACATTTTCTCAGATTCCTATGGATTTATTTCTGTGATGCCACTTCGATTCCTGGTTCAAATTCGAAAGAACTTTTTCGCCCCGTGCAGTCACACACACTCGACCGAAATTGAAATGCAGACGAAGCCAGAGATGGAACCGTGGCGTAACCCGTTGATTCCTCCTGCCTGCACTTCATTCAAACTTGGGAAAATATTTTAATTATTAATGTATACAACTGGGGTCGGGTCGGGACAAGAGGCTCCAGTGGGAGCAGGAGTGGCAGACGGAGACGGAAAGCCAGGAGCAGCTGCTGAGGGTATAGAAATGGGCAACGGATGCGCATGTGAATGATGCGGCTTCAAGATTGGCACTGGGTTGGTTGGGTGGCCAGCTGGTTCTGGTTGTGGTTGTGGTTCGTGGCCTGTGGCAAAATGGCATAATTCGGATGACCGAGTAGACGATTTGAACGCCACGGCACATGAAGACCCCGTGGTCCAGGTGAGGGCGCTCCACCACCGGGAGCAGGAGTAGGCAGAAGGCAGCAACAACTGCACTTAAATGCTAAATGAGTGCAAGTGCTGTTATTGTTAGCCAACTGGAGCGGGCGGGATCTCGGGGAACTCCACGGATCCGGTGGATAGTGGGCAGTTTCAAGGGGGCGGTGCAGCAAACTTTAAGTGAGCACTGGCAGGGGCAGGAGCACGGGCCGGAGCAGGATGCTGCCACTCCATCCGCATCCCGGCACTGGCAACACTCGAGTCCTGCCGCAGAACGGGGTGGCAACTGATGACTCGCCCCTCGACGCACTAGTTGCAACGGAAGTTGCAGCTATTTAAATGTGTTGAAGAGCCTGGCCCGGCTAAATAGGCGTCCTGCAGAATAGCAGAACAGTTCACCAGTTGGCTGCCAGGAAGGCAGGCTGGAATCTAGTCAACCATCCGTACGATATGCTGCTCACACCACCGCTCCATCGTTGTAGTTTTTGCTGCTCGCATTTTGCATGGGCTCGTTGTTGTACTTGTTGGTTAGGGACAGAGTGCACCGAGAACCGTGAGGATACACTGGGGGAATTACTAATGATTTGCCTATAGCATTTCTTCCCAACAACTCTGTACTTTTCAACGAAAGATTTAAGGATCTCAGTACTACGTGGAGATCCTTTTTTCAGTTCTCTTTCATACTTAACATTAAAATCGTTGTAGCATCTACAAGTGACGGTTCCTAACTTCTACAGAGATAGAAAGTAGCTTCTAATATACTGTTAATATACCAAAAAAGTTTTTATAAAGCGATATAAAATCAAGACACACAACTGTCTTTAAAACTGTACATTGAATACTATGGGTCTGTTTTTGAAGTTTATGACAGGACTAAGTAAAACCCATCAATTTTCTTACGCACGTAGCATCCCCAATTTCTTGCACTGCGCTGTAGGGTCTCACTGCCACGCTCCATAATTAATTTCGCTCATGAATAATTTTTAATTAAATGTGCAAAAGCAGAAGGCAGAAAAAACTGCACTAAAATAGCATTGAAAGGAGCAATGTGCCCTGCTTTTGTCATGACCCCTTTTATCCCCAGCCCGACTGGGAAATTCAGAACTCCTGCATGGCATTCATAATCAAATTGAACATAAATAAATAAATAAGTATACCACGGAGTTGGGGGATACAGCTCCCGAGATGAGCTGCCTCCGTTGAAGAAACCACAAGTGCAGTGGCATCGTCAGCATCCGGAATCCGGGCTCCTGAAGAGCAGCTACTTGAGGTAGCGAAGCCAGAGTTTCAAGAGCCCCAGATGAGGAACTGTACGTGCATAAACGAGGCTGTTATCAACTGTCGTCCATTAGGCGTCCGCCACATCTCAACATGCATCATGCTGGAGTGCCGGCTGAATGCTCAATAAATTATATATGTAACATGCTTTTTATCAATTACTCGCACCTTCAAGCCGCAGACGACAGACGACAAGCTGCAGCGATGTCCATGGCAAATTGCGGGACAAAACGTAAAGTCGGAGAGGAGACGAGGGCAAAGAGTTGAGGCCGGGCCAAGAAGACCAGGCGAGAGCAGACCGGACCAGACCAGACGACCATGCCAACGAGCTGGGACTTCGAAACTTCGTTGGCAGCAAATGCAATTCCAGCCAGTAAATGGAGACGGCAGCTATCCGAGTCCAAAGGCGTTAACAAGTGTGGCAGCGAAAAGGGAGCTGGGCCGGCTCTGGGCTCCTGAAACTTTTCCATTAGGTTCGCCCTGCCTCTGTTTTGAGACCACAGTCAAGCCTCTATAGGTGGAATCTTTTCTTGCAGAGTATGCTAAATGTAACTTTAGGTTAGGATGATACATTACTTTTAAGAAAAGTAAGCAATTGATTGGTCGAGGTCACGTTTGGTTGATTTTAGCATTTTAACACACATCACTCAATGTAGGTGGTATAAAGAACATGGTATCTGAATAAAGGACATGGCATCAAAAATCAATATGGTAAATATATTATACGATGCCACATTATTTATGTTTACTTTTTGTTTTATAATATAGTATCCATTATAAATTGTAAGAATTATTGATTTCAAAAGTTTATATGCTAAGAAATTTCTTGTTTTAAAAAGTCCCGCGATTTTAGATTTTTTCAATCTGTTCCTGGGAAGTTGGCCTTTATTTCAGTTTATAATTACAAGGCTCTAGCCCATCATTTGCATCACAGTCTGCTGGCTTTTTCCACATCCTCAATCTCAGAGCCAGCTGCATAATATTCACAACTTATTCATTGTTTCGTCAATCAGGCGTTGACATGCCAGTTCCGCCCTAATGGCCAACAAACTGAGCAACAGGAGGAACTCGAATGGGAAAAGAAAAGGAGGAGGAGGAGGAGGAGCACCTGCCACGAAAGCCAGCCAAAGTTATTCAAGCAAAACTCCTCGAACACACAAAAAAGCCAACCAAAACCGAACAAAGCCAACGAAAGAAAGCAATTTTGTGAAAATTTAAGATGTGTTGCGGGCAAACTTTGGCCTCCTTCTCCTTCGCCTCCTCGAACTTCTGCTCCGCCGTGTTCTGTGCATTTTACATACAACACGAAGGAAACATGGGAACAACAAGCACACGAAAAAGGTAGAGATAAAAATGCGCAGATACCGGAGGAGACCGGGTCCCAGCTGAACGTCGGGATCCAGATCCAAGCCAGCCAGCAGGCCAGCCAGCAAGACCCAGGAGTTCACTCATTTAAATTATCAACACGAAGAGGGAAGCGAATGGATGCAAGATGTTCTAGAGGAGCGGAGAATCCTCCAGCGAATCCACTTAACTTCAAGTTAACACATATGCTTGGTTGCCTGCGTACGATAATAATAACCATGGTCCCGATGATCACCTTGATGATGAAGCTCCCTGTGCAGACGATGATGAAGTTCTGGTTCTTCCTCCATTCATTCTCCTTTTTGTTCTCCAGTTATCCAGTTTGCCAAATTGTTAATGGTTATCAAGGACGAGGAGGGACTCCTCTTCAATTTCTGCAACCTGAGACCTTGTCCGAAATTGCTCTACCTTTTTGGGCTGCTGCTGGTTTTCAATCGGGTTTTTACTTTCCTGCTTGGACACAACATGCAGATGGAACTGATTTTACTTTAAGTTTATGTGGGGCTACATAAATTTAAGCCCGAACGAAAATAGGAGCAATCTTAGTTCACAGAGCCCTTTATAAATGCAGAGACCTAAGGGATTAATATTAAATTTAGTTCTTACTGCTCTAGTAGCCTCTGAGTATTATATTTATTCGCGACATTTCTTATTTTGATTTCGTTTTCAATTAAAAGGGCTTTTTGGAATAGCCCTGGGCACAACCACAATAGATTTCCCTGACAACTCTGAATAAAACTATCATGAGCCCTCCGAAAAGTGGTTAAAAGGTTGTCTAAAAAGCGTGCAACTCTGGTTAATCTTGTTCCAGCATCCCTGACAGCTTTAAATTAAAACCAAAAGCACTGACACGAAAATGTTCACACACCTACTTAAAATGTAATCGCCGCGTGCTGCGGAAAAAGGGGGAGGGCGATTCGGACTCTGAGAAGGGGTCTGAGGTCTGGGGAGGATGATGAGGTTGAGGGATGAGGTATGAGGTATGAGGATGAGGCATGGGGCATGGGACCGCGTGGTGCCCGTCCGCTCACCCGATATGACAACTGGCCATTAACCTTAAAATAAATACGCTGTGATGGCCCGGCAACGCCAATTGCCAACTAAAAGACTGGAACTTGGACGATGGCAGCGCGACCGTAATGATTATGTTGCCGAACGAGGGGAAGTTGGGTGGAAAGCGATGGAGCGTTGAATGAGAAAAATCAACAAACCACAAATCGTATGAGCCGGCGACGGATGCGGGAAAAATGCTAAATAATCTGTGGTGGCGCAAAAAACACACCAAAATGGAAATCAGCTTGTCCTGGCCCGATAATGTGCATGGAAAATTGTGAGTAGCCAGCAGCATGGCGAATTTTGATGGCAAGTCCACTGAAGCGAACCGGACAGCTGGACAACTGGACGACCCAACCGGCGGCATCAACTTAAAATGCATTGAAACTCGGCTCGCAGCATTAACATTTAAAAAGTTAAACATAAACATGACTGGCTGCATCCGGATCCACATCCTCATCAGAGTTCGTCGAGGCAGTTAACAAGCTGCCAGCCACCACTTGGTCAAAACATCTTTAAAGCGACGGAAATCTGGGAATAAGAAGCTTTATCTCAAGAACTTTGAGCCTCATTTTTATGTTGTCATGTAGTTGTAAAGTGAGTTTTGCACATTGCTCTCAATATATCTAAAATTCTTGAAGTAAATATATAAATAAGAAGTAAATTAAACCTGGAGAAGAATTTTAAGGTCTCTTCAAATTTAATAAAACGTATTTTAAACCTTTTCTAAAATAATGTAAGCTTTAATTTAAAACATTTGCTTGCATAAAGTGATTTACATATTGCTAAGTCAATTTAAATTTCTGAATTTTTAACCATTTGCTTTACTTTTATCTTCATTTTATTTAAATAAATGACTTTTTAAGCAAATTAACTAATGCAGTAGAATTATCAAATTTGTGTGCTCTATAACATTGTACTTTAGTTCCTTATAATTCTGAATCAAACTGCTGTTTATTCCGAATCATGGATAAACCCTTTTTTAACCCAGCAGGATAGAAACCCAGAATTTTCCAGATATGTTATAATGGTCGAGGGGCCCTAAACTTTAGCTTTTCTCGTGCTTTCCTACCCCGAAACAATGCCAAAAATTACATGAAATCATAAGAGTGTTGTAAAATTATAAACGAACCCAGCGGCCTAAGTTTGGCCCGCCTGCCTGCCAGCCTCATGATTGCATTAAAATTTATGCCGAAAACAAAATCCGCAGACCCGGAAAGACAGCCCATCATAAGCACAGGCCGAAGGATGAATCTGCGGCTCAGATCATCGGCCCATCCCAGCTCGTTGAAAATTGCCCACAGCGCGATGCTCCTCCAGTCCTGGGCCCACTTATCGGGCAAACATCATCAACTCCACTCGACGAGGCCAAAACAAAACGCAGTGTATAGTAGAACACTCCGCGGATGCAGCTGTGGACCGGAGTTATATAGCCATAGCTTCAGCAACTGCTGTGGCCACAGCCGCCAGTCGAAGCCAAAAGTGGAAATTGCAATTGTGCCCAAAAAGGGGCCGAGAGCATTTCGCTCGGCCATTGTTTTGCCGCTGCTGCCAGGCCTCATGTTTTATTTAAAATCCTCAACATTATATTACAATGGGGCGGTGGACGGATGCGACGATCTTTCCATTTGCTTGATGGAAGATGGAATGGAGCATTTAAATATTATGCAGATGGATATGGCTGTTCAACCCCAAGCCCGATTTTCTTCTGCGGGACGAGTGAGTGTGTGTGCGATGCTAACCATCACGAACGGAGCCCAAAGACGTGCCCGTCCAAATAAAATACTGAGCAAAAAATGAAGTCATGAACTTTATTTTCTCTCAACTCGTTAGCATCAACACCCATTTCCCCGCCCCCAACCAAATCCCCTGCGAAACGCCATTAACTCGCACAGCATGCAATTTGCACGTTCGGAGGGAAAGACTTGCCAAAACTCAACTCGTTCGCGCTTCGGGGGAGCAGCCAAAAGAAGAAGCTGGTCAGGCAGAGCTACACGGCGAATAAACTGGTATTTTTACGAGATAAGGCTATAAAAAAACTTCCTCTAATCGTACATTCATCTGAAAATGGTGCAAAACAATTGATCAATAGATTTTGGTAATATGATATTAAATTGACACAGTTTTAGAGATCTCATGTACCACCGATTACAAATACTACCTAATACCATTTTAAAAATATTGAAATCAGCTACCAAACGTATAGGGATTTAAAACCAAGCTATTATACCTTTTTATTTCCAGTTCAATAGTCCTATTAGTTATATTTATAAACATGTTAAGGCTGGTTTTAGGTTTTAAAATCAACATTTCCTTACAATGTCTAGGTTAAAAACGTTTTTATATTATTATGCAAACTCTAAAAGCCCTTAAAACAAATAGTTATCATTATAACAGCCCGATTCTCTCTGTGTACAGCTACAGAGCTACAGCAACAAAAAGCATTCCTCAAATTGGTGCCATGCTGAAAGAGATAGCTAGCTGACAAAGGAAAGAGAGGCGAGGCAAAGCAGAAGCGTTGTGGTAGGAATCGTGCCAAAACTGTTGAAAATGTTGCACAAACGATTGGGTTTGTTATCTTTTCCAAACGGAAAACGTGCTGTGCCCCCAACAGAAAACGGAGAACGGAAAAAACACACCAGCAGAAGACGACACAACATGGAAAAGGCGCAGACATGCAGCAAACCCTGGGCCACAGAGATGCTGGGATGCAGTTGCAGGGGGTCCGAGGAGTGGGAGTGGGAGTCAGAACAAGGTACATCTATCAGCCAAATCGGAGGCGGAGGAGTCTTTGCTTTTTTTAAGGAATATTTCCTCAGCTCATTGGTTAGTCGCCCGAGGGCAAAGGGGCCAAAGACTCGAGAGGGCCAAGAGCTCTTTGAGGAGATTCGGTTCTGGAAATGACAGTGGCCCAAAAGCAAATCGTCGTCGTTAACTTCGGTCTGGGGCTGCAGTTTATTTGAGGTGTGGAGAGGTCAGTTGCTGCTGCCTTGCGCTGGGTTCCTAACCACCCGTCAGCCTTTGGGCCATTCAAATTTGCATCAATTTCAAGTCAAGGAAGACAAACTTCAATTTCGACAAGGGGCACTGAGTGCTTCTTGGCATATCTAAGAATTGTTATGGCTTGTTAGGGCTGGGGATCGATCAACTGCGCCAATTACCTTTCGTGAGTTGGATAAAAATATCTTCTAAAAATATGGGAAACCATTTAGCCAATGTTAACTAGTACTTGCAACTGCTTTAACAAAATACATTAAAGTTTGCACAGTATTACGAATTCTGAAAATATTTTATATAACTAAAACATTAGCTTGACCTTATTTAAACATAAAGTTTTTCCCACACGAAAGGAGTTTTAAATTAAATTTATTGGCCAACAAGCTTTCATAAAAGTCTGGTCAAAAGTTTTAAGTATCTCATCATTTCCCAGAACGGCTTGCCTCTGCACAGTTTAATTAAAACTTTCAGATTTTCCCCAGCCTGCACTCTTTCCCTCTAATATTCGTGTACCAATTTATATTTTTTACGGATTTAAACGTTGAAAAAATCATTGTACGAGTGCTTACTTAAAGCGCTTACTCGTAAGCACTTCCTAATTAAATACTTGTGCCAAATACGTGACAACGATGGCTAGGCGAAATGCAGCGCAGCTCCTGCATTCGGAGGATACAAGCCTAGTCAGCGAATAAAGTGCTGCATCATTATCAGCAATGGCAGGATGTACAGGGTTGCTGGTTGGTTGGCTGGTTGGCTGCCTGCCGGGGGTTGGGCCGTCGAGGAAACACTGTACCCACATGCCAGCGGGCGGAAAGCTGGAGGGGAATGGGCCTGACAAGCACATGACCATGCTCAATGTTTCTGTTCTGTTCGGTTCGGTTCTGTTCTCATGGCTGGCGCACTCACTCATAATCAAGCCGAGGTGGAAGGTAGAAAATGGAGGCGGCCCGCCCCCTCCGCCTCGCCCTCCCCCCCAGCTCAGCGCCCCTGCCCCTGCCCCGCCCACACGGCCAGCGATGGCACGACCGGGGCCACCACCATTCATATTATGATAACGATGTGGGTTGGTCAGAGGAACAGCAGCAGCAGCGGCAGCAAAATCAGCAGAAGCACCAGCCCCAACAGCAGCATCAGCACACTGACAAAAATTAGTGTGTGACCCACTTTGGGCCGCAACTCTAATTAAGGCTTTAATCTGAGGCTGAGAAGGGTTACTCCTTATGTGTCTAGATACGAAATGGGACACCTAACATTACTAACATCGCAATATAAGGATAATGGACGTTCCGATCTACTTCAACCACATAATTAAGGCTTCATGCTTATGTTAAATAAAGACTGCATTTTCAAGAATTCAGTATACTAAGAGCGCTTAGTTATTTTCTAAACGTGTTCCATTCTTTGATATTAAAGACGTTTAAAGTTCCATATCCAATCTGTTCCGTTACAATATGGGAACAAGTTTGATTAAACTTATCTGCTGACAGTAAGACCATATAAAAACACAACAAATCAATTGGTAAAATTGACCAATTTAATAGTAAAACGGTCCCCAACCATCGAATTGTCAATTTTACCCAACAAATAGTTATGTAAGCGTAAGGGATACTAAAAAAAATAGTTGTGTAACTATAATGACGGAATGGATTCAATCCATGGGTTGAAGCTAAGTAACTATTTTTATAGTTATTCATCCCATAAATAAAAGTAGCTGCGTTTTTTTATAGTATATATATACATATATATTTGATAAATTCATAAATACTTGAATGTATCATGGTAATTCATAAGCAAAATGAAAAATGTATTTTCAAATTGCACTTTTAAGAAGAGACTTTCAGCTAGTGAGGAAGTATGTTGAAGACTTTAGAGAATATATGTTTTATGTACAGTCTTAACTTTTCAGAGTTTGGGTTGGGAGTCTAGGTGTACGAGACGCTAAGCCCATTGGGAATTATTAACAACACATTGGAGAATATTTGTAAAGTTATTGTTTCATACTTCTGTGTGGAAGATTGTAAGTTAGTATAACTATATTGTGATGTTTAATCAACTATTTACTATTGTAATAACAACATAAACACATTTCGTGATCGTAAATATTTTAATAGTAAATAGTAATAGTAATAGTAAATAGTAAACAGTAAGCAAACTTCTAAGTTAAAATATATTGAAAAAAAAACAAAAAGAAAAGCAATTTTTGTAAAATTTAGAAGTTAACTTGGAGTGGTGATCTTTTTTATCAGTGCATCAGCAGCCTCCAACGCTGGAAAATATCGTGTTAATATTTTCTGCAGCTCGGCTGCCCCTCAACCCTGCCCCGCCCCGGCCCCTGGACCACTGCCTCATCCACCCAGCATCCGTTAATTTTATGGCAATATGCCTCGTTCGTCCGCCGTACACGAGCATAGTTGTGTAGTAGTTGTAGTTGCTGCACTCAAGTGTTGCCCATCAAGATTGCGGGGCTGTGTGCCTCGCTGGCTATGAATTGCACTGCCGGCGAACCGGGGTTGGGCCCCCGTGGGGGGAACAGGGGCGGGGTTCGGGCAGGGGTAGGTGGTCCATGTACTCGCAGAGCAGGGAAAAATAAAAAACTTGTAAATTTAATATTCTTGCGCACCGGCTTGATGATTTAAATTAATTTGCAGCCAGCTGAGCGCGGCTCATTATATTCATTATGCCACGGCATAAGTATAGGCAAAAGGACCATCGATAACGCTAACAAGCCAGCACAACGCTATCAGACCACTCAATTACTGGATTCTAGTTTAACACAATCATATATCATATAAACCCAGTAGTTTATCTATTAAATATCTAATAATTAAAACATTAAAAGAGAGTCAAGATCTATACTTATATAGTAATATATAAAGAGCGAGTTCCATGTATTTGAAGAGTTTTAATAAACCCCCCTCCACAAAACCGATATCAATCACAATCTTTGCATATAATTTTTAAAACCTTGTCTATATTTTTAAGTGTGTTTGTAAAAAACAAATGTACATAGCGGTCTTTTTGATTGTCTTATCTACACAATGATCCAATGAAATCTAAAACAAATCTAAAGGGGAATTCCCTTGGGTAATCGAATTCCCGCTGAATTAAACTGGTAACATTTTCATGGTTTTTTGCACGGCCAAATTAATTTCCATGTTATAGATTGTCACCCCCGTTTTCAACAACAAATTAATCCCAACTGCCCCGCCCAGTCGTGCTCTATTTTAATTAAATTCTTAATTCCGCCGCAGGGTCTAGAACAGACACAGATAGCAGGCACATGGCACACGGACAAAGACAATCCAGCCGGCTGCCCAAATATTTGCCTATTTAAAAAGCCAGCGGGTGGGGCAAGTTGGCCACCGCGATAAGTAAGTTGGGCAAATACACGAGGGAAATATATGTCCGCAGCGGCTGCACGGCCTATAATGCAAGTTCAATATTGGGCTTGCAAGAGGCAATATGTTAATGCAGATGAAGTCTCGAGCGGACCGTCGCCGACTGACAGGCATGCGAAATGAGTGGCATCCAGTTGCGAGTTGGGAGCGAGGCAACAAACAAATTGACATTCAATTAGTTGCCAGCAAGTCGGGCGTCCTCGAGAACACACTTCCAGAGTCTCCACTTCCCGCCCCGCGAAAGCTGTCAGAAGCAAACATTTGTGCAAAATAAAAATTTGTACACATGTACAAATAAAGCAACTACAAGTTCGAGAGCCCTGGGATTGGAAAATAAAATAAATAAATGGAAATACGAAATAAAGGAGAAATACCTACGGCAGCGAGACTGCCAATTGAGACGACTGCGATGCGACTACTCCACTTGTGGCCATTAGCACCGCTCGGCAGACGGAATTGGTCTATATTGAATTATCGAACTGCCTGCCGCGGCCCGAGTATTTGCACACTGATTGAAGTGAATTGGAATTGAAATTTCTACGGCGCGGCTGACATCGAGATTTACTTTTGGTTAATTGCCACATGCGGTCCAAAGTCTGGCCCGTGTATGGAAATGGCTGGTCTCCGGAGCTGGCTGTAAACTGCAGCATAAATTATCCCGCCCCGGTCCTGGGTGTTGTAAAAGTAAATTGCCAGGCAGGAGCAGCGCAGCCAGCTCGCTGCAAACAAATCACCTCTGCAATTGCCTCGCCTTGGCCTCAGCGTCTGCATCTCCATCTCCATCTGCATCTGCATCTGCATCTCTTGGCCAAAAGGAGCGGCGTTCTGCCTCCGACCGATGGCCAAGTTTGCAAATTGATATTTTATTGCCATTTACTTTTTGCCCGGTCCGGTGTTGTGGCTGCTGCGATTGCCGGACGGCAATTTATAAATCAATTTTAGATTTATGTCGGCCCAAGGAAAGTGCTGGCTAACTAATTGCCCTGTCGCCGACGAAGGCAAGTATTAAACATGTCCAACATTACGTATTTATTAGCTAATTCCAAAGTCATCTTTCAAACTCGGGGGAAACTTCAACTACTATGAGACAAATTGTAACAGGTCAATGGCTCTACCTTATAATGTATGAATACCCATTAATCTGAAAATAAGTTCAAGAAGATCTTCTATAACGTATGTTGTCACTTTAATGGGTGTGACTTCATATCGACTATCTTAATAGGCGTTATATGGCACTTCGAAAAGCCATATTGCCAGCCACTTTGGGTGAAATTTATGATTGCCACATTTAGCATAACAAAAGTTTGACAATCCTGAGGGCAGGTTCAAGTATCCAAACTAGTTGCTTTGCATTTTATTCATACGCTTTGGCTCCTTTGTAGGCGAGATTAGCTTTTCACATGCAAATAAATCGGCAACAATGTTCGCATTCAGTTGACAAATTTAGCATTTTTAATGGAGTTCGGGTGTTTCTTGGGGGCTCCCCATCCTCTTCAGAGCTTATTTCGCTGCCCGTCTGATTCCATTTTAATTATTATACTCGCTTGTTACCCCCTACACGCTTTTATTTATACAAATTCTCTATGCTCGCCGTTGTCTTGTTTGGGTTTTTGTTTAGGGACAAAGCCAGATACACAAACGAGCTTTGGCTTTGGATTTGGCCGTAAAACAGCTTGTTGTGTGGCGAGTGCGACTGCCTCGAGGCGTTTTGTGGGCACAGCCCAGAAAAACCCGAGAGCCGAAAACCCAAACACAAGCCCCAGCCCAAACCGAAGATTTTGTTGGGAAGGGAGATACAACCTCAGTAGCGTAGTCCAAGTTCGTGAACAGCTGGGGAACTCAGGTAGCGCAGGTAACTCTGGAAAACGGAGAGAGCAAACAAGCCGAGTCCCAAAACAAGCTAACCCAACCGATGGCATAAAGAAGAGATATCCCTACAGATAGCAAAATTACTAATATGTATAATCAATTATATAACAAAATGTTCCTTCTTTAAATATTTTGTTAAACCAGCAGTAAGTTAACCTATAATGTTAAATAGTTTTAGAATTGCTAAAAAAAAATAACATTCTTTAATGAAAAATTTCAAACATTATCGGTAGTATTACCTAAAAAATCCCAACCAATTCTGATTATTTTTTCCCGGTGCATGCCATGAAGGCATCTTTTGGGCTCGTTAAGCACCGGAGTCTGTGGCTCTCGATAAATTTGGCCGTAATCTCGATAATGATTATGTTTGCATTGTTGTTCGTTCCCTCTTGTTCCCCTTTTGTTTTAAAAGATTTTGTTTTTGGGCTCTCTGGCACGCATGTAATCGGAGCTTATGCGATAATGAAGTTGTTGTCTACTGGTGTAAAATTACTCTGGCGATATCCCGAAGTTCTGCTTTTGGGCCCGAATTTTGCTTTATGCTCCCTGCCACAGCTCGTATATCAGCATAATGAAGTTCGACGTTAATGGCGCAAACGCAACAGGTTATTTACTGTTAGCTGATTTGTTTAAGCGTCGAATCTGCTCTTTTGTATTTAAATGCGCGTCTTGGCAAAACGTGTTTTGTGGAGTTGAGTTGACTCGACTTGACACCTTCCTATGCATATTTACCGCCTGTCCGTTGTCAAGAGAGGTGTCATAAGCGAAATTTATAACGCTCCCATTTTGGGGGGTATACCTATGGGTGAAGTCGTGATGTGTTCACAATTTATCTTGCCTAATCTATATCCTCCTTTGAAAATGAGCCAAGGAGGCAAATAGCCGCCTGTCAACAGCCAATCGAATGGCCAAGTGGAAGCGGAAACTTGTGGGAGCAGCCACACATCAACGCACCCGGCTAAACAGGCTGTTTGCACCCAGTGCAGGCATGAATGCAAAATTAGTCAAGCGCGCCAACTGCATTTACCGTGAAGGTGAGCGAGTGAGTGATACATGCAAACGAAACACCAGCGCAAAAACGCAGATCCGTAGCTGCAGCTATGGCCCGGCAATTCAATTTCAATATGTGGCAAATTATAACAATTGCCGAGATCCAGCCGAGGAACTCACTCACACGCACCTCGGCAGCTGCGGCTGATTGCTGGACTGAATCGGAGGAGGTGTCCAGGTTGCGGAGCCCAGATACACTGGCCAACAAGATGGGGTTTCGGATAGTGTGCCAGCTTCATAGTTACATAAAGGGATTTATAAATTGGTTTAAGCCCAAGAAATATATTATTATAAAGGGTGTTTTCAAGTTCAATCGTTAAATGCAAAAGATATTCTATTGGTGGTGGTTTTGTAATCCTTTTAGGGGCTTATCATTTTTTTACATCTTAAGTTTTTAAGTTCCTTACCCAAAACCTTTTCAACCAGTGTAATTCGTGTGCAGCACCAAAGTTATTACGCATACTTCTTGCCTTCGTTGCCGTTGCTGCACACAAATGGCAGCAAATTGTTGAAAATTGCCCAGACTCGGTCGGAAGATGAGGACAAACCGCAATCCGGTGGGCCATAATATATATTCATATGCCTGGGTCCAGGTATTCCGCAGTGACATGCCGAGATGAGATGGATCGCTCAGTTATGGTTATGTGCCGCCTGTTGCATGTGGCCGGGGCAATTTAGTATCTTAACACGTTACAAATAAATGTCATTATTAAGATGGCATGGCATACCACAGCTCCGACTCTTGAAGGCAGACATCGAGTGCGAATGACTGTGCGACGGAGAAAGAGGCAGCTTTGACTATATGTATCTATGTATCTATGTATCTATGCTGTGGAGCTGCAGAGGAAGTCGAGAAAGAGAAAGGAGCGGATGCTGCTGGTATCTCCCTCGTTTGCTGTTAATTAGCATGCTTGGGCCATAAGGGAGAAATTAAACACAAACGGCGAACAATTTGTGTATCAACACATTAGAGAATGATTTGTTGCTGCCATTCCCATTCCGAATCCGAGGGATATGCCATTGGCCCCAGCCGGAGTCGGCTGCCCATTGTAACAATTACAAATGTGCCTATTGATGGATTTAAACGCACGCACTCGCAGTGGCTGCCACGATTTGTTTGTGCTGCTCCCAGAAACTCTTTTTCCAACAAACGACACACACAAATGAGTTCGAGTACACGGCAAATAGAAAATGTTGCAAATGTTGTTTCGAATAATAGTAATAATGAATAATTATTGAAAATAAAAAGTATATAAATGTGGATTGTGCAAGTTTATTAACGATTTTCTCAAGTGCCCGTATTTAACAAGAATAGGTAAAATAAAGGCATATCTAACAAAAAGCTCAATTGAAATTTAAGGTGAAATCCACTTGACTCAAAATGAAATTCTTCGTTTCTCCAGGGTTTTCATCCGAGTGTCTGTTTACAAAGCGTTTTGTGTTTACTTAAACTGCCTGCTCATTTGCGTTGCGTTGGCGTGCAGTTTAATTTCGCATTGCAGTTTTATATGAATTTATGGCAACGGCTTGATAAACAATTCACATTGCTTTATTTCCTTTGTCTCAACCAAGTCTCGTTCGAATTTTCCCCACCAAAAACGTGGAATTCAATTCTTTCGCCAGTCGTATTGGTCGTGTTTTGGTTTGCGTTATCGAACTCTTCCCTTTTGTCCATCAAAAACCATTAAAACAAAGCAAGAACCATCTGTGTGATAAATTAGTTTTTGTGGTTTTCTGGTTTCAGTCGGGTTTTCGACCTATAACTAATGATGTTGATGAATCTCGGGGATTGCTGGAATTCGGTATCGCGGTTTAATTTATGCGTTAGCCAGAGAACTTTTGGCCTGCCAGTCTGCCACGTTTTGATTGGCAACGTTAAAGGATCTTATAAAAAAGCAGACCAGACAATAAATATTTAAACAGCCCTAATTTATGGTTCGACAAAAGTTAATTAAAAAATCAGCCGAGGCGTTTTCGCTCTGGCCACAAATCATCCAAAGTGTCACTTAAGTTATGGGGAAGAGACGCTCTCCAGGGACAGTAAGACGGAAAATCAAATACCAAAAAAGCCAGCTCCTGACAAATTAGTATGCACAACAGGTTAAAAATTGACAAACGCCAGTCGAAGGCAGCTGCAAAGAGCAGAAAAAAGCAACAGGAAAAATGCCAAATATAGAGGGTATAAAATAATAAAAGCCATAAATAAACTTTAAATTGGTTTTTTCTAGATAGGAAGCGAGGTACGAGGCACAAGAGCGAAATAAATTAGCAGTCCGTCGAGCGGAGACTGTTGGACTATGAAAAGAAGGATCTGCCAACGAGCCGCGAATTAATGCTTCCTCCCAGCAATATTAGATAACGAAACCCGAGACTCGAGATTCGAACATATGGAGGGGCGATCTTTCGCCCGAAAAAAGAAACTCGGGAGCCAATGAGACGTAAACAAGAACGGCAGTCAGAACAATTACACGAAAACAAAGAGCAGTCAAAAGGCCAAAACAAGCCAAAAAAGAACAAGAAAATAAAAAGAGGGAAAACATTTCTGGCCAGGTTTGTTGATTGTACGGATATGTGGTGGAAGGCATGCTGGGCCTGGCCTCTAAATGACCGGCTTGGAAACGAGTCACAAGTGGCGACGGGGCAGGGGAGCGGGCCCCAAAAGGGTCTGGGCCATGATTTGGGCCTGGGTCTGAGCCCGGTCTCGTCTCTTAACGATGTGCATGTTTATGCGCTGCTCTGCTGCGTTGCAGGCAACGCACGAACGCCCAGACATTTAAAGCAGTCGAGGCAACAACACGGCCGGCAGACCGAGCCACCAACAACTCCGGCAGGAAGGCAGACGACGGCAGCGGGAGCGGGAGCGGACGAAGGGCCGGTTAGGAGCTTGTTAGCAGGGGAGACACGGCCAAGATGCTGCCTGGCGATGGGCAACTTCAGCGAGTCGCAAACTATCGATTATCAAGAAGTTTTCCAAAACTATTAGATATTTAATCTGCCTAAGAAGTTCTGAAAACTTGTAATATTTCTCCAAGACAAATTTGTGTTCAATTTTAGAAGACTGAGAAAATATTTGTGGTGTTTTGAGGGTTTACAATAGAATAGTTAAATTTAAGAAGAAAATTAAAATCAATATTTTTTACAATTCTTCCAAAATGTATAATTGTAAGGTGTAAATAAATGAATATGATAATATTTAATTTTGCAGTTTTTCTTAGTTTAGGACCATCTGAAACTTAGGATAGTACTTTTTCTCTGAAACTTTGTTTTTAAAAACAAATTTTAAATAAATATCTCTATAAATCTTTCAATCGACAAACCCTTATGCTTCAGGAAATGACTGCGATAACATGGAATGGCTTTTAGAACAAGTGATTTATCAGTTTAAACACATTCTATGACTAACCAAGATAATTTTTTTGGAATCTGTGACTTCAGTTGTGACTGGGATCTTAAAGATTCACATGTCGCCCATCTCTAAATGTTCCCGGAGTCGAGTCCCCCTGTTTTTATTTCGGTCTCTCGTTCAGTTCGTTAGTTGGCCAAAGCCAACGGCTATGTTAAGTGGCCCATACACACAGATACACACGTACACAGGCGCGCAGGAAAACAGGGTTGCCTGCGCGCCTGTAGATATGCAAATTGGTATAGAAATTTAATTACTTGCTGACATGTTTTGGGCCTTTAAATTGGCAACTTGTTGGGTAAATTATAGTCGTATAATTTTATCAGCACTTACTGCGCAAGCAGCTGTTGAGAAGCTTGGTTTTTCTAAATGGCTTTTCTAAAACTGACACTCTAGAAAAATAACAAGTCAGTAAATGTTTCTATCATGGCTTTAATAAACAAATTCTTTTGTCGTTTCTCAATTACCACCGGAGTACTTGTGATAGGAACTTCCTACGTTATAATTGATTTTCTTCGCCTAATTTATCACCTGATAATCTTCTTTATTCCAGGACCGCTCTGTAATAGCGCAACATTATTATCTAGTAATATATTTTGAAAATGTTCCCCTCAGTTATGCATTGGTATTACGCTGATTCCCAAAGTGGGGACGCTATTCACGAGTTAATCACCGATACCATGATGAAAAATCGTGTTCAGGCGACGTTGATTCTCGTAGTAGACCTTTTGACAGACATAGCACTGCTTTTGAGTGTAAAGGTGAGTAGGTGAAGAAACGGAATGATATTCTAATCCTAAATTGCAGTCCGGCCTAATTACAGTAGCGATGTGGTTGGGCAAGTCGATTTTTATGGCGATTGTTTACTTGATCGTTATCCTGGCCCTAATCTTTGCCTATGACCACACGGTTTTGTCGTTGATTTTCATGCCGATATTAGGTACAAAACTAGACATGAGCTGTTGGATTCCAAATAATATTTTTTCCCAAGCAATAGAAGTCTATTTCCTACTGATTGTGGCCATGCATTTCGTGCAACTCCGTCGATCCAGCGACTTAAATGATGAAAACCCTAATGAATCGGCCGTCTAAATTCTAGATAGTTTTATGAGCTATTAAAGAATCTCTCAAAAATAAACACTCGTAAAATTAATGATTTGCCATGTGAACAACTCGTTTAAACTTTCAACCAGAAGAGCAGGGAATCCAGATGGAGAACCAGCTGGGAATGCCCTTAGCCTATCGATGTTTCCCTTTCGCAATTAACATTTGTGGAACACACGTAATTACAAGATTACGATAAGTGATAAGCGGGCCGGCCGAACCGAAGGATGAAGAAGATGGCCAAAAGCAGTTGGACAGGTCGCGTTGCCCTTGTTGTTGCTTTTGCGGCAGTTGCATATTTGCATATGCAGAGCGCGCTGGATATGGCAGCCAATTTGCTGGTAATGCCAAAACCGATTACGCATTTGCACAGAGAGCGAAATGTTATATGAAACGGCCAGTTTTTGTAGGGAAATATCCCTTTGATTTATTTTATAAAAATCGATTATAGATTGGTGATTTTCTCTTTTTTAAGTAACCATTTTGATGAATATACCATTTTCAAACGGTCAACACAAGTTAAATTTTAAGGCAACCTATGATATCATCAGTGTCCAATTTGAGACCTATTAATGATCTTTTCCTAATGTTTTTCCCAGTGCAAACACACAATCAAGGCGCATACATTTCCACCCATCACAGAGGTCAGTGCCAGGCCAAACCGCCCACACAAATCTGCGGCCAGAGGAGGACGGCGCGTTGATGAGGATGATGGGATGATGATGATAATGATGTTGATGCCGCTGCTGCTGCCGCACTGCAAGTTGCAACCAATCTGCCGGCCAACACAGATACGTTACACAAACGCACACACTCACTCCGGACAGACCACACCACAACATTATTGTTTAAATTGCAAAGTGATACATTTGTGCCGGCGGACCGAGAGTTTGCCTTTGGTTTTAGCAGTTTGCATACGGAATGCAGATGGGTCCCAGGATGATTGGGTTAGTTAAAGCCCAATTGTGTTTGCCATGCGTTCGGGCGTTTTATGGTTCTGGGTTCTGGTTTCCAGCAGCAGCCCAAATTTAAAATGGTTTTGGTCGCCATTTATACTTTATATAGGTACTTTGTATAATGTTGGTATGAACCTACAGTAATTGGGATAAGGTATAGTTCCACCGGCTTAGGAATGTATAATTTAAGATGATTCGGTAATAATTCCCAGTGGTAATAAAGACATGCGAATCTTACATTTAAGAACGCCATTCCTAACAAATACTAACAGGGCGTAATTCTGACATGTATTTTCATAGACAGTCAACGGATTTCAAATTTAAGATTTACCTTTTAAATAATTTAATCAATAGTTGAAGTAATTTATACCCAACTGACAGACAGTTTCAAGGCTCTTCAATTACTTTTGCTAGCTGACAACTGACATACATATGTATTTTATGCATTTTTAATTGGATAATTTGCAAATAGTAGCGGGTAATAGTCCCTGGACAAATCCCGAGAAGAAAGACAAAGTGTCGCGAGTGCTGACAGGCGTTCTAAGCCAATGTCAGTGCTGGTGGAAAGTGGAAAGTGGGACTGGTGCACACATAAATGAAATCAAAATCAATGTCAACAACAGTGAAATGTCGAGTGTCCCGCGGGGACGCAAAAGCTGCCAGGATGGCAGGCTGGCAGGCTGGCAGGATGTCGTCAGTGGGCGGTGGATGTGGCGTCAAAGGCGCCGTCGCCTTTGAAGTACTCCCATTACTACTAAACTGGCGTACTACGGCGTAGTAAATAGAAGCTAAAGCAAATAGCGTCGAGCTCTGACGCAAAAGGACGAAAAAGGGGATCCCCCACACGGAGTGACAGCGGCAAAAACGTCAGTAGCTGCAAAAAAGAACAAGGTTTAAAGAAGTGGGTGGGCGGGTGTTATGGCAGTGGGGGCTTTTCCAGGAGACGGGGAAAGCGGAGCAAATCAACGCAGGCAAAAAACACTTTGTGCGCGCGTCAAAGTGTTAAAGAAAGTAAGCGCCCATCCAACCACCGAACCACCCACACAACCCACACACAGCGAAAGAGAGGAAGAGTCAGGAAAGATGGAGATGGTTTTTCCCGGAGCTTTGTGTACATATTTGATGCGCTTTTTTTCCACCCGGCTCGACAAATTTAAGTTTCGGGCTTCCTTTTCGGGGCGGCGCCACTTGCTTTGTGGGCGCCCCAATGCATGCTGGAGTACTCGCAGTTCCGGTCTCCGAAACTCCGGATTGCAACTGAAGAAGAGGGCCAAAGAGCGGGGGCTTATCTTTCAGCCAAACACTCGACCGTCCACTTTTTGGGGCTTAACGATGTTTGGACGGCCTTTGTCCATTTGCTATTTCCATATTGACTTGACCCGCAGGGGTCCCCCATCCGTTCCCGCCCTTTGTGCCTTATTATAAGCCACACTGGAGAAAAACGTAAAGCTTAGAAATGGCTTTTTATAAAACAATAATTGGATTATAACATTGACTCGACCATTTAAAAAGATCGTTGCAGAGACCATTTCCCACGAGCCACAGCTACCTCCCAACAGCTTCTTTGCTAAAAAGGAAAATTATTGTATGAAAACCTCTGGTTGTAAAGTTGTATATCTCAACAAATTCAATCATTTATCAAGTTAGAAAAATTAATGGGTACCTTTACAACGCTTTATGGCTTATATTTATGCTTACACGTTTCCGTTTAGACCCACTGATTTTTCTGAGTGCATGATTTTTTGTCCCAGGTCAATGCTTTGTGCATTTGAAATATGCCGGCAATTACCGGGCAACTTTGCCATATTACAACTGCTGAATTATTAGTGAGCTGCTTTTTTCAGCTCATTAGCGTCGCATCTAGTCGGAAAAGTGTTTGGAGGAGCCGCAGAAAGGAAGGGGTACTAAATTATGCGCAGTGCAATCAAGTTGAGTGCGTACTACAGTCTAAATAAGTAGTAGTTGTTTATTCATAAAAGCATTGCGCCGAGAAATTGTCAGCCTTTGGGCTTTGACAACACGAAAAAGAGCTTAAAGGAAAACGCAAAGCGGTAAAAGAAGGGCTCAAAAGCGGAGCGGGGGAGGGGAGGGAAGCTCAAAAGTGCAGTTGAAACCACATAAACAAACGAACACAGTGGACACTCGAAAGGGTTGACTCCCAGTTAAATGCACTTATGAACTTGTTGCCGAACTGAACAGCTGTTTCTTAAATACGTGGATCATACATTTTGCCACACTTGAGTTGGTAAAGTTGTTTTTATCAACACCATTGCATGATTAAAATAAATGGACCAAGACAAAGTGTGTCCCAAGCTACATATATTAATTTTATGATCTATCTCCGATTCTTTCTTGAAGTCTTTTTCACTTTTTGTCGAAATGGAACACATAAAGGATCTGTTCATTTACTGAAAACCTCTTGTAAGTTAGTAAAGATTTAAAAAGAACTATCTTTTTCATTCACCCGCTTTAAAGAAAAAAATGTTTGATTTCATTGGTTGACCGTATCGAGCGATTTCTGTAAAACGAAAGGCTTTGAGCGGAATAAAGGAGAAAGACATCGCAGCCCTATTCCTTTTACAAACTCTCTATCCCTGTGGTTTAAACTCAAACCCCAACCCCTCGGAACTCGTCGAATTAATCGAGCTGCCATCAAATGCTCGTCAATTCCTTTAGCAAAAGCGACGCCTTTTGTTCGAAATGAAAGTACAGAACTTACCATTTTTGTACTGCCAACTGTTTGAGATGCCAAAGCAAATCAGTAGAAAGCCGATCAGCAGATGTCGCCATCCCACTCCCCTGCTAAATGTCGCGCACTTCGTCGCTTTCGTTGTCACATCTTCATTATTTGCTATAACTTGGCACAATTGAGGTTCGATTTCAGCAGACTTTATGTATGGCTCGAGGGCCATCTTATTTTGGAAGCACAATCTCCGGAATTTTAAGACATTTGGCGCAAACAATAACAGATGACGCGACCCGATCGTTTGTCTTTTCTTAGGCGCACATAATAATCACACGGAAAAACTGCAAGTGGAAAAGAGGGGCAAGTTTGAAAGCAGGTCGTTAGAAAATCATTCGTTTGTTTGGGTATTAGAGGCTCGGTTATTGGAGGGCTTTCAAAATTACATTTTCAACTTCTCTCTTCTGTTAATGTTTTTGTTACATATTGTAACATATTACAAAAAAAATAATTTTAGTTTTGTTTTAGTTTTGATGATTATAAACCCTTTTAAAATGATACTTTTCTTCAAAGGAAATTTGATTCTTTTGTATAGTTTGTGTAAATATATTATTTAATTTATTTTGTATTTCTATATACATAAGTTACATAAATTGGAGTGCAAGAGTATTTTAATAATTTTTGTAAACAAGTGAGTTATTGTTTTTAGGTCTCGAATTTCCTTTTTATTGAGCCATATTTTCACTTTTCCGTTCCGATTTTTGGCTTTAATCTCAAATGTTTTTAGTTTTTGCAAGCACTTTTTTAAGGGGAACGAATTTAACGAATTTACAAGTTTACTAGAAGTCATCATTTGAATTTTTTAACATTTTTAGTGCGTTTTTTGATTTGTTGCGCAGTGTTGGCTTTGTGTTGTTGCTCTCCTATTTTAATTTAATTTCCCGTTTCTTTTGTTGATCAGTGTGATCGCCCTGTTTGCGTGTGTGCTGCCTGTGTGCGTGCTACAAATTGTTGTTGTCGCTAAGTAGCGAGTGATAAGCAATTGTGCAACTGTGTGGGGGTGACCCCGACCGCGGCCCCCTCCCCGCCCACCTGGTTGCTAAATGGAAGTAGTGTAAGTGATAAGGCGACTCGGTAATTAGGGGGGACCTTTTGTCGCTTCCACGGCGCAACAAGCCGGCGATTGACGGTGTGTGTGCAACCCCCAAAAGGCGCTGCTGCACTTTCCAGTGGAAAATTTCACGACGACAACCAAAACAAACGCCGTTTGCCGCTGGAAAATGCAGCAACAAGGCAACAGAGTGAGGGAGACGAAAACACACGCACACACACACGCGGAGAAAACAGAACGTCTTTCAAGCAAGCCGTAAATTTAGATGCCCGAAAACTCTTGTTTTGTTTTTAGAACCATTTGATACACATTTACACAACAACAACAACAGCAGCAGCAGCTCGCACGCTGCACAACAAACCCGAAAAACACGCCAAATTCCGAAGTATTAGAGCTTAGAGCCCGCCAAAAGTGTGTTAACCAAGTCCATTTGGCCACTATTTGTTGTTTAGCTCACGCATTTCGACCGAGCGTAGCCATTTTGTGGTTACTTTGTTTTGTAAATATTTGATTTACTTTTCACTGGGTTTTCCGCTCGCCGTGTTGCCGTGTTTTTCGTCTCGCTCTTCCGAACAGTGTGACCGCACTGGGCCGACGCACTTTAGCCAAGGTGTGGCTGCCACAAATGTACTAAATCAAACCCTAGGTAGTGTTCCAAATATACCAAAAATATACTCATCGAAAAGTAATACTGCCGGTTGGGAACCTTGCTGAACACTTAAATTTGAATTTACTATTACTGCTGTTACTTCCCGAACAACCCCAGTAGCTTTAGGCAGCACTAAAACTGCATACCAACAAAAAACCACTTGGTTGTTTCAATATAAGACACAGGTACACATCCTACTATTAAAGAATAGTCGTGACATAACCCTTCTTTTTGGAGCGGGAAAAGAAGTAAAAAATCTTGGTCTTCAATCCTTACATTAAAAGTTATTTATTCATGTTATTTCTTTCTCTCTAATAAAATATGGAATGCAAGAAGTTGTATTTACTTTAATTCAAAATCTGTGTTTATAATATTTCTATATTTGACTTGAAAATCTGTTTTGTTTTGATATTTAAAATTTCAGAAACGCAACTTGAACATTTAAATGCTAATGCAATTAATCTTAAATTCTAGACTTTGTATTTCAAAAGTTTATATATGAGCAAGTGTTTACAAAATAGTGATTTAGCGTCAGTATGAATAATTTTTTTATTGCCCATTTTTTACAAGTGAAATTTAAAAGTTGAAGCTATAGACATGCAAAAGGTATAAATGTTGTATATATCTAAAACAGTATATTTGAATAAAGACCAATAATAATTTTATAATTCCTAAAGTACATCTAGACGAGAGCATTTATAAATGCTAGGTGTGATTGTCCATGAATTGAAGCTCCGACCACAGCAGCAGGGCATTTGGTGGCAGAGGTCTGGGCTGCGGGGAAAGCAACATCACGGCCTGCCTCTCCATATCCACTTCAGTGCTGGAGATAAGAACACCAATTAATATTAGTCTAACCAATCAGTTTTGAGAAACCAGCACTTACACGCAGCAGAAGCCGGCGACGTTGGTGCCAATCACATCATCCTCCACGGACTCGGCGAAGCTGAGTGCCAGCACGTGATGGATGAGCGCGGGTGTGGGAGTAACGGCCACCACCTTGGTCTTGTTGTCCTCCGCCTTCATTCCTATTGGCATGCAGGAGTCTGGCAGCGGCGGAGCGCCGATCTTGTACAGGCGCAGATCCTGGAACTTCACCTCGAAGCTGAACGGGTAGAAGGGGGCCCTTGAGTTTCCGTAAAAGTACTCTTTGATGCGTTGATCCCTCGCCTCGTGCCGCAACTCTTTGCTGCGCTCCACGACACCGCCGCTCTTGGGCAGCAGCACCACATTGACACCCTTGGGCACATCGCGCAGTAGCTCGTTGTACAAACGCTCCTGGTCCAAGACAAAGATGGCACACGCCCCATACGCCTGGGCAGCGTGCAACAGATGCGCATAACCGGAGCCCTTGACCCAGCCACAGGTGTTTACTATGATGCCGGAGCTTTTTGCTGGAAAGGATAGGTAATGTTGATTTTCAGATGGAACTAGCTTATCTTATAGGCGAACACACAGGATGTTGAATACAATTAGAAAAAGATAGAGGCGGTAAACAAGTAAAAGATCATTAAGAACAAGCGGATTTTCTAGGCAGGTTATCCTTCACCCCGACTTTAAATAACACCGAACAACTATGGCTTTAACAGAACTTATGTATATGAGCCACTCACTCCGCTTGTTGCTGCTCAGGGACTGCAGCGAGACCTCGGCCATCTTGGAGACGACGGCATTGTACAGGACACTGTTTCCGCTGGGCGACTTGTGGCCGAAGTGGTAGACCAGCGGCGCCGTCTTGGCAAACCCCTCCTCGACGCTCGCCGGCCGCTCGATTAGGATGGTGGCCACGCTGCCGGAAATGGCAATGGAGCCCTGGCCGACGTCCAAGTCGGCGTACAGGGGCCGTCGACCCACGCGCACCGCGTAGTTAAGCAGGATGCGGCAGAGCGTGCTCTTGCCCACGTCCATGGGACCGACGACCATGGCCACGGGACCCCGACGGTCCTTCTCCTCGGCCTCCGTGCGGAATTGCTCAAGGGCCGCATGGCAGTTGACGTACTGCACCATCGGCGTCTCCTTGGAGATGTAGCACACGTCCATTTTGCCGGAGACGTGCAGCACACAGCCCTGGTATGTGAAAATGGCCACCTTGGCGCCCATGCCGAACTCGTACTGCTTTTTCTTGACCAGCTCTGTGCCGAACATCTCCGCGAAGCCATTGACCAGCTGGGATGGAAGATTAAAGGAATAAGTAACTTATTAAAGGCCGCAGTGGTGGATCAACTTACAGACACCAGGACTTTGGCGTCCTTCTGCTCGATTTCGAAGCGCAGCTCGGAGTCGCCTTCCAGGGTGTAGTCCTTCCCGTGATCCTCCGACATGGCAGTGACCTTCGACCTCTGAGATTTCTTTACAATGGCCAAATTAGGCAAATATCCTAAGTGGTAAATGGTAAACAACACAATTTCGGATCAGCTGGGTAGAGATTAGAGGTGGGTGCTTATCGATACCAAATGGTAAATCGATTTCAATGGAATTTTCAAAATCTGTTTACAAACATTTCTAAAAATTATGGTATCCCTAATCTGTTGACTTGCTGATTTGTTGAATTTTGGCCACACAAACTAAACTTTAAGAAATTCCAGAGATTCAACAACCTCGAGGCTGTTGAACTGCTGAAAACCAGAGCTGTCAATATAGTATCATCAGTAACCATTTTTACTTTGAAATCAATTTAGAATCCTATTTCAATAAAAAGCAATGGCAACTCAGTAACATTATAGTAAAAGTAGAAAGTGGTAGTAGAAAGAAAGTATATTCTCAGTCCTTCTTAATAATTTTAGGCATTCATTTGTGATAAAAAAAAATACAGGGTTGTACTTCCGAAAAAGTTGGTCACAGCTATTTGAAAATTCAACAGGAACCATTTAGATTCGTTTCCTCAATTGCTGAAATTTTCTGTTGAATTTTTATCGATTTAACAGTTAAGAATATATTCGATATAATTCGGAAATTATAAATTCAATATATCAACTCCAGCTCTTTTACTTGGTATTTTCGGCATTGTGTAATACGGCCACACTGTAAGAAAGAAGCGGGATCGCGCTTTAAAATTTACGAATTGCTGTGTTTTCAAATTGGTGGGTCCGAATCATGCCCAGAAAAAAAGGAGCGGGAAGACCCAAGGCGCAAGTGTCCAAGCCAACGCTGGGCGACACGAACGCAGGAAGCGACGACGACACGGCTTTCCGATCGCCTGAGCCGGAAGATGGCACCGACTACGGCTTGGAGTTCACCACAAGCCGGCTCACCCTGAATTCCAATCGCCAATGCTCGACGCTGCGCAAGGAGACTGCAGGCGGCCAGAGGTCGCGAGCAGCGGACAGAACCTCCAGCGATGAGGAGGATCAGGAGAATCACCCTCCAGCAGCCAGATCGGCGCAGACGAGCCGGGCGACCGCTCAGCAGGAGAGGCGTCAGGCCCCCAGCCAGCCGGCCAGGACGCAAGCACCATCCACCGGATCGGCCGGTGCCCAAAATCAGACCAGGCGACGCAAGATGGCCAACCCCTTGAGCCGAGCCAGGAGGATGGATCGCGAGATCCGGCATCTGCAGAACCATCCCGGCATTCTGCTACCCAAGCTGCCCTTCTCGCGTCTGGTGCGCGAATTCATAGTGAAGTACAGCGACGGAGCACCGATGAGGATCACCGAAGGCGCCCTGAACGCCCTGCAGGTGTCCTCCGAGTTGTTCGTGACCCATCGTCTGGCCGACTCCTACATGCTCACCAAGCACCGCAATCGCGTCACTCTGGAGGTGCGCGACATGGCATTGATGGGCTTCATCATCGACCGGGCCCACTAATAGTCCATATCATCTTAAAATGTTAACTTAACTTTAAGTATTTTTCCAGCAATTTCTTTTAAGTTTGAGTATAAACACCACCAAATGAATACATGTTTTTTTAGTTTTAGCAATTCGTTTTATTTCTAGTTCTTGCTGTTTCTTTTGTCTCCATTTTCTTGTACAACATAAAACATAATCCATAATAGTTTAACTATAAAGTTGCCGGCCAGCGCCGTGCGAGCTACAAATAATATGGGGTTTAGCTAGGATTAGGATGCATAAGATGTAGTCACGCGAAACGCACTAAAATTATGGGCCTAGTCAGGATAGGTAGTGCGCTTTTTGAAATGAGTCACCATTTAGAATGTCGCGGCCCTTCGAACGACCCCGATGAGTAGAAAACTAAGCACTAAAACGAGTAACATGAATAGATATACTGGCCTCAACTGAAAATCGCAACTGCGCTCGCACCTAATTTGTTGTCTTTTGTGGGATGGATAGATCGCCAATGGGTGGTCACAAGACTTAAACGTAAATTGAGCTTTCATCGAGCTATTTTTAGGCTTATTCTGCTTTCTTTTTGGCATTTGCACAAGTATGATTTAGCACAGTAAAAATACTGCAATCTAGATTTATTACAACTTACACAATCATACAAAATATATTTATGTTTATATATTTAGCCATATAATTGATATCGAAAACTGCAACAGTTCTTTCTCCCAGCAGCCCTAGCCACCTCGCCTTCTCGGCTACAACACGTGTTGTAAACTATTTCCTAAAATGTAGGAGCAACGTTTTGCTTCGCCCTTTTGCTAACGTTTCTATCTGTTTTGTTTTGTTTCGTTTCGTTTGGTTGTGTTTCTCCTGGTCTAGCTTAAACATTGACGGTGAATTTTGTTGGGTTGTGTTTACGGGTTTGTATTACTTGCGCTCCGCCTGCTCCTACGAGTATCCCTCGGCTCTAACGACGTAAATTTGTAAAAGAAAACTAATTAATGTAGCGCGAAGCCGAAACCTAGTGCGGTTTGCTCTTCGACTTCCGATGCGCAGTGCCGCCGTTCTTGTCCGCACTGCTGCCAATGTTGCTCTGACTGCTCACCGAGGCGGTGGCCGGATGCGGGGTTAGGCCCTTGGGCGCGTACGGTATCCGGAAGAGATCGATGCGCAGGTGCTGGCAGATCTCCAGGCACACCTGGGAGCAGTACCGCAGCAGATCCTGGGTGCCCCATATGAGCGTGAACCACAGCAGCCAGATCTCGGGCACGATGCAGTTGAAGTACTGGTTCAGGAACAGCAGCGAGGGACCGAGCAGCGACCAGTCCAGGTACTCCATCTCCGACTTGGTCATGTGGGCAATCTGTGGGCAAACAATACGATCAATTGAGTTTAGACTTTATAATATTATCTTTACGATTAGTTTGTAGGGAATTGCAAAACTGATTGATAATTTGATCAACTTGGATCACCTTTTACACTCTTCCTAAAATTAGTTCGGGAAAAGAATGTAATGTATTCCAATTTCAGTTCATGTCTGCTTCCTTGACAAATATTATATTTTACTTTAAAATAAATTCTTCTTCTTTACCAAGTCAATATATCTGAAGATATCCTTAACATTTCAAATCTAAAATAATTAACCGAGTTGATTTGATTTGATCTTTGATTTGTATGATACGTTAATCATTGCGGTCATGGTGTAAGAAAAGCATTAGATTTGTTTAGGAATCCTTTAATGGTGGATGATATGAACTATATTGCAAAATTAAATCGCACCGCAAGAATATTATTCAAATGGGTGGCAGTCACGTAGTACCGAAGAGCACCACAAAAGTGTGCAAAGTCGCTTACGAATGAGAATGTATCATTATTTTTCTTCAGAAAGGTTGGTCGCCACGAGATAATATAACGTTAATATGTTTTTTTGTTTGATTAAGTCACACTTGACATAAATTGATTTTAGAAAGAATTTTTTTAAATTATAAAATGTACGAATAACCATCAAAACAACGCTGGACTTGAGCTGACGCATTCAGCATCAATCATTCGTATTATTATCATTTACGGAACACCAGTGGCATGGTGACCCAAACCAACTGGACCAAGGGGAATCTTCCCGGACTTACCACCAACTTGTTGGTGACCTTGGCGGCCACCATGCCGAAGGCCAGGATGTACACCGAGGCGTGCTCGGTGAAGATGTTCTGGGGCGACTTCTGGGCAATCATCAGGGCGGGCAGCACCACCAGCGTGAGCGGGATGCTGGGCGACAGGACACTGGTGCCCTGCGGGAGTACGGAGAAGACTACGTTAGAGGGATTACTTGAGGTTTGCTGCACGCTTGCAAAGTGTCACCGTGGGCGGCGTTGTGCTGATTGGACTTTAAACGATTTGTTAGTCAATTGTGAATTACGGCACATTTTGCAAGGTCGCAACAATTCGAGAGTGCACAAACAAAAGTGAACAAAAAGTCTTTTGGCTTTTGGTGTTTGGGGTTCAGCAATTTCCCCCCCAGAAATTTAAAGAGAACACTGGAGGGGGAATTGCGCTTACAGATTTGTTTATTACATGTATTATTTACATGGTCTAGCGCTATTGGGCGGGTGTGTGGGTGGTGGATTGGTTGGTTTTTGTGGGTTTTAAAATGCACATATGTCAGTATACGAAGCCAATTTATCAAACGAAAGCACAATGCCAAACGAAAACAAACTACAAACTACATGCCATGCCAAACTGTCACCAAAACAAGAACTACGAGCTAAACAAATAAATATACTAGAAGTCAACGAACATTAGACGTGCACTGGGATCGATAAAGATAGCATTACTCAAAAGAAGGTAACCGAAGCCGATTTACAGTGCGTTTAAACCACATAAGACACGGGATACCGGATACCACATGGGCTATGTATGTTTTGGCAAACGCACTGCACACCAGGACAAGGACGAGACTATCTCGCTGGGAGTTCTTCGAGATCAACTTAAGGGAAAAGTTCTTACAGCAACCGACGATCCGTTCTTGCCGCAGCCTTCGGTCAAAATGCACTTCGAGTAGCGGAGTGCTAGAATCAAATCTACGCCGCAGGCCACATAAATTGGCAGAAATCGGGTTTCGCAGTTGAAGTACGGTAGCTGCCAATTTCAAGGTTTATGGGGAATGGGTTTCGGGTTCGTTTTGGTTTTGTCAAACGATATTGATCGATTGGTTGATTGTTTGATTGCGTGCGGGAGAAAAGAACGACGCGCATTAAAATTTCATGTGTAATTACGGAACAGTTGTGGTTTTTCCAGAAGTCTTTCGTTAACAGAAGTGAGGCTTAAAAACTTAAAGGTTAATACGTTACAAGCTCCAAACTCACCAAGGTCAAGATAATATTTATGTTGATTAAATTTACACTTAAGCTAAAAATTAAAATAACAAATACCAATTTCACTCGATTACTAAATCAATATACAGTAATACCGCTTAGGAAACTAGTAAAACCCAAGCAGCAGCATGCTAAGTATGGAAATCAGTGATATGTCGTATTAGTCGGTATGGGGATTAGGAAATTATCGAGTGCTAGAGCCCAAACCAAATTCCTGAGCCCTCCACCGAACGAGCCGAAACTGCAAGCCATTTCCAAATCCAAGTCAACGGAAAATGCAAAACGGATATTAGTAGAGAACCCAAAAGCAGAACCAAGGATTAGATAAAAATGTTATGGCTGGGGCTGCGGATTAGTTGATGACCCGCGTTCAAGTTAGTCTGTTATGTTTCACTGGTTTTATAATAGTTTTTCGCCTCGTTATTGCGAGAGGAGGGTGCAATGCTTACAGCAACTGAGGAGCCGTTTTTGCCACTGCCGCCTTCAGTAAACATTTTTAGGAAATTGATTATATTCAAGGTATAACCGAATGTGATAAATATTAATATTGTATAATTCCATGAAAGGCCCACGATTGGTATCTAGTAAAGATGAAAGATTGCAAGAAAACATAAAATTTAGAATCTTCGACTACATTCAGAGGGTGGGAAAATTTGTTGGTATAATGTTTGGATTGGTTAAAGAGGTCGTGGGGTGCTAACAGTGGCTTACAAGCTGTGAGCACCCCACAGCCCTCGCTTACAATCTAAACTTAAAGGGAATACGTAAGAAATAGCGAATACTTTAATGTTACTTTTTGGTTAAATAGGTAAATCCAAAACCGGAAGACATTGAAGACATAAAGAGTAAATAGAAATACCAAAAATGTCAAATGGACAATTGGACAGGGCAATACATAGATTATTTTAGGGGTAACTAAGAATTAACTTAAAGTTTGCATTCAGCAGCCTCAAATAGTTATTGTGTATGTTTGTTTATTTTAGGCATGCTCTCGAATTGCTTCCAATTATGTCATGATTGAGTGGTTTCAATAGCAACAAAGCAGATTATTATTTTGCAGCAGCTGCGCCGTTAAAACCAAAGACACTGAACAAGAATCAACAACGGCACAGGTTAAATAGGCAAGCAATTGGGGTTAGAGAGTGGGATAGAGGGGTTAAGGGGTTATCCTCACGCCACGCACCTTCCTCGAAACTCAGCTGAGCTAGTCAGCAAATAGAAAGCTAGGTGGAAACTGAAAACTCTTTTAATTCAGATCAATCTCTTTTGAGGAGCCAAAATATTTTTTGTTTTGTGTGTGTTTGTTGTAGTGGTTTTAGTGTTTCGTGTTCGTGTTCGTGTGTGTGTTCTGTGTGTGTTAAGGACTTACAGCAACTGTGGAGCCATTCTTGCCAACACCACCGGCTTTAATGACGGAAAATACATAAGTTAGGGAAAGCAGACCGCACACAATGGTCGTCAATGCCGGCCCATACCAAAGCTCTATACTGCCGATGCCGATCTGGGTGTTATATGTGGGTGTGGTGTTGGTGTGTTAAGTGTTTTATCGCGATAGGCATTGGATTTCGGCAGGTTTGATTAGGGAGCACACGCAGTACGCATTAGGTACATAGAAGTAGAAGGTTTAATACATTACAAATACTCGTCGTGTTTAAATGTTAACTGGAAACTATACGAGACCTATACATAAGTATATCAGAGAGTTCTGTCCTGGCTTCAAAACCCTAACTGCTTTCGTGGTTTTTCATTCATGTTGACAAAAGGGAATTTAATGGTGGGGAGTTGAACTCAAAACTAAACTAGCACGCTAAATCAAACTGAACGGAACTTAAGGCATCCTAGCCGAGCTTAATTCGAAGCAGCCTATATGAAACTCGAACGCTAAATTCTAGGTAAACGTAACGAAATAAAACTCTTAGAAGTACGCTAAGATATATAAATAAAAAATAAAAAGGAATGCAAAGAACTTCCGGAAATAAGGCTTTAAACAAAAGGTTACTCGAGGGTCCTCGCTGGGTGCCTTCAGAACCTCTCCTACCTTGCTCAGCCAGATCTCAGGGCCCAGCACAGCCGACACCAGGTGAATGGCTATGATTGAAAACTGCGCCTCCGTCACATCAATTCGTCCGAAGCGCATCGTTCCGGACACATAGGTCTGCCAGTGGGCGCAGTAAAAGAGAGCTATAGCACAGAAGCACTGAAAGAGAAGTTCAGAATTCATCTCGCTCTGAATAAGCTGTGCGTAATCCACTCACCTGGAAGAACAGCCAGTTGGGGTAGTGTCCCAGTTGGCAGGAAATGCACGCCGACAGGGCCACGAACACCGTGGATATGGAGTCACAGCCATGGTCGAAGAGCTCGCCCAGCGGCGAGGAGGTGTTCGTGCGTCGCGCCTGCTTCCCGTCGATGGAGTCCAGACTTTGGTAGATGAAGAGGCCCAGGGCGCAGAGCACACAGGTCCAACGTGGCGGAGCCTCAACGCCATTTGGGCTATAACTGAATGTGGATATGGGAAATCAGTGAGTTAATAGCTTGCCAGTCACAACAGACGTTTTACATGAAGAGGGGTAACTGCTTGGTTAAAAGGAATTTTCGCATTTGAGACCTTATTAGCTGGTTTTTCTTTAATAACGTTCAAATTTTGTAATATTGTTATGAACTTGCTTTGAATTTGATACAATTTGATAACTCGAGAAGGCGACCCTGAATTTATTGATTATAAGTTGAGTAAGCTTATTCATTGCAGTACTTGACCTATCATTCAAGGAAAATCTTAATAAAACAAAACTAGAAATTAAAGCAGTTGACAAAAATAAATATCGTAGGTATAACAATCCGCCGATTACAATTAAAACCCAACGATACCATCTTATTATAATTTCCCTTAAATTGTATAAACGCTTGTAAGTGAAAAATAAAATGAATTAAGGCTGTACTAGAATGCCAAGTGTATAATTTCAAACCGTTTCGTGCGTTTCCAGGTCAATTAGCCGAACCATTCCCCTTCGCAATGAAAACAGACTGACGTCAGTGAGCATAAGATCGCCTGATGAGCAAAGTTCCCAAGCTGGGTTTCTTAATTAGCACTCAGGTTAAGAATAAAATCACTATTTTGCTACTGCCACTTGAAAATGTCTGATAAGCGGACTGCTATCTCCTCCGCCATGTCGCCAAATCAGCTGACTGTGCGGTTCCGGCTCGCAATTTCGGCACACTACAACCAGCGGAAAGAATAGAACACCTGATTCCAGCTGAATCATCATGCAAAGATTGACACTACTTTATCGAGTTCCACTGACCTAGACAAGTTCAGCAAAATCCACAAGCGGACTGGCAACAGTTCGTTTTTTAGCAAAACAAGAATTATTAAACAAATACAAAAGTGCAAACAAAAGTAGAATAATAATGGATACAGTGCAAATAAAACCGGTCCGGTCTTTTGGCTAGGTTTGTGAATGAATATATAGATCCTATAGCATGTATTTTGCGCTAAAAATAACAGAAACCGACACGTGAGCAGCATTGAAGGTGATTCATCTGGGGGACAGAAGTAAATGTCTTTTCAGCCACTTTGGTTGACATGCCAGCCCTCTGAAGCAATCAGCCATAATTGAGAAAAAGTAGTCAGACTAAATGCTTTCTATATAAATATTTTATTTCCAAAAAAAGTCATGCATAGCTATACTTTTAATAATTCATTTCACATGACTTTTGCCCCTCTTACTAGACTTTACCTCGGAAATAGGTGTTAAAAACAGCAGCCTTTCAGTGTTTTACTATTTTTCACCTCTTTATCGCCTACATACTCAGTGAAATATACCAAGAAACACAGAAATACGCTGGTTTCTGGGCCATATCTCTTGAATTCAAGGTTTTTTCCACAGCCAGGGAGAAAGTCAGTCTCTCTAAAAATAGTTCTTGTAATTGCTACAACTTTTTTGTTTGTTAAGAGTAGCGGAACATGTTTAAATGCCGGACTTTGGTGGGAAGACCCATAAAAATCAATTAGAAATGCAAATTGTCATTCTAATTCAATCAAAGGTATCCCAATTGAAAGGCAAACAATTGGAAAATGCAAAATGTGCCCCCTGGGTTAACTCATGTGAACTTTGCTTTGGCAAGCTGCGGCTTCTTGAAAAGTTCTTAAACGCCAGGCTTCTGGTACCTGTTGGATTTCGAAGCAGTGTTTCATCAGGCTTTACATGCAGCCACGATTAGCCCGCCTTTGTTTATTTACTTATCGTTTGAAATTGCCATTTTTTGCAACGCCCTCAGGCTAAAGAAACGCGTCACAAACCGACGACAAACGACGATGATTGCGATTACTTATATTTCGCGCAGTTCGCATGTAATGGGTAAAGTGGCGAGACGCCCTCGCTATCTTATCGCTGGCATAGTTTGTGTCCAAGTACTGGAGAGGGGGTCCGCGTATCCACCAGTTCCACGCCTCTCCGCCATCTGGCTTAGTTAGCTTAGTTATGGAATGATACGCTATCGCTACGCATTATGAAACGAAAACGGCAGGTCGCCTGATTTTCCTGTGTCTTGCAGAACTACTTAAATACAAAGTTACTATTAACAATGGTGCGTTTACAAACAAATGATAGTATTTTGTTTTCCTAAGAAGACAAGATATTTATTAATAAAACCAGCACTGGAACCATTTAACAAGCTAACTGACCAACTAATTTGTTCTAAACTAAATATTATAAATAATAACAACTGAAAAGTCTTTAAAATTCCCTATTTTTTATATTTTATTTTATGTCCGCTTAAATAATAAATAATCTGAAAATGTATCTGGAATTTCCTGGTACACACCCAGAATCTCTACGAATCTGTGACAAAATTACATAAAGTGCTGGCAAAATAAATCAAGCAATCAAATATGTTAATCTCGGGATAGTAGATTCTACGAACCCAATGTTTCTAAATTTTCTTTAAAAAGCTGACAAACCCAAGCAAACAAATCCGGCAAACTGAAAGTGACAAGTGACAGTTGAAAGAGCGAAGCAAACAGCTGATGCAGATTCCTAATCCCCGCCAATTGATGTGATTTGTTTCTCGCCAGGCAGCATTTAAAGGCTGGGAATGCGATTTTGCGGGGGTCAAGGGGTCACCGGAAAATTTTCCAAGGCGACGGGCTTACCAGATTAGTATCAGCGTGGTGACCACATTGAGGATCAACCCCACGATGGTGATGAGGTTGGGGGCCAGCCACAGGGGCGTCTGGGCCACCAGCCAGTTCCACCACGGCTGCAGCAGCGGATCGAGGAGGCTGGCGCTGAAGCAGGAGTACTTGTGCTCGCTCAGCTTCCTCAGCTGCTGGGCACTCAGGATGTGCTTCTCGCGGTAGGCGAGCAGCGGCAGCGCCATTTTCCCTCGAGTTACGTCGTGCGAATTCCGATTGCGAATCCCTGACGCGCTTTTCGCTTTTCACTTTTCACTTTCCTCTGACCTAGCGCTTTTCCCTCGCGCGCATTTGTGTACGTGTTCCTCGCAGCGCGCCTATGTGTGTGCGCTCGCTTTTCCTGGCTGTTTCCACACGTGGACCGCAGTGGTGGCGAAACTACGGATCGCGCTTTGTCCAGCGGTTGAGAACTGTGGCGAGGGCGGCTGAACGGTTACGTGGGTGCGCGCGGCGACTCCGCACTTGTATGTTTACTTAACAAATTTAACTTAATTGGACGACCGAGCCGTGCAGTTTTTTTTTTATTTCTATATGAGCAGTGTGACCGTGGCAGGGAGTTAAAAATAATCCATTAGGGATTTCCAATGAAATACCATATTTATACCGCAAAGCAAACGGCCCTGTGGGTGGAGAACTTCGACATTTCTGGCCCAGACTTAACATTAGCCGCGTTCAGCGGAACAACATGATACCTGATTGAGGTGCAGAAACATCGATTTTTTCCGTGTGACATCGATAATTGCCTCTTAAAACATCGGAAAAGCGATGTTTTCTGCACCTTTAATACTTGATCACTGATGGAATTCTTACGAAAGTTCTGTTGCAAAAAGTTACTGATCATAAGTAAAAAAATTTAAAAATAGTACGGTACATTTTCGTAATACATGATATCATGAAATATCGATTTAACATAATTATTATTAAAAACCCATGAAGTAAGTTAAATTCTTTACAACTTTTAGGCCTTTTTGATTTTTACGTTTCCACGATTTCTGTGCGCAATGCTACAGTTGCGGTGGCAACCGAATTCGCAACTTTTATTAAAAAACATTTGTTTATAAAAGGATTGTCAAGGCCGTAAGGCTTTGCATTGTATAACGGAGTTTTTCAGGTAAAACGTTTTACGTTTTTAACGTCGTTGTGTATCTTGAGCGTTCAGCAAAACAAACTTGATCACTGATTACTGATCTATCAACGTTAAACCTTTGTAAGACTTTGTTAGACTTTTAGTTAAGACTAAAACCCGAGGCTTCGTTAGTTTAACAGCGACGTTTCGTTCAATAACAGTTTTCTGTTAAAATTATCGTAAAAAACTATCGATAGCAACAGTCTTTAAAAACCCCCTCCAACCGAAACCAAATTCAAATTTATATATCATAGTTTATTAGATAAATCAGTTTGTTGCTTATACTACGTCCTCAACTTAACATACCGTATGCAATGTTTCATTTGTGTATTTGCTTGTTAGTTATTATCTAAACCTTGTCATTTGCCTGCTTTATTGTTACGATTAGAATTTAAGTTTAAATATGCGGCTACTACTGGTTCTGGGCCGAGAAATGTTCGCCAACGCCTGCAAATATGCTCAAAAAGTACAAAACTGTCGTGCGTCCAGCTGCTGGCCAATATAAATTGCGGCTTATGTAAACTATGGCCTATCAAAAGTTATTTTTGATGTGTTGTTTCCATGAGGCATCGTCGTCGTGATTCTTAGTTTGGTGGATATTAGGAAAATGTATAAATGTATTTGCTTCGATATATATATATATATAGAGATAAAAAAATAGGCTTAAAATGTTTCGTTTTAGCGTTTTGTTGTTGTTTAAATTACTTTATATTGGCAACTCTCATTACATTTGTTTATGCATATAGTTATGTAGTTGAAAACGATGGAACGTGCAACTATTTCGCCTTGCTGATGACAAAAAAGGTTTTACACAGCACACTCAACCAATTATAAATAGTAGTAGAAATAATTTATAGCACAATATGATATAGCAGCAGTTTGAAACTTTTTACACATGTCACAAATGTTTCCATCCGTTTTTATGATTTCTTTTTCGCCTATAATCGAGTTGGTGGTCAGAAGACGGTATGCAAACAATAAAAAAAAAACAGACAGCTACATACATAGCTAAATTATTGACAGTTTCAAATTTTAAAGTGGGGGACAAAATTTCATCTTACTAAATTGCAGTCGCCGCAAAAAGTGCATGTGCAGCCGAGGCCTAATATCGTTAGTTTTGCGTTATGGAGATACATATTTAATTATAGATGCGTGCATGTATGCATATAGTAACCAGCGATGCAAAATTAATTTAATTTACGTGGTAGGCATTTACGATAATATAATATAATTTTGTTTTAATTGTCTTCTGCTTTGAGACATTTAGGCAAATGTTTTGTTTTCATAGTGAATTGGTTTTGTTTTCTATAAAACGTGTTAAGCATTAGGTTGGTTGGTAATTCGTTATCATATAATCATAATAATAAGTGTTTATTCGCTTTTAAACGCACTCCGTCAAACATCAAATAAACTAAAGAGCACATTTAGGGCAATTCTCACACTCGTTTCGGAGCACAGTACAAATATTTTCTTTATCGAACTTAAATTATATATTTATATCAAAATCCGCTCGTTTACAATAATAATAATAGTGCCATCTGGTATGTAGACGTACTTGCATACCTATAGTTGCGGTCAAAGTGCTAGCTGTGAGTTTTGCTTTCTGTGTAGCAAGATGCCAAAGAAAAGGTCGGATCAAGTGCTTTTATTCGGCCGCAGCTATAAATACACAAATAAATGTACATATCTAGTTTAAAGTGTCACTCAGTTGCTATGAAACGATTTCGTAATGGTATCGTAATGTATTGTTTTATCAAAAAACGTCAAAACGTAAAAATGCATTCGGCTTATAGGCTTAAACTTGTTTTGTATACGTTGTCTACAGAATTTATGTCCTCGCTTCTTGTATATAAATATTTAAAATTTGTGTTTAGTTCCTTCTTGCTGTTATTTGCAATTGCTGATGATGCTGCCCAATTGTTGAGGGGTGTGTTGTGTTTTCTGCGGTGAAGGGAAAGGGGTGTGTGTGGCGTCGCTCCTTAGAAGTTATCTTATTATGAATGATATGGCGTCACATAAGTTGCTGGGAAGATTCCTTTCCTATTGCCGATCTCGCCGTTCCACCAGTTCTCATCGGAGCGGTCTGTGACGGTGATGACATCGCCGCGTCTGAAGTCCAATTCCCCGGATTCCTGTGGCACAAAATCGTACAGCGCCTGCACGAGCATCTGCAATAAGAAATCGGTGGGAGATCATGAGTCGAATCTAATATTCTTGGCATCGCTGTTTGTTTATAGTTCAAATGGGTGGGCGGCGACGTGCAAAAGCATGACCTCAATGTGTTACGCAAAACTTGTATTTTTAAAACGAGTCCGTATGTCTGTTCGGCAGAACCGTCAGCGAAATGGACGGCACACCCACCTCTTCAGGTATCATATCACGCAATTTGACATCCTGCGACCGGGACACACTCGCTGTCCGATGATATTCGACCAGTTCGTTGAGGGAGTTGAACTTGACCACCCAGAGGAAGAATTTGCTTTGGGCATCGCGCAGAACCTTGAAATGCTGAACACCATCGGGGCACCTGTGCGGCAAAAACGTTATTAATTTCAGTTCTGTGGAAGGCATCTCGTGAAGAATCTTACTTGACTGATAAGGAGAAATCGCCGGGACTGGATTCGCTGATGCGTATCAAAAAGGCGCCTTCGTGCTTATTTGAAAGTAACTTCTCGGCATCAGCGCGTGTGATACGCCCGTAATACCAACTACAAAGTAAATTATGATCAATTGAGTTTTGATTTAGGAGTTTCGGCTTGAACTTACTCGTGATTCTTCATTTCTATGTAATTACTGGGTATGAGGCCTTCCTTTCCATCCAGCTCGGCGCGATACCAATTTGAATCATCTTCCATATTTAATATCTGTAAAATAGGGTTTTATACATATTCGTCAATAAATAAACTAATTTAACGTCGCACTTTTTCAATGATACTGGTTTTAATGAAAATTGGAAGTATAAAAAAAGTTAAGTCTTATTATCTTTTTCAAGTAAAGGAGTCATTGAAACACACATATTTTAATTGGTTTCTAAAATTAATATTGCTTTTTTATAGTTGACAATGGGACAAAAAGTAACTGAACGTCATTCAGACTCTAAAATTCCATTATGGACTTTCCTTACTTAATCCTTAAAAACCACGAATCTTAAAATTCTTGTTCTTCGCTTTCTTTTCCAACATCGTTTCAAAATACAAGAATTTGACTTTATTTGGGTAAATTTAAAATTACTTTTGGTAAGTGTTAATAAATTTATTAAAACCGCCCTTTAAAGTCTGATTTAATTGCCTGCGTCTGTCAGTTACACACCAAATACAAAATGAGAAACGCGACCCCCAAAAGGCTTACAAAGAACCTGCTTCTGATGCTTCCATTTTAAAGGCCACACCCCTTTAATCGCCCCAGACAATGGGGATCAATCGAAGCATTCTTCCGCTTTGTTTATTGGAGACTGGCCCGATTCCCCAGAGATTTCGATAAACAATTTTCAATTGTTTGTTGATTGGACTCCCAAAACTGTGTCAGGGCGCAATCAACAGCAGGCAATGAAGAGAGGCTTACGCCTTGGGAAACATGTCTACTATCTCCCCTATTCTCATATCTGTTTCTTGCGAACCACTAAAAATAAACAAGCATTATGGCTGACATGTGATAAGAATGTTAAGTGAAACGGGGCTCGTCGAGTGGGCGAATTTCACTTTTGGGTGTCTAATGGACTTTTTCCTAGCTGCTCTTTTGTCTGCCGCCCATTTCGCATGCCAATGACACAACAGTAGTCCACGTAATCGCAGTCTTTTATGATTTCTTTCAATTGACAGACAAAATCGAAGTTTGCTATCTGCAAAGGTCTCGTAGTTTGCTTAGCCACTGGGAATTCCCATATTTGAGAGTGCTGAATGAGGGTGTTGACATCGACCTCCACGCACCTGTGTTGAAATCCGCCAGCCAGCAGCCTTCGCCGTATTTGATTTTGGTTTAGGGAACTGTCCCCAAAAAGACGTAGTAAAGGTATTTATTGCGCAAAGGTCAGGATTCCGGACCAGCAACACCTTATAAGCCTTAAGTAAATGCGGTGCTATCTCTATGTATTTCTTTTATTTTTCGCCAACGGATTTTTCCTTGAGTAGTTGAGTTATTTGGCAGGTTTGTTGTTGTTTCCCAATAACGTTCGTTCGTCAAGTTGGAATAAATGAATGACACTCAAATGAGTCACTAAGCCCCTGTTGATACTGTGTAGTTCAGGGGTTGTTGGGTTCCCGAAGTTGCAAGAAGTTCTGCGTCACCGGTAATTTCCCTATTAATTCTTCATCGACTTAGTCATAAGTAAAGCTGGGTGGGAAATTCAAGGGGTTGTTTGCTATATCATAGTCTATGAATTCTTTCGATTGATAGACCAAATTGAAGTTTGCTTATCTGCAAAGGTTTCGCTGTTTGATTGAAGGTGTGCTAATAATGAAAACCGCCCTATTAGCATATTAAATAAAAAACAGCATTTGGTTTTAGACCGATCGTTTAGTTTTAAACAGTATCTAAATACTAATATATGTAATGAGCAGTTAATATTATTTGAAAGTTCCCAGGTAAAAGATACTACAAAGTCGAGTCAATCTTGTGCTTTTTGGTTGAATTTTCGCACGTCGGATTGTGAGAGGGATTCGGGTGGTGTGGGGTGTCAAAGTCGATTCCAGCTTATGTAAAACTCAATTATTGTTTTCACTGTTGGCAGTGGGATTTGCCCGCTCAGCTGGATCGGTCCCGACTAATTGGCATAGCTCCATAGTTGTAACCACCCCCATAGCCGATCCCACCCGCATCTGTCACCCAGACATTGTTCATCGTATATTTATTTATTTTTAGCCTGTTTCATTCATTGAAAACAGTCTGCCGAGAAAATTTCCACGGATTCCTCGTCTATTACAGAAAGTTTTCTCGCGGCCCTACACGCAGAGAAATAGAAGGGGTGATCTGTGAGCTCATGATGATTTTTGGTAATGCATGCGGAAGAGAAAAAGGCACTAAGATATTTCGTTTTTAAGGCCGTGTTATTGTGACAAGTAGTAGCAGTACTAGTACTACCCCTTGTTAAAACTTTTTCAGGGGTAACTATTAGTTTTCAGTGCAGGGAATGTGCCTGGCTGTTGGATAATGCATAAATATTTTGCGGCGCTCTCGGAAAGCTGGCACGTAGTGGCCATGACTGTTATTATCAATTGTTTATTCTCGTATGTTTATGTAATTACTAGAGAAAAATTCTATTGTAGGTTCAGATTCGGGTTCTACGCTGAAAAGTGTCAAAGCGGCACGAACACTCACTTTTCGTTGTTTTTGCGACCAGCGAAAGTTGAACTTGGAATCCCATTTCGGGTATTCGTTATGATAAAACTGGGATTATATTGGTGTCAGACAAAGCCGTTAGAATTCGAGGTATAGTTCCCAGAAAATTGAAATCCAAATATCCAAGAAATATGCTGCTCTGAAAACCAGTTTCTGGAGAGAAGCCGAGTGAATTGTTTGATGATTCACGAGTTGGGTCTCCATGGCTGTGTCTGTGCGATCGGTGGATCGGGAATCTTTTCAGATAAGGCCATCGAGAGTGACTAAGCAAAGGCAAACAAATGCGTTCGAAGTTCGAACTGGTGCCCATATCTCCGATGCGATTATCTTATAGCTCTGGGTGCCTCAATCCCGGGCCGGTAATAGCCGGCAAGACAGTTGGGTCAAACGAACGGCCCCTATCAGTGGGGATTGTTTACCGAGTGATAAGCCGGACTAGGGAGGAAGTTCCCCGACAGCTCCCCGTAGTCGTAGGCCCTCTAATGGGCGAGAGCAACGCACACACTTGACCTTCGGGGAGCGATAAAGAAGCTTCTTCGGCGAGTCATTGACACCATCAATCAGCCGCAGCGGCAAGAGCAGCAGCACAGCATATGGAAAAATGCAAAAAGGGAAAAAACCTGCCGCAGCCTGGGTTCCTGCTGTGACTAACCTACGACAAGGTAGACACACAGCAACGAAAATCAGCTTACAGCGCGCCCTGGCAACAGAAACCGGAAAATTCGCCAGCCAAAACAAAGGGTTTGGCCTAGGACAGCCAGCACAAACACCTGGAAGGAAGGCAACTGCGAAAAGATCGAATCGCAGCCTGGCAGCAGCCTTTTCGTTTGCCAGAAAAGAAAACCAACCGAGCTCAGATCGGATGTGCTCACAAAAGCTAAGTTGGCCCTCACTTGAAGATAAAACAAAATATTTTAAAGATGTCATTTGATTTTATACAGAAATACGTTGTTTAACAACCGAGTGGAATGAAATAATTTTGAAGGAGAAATAAATATATTAATATTATGAAAATTGGATTGATCTAATTTTTGAGAATCTGCGTACTTCTGTTGATCGGATACCTTGATATTTTTTACATATGATAACCAGAATGGAAGTTATCATCGGCAATGTAAAGTTCATATGCCCTCCCAGTTGCATCGAAAACTGATTAGTAAATGTAGAACATAAAGCCGAACCATCTACGTTATCACAACTTGACCTACAATCCCATATTCTTTACATTTTTTGTTTTTGGGGTCGGAAATTCGTCTTATCTGCACTGTTTTTAAACAGACATCAGAAGAAAACCGAACTTCTCATAAGGTTTTCTGGGTTCTGTGAGAGTATTTGAGCTACGGTGAGTCATTAGCGCAATCCTTTCGTGTTGTCTTTTGCGAATGCACCTTTTGAACCGCTTTTGCCAGCTTTACGAGTATGTGCCTCCACTCCTGTTTGTCGGGATTTATGTGGTAACAAAATCCGTCTGGGCCCGGGATGTGGGTTAAGCCAACGACCTGGAGCAACTGCATCGCGGCGGATTATGCATGCAGGTCCTGCCCCGCCCCCAGGAAGTCTATGAATAAATCCAGATACCATGACTGGGGGGACTACTCACCTTTAGGATCTGAGTTTTGCGAAAACTCAGCTCGTCGTCGGCCGTCGCGGAGAAATCGTGTTTGGCAATCGCTTCCATTTTGTGTTGATTATAGCTGCTGCTGTTTTGTGCGTAATACAGAACGCTTTTGGAGTTGCTTTAAATTTAGTTGTTATAGTTTCGGATTTAGTTTTATCAGCCTTGATGCACCACACACACGGACACACAGACACAGGCACTCGCAGTGCACAGCATACACGGGCAGGTTGGAATTCTCTCCTTGCTCTCCGCGCTCTCTCTCACTCACTAATGCTGTGGAAATGGAAACGAAACGAATCCGTGATTAGTTGGCGCACATATATAAACAATAAATCATGGATATTCGGCAGCGCGCTGTTCTGGTTAATAATATATTTCTCGGCCGGAGGCGAGTGAGGAAAAGCGATTAAAAATACACCGACGACTGCGACATTCCCAGGCGGAGCAGCAACAGAGAATGAGCCGCTCTCTCGCTCGCTCTCGCCTCGCTGTGCGGGTGTGCGTGCGTGTGCGAGCGTGGCAGCGTTGCCAGCAGCTTGCAATTTTTAAATTCGGGGAAAAGCAGGTACCGCAAAAGCAATTAAACGATGGCTAGCGATAGCCTGTTGTTTCACGGTCTTCTATTTTTCAAATGATCTTCAATGCCCGCCCTAGGCCATACGTTTAATTCGACAATCTAGGGCGTGGGTGCTTGCTGTTGGCAATGCCGTCGCGGTGACGTTGTTGTTTGTTTTATTTTTTGTAACCCCAATAAACACACACACTCGCACACGCGGCGCTTGTATTCATATACATATGTACAAGTTTCGGCGAATTATTTGGGGCTTTTTGCGTTCGCAAACAGGCCGCTGGGCTCACTATTTTAAGGACTGGGGGCGCTGTAAGCTTAAGCGACACTAATTAGGCGCGGGAGCGGGCGGTTTAACATATTACTACTGCTAAATTTGTAATTCACTTTTATTTTCATAGCAGCGTGGCCGTGGTTGGGTCGCTTAAATAAACCGTGGAAATACTGCTCCTAATACCAGAACAAAAAAATACCGTTCAAGGCCGCATGGTGTTTGCCGAATACTCTCGCCTGGTCACACAGGCGGTCGATTCGCTGTTTTTTTAACACTGCTTTTTGCCGTTATATTTGTTATGGTCGATAGTTATTTTCTCTTCCTCTTCGATTCAGGAGTAGCAAGCCAACATCAATGTTACCGATGTTTTGGAAACATCGATGACGATTTTAACATCGATGTTTCTCGACCACTACATCGCCATTTTTAAATACAAAATAGGACGCTTCACCGGAAAACTCAGCACTACGATTTGATTCCAACAGGACACCTCACTTCGCCTCGCCATAATCGTCGCAATGCAGCGCCACAAGGAACTGTACAAGGAGCAATCGCTGGTGCTGAGCCCGCGTAACCACTGCCAGGAGAACCGGGATCGGCTTCAAGCGGCGCGCGCCAAAAAGCGGGAGGACTGCTTTTACCAGAACCGCATCATCAGTGTGAGTCCCACCCCCGTCAAAGCGAAGCCATCTGTGGCGGCGCAAGGGGCTCTGCCCCAGGAGAATGTGGTCCCTAACCTGCAGGGTCAGCAGCAGCCGGAGCTGGAAAAGAAGGAGCCCTTGGAGCAGCCACCGCAACCCACCGCAAAACCCACCCGCCAGTCAGTATTCCTTAAGCGCTACACGGAATGGAAGAACGCCAGGAACAAGGAGCACAAACACCGGGATCAGACGCGTCGTGGGGCAGCTATTAAAGCGCCGCCTGTCAATCAACTAAAGACGTTTCCCAAGTCTGAAACATTTCGGGTTCCCGAGAACCTGGCTACTACCAAGCAGAAGGAGGCAGTGTCTGTGCTCCAGCCGACCAAGCGTTGTTCGCTCTACGTTATTGCCAATCCCATTAGCAAAATCAAAGGTAAGGCATCCGAAGCCACCAATCCATCAAAGGCGGCTTCTTCGGTAATCAAGCCAACGCCTGCAGCTCTTCTTGATGCCAAGACAGCGCCTGCTGCACCCCCTTTAAAGAAACCAGCTGCGCCATCATCCAAACATGAGACTGCTGCTCCTGCAATAAAACCAGTGACTGTCGCTTTGGCGAGGCAAAAAGCAGCTTCCGCTACAAAACCAACCCGTCAGACCACCAATCCGGTGGCTTTGGCCAGGCAGAAAGCAGCTGCGCGACCCGCTCCCACTGCCACTAGCAATACCAGAGAAAGGATTCCAGCCACTGAAGGCAAAAAGGTTTCTGCCATGCCCATATCCTCGGCCGTAACACTCAACAAAGGGAAAACGGACACCGTGCGGCAACAACCGTCAGGAATTAGCTTGAAACCAAGAGTGCCTGCGTCTACGGTGCCAAGAGTAGCTAGACTGGCAAATGTGATGTCTCAGCCGTTCGAGAAACCTTCGGGAGGCAAAGCCCCAGTTAAAGGACGGGCGAACGTGGTGAAGCCGCAATCCATTCGTGGCGGAGGTGGGGCCGTTGGAAAATTTAAGGACTCAGCTGGAGTTACCAGCAAAACTGTTGGTAATTCCATGCGAATGAAGCCCACCAAACAAAAGAACCAATACACGAAGCTGCAGGACAACGTGAGAAAGCTTCCTCAGCTCAAGGCCGAGTTGCTGCAGGCAGCCTTACTAGACATACCGCCTCTCACGCCGCTGGAGGAGATCCCCTTCCTCGACCAGGCCACATCCACGCAGTGTAGGTCCAACAAAAGCAGCGGCAGTCTTCTCGAGGCTTTTGGCGACAACATCTTGCTAAGCCCAGTGGCACCGGCCAAGAGTGAGGAGGATAGTACAGTCAAAAGGCAATTGCTGGCGGCGGATAAGGCAGAGCTGCCAGTTCCGGTGGCAAAGAAAAAATTCGACTTTTCGCGTTACTCTGTGGCTAACTCGCCGGCGGAGGACTCTCTGATCTTGGATCCACAGCAGTCGACCCGTGAGTACATATGCATTCCTTCGCCAAACGAAGTCTAACATTTTCTTCCAGTTAAAGAAGCTGGTGGAAACTCTACTTTGGTTCCTGAAGTGGAAAAGACACCGCCACGCCGTGAGTCCAACGGAATGCCAAACTATCTTAGCCCGTTTGTGAGCGTCTCCCGCGGGAAGGTGAACTCGCGCTGCGAAAAGGAGAAGCGGAACAGTTTCTACCTGCCCGACGAGGAGTCGCCGTTGGAAGTTCGCCGTGCCATCGAGTCCGTTCTGTACTTTAGGCTACAGCTGGAGAATGAGATCGCGCGGCTCCAAGCCCTTTGCGAGGAATGGGATGCGTACAGTAAGGAGAACGAGGCACGCTTGCAGGAAACGGGCGGCATTGACATGATCAACGTGACCATTGGCCAGACGCGCCTGTTGACCACCAAAAAGATGATGCAGTTTAGCGGCCTGATTGATCGCTGCGAGGCCGGCGCCACGGGCAAGAACCGCCAGCCAACCGATGGTAGCGAGGACACAAAGCCGGTGCAGGCGGAGGATCTGGAGGGCTGGTGGGACATGTTGCGCCTGCAGAGCGAGAACGTGGACAAGCGTTTTGAGAACCTGAAGCGATGGAAAGCCAACGACTGGCTGGATCCGGATGCAGTGGCTGAGGAACCCATCCAGCCAAAGCCGAAGCCCAAGATTAATCGCAACATGAAGGTCAAGACAAAGGCCAAGCCCTCTAGCAATCTGAAACAGTTTCTACGCAAAGCCCATGCCAACTTGAAGAAGACAAAGGTGGAGGAGCCGCCGATGGAAGATGGTGCTCCCTCGACGTCCTCGCGGGTCAGCTCGCCACGGGTAATTGTGGTTCGTAATCGCAGGTCCTTTTCGCCTGCTCGCACTGTTCTCCGTATGTCCAGTGGTGATGGACGTCAATCCATCGCGCCCAATGCGCTTCTGAAATCAGCGATTCTTGCGGCCGCCGAGCAGAATGCTACCAAGACACCGCCACCGAAACCGCGAACGTCCATTCTCAAAACGCCGGGCACCATCAAACGCCAGAGCCGAGCCGTACTCTTCAGCGCCAAGAAGAGCGTACGTCGTTTCCAGTTCACCTACGAGGAGGGCAACCTCAGCAACGACGAGACGGTGGGAGCCGACAAGCTGGAAGACTGCGAGGAGGATATGTCGCTGGAGGCGTCCTCGGAGCGTCGATCCATGGAGCAGGATCCAGGAGCTGATCAAGCCAATGGGCAAACCCCTCGGACTTATACTCTGCGCAACCGGCGAGTGAATCTGCGTCCTTCGTCGGAGTTCATGTAATGATTGGTTTATGTATAGAATTGTTTATAGTTGTATTCCTTAGTTTAATGTTATTACGGAGAGCCATTAAGTGTTAATTGTTTAAGATGTTAAAATGTATCTTTGGCATTTTGAATATTCGATGTTTATGTTTTGTGAAAATTGAATTATCTCAGTTCTGAAAAATTATCTAAAATATCTTGATATATGTAGTTTACACAATAAAAAGAATAAATAACGAAACAAATATTTTTGTTTTAGAGAACACCAATCTGATTTACCAACTGAAGATTATTTTTATAAATAAAAATTAGGCAAGGGTGTTGTTTTTGAAAATCGCTGAATTTGTATTCATTACATTTCTGAGAGAAGGAATTCTGTTTGGAAGTAATTGTTCAAAAATTTCTCAAATTCCTTTTTCACATATTTTAAAAACTCAAGAAATGGCGGGTCAAGTCCTTACTTAAGCGTTATTTAAGTCATTCACCATAAGAGTATGTAGTATTTTTAAGGTATTTTTCAGTATTAATTTAAAGTATCTTGGTATATTTGTGCCTGTACCGCGGTATACTTTAACGGTTACGCTACGGTCCCACCCTGATTCATAAATGTAAAGGAAGTAAACTCGACGGCAATTTAAATTTAATTTTGAATTTGACGTCGCGATTTGATTGTAAATACGCAGATAAGGCCGCCCAATGAAAGTGCAAATAGCAGTGGTATCGCGACGTCCATCGCAGTGACTATTATCTCGACCGTTTCGTTCGCCCGCGACGCCCTTTGAGTTCAACGCATTCATATTTCCAAGTGCAGATTTTCTTTTTGTTTTGCCCGCAGTGACCGCGCGCTGCAATCAAAGCAGGGGCAAGTATACATATCCCGATCCGCTCCACCACAGGATACGGAACAAGGACCAGATATGGACACCAGTGGCGGCAATTTAGGTAAGACCTGGACAATTCGTATTTCAAATTGAATTTTCAACCTCTGGTACAGCGTGTACTTGCCATGGCAGTTGGCCGTTCGCTGGCGCGCAAATGGTTTCCGCTCGTTTGTGGTTGCCTTATGCTTATTTACCTGTCTGCCCAGCAACCGTCAAGCGGATTTACGTATTCTTGTTGCCTTTCTATTTGCGTATCTTTGAAAATCGCCCGGAATGTTGACTTTTTGTAAGTTGTTTGCACTCTGCTGACGAAACGAAAAGTGCTTTTAACGATCTGGGAACATCCCATTGAGCAGCGTTGCCAGATGGTTTGTTACACATATAGACATGTGCTTGGTTGTGTTGGTGTTTTTGTGGGGTACAGTCTTGGGGGGCAATTGTTGTTTGGCAATGAAATGTGCAAAAAATACAATTGAAGCATTGTCAGCCCCCTAACTTAGTCAGGGAGTTGTAAACATATCTTTTGAAGATTATTAACTTTGGTGGACTGGTGAGGTGGGTGTTAATTGGGTGGCAGAAAACGCGCACAAAATAATAACGTCAACGCGGGCTGCCACCCCTTTCAAAGTGCTTATGCAAAATGGGCTGACTACAAAAATTAGATATTATTTTTCAATAACTAATAAGAATGGTTCGCTAGATGTTTTTAAAGCAGTTTAAGGAAATATTTAAATGTAAAAAATACTTTTGGTTCAAAATAAGATAATTGTTATCGATATCGATGTGCTGCCCATCGAAAAACTACCACGAAGTGGCAGCTCTGCCGTACAGCACATTTCAGGGTTTACGCAATTTCTCGAGCCCCAAGATTTTCCTCGACCTCTGAAAAGGCCTTTTACCCCCTGCCAGGACAGCAAAATCTACACCTGTAAGTGCCCCTGGGCTTAGATTTACTATAGAGTCCATCCTAACCCAAGTCTCCAGTTAAAAGCAAAGAGGAAGCCCAGAATCATGTCACACGCATTTGCCGCCGTCGTCTGCCGGTCCACCGCATCCATGTCTTTGGCCCTGCGCTGCAGTCGGCGAGCCATGAGCTCCACGAGAATGCTGCGCCTGGCGGGTGCCACTGCCTCCTCCACTGCCTGCAAGGATTGGCAGCGAAACGGACTACTATCTGCCGCCAGGACCGGCAACGTGCAGCAGTACCTCCGCCAGTATGCCAACGAGAAGAAGGTTTTCGAGCGAACCAAGCCCCACTGCAATGTGGGCACCATCGGCCATGTGGATCACGGCAAGACCACACTGACGGCGGCCATCACTAAGGTGCTGGCCGACAAGCAGCTGGCCGAGAGCAAGAAGTACAACGAGATCGACAATGCTCCCGAGGAGAAGGCTCGCGGCATCACCATCAATGTGGCCCACGTGGAGTACCAGACGGAGACCCGGCACTACGGCCACACGGATTGTCCCGGACACGCGGATTACATCAAAAACATGATCACCGGCACCGCCCAGATGGATGGCGCCATTCTCGTGGTGGCCGCCACCGACGGCGCCATGCCCCAGACTCGCGAGCACATGCTGCTTGCTAAGCAGATCGGCATCGATCACATTGTGGTGTTTATCAACAAGGTGGACGCCGCTGATCAAGAGATGGTCGATCTGGTGGAGATGGAGATCCGGGAGCTGCTCACCGAGATGGGCTACGATGGCGACAAGATTCCCGTGGTGAAGGGCTCGGCGCTGTGCGCTTTGGAGGACAAGAGCCCCGAGATTGGCAAGGAGGCGATCCTCAAGCTGCTGCAGGAGGTGGATAGCTTTATCCCCACGCCAGTGCGTGAGCTGGACAAACCGTTCCTGCTGCCCGTGGAGAATGTTTATTCAATTCCCGGACGCGGCACCGTCGTCACTGGGCGCCTGGAGCGTGGAGTGGTTAAGAAGGGCATGGAGTGCGAGTTCGTGGGCTACAACAAGGTGCTCAAGTCGACGGTGACGGGCGTTGAGATGTTCCACCAGATTCTGGAGGAGGCCCAGGCCGGCGATCAGCTGGGAGCGCTTGTACGAGGCGTTAAGCGGGATGACATTAAGCGTGGCATGGTCATGTGCAAGCCAGGCAGTGTGAAGGCTCTCGACCAGCTGGAAGCCCAGGTGTACATCTTGTCCAAGGAAGAGGGCGGCCGGACTAAGCCTTTTATGTCCTTCATCCAACTGCAGATGTTCTCGCGCACCTGGGATTGCGCCGTCCAGGTGCAGATCCCTGACAAGGAGATGGTCATGCCCGGCGAGGACACCAAGCTTATCCTGCGCCTCATCCGCCCCATGGTCCTGGAGCAGGGACAGCGCTTTACGTTGCGCGACGGAAATTTGACGCTGGGCACCGGCGTCGTCACCAACACCATGCCCGCTTTGACTGAATCGCAGCGAAACGAGCTGACGGAGGGCAAGAAGGCGCGCGAGAAGAAGGTGGCGGCCAAGAAGTAGAGCTCCGGAACGCCGTCAGTCATTAACTAAAATCATATTCTTAAGCGATTTTTATGCATATTGTATAAGTTGTTGGCGCTCCAATCAGAATCGAGTAAAATAAAAACAAACCCTTAAAATGAGATTGTAATCAAGATTATCAGGGAGAATCCTTTTAGATTTTGTAGGATTTAGTCTTGGGCCAAGAAAAGTCAGGTTTTTTTTTAAGTTTTAACAATTTATTTTTCTAAAATTTTTTGTGAATCATAGTTACTAATATATTATTTATTTTACTAAAATTTTGTTTAGAGAAAAATTCAATGGATTTTTAAATACTCCTTAGACATATTCCATTATTGTTAAAATCCCTTTCAATTGAAAAGTTTGATCAGAGGTATTAGGTAAGCATTTAAAAACTCATCTGCATTTTAAATTCAGGCGCCCGACTTCAATGGTATCGGTAAAAGAAATCTATGACATCGAAATATATACTGTTCCGAAAGACCGATAGATAGCCGATAAACCAAAACCGATTAAAGACGACCAAGTCATTATACAACACTGCTGCAACCGCCTTGAGCGCAGCTGATGATAAAGAACATTTTGAAATTGAATTGAAAATTGACAAAAATGAACACTTACCGCGTAGACTACTTGTCGGGTATATTTAAGCACCACGAACTCTAAATCGCAATGTGAATAATACTAGTTTCTGTCCGCAGACTCCCTGGACGACACGGAACCGTTGCCGGAGCTGAGTTTTGAAGACTTTTTGGAGCCAACGTCGGACAAGAGCTCCCAACACATGGAAATCGATGCCCTGGACACGGATGACGACGACGTCGACGCTGATGAGTTGGCCGATCCTGCCAACGATTCCCTGAACACGCCACAGTTCAAGAGGAACGTGGTGCACATAGTGGAGGACAAACGGTTGCCCCCGGCCGGAGTAACCGTCTTGAAGTCGCACGCCATCAAAGTGGTGACTGCCGGAGGCCCCTCGCCGGTCAAGTCGCAAATCCCGGACGTCAAAATCTTAAACAAACTAAAACCGATACCCAGCAATACCGTTAAGATCGGCAGCACCACCATCGCCACTACGTCCACGCCACGCACCATCACCAAGACCCTGAGCAATATGACCCAGATCAAGACGAAAGATGGTCAGGTAATCTTCGTCCAGAAGTCTGTACCTGGAACACAAAGCAGTGTCACGGTGGCCGGGTCACCGAGCGGTGGAATACGACGCGTCGTTGCGCCGTCCAGTATCCAAAAGGCGGTCCTCTCCAAGGGAGTGACCTTGGCAAGCACGGGTCTGGTCAAGGCGGCTGTGCCGGGAAAAGCAGGCCCCTCCACAACAGCCATCACCATAAAAGGCATTACACCGCTGGCCGGAGGCAGTGCCAAGGTAGGGTCTTCCGGCACCTCTTCCAACACATCTACGCCCTTAGCACAGCCCACCAAAATCCATGTGATGCGCACTACCGACGGCAAGATCATTAAGATTAATCAGACTGGTTCCTCGTTGCTGCTGAATACTAAACAGCCAGGAACTACGGGCTCCTCGGGAAGTTCAGCCGTCAGTACTGTCAAACTATCGCCCTCCTCGGGAAATGTGGTGCTAAGCAAACCCGTGGGCCAAGTAGTGGTCAAGACAGCAGCTCCTGCAAAGCAAGTTTCGACCACGACGGGCTCCATTTCCAGTACGACCACAAACGCAACACCCGGCAAGATGTTGGTTCAAAGTGGTGGCAAACAGATCCTTGTGCCCAGCAAGAACATAATCAAGCTTTCACCGAATGCGGGGGCCACCAGTTCTTTGACCAACACGGCTGCAGAACAAACAGCTTCTCCCACGAGCGGATTGCATGCTATCCAGCTCCCTGGCAAGGGAGGTGTACAATATGTTCGCGTGCTGACCAACAACAAGAGTGCCTCCGGAACGAGTGCAACAGTGGCTATGCCTAAGACCATGCAAGCCCATAAGATTACTGCGGTGCGGTCTCCGGCTGCTACTAGCACACCTGCCACATCTACTTCGACATCGGCAGCAGCTGCTCCTGCAACAGCAGCGCCAAAGGCAAACACTTCAATGGGAAGCACAAACAAGATTGTAATGCGGACAACAGGCGGGAGCATTGTGCCCTTGCCCTCTATGCAGACTTTGGTCTCCAAGGTGGGTATTGTAGTACTTATGCCGTTCTCGGACTCTCTTAACTCTATTGTCCTCTTTGCAGCGAGCAATGGGTACCAACACGGGCGCCAACACCAACGCCTCCAAGTCAGCCAGTACGGTCAACAGTACCAGTAGCGGTAGTCCTAGTGGCAGCCAGGAGTCGCCTCGCAAACACCGGCTTACTGATCTCAACGTGCAGATCAAGCATTTGACCTCCGCCAGCAGTGATGGCAGCGACAGTAGCGACACGGGACCAGAGGCGAAGAAGCCGCGCTACGTGATCACCATGCAGCAAGGATCACAACAGACTTCGCAGCCAGCTCAAAAGCTTATCAGTCGGCCAACGAACGTGCAACGTGTGGTGGCTAGCAACACCAGTCCCAACGCCCCAAAGAAAATCTACAACTTTGTCAAATCGACGGGAACCAACGGGGTCAAGTACATGATCTGTAACTCGGGTGTACCCCAATCATCGACCAGTGCTATGCGACGGGGCTACACCGGCTATGTGGACAACAAGCTGCGGAGAACGCTCTCCGTTTCCTCGCAGCAACATCGCTTCAAGCAGATGAGTCCCCAGCAGCAGACAAAGCACCTGCAACTTCAGGCGCAGGCCAAGCAAAGGATAAGACAGCAACAGCTGCAGACTCAACACCAATCGGTGTCAATCAGGGTGGAACCGAAGCTTCCAACACAGACTTCAATTCAGAAGCAAACTGTTCCCGCCAAACCGCTTTTTGACATCCTGAAGCCTCCGGCAACAGGAGCTGCAGGCGCCACCGATGCGGTGGGTATGACTTCGCGACGGAAGCACTGCAACTGCAGCAAGTCGCAGTGTTTGAAGCTCTATTGCGACTGCTTTGCCAACGGCGAGTTTTGCCAGGATTGCACCTGCAAGGATTGCTTTAACAATCTGGACTACGAAGTTGAGCGGGAGCGAGCCATCCGGAGTTGCCTTGATAGAAATCCAAGCGCCTTTAAGTAAGTTTATTTTGGGGGAACCTTAGTTCCCAACCACAGTCCTTGAGTGACATCTTTGGCGTTTGGAAAATATTTTGTCTTGTATTATTTTGTCTTAACCCATTCTTTACTTTCTGAACAGACCCAAAATTACGGCCCCCAATTCAGGTGACATGCGTCTGCATAACAAAGGTTGTAATTGCAAAAGATCGGGCTGTCTCAAAAACTATTGCGAATGCTATGAGGCAAAGATTCCCTGCACCAGTATATGTAAATGCGTGGGTACGTATAACATAAAAACGGACATAAACTTGATCGAACTGACTTAAATCCAAATTATGCAGGTTGTCGAAACATGGAGGACCGTCCGGATGTGGATATGGACTCGTTGGACGGCTTAATAGGAACCAAGGGTTCAAAAAAGGACAAAGCGAATGACAAGCACTCGCACGAAAACCGCGCAAACATGTACTTTACAGACGACGTCATCGAGGCGACCATCATGTGCATGATATCGCGAATTGTGATGCACGAGAAACAGAATATGCCGGTCGAGGACACGGAGCGCGAAGTGATGGAGGAACTGGGCGAAAGCCTTAACCAAATCATCACCTTTGCAAAGGAAAAGCATGATACTTCTCAGCTAGATGAGTCCAAGGCAACTTCTTAGGGCTGCAAATTTAGTCACACATGAATTAGTTTTTAAGTTCAAAGCGTTCTTGACCTTTTTCTTCACTCAATTATATTTTTGGCTTTCTAAAAGTTGACCTTAAAGTAAAGTGTACCATTTTTAAATGATCTAAACACAAAATGTATATACCATACATAGCAAATTACTGATTTAAGACGGTTTTATTTTGAACCGACAATGGCTCGCGCTTTTTAACTTTAACTGATTGTGTTATAAACTTCCTTGAATTGAATGTATATAATATAGAGACTCAATAAAGTTAAATGTCCCTTAAACACCATTTAAAAGACGGGTAATGTTTTGTAGCTTGTTTATTCACCAACAACTTCAGTTACATATTTGTATTTCGCATTTGCCTTGTTTCAAATTTATATGATGGACGAGTATATTAAACTCAACGCAATTTCGTTTGGTTTTCCGATATCGGTATCAGCTTAGTTAGCAATATCTCTATGAAATAAACATATGTCAAATGACTAGTGTATAGGTTATACATATTTTAGTTGAGTGTATAGATAGTTGGTATTTTAGGTTCGTATATAATTTTATTTAGTATAGTTATATATTCTACTTGGTCATCGTTATTTATAAATAGTATATATGCATTTTTTGTTCCGATTTCTCCCGGTTCTCACCCTATAAACATGGCATGGCATGACATGAGTACACATAGCTTCAAGGTTTGAGTAAAAATGTGATAATCGTTACAGAACTATAGTACATATATTTAGTAGCTAATATATGCCCTGGTATCCATATTAAATACTCTGTTTTATTTTGACTAATATGCTCGCGCTAAACTATAGGTTTTGTTTGCGGTCATTCGAATACGAACTTTTGAGAGAGAGTATGTGTGTGCGATTATCTAAGTTAGCAAATACATACAGTAAACGTTAAGTATATCGAGTTAGGCATAGTTTTGAATATTTTAATACTGTGCACAAAACGCTTTGGTTAGTTGTTTTAGCATTGTTGTTTGTTTGACCCCATACCAGCTTTTTTTGGACTGTTAATATCATAACACTTATGCAACATTTGAACATAGCTAGGCAACAATAACGACTTGATTACGAATAATATTGTTGAGTATTGAGTATGCTGCACTATTCAGTTAGAAGCTATATTGTCTAATTCACACGTTTATATTGAATGCTGTGCCCCCGGAAGGGGGGTTGAAGCATAAACTTACACAACAACTTTATGAAAACCGAAAAAAACCTTTGTTAAATATCATATGTACTTTGGAGTTGCATACCCTGTACAATGTCTTGTACTACATATGTATGCTGCTATAATATGCAATTTTTGAAGAGTCCCTTAGTTATAAAACGCGTGTTGCATGATTGAATTCGGCAATTCTTCAAAGCGTGAAAAGTTATAACGAACACAACGTAGAATCTCTCGTGTGCTATGAATGTATCTAGATATTTATTTGAGTAGTTCAATTTTCACAACAATAGAACAACGATGATAATCAGCAAGTATTTCAGCTATTCTTATATACAGTTTGTCAATATAACCTCATTGTATACCTGCGATTAACTACATTTTGTTGGCCTTCATGTGCCTTTTTCGACCATTACAGAGTTATCTTCCTTTACAGTACTTTTGATTAGGATTGTGTAGGGTAAACGCGTCCAAAATAATGACTCATAGACCCAACAAAGGGAACTTGTGCTTTAAAGAGGATTTTACATGATATATCCGATCACAACGCTTAAAGACACTTGCAGCCATTCAAGTGCCTTGCGGCAATATCCTTACGATAAAAGTTGATCTGATTAAGTAGGGGAACAAAGTCGGTAATACTTATGAGGAAAAGCCCTAAAATTTGGGTGGGAAGAGCTAAAAATGAGAAGTCATTTTAGTTGTATTTAAAAATTGTAAAATACTCAATTTAGCGATTTAATTCCCCACTAGAAAATTGAAAACATAAAATGCCACAAAATAATTATTTCCAAAATTGTGAACGCGTATAATCCCACTATAAATATTTAGGTTATATGGAATGGTATTCATATTCCGCGTACAACTCGGTACCAAAATTTTATCAATTATTCCCTTATTTTGTCAGATAACTTGTGTGTGTGCTACGTGGGCAACAATTTTACAAGATTTTTGGTAATATAGTTACTTTAATTTAACATTAACAACTTGAAATATGAAATTGATTTACTTAAGGAAGGTGGGTCTCCGTTGTGGAGTAATGCCCTTTAATACCGACCAATTGCTACGCCGTATTGCCAAAAAGTTTTAATGGGATTCAGGAGCGAACGATAAATAGACAGAACCGAGAACCAAAGTTGCCTGGGTTTTCGGTTCTAGCCCATGAAAAATTCCCATTTTGACTCGTTTGAATATTTTGTAAAAAAAAATCAATTTCTATGATTGGCACGCTATTTCCAAACTCACAATCTCTTTGGCCCCACGTTCTTGGAAAGCCCAAAATTATCTGCCCTAAATGAAACGTATTTTGTGTGAGTTGCTGTTCGAGAACTAAACACTGTCAAAACTAATTCCCAGGCCTTCTTTTGTGACAGATCCATCGCGTCGCCAGGCGGGCGATGTCTTCCATGGGGACCCATTCAAAATTCAGTCGTACAACTTTCGCTATGCCGACAAACCGTTTTATCCGGCCCAGAATTATCAAAGGCCGACTGCGCCGCCCCTGGTGAAGAAGCCCTCCTTCCAGACCTTCTATTATAATCCCAGGTTCAGCCACGATCCCGAGTACATTCCCGCCACAAGGCGGCCACCCACCAGTTCCTTCAGTGAGCACCGGAGACGTCAACCACTGCGGGACTCCAAGACTATGCCCTCGGCACCTTTGGTGACTCCGCCGGAGAGGCAGAGTGTGCCGGTGGCCCCGCAGACGAGACGATCACCCACTGTCACGGATTCCCCGCTCCTGAGGAGCTGCTGTCAAAGAGGGGAGTACCAGGCAATGAGACGGGGTGGGAGCACCATGACCCTGAATACCAGTAGCATAAATGTCCAGCGATCCACTGGGGGAGGGGTCCAACGTGCCTCAACCACCACCTTCTCCAGTGGTTCCAATTCCCAGCTGCAGACGAAGAGAAGCGCCTGCGAGATTAGCATAAACATCTGCAGTGTGGATCCGCAATCCGAGGTGGACAACAATGTGAGCATAAAGATCGAGGCGGATGCCTACCTGCTGAACAATACGGACAAGGTGAAGTCCAAGTCGCAGCAGGAGCGGAGTTCTCCCAGATCTTCTGGTACCTTTGGCATCGACAAACGACTGTCCAAGTTCAATGTGAGCGAGACTAGGCCAAGGACCAGCCCGGAAGGGAATCTCCGGCAACGGGAGAAGGCCAGGGAAGCGGAGCGACAGAGAGAGCGGGAGCGAGACCGTCAGCTTCTGGAGGACCTAAGGTTGGAGCGGGAAAGAGAGCTCAAGGAGGATCGGGAACGTGCCCGTCAGCGGGAGCGAGATCGCGAGCAGCTCCGCCAGTTGGAGCGCATGCGGGATGAGGAGCGTCTTCTGGAGCTGGAGGTGGAACGCGAGAATCATCGTTTGCGGGAGCTGGAGCGCGAAACGCAGCGGCACAGGGAATACAATCGGTTTTGTGCCCTCCAGGAGGAATCGCGTCGCCAACGGATGGAGCAACTGCGTCTGGAGGCTGATAATTCCCGACCGCCGGTTCCAATGACCTCGCATTTGTACACTGTTACCTCCGACGACCGGTTACCCGGAATGGCCTTCTGCGACTTATCCTCCCGAAGACCTCAGCGTATGCAGACCTCCATGAGGGATCTGCCTAGGCCAAAGGAAAGACGCACAGCTCGGGCTAATCAGGACGCAAGAACCGTACGATCCGCAACTCGGTCGCTAACTCCCCCTCCTATCTTTAATCGGAATTCCAGCTCCCGTTCCCCTACACCTCCCCGAGCTCCCACCTCCCGTTCCTCTACTCCAAACAGGAGTGATAATCTCTCCTCTAGCCGAAGTCCTACACCAATTCGTAGCCACCAGGGGAGCACCGCTCCCACCATCCCAAGACGTCTGGATCGCAGTAGTTCGGGCACTTCTAATGGCAATGTCCATGTCACGGTGACCACCAGTGGAGGGCGGAGCAGCTGTAGCATGAGGCGCTCATCCAATGCCCGGGTGAATGAGCCCAAGGAGCTCAATAGAAGCCATCCCTTTGTCACCACTCTGAACAACATGCCCATAAGGATTACTACTTCAAGAACTGCGGATAGGGATCTAGCCTTCAGCCTGAACCATGTGAGGATGAGGGGATCTTCACCAACGCCTAGAGAAAGGAGAAGCAGTTCAGAGGGACAGGATGCCTGTCAGGTCAACATCAACGTGTATTCGGAGAAGCTGCGTTTGATGCGTATATGAGAAAGGAAAATGGGGGATTGTATAAGTGACTTCTGGGATAGATCATCTTAAGAAAACAGATGATATCTGTCCCAGAAGTCACCCATGCACTCCCTTAATTTCTTTTCAATAGAAAGTATGTGAGATTAGTTGGTTTCATCGCAGGTATTTGACTTTTAAATGTTCCTAACCCAACAAAATCCGAAAAGTGTATTCCAAATTAAACAGTAAGGTGTGACATTTTCAACACATATCGCGCTCCTTTGGATTCCCCATTAAATCAATGCAATTGCGGGCGCCTGCTTATTGGATCGGCAATTAAACCTTCCTTGCTGGGAGTAGAGTCTTTCAAGGAAAGACTCTTACAAGCTCATTAAGCTCTTCGTACACCTACATCTGCTGTTTTCGATGCGCAAATTGTACTACCAAAAAAAGATAGTTTCCAAACCTTTGGCCACTAAATTGCCTCCAATATGTAGTAGGGTTCTTAGGATACTTATTTTCTTTTTCCTACTCAAAACAATCTCTTACCCGTCACATCGAACATCCAGCTCATCGAAGAGCCTATTTTCACTCAACCTTCTCTTTCGTCTATACTACTATTTGTGATATTTGAATGTTTGACTTTAACGTGTGCCAAACTTTTGGGGGAGGTAACTTATGGATGTGATCATTGGTATATATATAAATACTATAGTGCAACTTGTGTAAAACATTGAACAAGAATAACGATTTCATTTGAAAATTCATATGATATTTCTGATATTGTTGGTTGTGGTTATGGTTACTTTGTGTCCCTTTGATCTTTTTTTTTTAGATTTTATTACCGTTCTTTTTTTTTGGGATTTTTGGTTGCACTTTTGGCAACGTTGCGTTGGAGTTAAATCGTTTGCTTATTCGTCTTCTTCGTAGTTCTGATAGGTGACGTAACGTACCTGGGCCCGATCGCGACCATAGATCAAAGACTGGAATCACAGGGAAATTGAAAAAAATATGGGTTAGTCAAGGGTTATTCTTAGATGTATGCAAAACATGCAAAATGAAACTCAGGCTTTAAATAAAAACTAAACATTTTTATTACAAACAAATTAAGCAGAACTTAAGGCTAGAAACTATGGGAAATTACTAATAATACGAAAAATTAACAACTTAATGCCGACTAAAGCTAAGCCATTGTATAGACACTCAAAGCCTCTCGCTCTCGTAGGCCTCATTCGTCCTGCCCGCCTCGGGATTCGGGTCGGGAATGGAGGTACCATGCATGATGGCAGGGCAGGATGCTGTCAGTTGGGGGATTCCAGAGGATTCCCCTGAAGCGGCAGCCGCGGCGGCGGCAGCTTCAGCCGCCTCCCTGGCCATACGTACCTTCTTCTCGTCGCTCGTCGGCGGATTCTTCAGCAGCGTCAGCAGGGGGGCGTACATGAAGCACAGGATGGCGATTCCGAACAGCATCCACTTGAATCCGATGCTCTTCACCAGCGATCCGGACAGCGCGGGACCCACGGCGAAGCCCACGCAGAAGGCCACATCGCCCAGGGCGTAAACACTGCCGTACACGGCGGAGTGCCGGATGTCCACCAGATAGCCCAGCTCCGGCATCATCGAGGAGTCCACCATTCCGATGGCGAAGCCCAGGCCGGCGTTTGGTATAATCAGGTGGGTGATCGAGGTGGCCATAGGTATCTGAAAATGGGTATGACAAAAATTACAACTTATTTGTGATGTTATCCAAAAAATATTACATATAACGCGAATTCTTGATGTTTTTCAAGTAAATCAACACTTTTAATAATCTCTTATACGAAAGATATTTGTAAGCCTAAGCTTAAAATAAAAAAATGTGAACACAGTTTTTTTATAAATATTAATGAAATTGGTTTGCCCACTTACGAAAATCAAGCATCCTCCTATGATGATCAGGCCCAAGCAGGCGGCGAACCAACGTCCAATTTTGTGTCCCAGCGGTCCGAAGAGATTGGTGCCAATTAGGTAGCTAATGGAGGCCGGCAGGAATGCCACGCCCTGCTCCCAGCGGGTGGCGCCCATGTTGTCCACCATCCAAAGCGGCAGCGAGGGCTCCAGCATGGCGATTCCCATGTTGGCGAACGTGATAGCACCAGCGGCAATCAGGATGTAGGGATCGCTGATGAGGCTCTTCAGCGAGGGTGGTTCCGTTTCGGCCTTCTGGATCGAGGGTTGCAGCATGAACAACTGCAGCAGGCCATCGCCCAGGGCCAGAGCAGCCAGGATCAGGAACGGAGCCGACTTGCCCACGAACTCGTACATCACCCCGCCGAAGGGAGGACCTATAAGCACCCCCAAGGCCAGTCCGCCCAGCGCTATTCCCATGGCATTTCCACGCTCCTTGTCGTCCGTGAACCGATCAGCCAGCATACCCATTCCAGAAACCGAGGAGCAAGATGATCCAATGCCCTGCAGAGCCCTCGCCACAAACAGAACCAGGTAAGAGCGGCCAAAGGCGAAAACTAAACAAATATAATGCATCAACGCCAATTGCTAGGGGAGAGTACTCATAGGAACTTACTGATGGTTGATAGAAACATTATCACGAACCCAGCGAACATGGGAATGCTGTAACCAATGCTGAACAAGGAGAAATTTATTAAAGGAAATAAAATATTATTTTTTAGAATTTAACTTTTTTTAATTAAATGGAACTGTTAAACGTTAACATTTTTTATAAAAAACAGAGCCCTGAATGAATTATAACTGTGATCTAACTAAAAGAAATATGAACACGAATCCCTTCTGTCAAATGTTTCATGTTTCGAAACAATCCGAGATAATTCGAATCATTTCGGATTCTATTATTTACAAAATGTATATAAACTGCATATAGAATTTTAAAATTTTATGAGGTTTATTTATATAAGTTATAGAGATAAAAAATTTAATGTAGCAACCTTTACAATCTTAAATGTACAAATTGCATCCGGTGGAATTTTTGTATCCTGAAGAATTCGCGATTGCTTTTTTGAATATTCTATGTTTAAGTTGCCCCAACATATATGCAAAAAACTATGACAAGAAACCATACCAAAAATCGAGTATAGCATTAATATACAGTTGATGTAAAATGAATTTCTTTGAAAGCCATATTTTACTGTAGGTACATCCGCTTTGAAATGCATCGTTAGGGAACAAAATATGTGTAAATGAACTATATTCCTGTTTGTGGGGCAGGCCTATTTTGCATTCTCGACCTTTGAACTTACCGGTGAGTTAGGGGTCCTACAATTGGGTTAACCAGCAGCTGAACAAACGCCTTGGAGGCGAACAGGAGTCCCACCTCGACGGTCTCGCCCACCAGCTCGTTGTGGCGCTCCAGCTCCCGGTAGTAGGTCTCGTTCTCTGTGGGTTGTCAAGGACTTGGGCTGCAGACTGGTGGCCAATTAGCGGGCGGGACTCACTTACCCTCCGGACTAATCGTGGTGATCTCGAGCGGGGCCGCCTCGCTGCCATCCTTGTTGCAGGGACACGGCGTCGGGAGCGGTGGCACAATGGAGGACAGCGGGGTGCGTGGAAAGCTGTCGAGCGGCGCATCAGGATGTCGTATGTCGTACAGGAACTCGGGTATGATGGGCACTAAACGAAGGAAGGGGGTTATAATTTGATTGAAACAAAAAGAGTTTGCTCACAATTAACCTAAACGCTCTTGGGCCTTGGGGCAATTTTCACCAGGCCGCCGCTTGGTAATTGCGTTCTCCAGGCCCCAGAAAGTTTTGTAATTGCCTTGCCGCTGGCAGAGATTGCCACCTCCCCCTCCGGCAATTCTAATTGAGTTGCAACCCAAGGAGAGGAGGTTGGGAGGAAAATTACGCATACGCCGCGTTTGCAACGATGCTTTTAATGGACTCTCCGATGTCTAGCGGAAAGCCACATGCAACTTGGCCCGAAACCTCCTCCGCCGGGCAAATTCAATTTGTTTATTGCATGCTTCGACTCTGTTTATATTTATTATCAACACCCGGAGAACTCGAGAACTCCGGGCCACTGTAATTGCATTTCCTGCCAAAGTGCTAGGCCGGGTCAGAGGTCGGGCCTTCAGGTGGCGGGTTAGACTTTCAATTGAGTGAGTGCCGAGCGTAGTTTGAAGTATTGTTGGGGTAATTTGTTTGCTTGTGCAGCCAGTAACTCGTGGTTATCGTACTGACAGCCCAAAACCATATATGTAGGGCCTGCCTGGTTGGGGCTTTAATGAGGGCCATTCATGCTCGATGGGGTTAGGGCTAGTTGATAGATAGTCTAACTTCAAGCTCTCGTGCTCGCCCGTGCCGCCTCGTGCCAAAGTTCAGCGAAAGTGGAAGTCTCCCCTGACCTGAAATCCCGTTCAGCTGTCACACATGTCGGCCATGTGGACCAACATGCCGTTTCTCGACCTGCCCCCGCTCCCAAATGACATGCAACCGGAAATGTATGCAAATTCGGCAACATCTACCTAATTGGGGTTAACCACTTGGCGATTAAAGAGCAGACTTAATGCCTAGTCATACCCAGCCTGACAGCCCCAACAACTCATTAAACTGTCTCCCGAGCCTTTGACATAAAAATGATAATTCCGGAAAAGCACGTGCAGCTGGGGTCGGAAGGTGGGTGGCGTAGGATGTTACGAGTTAGGAGGAAGATATAGGATGTTTGGGGTTGTGATAGAGGGTAGGGGGAAGTCACTCAGTCGCTTCGGTTGCATTTCGCGTGTCGAAGACACTTAAACCGCAATGCCAAAAGGAAGTGACTCGGGCAGCTAGACAAACAAACATTGGCTATCGCTGATTCAGGGCTGCGGGAATGTTGATGGAAGGATTTGGTTGTTTTAGAGGGGTTCGGATATTTGTAACGTCAAATACTTCCTTAAAAACAAAGCATTTTGGCAACAGAAACCAGAATATGGACTAATTCTGATACGATCAGAAAAAACACGAAAAAAATCCATTTCATTTTCTCATGGTAAATTTATAAAATATACTTTATCCTTTGAATATTGTCGAATTCGAGAAAGAGCAAGACAAAAAGCAAGAAGCTAGATTGATACCATACTTCCTCAAAATGATTATCATATTTTATCAATTGTTTCTCTGTGCGATATCAGACTTTTACAATAGTCCTTTAAGTTTTCTTTATAGGAAATTACATTTTTGGGGCGTAACTCACTGCTTATAAATTAACAACCAATCTATTTTATGCTTTCAAAAAAGCTAAAGACGTTTCTGACTCAAATAGGAATTGTTTGTGAATTTTATTTGAATAGTGCCACTGCGATTTAATATTTTAAGCGTCAAAAATACATATTTTTACTTTTGTCCATGAAGTATATAAAACTATCAACAATTTTGGAAATCAAATAACACTATAGTTATGCTTAACTAAAAGGTGTATCGAAATCAGCACAATTGGTTAAAAAATAATTCGAATTCCCAGTAGCGCTTATTTACGGTCCCTCCTTAAAACCTATGAAAAAATTTCGCTCTATGATATATTTTGTTTTGTAGGGGCTTTCAAATGATTTCTAGCGTTGAGTCTAGTGGCAGTTTCTTTCCCGCAGCCCTGTGGCGTCCGCAGGTCACCCAGATACATCGATTCGACATGCCGGGCGACACTGGCGTCGTCGTCAAGCCAAACAGAAGCGGCAGTGAGGCGTCAACTGGCAAAGCAACCAGTCATCCGCCGGCGACGAGGAAGAGGACAACTGAGCACCCGAACCAGAAACGCTGGAATACGCTTTTGTTTACCCGATTAGTATGCACAGGATTTAATTAGCCATAGAATCCGGGAGGAGCGGGAGGAAATGAGATCCATTTGGGAGTCGGCCAGCAGGCCGCTGTTTGTGCGCTCCGTGTGGCAGGAGACGATCGGCAGACGCCACTTCATCCTCGACTACGAGCCGCGACAGAGGCAGCGCTGGAAGCGCCAGAAGACAAGGTCGAGGGGTAAGCACTCCACTCCACTCCAAAGGCACTCCTTCATAATCGGGTTCTTTAGAAAATGAACTCTTAAGTCAGGTTCTTGAGAAAATTATACCCATAATTGAATATGGATATTGAATTATTTTTCCTAAAATGTTAAGATGTCAAGCTGTACTGCGATGAGTTATCATTCTAGTAACAAAACAACAATTGTAATTCCCATCACAATAGGATAGTATATTTTTCTGGAAATACACACTTACATTACATTGCGTGTAGGTCCCTGCTAATAATGACTTAAATTTAAATGTAAAGTGCATATGAACATGATTTTAAAACAATAAGCTACCAAAATTGTTTTTAAAAACCCCCACTAAACATTTATTGATCCACCATTGTCAGCGGATAAAATAAATAAGTATTCTGAGTATATAACTTATATATCGGGACATTTTGTTCAAGACCAAAATACCAATAGGTTTCCATTAAACTTGTGTTAATAATAAAAATAGTAATCCCAATAACTTTGATTAAAGGCAACTACACGCAGACGCAATCCTGGGATTTCTTTGAGCAGTCCCCGGAGGAGAGTGTGGAGTACCTGGACGAATACCCCCTGCTGGACGCCACCAAGCTGACGCTGCAGCAGCAGCAATCGATGCCCACTGTGGGTGGGCGGCCTGGCCCCGCCCCCTCGACGGGTGGAGGTCATCGGGCAGAGCAGCGGCACAACAGCCGCCAGTCGAAACGCCGGGCATGGCTGCTGAGTCGCGGGCGAACCTATAACCTGGACCACCATGTGGACCATCAGTCGCGGCGCAGTTCTCTACAGGATACAACCAGCACGCTGGCCACCACGTCCAATAATCCCGAGGAGCGGCTGGCCGAAAGGGTGCTCCATTGGCTGGACCTGGCAGGACGCACGGATATAGTAAAGGACAAAGTGCCTTCTCCACCGGCGACCAGTAGTGCCCAGTTGGCCAGGTCCGCCCAGAGGATGCAGCGAAACCACCATCGCAGCATGAGTCTCAAGCGGGTGGCCGCGGCGGCAGCGAATCACCAGAGATCGGTGGCCAGAAAGCCGAGTGCCAAGCCGCCGCCCGCCGCCCAGCAGGTCACCAACTCCTCCCCGTCCGCCTCCAATGCCAAGCCCATAACCATTATCTTCAACAAGGAGGGCGTGCCCGTGCGTCTCAATAGGCCCGCCCGCAACATAGACCTCTGCACCCTGAGCAGCAGTGCCAGCACCACGAGAAGATTGGCGGGTCAGCTGGCCTCGGCCCGCCTGTACAGTGGAGCCACTGCATCGCCGCTGCCGGAGGACAGCCGCACGCCGCCGCTCAGTGGGCGGGGAATCGGGACATCCGCCGCCTCGGACAGCCGGAAACAGCTGCACATCTTCATGCCCAGTCTGCCCAAGAAGGGTCTGCTGGCAGCGGGTTCCACGACGGGCAGTGGCATCGGAGGTTCTGGCGAGGATGCCCTGAGCACTACATTCAGTGAGCTGTGCCAGCTGTAGTCGCTTACATTACAGTCAATCAGGCTCAAATGCTCAACAACAAAATACATAGGAATAGAAACACACAGAAAAACACATCCAATCTTTCGAGCTTTGTAATGCAGTTTATCTATTACTTCAAGATTTTTAATGGAGTTTACTATAAATGAGTTTTGCTATTTAAATTACTTAACGTTTCTTTGTATTAAGCCCTTAGAAGCCTTTTTTGCACAACTTTAAATTATAATTATCTTAAATTTCAGGATCGGCAAGATAAATAAAAAGGTTTTTAGGTTTTTTTTGGTTTTAAAAATAAGCTTTACTACATGAAGCCTATACAAACGTGTTTTCCCATTCCTTCTATCTTACAACAAAGGTTCAGTGACATTCACGTGGTTAATGCGGTTAATTTGGATAACTATCGCTCATTCTATTCCTTATCCAAAAGAAAAACTTTTCGTTTTTCTTGTAAGGCAACCTGCGTTTTATTTATAAGTTCCAAAGAAAACTAAGCCACTGTAGTGGTTCTATAGTATGTTGTATAGAACACAGAAAAAAGAAGGGGAAATTAGTTCTATTAATGTGTATACCAAAAACAAAAAATAGCTAAACTAAATAAACGAAGAATTACCTTTTCGAATTTGGGACTCTCTTAAAAATAGTAGGATTACTATCGAAATAATTTTGGAGTACTAACAAAAAAATGTACGAAAATCTACAAAGCCAAGAGGAGGTGTGACAGATATAGTTGAACTAATAAATAATTTCCATAAAGCAGTTGACCTTTTAAAATTCTTTGTGGTCAAAGAATGTAAGGGTATTTCATATTCTTCGAGGGACTGCTGATTAATATCGTACAATCTTTTCTTGGTTTTATTGATTTTCGTTTTTGTTCCGTTGCCATTGAAAGTTTCTTTTGTTTGTTTCTTTTTATCGAATTTGGAAGGTTTATTTTTGGATTTCCCCCAAAAAGTCGGCGGCATGTGCCACGCCCATTTTCTTTTGTTTTGATTTCAGTTCTGACTTCTCCATTGTTGATTTTTGCATTTTTTGTTGGTGGGGGTGGTGAATCCGGTGGTTCCGAAGTGAAAGGAGCGTAATCAATGTAATTGTGGAAATATTGCATGTTTAACAATGGAATAAAGTTAAAGTTAAAGTTGTGCCCTAATGAATGTGGTAATTTTGCGCAGAATGTGGAGAATCCACGTTGGGAACGGAAAAGAAGCATTATTTAATAAAACGGAGTAGGTAAAATAAACGATTCTTGAAAACACAATGACGTTAAAAATACGATAGGAACTTTTTAATTGTACACTGCTATAAAAGATGTAAATGAAAAATAAAAATATGAAAGAGTTCAATATACAAGATTGAAATCTGTATTAAACCTGATTTATATTAACTATTTTCGGATATTTGCCGTGCTAACTAGTTTATGGGGCGTACGACAGACAAAACGTACGCGATCGTAAAATAATTATGGACATTACATATCCATCAGTCTAATGGGGTAACAACTGTCAACCGTTGCGAAGGAGATTCCTTGGATATCCATCAAGCGTCATGCAAGCAACACCCAAATCTAAACTATCCGCCTGCCACACGTGGCAAGTTGTCGTTGTCGTCGTCATCGTATTATTTTATGACTGACGCGTCGGAATTTAGATTCGTATTCAATATCACTAACGATACACGGGTACAGGTCGGTGGGCAATCGCCAATATGGGAGACAAAATATGGAATAAGGAGCTCCAACCGAAAGGAAAATGATAAATTTGGAAGTATCATTTACAAAGGTAACGATGTATAGAGCAGGACATGATCCAATATAATTTATAGAATAATTTTTAAAAAAGCCAACATTCGATATTGTGATCCCAAAGAATTCGCGTTCTTATTTACAAATACCTTTTAATACTGATCACAACTTCACATATTGTTAGATTAGTAAATAGTGACTAATGGTTTTTACTAAGTTAAGTAATTCTTTTTTGATTCAAGAAATCCAAAAATATGGTTTTTGATCCCCATTTAAAAGATATAATATCAGAGTTTTGAAATTTGTTTCTTGTGCATTTGGAAGATACACCGCAATAGATATAGATGGTGGGGGATAAGCGCAAGGCACAATGAGTCATTGCGTCTGGCATGACAGCGAAACGACACCGAAAAAGCCGCACGATTGTGACCTTTGTCTAAATGGGTCTGGTTGGGTGGCGACCACGGCCCCCGTCTCCATAACCAAGTCCACAGCCAACGGAAAACGGGGAAAACTTTCTGACTTCAAGGCAAGCCAAAAGACAAAAGGGGGAGCAATTACTTTTGGAGGCAAAAACTTTGGGCCGCCTGACGTTTGACTTTTCCCGTTCGCCCAGCGAAAGAAAATGCGCAACAATACTGGGTGTACTTGGATTGCACACATAACAGCCTAAACGGACTTATAGACAAGCCGTTCCGCCTGCCGTGACTTATTCGCGTTTCTGAAGCGGACGCGGCAGGTTCTCCCGGCGGTTGGCGTTCTTCTTTTCCGACTGCTAGCCATCTAACGAGCAAAGTTTTCCACGACGCACGTTGGTTTTCCGGCCATTAGTGGCATGTCCACCGACGAGGACTCCCTGGGCAGTCCCCTCAAGCCGGCCACGCCCACTCCCGTCGAGCGGGAGCGACCCAGGGGCGGCCGATCCGGGGCGGCGGATCTGCTGCGCCACCAGCAGAGCTTCGAGGCCCGCTACAGCGGCATCATCCAGAAGCAAATCTGGGAGACGAGCATCAACAAGGACGTGCTGGAGCGCCAGCTGAACGCCTACTTCCCCTTCTCGCGCAGCGCCTCGCTCTCCAAGGATGGATCCGGCGGATTCGATCAGCTCCTGCCGCCGGCAACGGGCGGAAGCGGAAGTGGGCTGAAGACCCGTTCCCTGGCCACCACGCCCACCAGGCGGCCAGGCGTCTGTCTGGAGAAGCTGGAGACGGTGGACGTGGCCTCCCTCGAGCAGCAGACCCAGGGAAAGTAGCTTCGGAGTCCCAAGGGTTAAGCTTACTCATTCATTGTGATGTCCGTAAGGTTGAAAGGCAATTTTGACATTTTTAGACTAAGATAGGATTAAAGGAAGACCCCGGGTTCCAAAATATACAATCAAAACGTGTCATCAGGCGACATAAGTTCAAAGATTTTGCATTGAAATTTCTGTTTTACCTATGCTACATTGCTACATTGCTCCATTTTTATAAAAACCTCATGAATTTTAAAGGGGAAAAACACAAAATCTTTAGATTTTAAGTTGTTTTATTTTATGTTTCTGTTTCTTTGAAGTAAAAACAATAAAATTGTAATCATTTAGTGAAGAACCAAAAAACTAAATTCGGGGCTTTTTAAAAACCATTTCCAGTATAGCTTTAATGAGTATTACTATCGTCTAAGTCAAGCAATCTCTAAATCTACTATTTATTGAGCACCCCCGATTCGTCTAGCTCTAAAACAATATATTTGCACAATTCAACCGACGTCAATGTAAATCTCCCTTTTTATCGGCTAAGGGTATGAACGTATTCCCGGATCAAAGTGAACCCTATTTAAGCTACTATTATTCAATCTTCTTCAATAAAACAAAGGCTTATTACATATTCAATTTGGTGTCGAGTCAAACGGATAAGGCCATGGCCCATATAAATCTCCACAGGCTCCCGGGTAAATCTAATTTATGGGGATATTATGCGAGAAAAATAAAACTGGGGAGGTGTGAAAAATAGGGGGTGCGAGGCCAGAGATCAAATGTAATAATCAAATGTATTTGCGGCAATTTTCGCTCCAGCACCTTGAGCGCGAAACGAGAAAGCACTTAAGTGGAAATGCCGCCAGTCAAACGCTAAAAGCCCAGCCCCTTCCTCTATCCTGTCAGCAGGGAAACTCCTCTGCGGAGCTAATAGTTTTTCCACTTTTCCTTTGACTTTCACTTCCGTGCTCTCTCAACAAGTTGCTCGAGTGGCTCGGCTATTTCCTTTGGTTTTTCCCAACTTGTTGATTTAAATTCATGAACGTTTAGCACAAAGAAAAATCTCGCTCCTCCTTTTTCGGCTTTTTCCTTCGCCCGGCTGTGTTTGTCAGGCTGGAGGACCGGAGGACTCCCACTCGATGTCCATGTGTTTGGCCAGACACTTGACATAAGCACTTGGCCTGGACACATCCACCCCCAGAGAGTTTTCGCTTTTCCTTCCCTGGTGGGGTTTTAGTGTCAACTGCAGGAGGGTTTCCAGTGCGTGTCTATTTAATTGACTGTCGACGGCTCGGCACTTGGAGCTGCCCAACTCAGTCTGGTCCACTGGTCATCGGAGCTTGTTAATGACTAAGCAGGGCCCTTGGGCATTGATTAGTTGTTGGCTGGTATTTGATTTAAGGGCCGGGTGTGCCGCATAAATTAAGCCCTGAACGATCGGAGGTATCATGTGGAATGCTGCCCATCGAAATCTCTGCCCTAAGTTGATCCAGATTAATTAGTAGCTGTTGCTATTCCATTTGGTAGTGCCTTGGTAAAGCAACTTAAACCAGGACTACGTTACAAGGGACTAACAAAAATGAACGCAAATAAAAAGTAAAAATTTGTTATGTGGCCATTTTTAACGATGTATTAAGTTTGATTTTACTTGTTATAAGAGAAATAAAATATTTATTTCTGCAGTTACAGAAAAAACTTCCATCCCTTTACCACTTTATCTATATAAATGAATGCCAACATTAACAATATACGTTTTCCTTCGTATCAGTGCCAGTTCTCTGTTAAGTATCTAACAACCCATGTTAATCCCAAAGAACCTCAGCTGTCAGTACCTTGAGAATTGATGAACTGACAAAGACCATTCGCATTGACAGGAAGGCGTTCATTAGCTTAAGTGCCGCTCTGTGGTAATTTTATGGCACCACTTCCTCCGTTCTCTGAGGAAATGGACAATTTCCAGGCGATTGACTGGCAAGGATAACCAGCCCGGGAGATAAATGCTCATGAAATGCTAATGGCCAACGGCCACCGGGGACAGAGATTTATGCGAGGGATTCAATGGCAAACACTCACCCACTGTGGTCAGCAGCATGTTGTCCAGGAGCAGGGCTATGGCCACGATGACGAGGACCAGGCGGTTGGAGCCCCGCCAGCTGACCATCCAGGACTTGGCGGCGGACCAGGTCCCGGCAGCGCGTGGATCCTCCTCGCGGTACTGATCCGCTGGCGGCGCAGCCGGTCGTCCTCCGTAGGCCTGCGATTGGTAGGTGGGCGGGGGCGGAGCCGGCGGCTGCTTGCCGACGCCCAGGATCCCGCAGTCCTGGTCCATGTTGCCATTCTGCTGATTGCTGTCCAACTGCTGCTTGAAGGGATTTTTGCTGGGGGTGCTGCTGGCGGGTCCACCGGGACTCGGCTGCTGCTGGCTGTTCGTGGCGCTTATGGTGAAGGAGGTGGTCTCGCTAATCTCCGGCTGCTTCTGGGGGGCTGTGCTCTGCGTGTGTTTTCTTGGTCCACCATTGCCCGCATCGGTCGATGATTGCATTGCGTCGCTAGCCGCTGGTTGCTACGGAAGGCAGTAAGCCGATTGTCTTTTTAAAATGTAATCAAATCAGGAGTAAGCAGCTTTCCCATCCCCGATCCCATACCGTTCTCATTCCCACAGCCGTTCCCATTCCATTCCCATTCCAAATCGAGATCCCACGCTCGCTTTATGCCCCAATGATTTTCGCTAATTAAAAGTGAATTACAAGTCTTGGGCTCGGAATTGAAAAGTATCTTCACACGGCTACACGGCTCTAATTGAATCATACGCAATTTAAATATTTATTTAATTGCCTGCCACCCCAGCACCAAAAACACGGGGCGTATGCGCAACATTTGTCATTGGAGCATTTTCTGTTGCCTAGCGCAGGGCGCAAATTGAATTTGCCTGCATAATTCGTTTTGAAAGACCCACGAAACGGAGCCAAAACGCAGACCTCCTTAAGTTTTCGGTTGCACAATCGAATTAACCCACTGCTATTAGCAAAAAGGTCTCCTAATTGAAGGCTAAGATGAATCAAGTCTTCCGCCAAAAGCCTTTGCATAATGCCTCCAATTTATTTCGCAATTGAGACGGCAATTGATGCCTGTCCCGGCGGGCAATTGATTGTTTATGACGTCTTCGCAGAGACAAAGTGTTGTCGTTGAATGACAAATGGAAGTATCTGATAAATAGACGAGGAAGCTGCTGAAAATGCAAACTACTGCATCACGTTTGGGGGCGTGACAAACAGCAGCAAATTTTGTCATTCAAATTGATTAAATCAACTAGAATTAACGCTGGACTACAAATCTGTTGCATTAGTTACAGTGCTACCCCAAAATGGCATCGTTTTAATTAGCATCTACATTTGTCCGGCCGTTTCACAATTAATTATATTATACTTTAGAGTACTTATAGTACTTTGTATACTAATATCCATGGGAAGATCTCTGGATTATGGGCTATCATATATTTTTTAAACAATTTTACAATACCCGAAATGAAGTACATATAACTTTGAGTCTTAGAATAAGGTCTTTTCTTGTCATTTCCATTAAGGAATATTTAAAGATTGCATTTCCTTGGGGTGTATTTTATTTGTACATGGTTTTTAAAATGTTATTTCAGGTGTCGGTATTCCGATTAAATTTACCTGGCTGCTGTTCCCCTAATAAAATGATCTAGAGATTGCTGGCCACACAAATAGCACGATAACCTTTCCTCCAGAATATCACTTGCACTAATGAACCTGAATTGCCACCAGGCCGTGGGTATTTATAGAACTCTGCTATAAAGACCGATTTTGAGTGGCTTACGATCGCTAAAAGCCGTCGGGTTCGCGCACAGAAATCCCAATTAGCCGCGGACTCTGTCCCAGTGAATCAGAAGCCAAGGCGATTCGATTTGCGTTCAGGAAGTGCTGATCCTTTCATTCGGGTTGCACTTTCTTTGCCACAATGAGTTCACTTTCAAAACTTTTTCGGGGTGGATCGTTCATTCCGCGGATTCTACCGACAAGTCGGCGCTCTGAGCTCGAACTAAAAACCCTAGCGTGTCGCCTGAGGCTTATTAAACGAATTAATTTTTGCGCAAGTGAGAAAGATTTGCTTAGTTAGTATACAAAGTGATCGCCGCGAAGAGAACTCAGACATCTTTGCATTTCAAATGAATGCACAATGAAAAGTGTGTAAAATACATTTTAATAAATATTAATTATCAATTGGCATGCAATTTCGGTTTATGGGCGTGAGAAATCGAATCAAACAAAAGCGCCAGTTTTTGATTTCAAATTATGCTAATGCGTTGAGTTTTCAAGTTTAACTATTCAGAGCCTAAAGTCAGCCCCTCTTATTTCGACTTGATTAAGTCCGCTTTATTTCAATTGCATTTCAAAAACAACTCTGAAATGCATTATTGTCGCGTGTTGTTTTCTATGTTTTTATTAGTACTGGAATAAAAAACATGTTGACGAGAGGGAATTTTAAATACTCTATCAAGAAAGCTTTTCAGGTTCAAGTTTGTAACTAACCTAAATTCAATTTAAACTACAATGTGTTATTGGAATAAAAAGGGTACGCGTGAGGTCTTTTAAAAATGATCTGTTAAATAATGATAACTATACTATATAAGATTGGTATTTTCGTTGTTAATAATGTCTTTAAAATGAGTTTATTTTAAATATGTAGAACTAAGTTTATAAATTCTAACTGCAGCCTTAAGTTAGAGTATAGAGAATGCCTGGCTTAAATTATTTTGAGCTGCATGTGCGATGCGATGTGACGAATGCGATTGTTAAATTCATTATTTATGTTCCCTCAGATATTTATTTTGATTGCTGTTTGTCGTTGCTTTTAGTTTAATTGTTGTTGTTGCTGGAGCTTGTGTTAATTGCACAAGATTTTCAACTGGCGACGGTCAAAAATGTAGCGGCTTGTTGCCTTTTCCAGCCACTTCTGAGCATCGACACGCAACTTTATTTAAATTGTGCTCATTTTTCAGATTTTTATTAATTAAAAAGAAGCTCTTGCCGGGGCTTTAGCATTGGACTTGAGCTTGACATTGAAGCCAACGGCTCCCGCCAGACGAAGAGACCCCAGTTTACACGAGGCCATAAACTGGTTTTCCTATATAATCAACCAGGAATTGAAAGCCCTTCAAGCCTGCTTTTTACATTTTATTGTTGTACAAATTTGCACAGACGCCCGAAGCTGCAGCCGATGATATTTTTACTACTTATAATTGCATTTTTAATTGCAAAGCGATGGCGTTGCCGTTCCATCAGATATATAGCTGGGGCGTGTAAATGAGGCCCCTTTAAACTAATTAGCTTAAATCGATGCCAGCAAGCAATCATCCATACAAAAACTAGAAGCACTTGAACAATGGGGCTGTGCAATGGAGGAGTGGAACGTGCCTAAGTGGATTAGAGAACACAGATCCGAGCGATCGTCAAGAGCTGAACTTGCTTAAAATGCTTAAAATAAGCTTAAGAAAACATACAATTTTATTAAAAAGTAATGGTTTTCGAAACCAAGTTTAGTATTTTCTTTGCCAGTTCCTAAGTAAGATACGTCTCTTGAAAACTTTGATTGAAGATCCCGGGTTTAAAAACATACTGCCTAACGTTCAATATTTATTTTATTTTTAGAACCCTTATTCAGAATTAAGATAAAGGTTTTCTTTTTGTTCAACATTTTTCTGGCTTATAAAAAAAGAACATTATTTTGTTCAACAACAGTAAAAGATCATATCAAATCATACAAATATAAACATTAAAAAAAATCCTAAGCATATCAACATAAATTTGTGTTATAACATCCGTTTTTCTACACTTTAGTCCACCTACCTGAGTAAATTTGTATATGAGACTTGTTAGCTTCTTCCAGGGAATTTATGCGGAGTTACGGTTTCGGTGGGCGGATGGGGTGGATTTTGGTCTGTTGTGCTCAGAAGTCTATTGCGATTTTACAGTTTATGTTGTCAGGTAGTTGCTGTGGCCGGATTTTGGCGGGTGAGGTTGTACGTTGTTGGAGTATTCCTGTGGGAGAATGGAAAAGAATGAAGTCATTTGAATAAAGAAGCTTAAAGGGAAGCGGAAAAGTCTCCGGTGGCACAACGATTTCTGCTGACAGTGGCCACTTGTGGATTTTGTGTTTTCTGATGGCACTCAAGTGGTTTTCCTTTGAGGAATTGTTTGCTCTTCAGAGGACTTGCGGCAAGGTCGTTGGCCAAGAAAAGACAAGGAAATGTAGGAATTGTAAAAGATCTTGGCGTGTTACATAAGAAATAAGAGTTCTTAAATAATAAAGTGGGCAATACCTAGTTTTATTTTTCTAAAATTATCAAGCTTGTAAATACAAGCAAAACTTGTTGGAATAAGCACCGACAATCAACAGAAAATGTGAGTAAATATGTGTGGGGATTTATTATTCAATATCCAAATATCCCACACTCAATGGGATTGGGCAAATAAAGATAAGTAAAGGGTATTTACATCAATATTTGTTAATATTTTTATTTGACTTCTTTTTTTCCAGCATGTTGGCGGTTGTCAAACCGAGCAAAAAAATTTTGTGTGCCTGCCAGGCCCGATTCAAATCGATTTACAAATAAATACATGGTGGTATAAATAAACATTCGGTTGTTGCCGCTTTAAAATGCAAATTTCGATTGAGTTTTGATTGATTTGCCTTACTCGCAACGAGGGGAGACTTGGGCGAAGTTAAACAAATGAATTTCGGTTTTGGGAACTTATAAACAAATATTTAATAACTGATCAAAATTAGACAAACTGCTGTAACCACTGAAATCAGCATTTATAATAACTTTGTTTAATTATAAACTAAAATAAATAACAAATTGTAACGAAAATGAGTTATATTTCTCAACTTAAAATTTAAAAACACCTTGGTTTGCATATTTTCTGAACTTACACCCTTAAATGTTTGAAACTTTCACATATTTTTGGAAAATGTTGTCCGTTGCTCGTGCTGGAACGTTGTGGGAGCTAAACACGGTTTCAGACGCACATTTGTTGGAATTTTCGAAAGTGATTTTGTTGCTTAAACCAAACTAAACTAGAGCTAGAACGGCGACTGATTGCGAGTGGGTGCCACAAGTGTTTTTCTGGTGCTGAGGCTGCACTGCGAGCGTGGGAAACGGGCACGTCCATCAGCCACGAGATCTCATCTCGCACTGAACGGAGATGCGCTGGCCAGCGGCGCACGACGTCGACGGCGGACGACTGCGCCCAGGATAAGGATGTCCTGGTGGCAAGTGCCCGAGGAGCGGAGGAGGCCAGGAGGACGGGGAGCAGCGGCGCTGGCAGCGCTGCCACTTGTTGTCTGCTGCCTGTTGCAGCACACTCCCACCCCGGTTATCCGTTCTGGCTCAAACACCACCCCCCACTTTCCAGCAGTCCTTCTGCCAGAATTTCCCCCACTTTCTGCCCCTGCATATTGATGGAAACTGCCAACGGCAATGATTCTGCTCAATTGCCTTCATTGTGTTTGGGCTCTGTGAGTAGATGTGCGTTGGGGTTTCCACAGTTTGATTTTATTTTCGCTACGCCTGTGAGTATGCAACGCGTTTTGGGGTTGCCTGCCCTATAGATAGAGACCGAGAGGGCGGCACACGCATATTATGCCTAATTGATTTTCGCCTCCTAAGTGGCAACTCAATTTTTGGGGACAGGAAGGGACATCTTTAATGGGATTCGCGTTTGTCAAAAGTCAAATTTTCAAACTCTTAAAGGGAAGCGAAATGATAAGTAAAGTACATATACATCTCTCTAAGAACATTTAAAACTCCGTCAAACTCATGCTGTACTTTTAAAGGAATGCTTTTGTAAAATTATACTTTTTGTGAAAAACCAGAAATCTTAAGCCTATTTATATTAACTAAACAATATACAACATATAGGGGTCATTAATAATTTATAAGATAAGTTTAAACTTATGAAAGGCCGATACACTATTACATGTTTAGCCGCCATAGAGCGTGTGAAACAAGATATATTGTATTAACATCTTTACGTCACATTTTGCCATTTTTTTCTATATGTTTGGTATAACGAGGTCACAATTCAGGGTTTCTTGTTAGTCTAAGGTGTAACAGGTGTGTTGCGTATCTCCCAGGACATTGGCCTGAGGGTAAACGTGAACGTGTTGTTGCACTGATTTAACCAATTTCCGGTGGAATTCCGTAGCCGGCAGACGGTTTGTGTGTACGTACACTGAAACCACCTGATGGATTTTCGAGGTGAACCTGAAATGTTCCACTTACTCATGGGCCTTTTCAATTAATCCATTTAAACGGTTGTAAATTTATGCAGCCAGCCGGATAAGACACGCGACAAAGACAAAAGTCAGATAAAGATACGGATGCGGAGATACAAAGACCGCTGCGATTGGAAAACGACACGCGACTGAATCGAAGATTGGGATAGAGGCAGATACCGAAGTCGGAGGACGGGCCCAAAAATATTTATAGGCATTAACGATGTTGCTGGAGCTTTGTGATCACGTCTAGGGTCTCGAATTTGCATACAGAAGTCGAGATGTTAAACCTGGCATTCTCAACAAAACAAAATAAAATGTGAAGAGTGGATGGCGATAAACATAATGGAACAGAAACACATTGACCGATCAAAAATGGGCAGGGGATAACCTTGATATAGCAAGAAGCCAATCTTAAAGATTCCTAAGAATCTGGAGAAAACTCGACCAGTTTGTAAAATCTACGTTAATTTTAATTTATGTACATGAATGTGATATATTAATTATTGGTTAAGGAATTTATAAATTTATCCTCTTCTATTCATTTTTAAAAGCTTATTATTACTACTGTTATGTATATGCTTTAGAATATCTTTGAGTCTATCCCTAAGAGGCTCAAGCTCTAATTGCTTTTAAAAAACGAATAAATTTCCCTGGACATAAAAAGAAAACCAAAACCAACAATAAAGCATGCCACAAATCGATTTCAAACACACGCTTTGTGTAAAACTCTTCGATTGAAAATCGGTGAAAAAAGCGTTGGCGGCAACAACTACAATGGAGCCATAAAAAGGTGGAGAGTTCCATTGAAGTGTTAAAGTGGCGACGCCAAAATAACTCCAAAGTTAATGGACTAGAAATCGACCAGGACTGATGGCATTAAATAATACAATAAATGCAGGAATGCTTTTGCGAGAGGACTGAAATGGGACTTAAAAGGCCCATTTTGATTTTCGGGCCTGACAAATTGAATTTGCCACATATGACAGCTTAACTTCATATGCTGGGGGTTAAATCGATGACAAAGTGGCTCGCAAACTGATGCGGGTCACTCCGATGGAAATCTCTGGCGCTGTGGTCAAGTTTTTATCACAATCGAAAAAAGCAGAGGGAAAAATAGAAACCGGAAAACCCATTCGGCCGCAAATGTTTAATTTCCTTTTGTTTGAAATGCTACACACAATCCTCGAGCTTGAGCTGTCATTAGCATTTGTGAGATCTATTTAAAAGGACGAGTGCCAGTATCCCCCAGTCAAAGTTCAAATGTCACCCGACTCGTGTGAGTGTGCCTGGGGTGGAGATATTTTCCATTTCCCCAAGCGCTGGGAACGATTCGCCGAGTCCTGTGGGGGTGTCGCATATTTGGTGGCATTCAATTGGAATATCAACACGTGCCACATCATCTTCAGCAGCTTCTGGAACTGCTTTGGCTCCTGCTTCGGCATAGTTGTGTTCGCCTTTTCCGCCTGGCATTTGTCTTATCGGAGAATGAGCCCGACTTCATTAGGAAATTCCGCAAATATTTTGAATTTATTATTGCGCTTTTATATTGCGGCTAAATGAAATGACGCTGACTATGCTGAAGGGGTTTTTCACTCCAAGCCAGTGAAAGTGAATGGCTGGCCGACGATTTGAAGGAACTTTGACTCAAGGGGATATGTTTCGCATTATTAAATTACTAAAGCTGTGTTATAACTTACAAGTTAAAACAAAAGAGAACGCTATAGTCGATGCTATCGGTTATCAGATACCCGTTAATCAGCTAAAGCTAGGGAGATACAGATACATATACAAGTAGCAAAGCGTCTGCTCCCAATATTTTACACTTTATTTGCGTATAACTTTTTAATAATTGGTCCGAATTGATCAACTTTTGGTACGTACATATATGGACATTGATAATCAAAAGAAAAATACATTTTTCAAAAAAATTAAAAAGTGTGGGTGAGCGTTAGAGCGGGCGTAGTATGCTGCTGAAACGAACTTGGGCTGCGCAAGAAACTCAAGAATCTGCATGCCAAATTATTTCTAGCTTTTATAGTTTCCGAGATCTCAGCGTTCATACGGACAGGCAGGCGGACATGCATAGATCAACTCGGTTAGTGATCCTGATCAATAATATATTTACTTTATAGAGTCGGAAACGCTTCCTGTTACATACGAATCTAGTATACCCTTTTACTCTATGCGTAACAGGTATAAATACATAAACGCATGTTTCCGTGCTATGCATAAACTATACATTCGTTGATCTTACGTCATAGAGAAATATATTTTCATCTTGAAAATATTTTTTTTTAAATTTCTCCAAAAGTGTGGATGAAATACCCTTTGAAAATAATGTAGTAATACGCAACGTTGTAGGTGCAAAAACGGGCTCAAAACATTTTAAAAGGAAGGGAACTTGGTTTCCGAACAATTTTCGTCGGCATAAACAGAACGGTTTACATAGTTTAGTTTCTTCTAATAAAAGATACAAAAAAATATCCAATAATCTTAAAAAAAGCAATATTTAAAGTAAATAAAAAAAAACGTCGCCCAACGTGGGGCTCGAACCCACGACCCTGAGATTAAGAGTCTCATGCTCTACCGACTGAGCTAGCCGGGCACTTGCACACCCTCGCGACAGAAAACGTCTGAAGATCACGCTGCAAATTATATGTTATACAAAAAAGAGAATTACGAAAATGACTCTATAAATAGCAGATCTAATATAGGATTTCGAAACTATAAATTGTTTATTATATTATACTACTTTGTAAGAATACCTAAAAAAGTAGCCTATGCTAACTTGATTACTATATGTTTTTAGGACCTTCATCTAAAATGACTGACATTTGGTTTTTTGACCCGTTTAAGCGGTCTTAAACCGGAATATAGAGCAACCCATATGGAACGGATTACTAATAAAAGAAAAAATTAATTTAATGTTCTTTAAGCCATTTATTTCACTTAGAGAAACTTGCATATAAATGAGTCAGATGACGAGTCCTGCGCAGTGTCCGTGGAGGAGGCGTGGCCAAGGAGGACCAATCGAGTGGCTCGGATAATACGCACTGCTTTTATCCGCCAGTCAGAGGAAAAACCCGAAGCGGATGGAAGCTGTGGAAATCATTCGGCTCTTTACTTGTTGCTCGCTAAGTGAGAAGGGAAAACCCCAAGAGCAGTGTGAAAATTGATAATAAACGCACTTCGCACGTACACACATTCGCACGAGCATTTAAGGGGTGTGGTGGCATAGAACACTTCTAGTCACATTTATTGCCAGCTTTTATTTTATGCTTTTGATTTATGGGGCAGCTCTCACACTTAGGAAATTGTCAGAAGGAAAGGTCTCCGACTAACTGAAAATCATAATCATTCACAATAGCAGAACCATGAAACCATGGCATACTTTTAGGGCTAGCACACAAATATTCCCAAAGCAAGACCACTTTAAGATTAACTTATAATCTGAAAACCATTCCAAATCCGCTGAAAGCCTGAAAGAAAAGTAGTTTTATGATTAATTCGCACTCCTTTTCTGTAGCATCCATCTTTCCGGTCAGCTCGTTAGACATTGACCAATTGCCTGCCCATTCATTTTCCTTCTTTGGAAGCTTTTGCTGTTAAGTGTCCCTGTGGATTGCAACTGATTTCCATTTCACTCTCTCTGCTTATCTACTTAATTGCATTTTTATTAGCCTGTTGCTCGGACGCAGAACCACAGAAATACAAGCGGGTTGGATTTTGTGGCGCTTTAAGTAAATAATACAGTTTTTATTACCTCCATCGAATCGTACAGATAACGCGAGTCAGCTTAAGTACTTAACACTCGACGTAATTAATCGTATATAACGTAATAATAAAAACTTAAGAGCTAAGCCTAAGCGTTTTTTTTTTGTTCACAAGCAACAACGGAATTTCCCTAGCTTAAACAAACATTGCGATATTAGTCAATTTATATTTAACACTTCAACCAAGCGACTTATTATGTGTATAAACAACAGAGTATTTTTGCTACATATCTAAGCCTATACAATTGCACACAAGCAAACCCTAAGAACTAGGACTAAACTAGGCTAATTGGCCACGCTTACAAACTGCTAATAGGTGTCGATTGGGTTGGGTACCACTACGCATCGTAGATCTTCAGATTGTCAAACTCATCGAGCGTGTCCTCTGAACTAGAAGTGGTCAGGTCCGACAGCTCATCGAGGCACTTCTGGCGCTTACGCACATTCCAGTGCAGACCCTCGGCCAGGGAGTCGAACCAATCGGATATTTGGTCCTGGGAGCAAATGCTGGGCACAGGGTAGATGGAGGTTGTCACACGCAGGCTGTCCCCATGGTTTAGCTCCTGATCGTTGCGTCCGTCGAAGGAGACGCGTGAGGTGTTGCGACTATCAGGTGAAATTGATATCTGCAATGCCAAGAAGATGCTTTTAGTTATCAAGTTCTTGATTCGATTGATCATAAATCAGTGGTTTTGCAACTTTTGCTGTTGTTGCTCATGACAGCCAAACTTTCAATCATTGTCAGCCGGACAATATATTCCCAACTCACCTTTAGCTCCACTCCGGCGGGAACCACAATGGGCCTAAAGCTCAGCGAGTGCGGGCAGATGGGTGTTACCAAAATGGCCGGCACGGAAGGATGGATCATAGAGGCACCAGCCGCTGCCGCATACGCTGTGCTCCCCGTGGGCGTCGAAACGATCAGTCCGTCACCCTGCACCGACGTGATGTACTTGCCGTCCAAGAAGATATCAATGTTGCTCAGATATGGCGAGGGTCCCCTGTTGATCACCACTTCATTGAGCACCAGGATGCTGTTGTTAGGGCAGTTGTTGTTGTTGCATCCGACACTCCCTGTTTTTCCGTTGTTGAACTCCACGTAATTGAGCTGCCTGTGCAGGCTAGGCTTCAGGAGATTGGCACCCACAGGGGGTAGCAGGGACTCCTTGCGACGTTCGCCCTTGCGGTGGATGGAGCAACGCAGACGACTGCGAAGCGTCAAAGCAGCATGACCCTCCAGGACACTCGTCACCTGCTCTTGGAAATTGTCGCACTGGAAGGGCGTGAGGAAACCGAGGGAGCCCAGATAGAAGGCCATCACCGGTGGCACCGACTGTTGAAACAGCTGGGAGGCATACAGCAGTGTCCCATCGCCTCCCAGGCAGACGATGAAGTCAATCCGATCGGTCAAGTCATCGCGGCCATCTCTGCGAAGGGTGAAACAAATATCTGAAAGTTAGTACTTATTTCGGATTATCTGCTTATGAGTTAATAAATTTGAAATCAAACGTTTTCGTTAAAAACTTAGAAGTATAATTTTGAAAGGTACAAATTGGAGCTTTTTTCAACATTAAATGTTTTATTTAAAAAAACATTTTAATGGTGTCTTATTTTACAAAGCTGTATACGAAAATTAAATTATTAAACATGTTGAGCTTCTATTTACGTAATAAAGACTCTTTCATCAATAAAAATTGCCAGTGCTTAGAATACCTGAGACTATCAAGCCAACCGTATACAAAAATCTGATCCACTCACCTGAAGGTCACCAGGTTTTTCCGAAGTGCAAGGAAACGCGCCCTAACTCCGGCGTAGTCCTCATGCACCTGGCGGAACTTGGAGCTCTCCTGCTCCAGCTTGACGTCATCCCGAAGGAGCTTGTCCTCAAGGACGGCGGACTCCACCCAGACCACCATGCACTTCTCATTCACTAGCCACTCCACCAGCTGGACGAAGGGCAGCAGGACCTGGGAGTCCTTCTTCTTGATCACCAGGACGGTGAGTGGCGGCTTGTACCAGGTCAATCGCTGGCTGGCAGGATCCTGAATCTGCATCACCATGGCGGAGTTCTTCATAATGCGTCCACATGGCCCAAATTGCTGGAAAGGCGACGGAGCATTCAGACTTCTAGTGCGCCTGGAAAAATGAAAACGAGAATAGCGTTATAGAAGAGGGGGACACAGGACGTTTACCACTAAAAATACACCTCAAAATACGTGGATCGGGCGCCACTGGGGTCACCTGCTGTTCCTCAACCTCGGAAATCTGGCGCTGCAAGCCTGCCGCTAATTTTAACTTTTGGTGATGCATAACGCCAGGTCCCTAACTATTATGGATGGTCACGCCCTTTTTAGAGCCTCCTTAGTAGTGCTGAACACAAAACTTGTTGGAATTTTCGACGCGAGCGCGACTGCTGCTCGTTCGAAGGTTACAAAATCACTGACTGGCCAATTCGGTGTTCGAAAACACAAAATAAAGGTATGTATATAACGAATTTATATTTTTGTTTTCATTACAACAACACGTAGCAGCGCAAATAAACTTGTTGAATCTGCGGTCCAAACAAACAGGAATTGCACATGCTAACAGAGAGATATGTGCAAAGAGAGGCCAAGAGAGCGGAACTGCGGGAGAGCACTGCTTTTGAACCATTCTCCTGCGAGTGTGTGAGTGCGGGGGTGCTGTTAACGGGTTTGATTGATGTGCTAATAGGCGATGACTCAGCACAAAGAGACACAAAGAGAGCAGAGATGAGCCAAGTGAGCCGTAGATTGCCTAGAACTGGACCACGGAACCATGGGCCCCGTGGATACAGATAGATAGAACAGTGGGATACATGGGAGCTTTCAACTTGAAACAAAAAAAAGCTATCTTCGGCGAGCTGAAGTTTATATACCCTTGCAATCGTTTCTATGACAGCTATTTGTATTTCCGTCCGCTTACTAAAAAAATTAAAATATTTCCACAAATATACAAAACTACATTTACATTTTTAGTTTAATTCAGAACTCTGAAACATAAAAAAAATATAATATTGGACAAAAATTTTATATATATGTATATAATATGTATTATAATTATACCCGTGCATCAACGTGTAGCGTGTATTTTCTCTAGTTTTTTCATATTATTTTCACAAGAATACTCCTTTCACTCCCATAGAAGTTTGTTGTTTATTTTCTGAATATTCCTATGGGAGCTATTGGATAAAGTTTTTCTTCAATAGAACCTAACTTGCGTCGAAGCGGACAGACGCACATGGCTAGATCAACTCGTCTCTTAATGCTGATCATAATATATACACATACTTTATAGAATTGGAAATGTCTGCTTCACAAACTCCTTTGGCAAACTTCTGACTGAAATTATAAACCCTGTGCAAGGGTATAAAAAGCCAAAGCAAACGACAGCTATAATTACCTGAAAAAGTGTATTTTTACAATAGGTAAATTATTTTCTTGGTGATTGAAATCTATTGATAAATAGATTTTTTGAGGAACGGAGTAAAAATCTAAGTTTTAGAATCTTCATTCAACTGCTCAAAAGAGTAACAGTGTAAATTCGAATCAAAAAGGAAACATTTTTTCAAAACAAAGGGTACACTTTTTAAACACCCTATCTTCCCATAATTTCATACTTTTATTGTGTTCAATGTGTTTCATCACAAAGATAGTTCCATCGTACGCAAATAAAGGATTTGACTCACTCAAAGACAAGGAGCAATGACAAAAACGAGGGGATTACGTTAAGATGACGCATGTGTACAGAAGGTGATCTTGTTTCCCCATCGCCTTAATCATCGTAATGCCTTCGAAGAAAATTCACATCCATTCATTGACTTACGCGACATGTTTCACAGTGAATGCCCCCTAAACGCACTTACTCGACAGCTACTAGAAACCGACTAAACTGGAAGTTCTGTGCGTGAAAGCGACTTAAGTAAGCATTCAGTTCCACAGACAGAGACGTCAGCATGACACTGCTTAAAAATGTTTAATATCATTGACTTTCTGTAAATCCAAAGTCCGAATCATTTTCAATTTCCCGCGGGCGTTTTTGAGGGGCCTACTATATAATCGACTTGCCGTCCAGACAAGCCATGCAAATGCGGTTAAAGCCACCTGACCTGCACACCTTTGGATTTCGGCACGACGACTTCGTTCCGATTCGAATTAATTTCAATTCATTTACCTGTTGCCTTTGCTTTATGGCCGGCGCCAAGCACAAACTGGCACCGATTTCAAACCTAACTGGCGTCTCAAGTTCTTCCAAACAAACTGTAAAAAAATAGTAGCTTGTGAAGAAAAAACCTACACATAAATTAGCAGACGGCGCCATGGTAGTACCAAAACGCGAAGCGTTAAGAAACTCGTTATTTGAGTGGTCAAAATATGAAAAAGAAAACACAAAACAAACGCTCAACTATGTAGAAAGGTCAAGGACTTTTTTCTTCTATTAATGAACTGAGAATTCTTTTTTTTTTGGAAGCCAAGTACAGGTCACAACAACTGATAAAAAGGTTTGCTTAATCAGGATGATAGGCGAATATCAGTTGTGAAATTGATACTAAGTTGGGGGTACATATATAACGAACTGATTGATCTGTGTAAACAATAAGCGCCTAAATGCTCACCACACTAGTCACACCTGATAAGCGGCCACAACATGGTAAACACTTGATTACAAAACGACGTTTCTTATCGGAGCATGCCGCGTACAAATGTTCGTCGACCTGATAACTTTCAGTCAACCCCACTGAGGGAAAAATACATAGGTCCTAAATAAAAATTTTTTATGGTTTGCCTCTTGCTATTCTTTTTTTAATTGCTTTGGTTTCAAAAACTGTGGTTTGAAGATATTTTTTAGAACTTCGTTTAATACTAATTTTCTTCGTTTGGTTAAACTCTTTTTTTCAGTGTGCTTCATTTGTTTTCTTTCTTGGCTTGTTTCGGGTCCCTGTGAATCGGGTTGGTTTAGTTGGGATTACTTACGGCCAAGTGCCACTACGCCTGCGTCGAGTCGTGGAATCAAAGTAGCCGTCATCGGGATCTTCCTCGGATTTGACCAAGGTGCTTTCCTGGCCGGTGGCCGGGCTTTCACTGGTCACGGTTTGATCCTTTGTCTTAGTGCTCGCCACATTGGCCTTGTGCTGGATTATTCTCTGGCGCTTCAGGGAGGCATTGTGTCGCACGAGGAGATCATTGTACTGGGTCTGCTGGTGGCCAGTGCCACTCCAGGCCAGCTTATAGCTAAAGCGCTCCTCCAGACGATGCTGGTGCAGGGTGGCCAAGTCAATGTCCGACAGGCACGTCATATTCAAGTCTTATGATTACCAAATATCACTCAAAAGTTCACAGGAGATTCGTACTGTTAGAACATTTTTCCACTGAAATTGGGTTGGGAAATTTAGCTACACATTTCGCTTGGCATTTCTTGGCCGTTGGGTGGGACCCTTCACCCTTGAAACGACCCTGATTCGATCAAAAAATAAATAACATTAACCTTGCTCCCTTTTGCCAGAGGTGTTAACTGAGTTAACAATTTTGGTAACAAAAGAATGCAATACATTTTTGTGGGATATAAAAAGGTAACTGCTTTGGCGCGTGGAAAAAGTTGATAAACAAAAACGATCAGTTTTGGTTTTCGTATATGAACAGGTTTTGGTTTCTCTTGAAATTTGTGCAAAATAAATTTGTTATTAGCAATCAAATAGTTTGTTATGGTCGTTTTTTTTCTGGCCAACCTAACGGGCCAGAAACGTAGTTCCGGCTTTGACGCAAGACTATCGAAAATGGAGGGGATTGCGACGGCTAGAAAGGAGCGGGACAAGGCCTAATATGCGTCATTAGCCAGCTTCCCTCGGCGGGGGTTGCGGCGTCGGACTTGGCCAACTTTTATCGCCTGCTTAGCCACATAACGATGTCAAGTATAAATCAATTGGCAAGAAATCCGACGGCAACGCTGCACGAAAAAACAACTTGAACGTACTAAACAACCACAGTTAGCTTTATAACGAGAAATATAAAATGATTTTTTTTTCGTGATTGCCCGACACAAAGGTCAACAACCTTTTAATCAGCCAAAAACAAAAAATCCGAAAGCATCCACTCAAACCACAATTAAACAGTCTTCCCTGCAGCTCTTTCAGAAAGCAACCCACTTGGGCATAACAGTATCGCCATCCATTAATCTAGAAATCGTGACCAGTGTGCGTAATGAGCTTGAAGATCTCAGTCATTTCGGTTTCTTTCGTAAAGTGCCCAATCTACAGTTCATTACCAGAGGTCGCTCCAAGATTCTGTTGAGTGATGATAGGAGGCGCAACTTAACAGAAAGGGGAAGTATCTGTAGAGGTCTTTATAAGTTTGTGGAACTACAATCTTGTTTGAATTACAATGGAAGTGTTTCAATTACGGGAAAATACAAACTAAGTGGAAAACATATTGAAAAGTATGGTTGTAATAAAAAAGGTTTTTCGAAAAGTCAGCACCAAACGCATTTCGAATACATACAAAAATATTATTTGAAGGGCGTATTTTCTTGCTTTACAACAATCTAATAATCTCTGAATCACTTCTCGCGGAAAATATTTGGATTTAGCACTCGTTACATTTGAGTGATTCCATTTGGAATTCTAATTAATACATTGCATAACCAAAAACATTGCATCGCGTGATCCAAAGCCTTCCCTATCTGCTATTTTACCGAGATCAGGAAGCAACAAGTACAAGTCATTGAAAACGTGTCTGTAAAATAAACAAAGGAAGGCAAAAGCCACCACCCCCTCGTATTCGCCGGTTACATCCGTAATAATCGGACTATGACAATAGACGAGAACATAAAGCGAATTATAAACGACTTATGGGCACAAAGAAAATTTAAGTAAATAAGCGACAGGCACAAATTAATTAATCAATAAACGGACGAGCTTAGCAGCGAAATGCGCAGTGGCATCAACTAAGTTTAGTGATTATCATTGAATGGATCAGAAAGTGGACGGGGAACTGCACCTACGGATCAGTGGACCCATCTGGCCACAACGTGCCTACATGTTAGCGTTGGCAATGATATATAATTCAAATGGCGCCCTACGTATACAATTCGCAAATAGGTATTACACTTGCAACTGTAGGTATTGCCCTTGAACTTTTCTTGTAAGTGTGCAACCTTTGTTTGTTATTAAAGTCTACTTAGATGATAGGTTATTATTTTTAGTAGATGCAATTAAATAAAAGCATCTTATCCTTTGAACTTTAATTCAAAAAACAGTTTTTAGTTGGGTGTATTTTTAAGTTACTGCATGATTAACAATAAAGTGATGATTATAATTTCTTTAAGGAATGAAATGTATCTCACTTTATATTCTAATATAAACATTTTGAATTATGAATTGCGCAGCGCATTAAGTATATACATTTTCATTTATAGACTTGTGTGTACAAACTTTGAACTGCAAAGCACACACGCAAATTAGTTTACATAAGCAATTAACCCCTCGGTGACTTATCTTTTATAGGTTAACACAAACCTTAAATATTGGTTTTTTAAGTGAGTCAAAGAATAAGTCAGAGAAATAAGTTCAAAACTAGTGGGTACTCTTTATAATGTATGCAGTTCGAGTTATAGATAAGAGTTTAGTTAAGTCAACTTGATGAATAAATGTTAAAAGGGAAATATTGACGTGAGCTAAGACTAAACTTTTAAATGACCTTAAATTCCCAAGTGCGAGCTTATTTTTGTAGGGAAACCTTTAGAAAAGTCCTACTAAAAATCGACAATAGACTGACGGATCGATAGCCAGCTGACTGACCATAGAAGGAAATCGAAAGTGGGCTGGAGCCCAGACCCCAGACCCCAGAAATGCCAAGTCATGTCTGCGCTAGAAAATGTTAGCTGGCAACAAAGTACTCTAATTACACGTTATATAATTTGTTTTATTTTCTTTTTAGCACAAGCGCGAGCCAAGGCGAGGCTTGATCTCTCCGGGGCTTTAAACTGACCAGCGATCGGCGGTAAGCGGCAGGTAAACGACCGAAGTGATCGACGGCGGCTCAGGTGAGGCAAAGGTGCGGCAGAGAGCGAACACGACCGAGCTGTCCGGTGAGCATGCGATAACTGAGCTGGGACGCCAAAAAGGTGATTAAATTGGACGATTTGTGCGCGATTCCGATTCGAAAATAAAGTACGCGGGCCGAGCGGTTGTAAACAATGAACGGCGATCGTTTGGCGGGTTTTCGCCGGACATCGCTGGCACAAAACAGCTGAGCGCAGCCACGCGCCGTGGTCGAAGAGCTATGAGAAGGCAACAGGTGCTCTCTCTGTTATGTAAACGCAGTGAGCGGATAGTGGCTGTTTTATAGCTGATATTGAATTCCACAAAAACATGATTGATAAACTGAATTCGCCTAATAGCCAAGCATAAGTCCATAAATCAATTCATGGCGCCATTAACACAGTATTAGAAGTCAGCGCACTATGGGAAATTTGTAGCACTTTTTCTGGCAGAAAACCCATTTTTAATAGTCGTTAAAACCAGTTTGTTTTCTGGGATACTTTAACAAAGGACCAATCTGCAATGTATCGTTCAAGAAAATTTGATAGAGGGCGCTCTTGCATGGATAACAGCTGTTAATCAGCTGTTATAAGTTTCATTCTCGGCCTTTAGAAATTCGACGTAAGGCAGAAACTTTTTAAATTGCAAAAAGGTAGAGTTTCGAATGTTTAGAATGTTTATTAGGGTAAAGCGGTTGTAAAAGGAAAGTGTCGCTTTACTTGAACATAAAACGATAGAATTGTGAAGTAAATTCTAAAATGTTTTTTCTGACACAACTATAAGCAATATTCTCTTGATTTATTCTAAATCCATTTTTACCCCAACTGGGCCTTCTAACACTCTGTAAACTCAAACTTTCAAGGTTGAAAAAATGTAAACTATAAACGAGAAGCTCTAATAATGAATGAAAGTACACGTGAGAAAAGAAGTGCAATTTAGTGAAGGGAATCGATTTTTGTTGCCTACATCTGGCACATGTCACACATTAGTCACACGTGCTAACAGTAGTACAATTTCGCCACAAAAGTACTAAGAAACACAACATGTGTGGGCCACTTGTGAGCCAAGTATTTTGCGACCAGTTCTAATTGATTGCCAGCAATATTATAACCCTTCAGTTCCAAAAAAAAAGTTTCACTTGTGAATCACCTTGTGAATCCCGTGGGACATGTCCTCTTGCACAAGTGAAGAACAAGTGACGCTCCATATAGAAAATTGTATGGGATGTCCGCATTTTCACAAGTGAAAATTCAAATGAAAATTTTTCGAAGTCCTACGGGATTTCACTTGTTCCTTATACTCATTTTTCGTATGGCCTGTCACGTGCCGGTGACTCGTCCCAAGTGAATCACTTGGGAAAATCAGAATTTTTCCTTGAGTTTTCACTTGTGAAATCACTTGCAAGGGACACGTCCCAAGTGAAACACTTGGGAAAATCAGAATTTTTCCTTGAGTTTTCACTTGTGAAATCACTTGCAAGGGACACGTCCCAAGTGAATCACTTGTGAAAATCAGAATTTTTCCTTGAGTTTTCAATTAAAAAAATATAGAATTTAATTCATTTTATTTTAATTCATTTTAATTATATGGTACTATTTAGATTTTCAAAAATTGTACAATTATTGTTTCTGTTTTTTTGCTTCGTAAGCTTATTTTTAACGTTAGACATCGCCGTTCTTAAACCTTTGTCCGGGTCCTCTGAATCCTTGGCCAACGCTCCTGAAAAAACATATGTTTAAAAAATGCGTTTTATTTGTTTAATTGTATAATTACCTTTTATAGCTTGTTGCAGAATTTTTATTGGCACAAAACATTTCGTCATCCACTTTCGGCTAACGGAACCCATTGAATACCTTCAAAATTTACGTACTTTAAACTAAGATCAATGCACAACATCTTAAACTTAATGTAGCACTTACCTGTGTTTATTATATTAACTAAACGATTAAAGTAACTCTGCTGCGCACCATTAAAATGGATGCTTCCCTTTCAATCACTCAAACAGAATGCACCAAGTCTTCTCACCCCTTTACTAGATTTATTTTGGTTTCTCTTCGCTGTTGGCGCGTGCCACTGCACCTATACCCTTTCTAAAGTGAAATATATCCGACTATATAGTTTTTACTTCTTGAGTAAAAAATACAATACGATTTTTTCTTAAATGTTAATACTTAAATGTTTTAAATACTTAAATCAATTTTAACGGACTAAATTTCTATAACTTAACTATAAAATTATATTGTAATAAGAATGTATAATAAGTAAATATAACATTATAAGTAAATTCAATTTACTAAATTTTACTATAATCAAATAGTTTTCTTTTATAAAACAATATTAGTTGTTTTTTTCGATACACAATAATGCTCCTAAAATATTAGGGCATTCACATGTCGCTTCTCCACGAAAATTTTTCCGCCGAAATATTAGTCGCTAGCCGAACATAACGGAGAGACGCAAAAAAAAATAACGGACCAGCCGAAATTTGTCTCTGCGAGCGCGGAGTGCAGCAGATTATAAGACAAGAAAGAGAGGGAAATATCCGAATATCTGCCTCTCTTTGTTGCACGATCGTTTTCGTGGGCAGTCTTCTACGCTGCGCCGACTGCTCTGCTGACGTCAACAGCGGCACAGCGTTTTAGGCACAAAAAAAACACAAAAAAGCTTTTTGCCTTGAGCCATGTCACCGCGTCCCTACTGCAGAACTGAAGGGAAGTGCTACATTTCCTTTGTTTTGCGCAACAGTGCAACTTGAAAAATAATGAAGACTGCTTTAATCAGTCAATAGTTTGTAAGCAACTTATAGCTCCTAAAAAGGCAATTAACATTCGGCAACTGTAATAAAAAATTTCCCTGCTTTGACAAAGGTTAATTAAGTGTTTGTTGCCAGTATTTAAAAATAAATAATCACACTTCCTCAAAAAATAACTATTTTGTGGCGTTTCCCTTTTAGAATATATCAATTGTACATGTGTATGAATTTAACCAGTTTATTTTGGAAACAGGTTGCCAAGAAGCCAAATCTAGCGGGAAACCAAAACAAGTGCTGGCACCACTGTGCCGCCCACTTACCACCACCATCGCATCTGGAGGTCATCGCTGGCAGTGCCGTTACTTAAGCCAGGACCCGGTGCCGAGGATGCTGCAGCGCTCCCCTGGCGCCCACTGTTCACATGGAGCAGCTGATTGTCGTGGTCGTCGTAGTATGATCCCTTGGAACTGGAGGACCCCGTGGAGGAGCCGGTGGCCTTCGGAACCGTTTGAGCGGGCGAGGGGGTGGTGTTGCTGTAGGAGGACGTCATTGTGTTGACCACTCGTGTGTGTGCTTGCGTGTGCCTGCGCACCTGTGTGTGCGCGAGTGTGAGTGTTGTGTTGGCCTCAGTTTGACCCACTAACGCGATGCACCTGTCGACGACTCCCACTTCTAATTGACAACTGCCCGGTTCAGAGCCAGCGCTATTTAGCTGCTGTTTTGCGATTTCGAGCACGCCAGTTCCAATGGGTTCATGTTATTTGTTTTTTTCCTGCACTATTTCCCGTCAGTATGACCGTTGCGCGCGGATGAGAAAATACTCTAACCCCTAGTTGAAACAGAAGGTTACCAAGTCTGGTTACGGTCACACTAGGCGCGAAATTTATTTTTTTAAAAACAGGACCTGTACAGGTACCATTAAATAAGCAAAAAATCTCAAAACCCCTAAAACATAGGAAAAAGTATGTAAAACCCAACGGTTGTAAGGTGGAAAAGCCAAACTATTTATTTTTCCAAGCACTAAAATTTATTACAGTAGATTTCACTTCATTGTGGCCTACAAATTCAAAAATGTAGGAAGCCACGTTCTTCGCTTAAAATCTAAGGTTATAAATAATACTTCCCCAGATCTTGCTGCTTTTTTTCACATAGATTCTAGAAAAATTAAAGCTTTTTGCCATAGCACCTAGCCCCAAAGCGGGGTTAGTACTTAAATTTTAAGATGAAAGATCCAACGATAGTTCCTCTAAACTTACCGAAACTGAGTGCGTTTTTCCAGTAAAGTAATGGGCAGCGCCTTTCTCAACGGTGCTGGCGAACTTCCAGGCGTTGAGGCCTCTTCATCGACGATTTCCCGCGCCCGCTGCATATCTTCGGGATTCATTTCGAATAAGTTCACCTCCCAACACAATTAAGCACAATTAAATCACAACCGTTCGCTGGCAACGCTCGGCATCAACTACGTCCAGATTTTATGCAATTCTCACGACCAGATAGGCACGCACCGCACACCTGCCGCACGCACACGCAAAAAACAGCGCACACCTTGAATTCGGCGGGCAAAAAAGGCAAAAACACGATCGAGCGAACGAACAATGGCACAAGATTTTAGCCGTGTAATGAACATAGCTTGTACGCCTGAGGGCGCAAACATCTGGCAAACATGAAGCCTTAGCTTCGGATATAGCAACACTTTCGATTCGCACCCAAATCGATGCAAACTAATTTTTTTGACAGGCCCAAGTGCGTGGCAACCACGTGAACCCAATCCAATCCAAAGACAGCTGCGAGGTGAACAACATGCAACAAGTGGCCTGGGAGAGGCGCTCTAAAACCAGTCTAAATAATCTATATTGCAAGGTGTGTTTGGACTAGACTAATGTGAAATATACAAGGCAATGTTGGAGAACACATTTCAATCAGTTTGCAATCAGCATTAATCTACAGACAATGTTTCTAAACTATTATCAAGCTAAAATTGGCAGTGGATAAAACATTTGATCCGTTTGCATTTACAAGCTGAAATTAAGTACAATTAATATTCTACAATTGTTTATTTTTATTTAATTAAATATTTTTCTACTGAAACAATTTTAGTTAATAACTGGGGTTTTCAGATTCTAGGTTTGCATAAGCCATTTATTGGTTTTAACTAACAGCATTTTTATTTATCTAGGAGACATGTAAAATATTTTAGTATTGCTTAATAATCTATACCCTTCTTAAATGGATTTTGATTACAAAGAGTATAAACTATAAAAGTTTTCTTAAACATTTGGCGAAATGTGCTTAATTAATTTTTTCGAAACAGATACTTCCAAAATACTCAAAACTTAAGCACTAAATAAAAAGCAAAGAGCTAAGACTACTACTGAAAGCCCTAACCTACGGTTACGACTAGCAAATAGGACTTACGCACTACACATCATACAATTTCATATTCTCGATCTCGTCCAGCGTGTCCTCGGATCCGGAAGCGGTGAGATCCGACAGCTCGTCGAGGCACTTCTGCCGCTTACGCACATTCCAGTGTAGTCCGTCGGCGAGAGAGGCGAACCAGTCGGATATCTGATCCTGAGCACAGATGCAGGGCACGGGATATATGGAGGTGGTCACGCGGAGGCTGTCACCATGGAAGAGCTCCTGCCTATTGCGTCCATCGAAGCTAACCCACGATGTGTTGCGACTTTCGGGGGATACTGATATCTACAAAATAAATGCTGGTTAGTAGAGGATCTGTTATGTACGATTTATAGGTAACCCACCTTCAGCTCCACCCCTGCTGGCACCACAATGGGTCGGAAGCTCAGCGAATGCGGGCAAATGGGAGTCACCATGATGGCCGGCACGGAGGGATGAATCATGGAGGCACCGGCGGCTGCCGCATAAGCCGTGCTTCCCGTGGGCGTCGACACAATCAGGCCATCGCCCTGCACCGACGTGATGTACTTGCCGTCCAGGAACAAGTCAATATTGCTAAGATACGGCGAGGGACCCCGATCAATCACCACTTCGTTAAGCACCAGGATGCTGTTGGCCGCAGGTCGGGCATCTCCATCGGGGTCCACCTCCTGAGTCTTTTCCTCATGCTTTCTATCGCTCCTGCGATGCATCACACAGCGAAGACGACTGCGAAGGGTTAATGCAGCGTGTCCCTCTAGGACACTTGTAAGCTGCTCCTCGAAGTTGTCGAAGCGGAAGGGCGTCAGGAATCCCAGGGACCCCAAATGGAAGGCCATGACGGGAGGCACAGATTGCTGGAAAAGCAGGGAGGCATACAGTAGTGTACCATCGCCTCCAAGACAGACTATGAAGTCTATACGGTCGGTCAGGTCATCGCGGCCATCTCTGAGGAAGTATGAGGGTTATGAATGTATTTAAGCCTTTTTTGGAGAACACACTCACTTGAAAGTGATAAGCTTATCGCGAATGGCCTTGAACCGAACATTTTCGTTGAGCTGTGCATCTTCCAACACAGCTGACTCCACCCAGACCACCATATGCTTCTCCTGCAGCAGCCAGTCCACCAGTTGGACAAACGGCGCCAGCACCGAGGCATCGCTGACCTTCTTGATCACCAGAACAGTGAGAGGCGGCTTGTACCAGGTAAGACGCTGGCTGGCCGGATCCTGGATTTGCATCACCATTGCTGAGTTTTTCATTATGCGTCCACATGGTCCGAATTGCTGGACAGGCGAAGGGGCATTTAAACTGCGAGTACGCCTGGAAAAGAAAGGCAAAACGAACAATATTAACAAGGATATAAACATGTATTTATGTCTTTCAAGACCTTAGTAGATGACGTTTGTTTTGCGCCCTTGGAGGTGTCTCCTCTTGAATGCAGTTGTTATTGCAATCATTTAAATCCTCCCACTTGACATTATTGAACTCTTCGATACTCAGGGAGCTTTGAAGTGGAAACAAGGCAACCGCCTGCGGTTGATAAGGACGCATGGGAAACATTTTTCAAACTTTGTATTACAATTTCAGAGGTCTCAGAAAACGGATCGGGTTTTGCGCTGCTTTTTCAAGTTACAAGCTAATTTTAACTGTAAAGCAACCTTATGCAAATGGCGACAGTAAAAGCAGACAGAAACAACAGACAAATAAGTGAGATGGTATGGGATTCAAAAGAATCGCATTGGAGATTCTCCTTCCTGCTTGCATTCGTAAACACACTGAGACAAGTTTTTCCTGTTGACCAAAAATCATACACTATAGTCGAATTATTTTTATAAACACCACTGAAATCAAAGAACCCTTTTTCAGAATATTTATCATATTAAAAAATATTTGAAAAAACCAAGTTAACCTACCCATAATTTGAACTTATTTTATGTGCATGTCGGCATCAATGGAGGGTAATTTATTTTATGTTTAAACAATGCACATACAAAAAGTTTCCATCACTATATATCACTATTTATTTCTATCACTATAGCAAAAAATCTTTTTTTCATATCTTTTATGATTTTTTGTATTACTCAAACCATACATATCCATTGGTGCCAAAATGTAAATAAAGTATGTGATTTTAAACTATAAGTAGAAAAAACTATACATTTCAGCGCTAGGTCGAGTGCCTCGACTACTATAAACCCTTTACTCAGCTGACCAATTTAACTTATTAGTTATCCTATGAAATATTGGGTCAAATGCATTTAATTGAAAGAGTAATCTTTGTTGCTTACAGGCTCTCACGTCATGGCTAATCTGATTGCTAAATCCAAACTTTCTAGCTTAAGTTTCCGAGAAGTCAGTGTTCATACGGACAGACTAACACGGCTAGATTCACTCTCTGAGTGACTCTACAAGTGACTGGTATAGTCAAAATAGTTATGCCCAACCTGGTATTCTTAGTAACAAGTCTTTATCTGGGGTGTCACTGAAATCTCTCCCATTTGTGTTGATGGGACTAAGGACTCGAACCAAGTTTGGTTGATAGAGAATGGTGTGCAACAATCGTTTGGAGTTGAATTGAAAGCCGGGCTGCAGACCATATTTTTTCCTGTGCACTTCTTGCGCCATCGTGCAACTGATTTGGATTACAAATTCCAGCTCTTCGCATGCAATCTTATCGCTACTAGAACATTTTCAGCTGTTTGTCCACTTACGGCCAGGTGCCGGATCGTTTGCGTTTCCCACCTGACGCCGATCCGTTGCCATTGGCATTATCTCGGGACCGGCCCCGCTCCAGACAGTTCCCGTTCACGTCCCGCTGCACCTTCCTCTGCATATTTCGCTCCAGACAGAGTCGGGTCATGGGACTCAATCCGTCGGGATGGTGATGGTATCCATGCTGGATGTTGGGCAATCCGTAGTGCCAGCGCTGCTCCAAGCGGTTCTCGTGCAATGTGGCTAAATCAATGTCGGACAAGCAGGCCATACTGCCTGCAGCGCCGCTTTTCGGGCTCCAAATCGCTGGCAAACTAGTCAAAATTTATCTTTGGGCCACAGTTTCGAACACTTTGATTTTTGGAATGCAGTCAGACAGCATTGTTTTGGCCAGCGAAAAAGGGACCAAGGTTAGTTTTGTTTTCACAACAAATTTTCGTTTTAAAAATAACACGCCCACGCACTTGTGATCGACGATCCAACAAAATATAGGTCCAAAAATGTGCCAGCAGTAAAAGAGAAAGTGTTTTATGAGCGAAGGAGGACAAAAACTGGTAGTTAGAAATGCATTAAGCCGAAGGTGTGCCTAGGGAAATGTCTCTCTTGTGTTGACTTTTTGTAAAGGCAGGGACAGTTTTCCAACGAGTTTCCACTTAATTACTACGCACAGCTGGCCGGAAAATTGGAGGCAATAAACGACGGAGGGCCCTGAAAGTGTCAACCGGGCGATTGCGTGTGCGAGCAACAACTGAGCAGCCGAGTTGACAAGGTTGGTCCGAACCGATCTGGGTTTTTTACTCTTCGCCATTAACAGTTCCCCGTTTCCAGATTCATATAGCTATTGCAGAGCGCAGGCGTAGAGGCCTTGGCGCTCAATTAACAGTTCAATTGATGACATAGAAGATATCAAAACCAATCAATTGTTAAACTGAAGCACTTCGTGGATCCATGTCTAGACCAAAAGCGCGTTTTGATTTCATTCTTTTGAGTTGATTAAACAAAACCATTTTGCTGAGAGTTCGGGTTCAAGATGGTTCATTAAACTTCGATAACATATGTATATGGTTAGTTTGTCCTGAGGTGTGCTGTTATAGTAAAATGTACTTAAAAATCATAGTGATGCAAAGAGTAGTTATGGTATCCAGTTGTATCACAAGGTATAATTCAAATTATTATTTAGGATATAACCTGTATAGCGTTTTAAAAATGAAATTAAAATTTGTTAATGATATAAATAAACTGGAGTAACGCAAACAATGCAACAATTTTCATGTTAACTCCCCATTAATACGAATAAATTTGTTTTAAATCAACAAGGACCTATTCTTGTGTCCACCACTGTAGTTGCATGAGAGATGGGAGTCCGATAAGAGATGCCAAACTGCATGATTACCAGTTCGGACAGGTGATTAGGACCTACCACCACCAGCTGCTGAGGCCGTCTCCCAGTCCCGGAGCCGAGGTGGATGCAGTGGCTCCATCAGCCGCTCCAGGGGCATGCAACAGATGCCCTCCATCAGAAGCGGCGTCCCTTTCCTTGCAGAAAAAAGCCTGGTTTTCCGAGGTGTTGCTGTCCACCGGCGCGGGCATTTTTCTATTTCGGCTCTAGATTCTCGGAGAGATCAGGGTCACGGCTGTGCCCTTTCAGAGGTATTCCAGGCCTCCAGTTGTTATTTTTTGCAGCACACCGCACGGATATGTATTTATCGAATTTTTATAATGCAAAACCTGCGCAAAGTGTTGTCGCTATAAATGTCAACGAATCCAATAAATCATCGATAGTATCGATGTTTCGGCCTATCGTGGAAGAAAGGCGCGAACTTTTAAAACCCAACCAAGGCTTCGTCACTCACAGTAGCATTCGTCATTCATAATTAATATGACAAAGGAACACATTTGGCATTGCAAATTAGTCAGGCACGTGAAAACATTGTTTATTTTTTTTCAGCCTAATTTGTACGTGATTTTGAATTCCTTTACATCACTAACAAAAAATGACTTGTTTATTTTAAGAACCACTTATAAACAATATACATATATATATTTGACGGAAAGCAACTGATGAAATAATACAATTCGTCTTAAATGTCGCTTCTGATATAAAAGAATTGACTGAACATATCACTAAATATAGTGGCATTGGGTTTTTTTAGAGTACTATCCTAAAAGTATCCATCACATTTAAAAGCTATTCCTCGACTTTTCTTTGTAGTAGTGGGCTCTCTGAACCTTTTTCACTGAGCAAATACTCTTTTTGATATGTTAAACACAAACTCTTTCTACACTATTTCTATACTTTTATAGCCCTTCGAACTCACCTAAATTGTTTACGCCTCTCGCTCAAATCCAGGACTCTTCTCAAGGGTTTGGGTGAGTTTCCCGGCGATGTGGCTGCGGCTCCGTCGTTTTCCTCCTCCAAGGAACTGGACACCGAATTATTTGCCACCATTTGGCGGGCGAGTTGCAAATCCTCCTCACGCATATTTTTAAGTTAGGGCCGAGATTCGATGTCAACCTCGTTGTTCCGGTGGCAAGATACAACTAAATGACTTTTCGAGCTTCGTTTTCCAAAATATATACAATGCATGCGCATATGTAATACCTGGCAGAGCTGTTCTCGCCCCACTCGTACTTTGAATTCATTAAGAGCCTCCCGATATTTACATTTCCAGAGCAACTTTTTCGAGCGGTCCATATTTAGACGGCCCCGGGGCGTGGCAGATCGGGGCTGAGATCGATTTATAAGCTATGCGTGGATTAATAGCCGGCGGCGCGTTCTTAATAATATATGTCTGAAGGTAGTGCCAAGAAAATAGGCCCATTTTTGCATTAACACCGATGCTTGGATTTTTAAGTGGACCTGCAAATTTGTATGATACACTTTTTTCATTTAAATATTCCTTTTGTCCATTTTATATAAGAAATATTTTGTTATTTTGAAATTCTATTTATGACCAAGGCGAGTTCTTATGGGTGCTGACTTACGGCATCGGTAGGGACTCCACACATTACTTTCAAAAAAATCCATCAAAGTCGTTTTTTTTCATTGGGTTACTTCCGGGTTAATCATTTTCAAATTTTTTTATGTGCGAGTGTCGACCAGGTATGGTTTTAAATTTTGTAAGAAGATAAAAATAGAAATGCAACGCTTTTTGAAGTTATTTTTTTCTTATTTACATATTTATTTGCTCCCAATGGTTCTTGTTTCACAGATGCCAGTGGGTTGCCCCCAATTCAATTTTGAACTTGAATTGTTGCATTCCTTTTAACCAAAGGAGTTTGTTTTTTGTTTACCTCCTTCTTAATATAAGTCTTAAAATGTTATATTTTTAACAGCTAAGAAGTAATTTAATTCATCTAAATTTAAGCAGTGTTTAGATCGGTAATTTTTAATATTTCTCACTAACAAAAAAGAGACTTGTTCTTTTAAACCAATATTAGGTTTTACATTTTCTTATGACATCATATGAATTTACATATATTTTACACTTGACACACCCATTGTATGATTTCCATTGTTGCCAACTATTTTACAGTAATTTAAAGCACTGATAATACTCGGTTATTTGTATAATTACCTAGTTTCTTCTCATTTCAGTTATTTATTTTCTGCCTTAATAAATCAATATAAACATCGAGAGAAATTATCATAAACATTTTTGAATTCGGATTTACGCGCAACTTCGTTAAGTACAAATAATCGACGACTGCCGTCTCTAATTTCTGTCAGCATCGATAGTATCGAAAAACATCGATTGTGGTTCCAGCTCTACAGCCGACGATTTTACGTCAAAAGCGAATAAGTTTAATAAACGTAAAAAAAAGCGAACCACAATGGCAGCGAAGGCAGCATTACCCCTGCAGATGTTTGGCCGGCGTCTCGTCCAGCTGAGGTCATCGGTCACGGCCCAGAACGTGAGGTAAGTCCGGTGCCATTGCTTCCTCTTTTCTGTGACGTAATGAGGGCGCACGCTTGTCGGCAACTGCACGTAATTCTAACATGCCCCCTTCCACAGCGCCCTTCGTCTGTCCCACCAGCGCCTGTACAGCACAGAAAAGCAGCCCGAGGAGGCGGCGGCAGGAGCGGCGGAGCAGAAGACGCCCGCAACCCCGCCAGAAGTGGAGAAGCTCACCAAGGAGCTGGCCGCCGCCAAAGAACAAAACGCCGAGCTCCTCGACAAGTACAAGCGATCCCTCGCCGACAGCGAAAACATGCGCAACCGACTGAACAAGCAGATCAGCGACGCCAAGATCTTCGGCATCCAGAGCTTTTGCAAGGACCTGCTCGAGGTGGCGGACACCCTGGGACATGCCACGCAGGCGGTGCCCAAGGATAAGGTACAATTCGTTCATCTATGGGGCTACTTTCGCAATGATTTCATTGTCTTAAGAAGGAGTACATGTGCGTGGTTGAGATCTACTCAAAGATTCCAATACGAATTTTTATTCTGTATTCTTTTTTTTCTGGGACTTGTGCAGGTTAAACTCCCTTTTGTCTTTATCACATCTTACAGATATTTAAAATTAATAATGCGTTCTTCTATGTGAAGTCCCATCTTTCAGTCAATTATTTCCTATATTAGACTTTAATTAAAGGTACCATACAAATGGAGACCTCTAAGTTAAAACTATAATCTTTAGATTTTAAAATAATGATTTTACACAATTTTCTAATAACGATTACAATTTAGTTTCTCTAAACAATTTAAAATATTCGACGTCGATTGCGGTAATAGGGTTATAATATAATATTCTAATCAAATGCAGTATTTACACATAATGTAACTGAATTTCGTAAATGTTAGGTATTGATCGATTTTATAACGTGTTCAAAAATAATCTTAATAAAAAATATTTTTACAGCTCAGCGGAAACGCTGATTTGAAGAACCTGTACGAGGGCCTAACCATGACACGCGCCTCGCTGCTGCAAGTGTTCAAGCGACATGGTCTGGAACCGCTGGACCCCATCAATCAGAAGTTCGACCCCAACCAGCACGAGGCTCTGTTCCAGAAGGAGGACAAGACCGTCGAGGCCAACACCGTGGTGGAGGTCACCAAGCTGGGCTACAAACTTCATGAGCGCTGCATACGACCCGCCTTGGTGGGCGTGTCCAAGTGTTGATAGACAAGTGGCTGCCCAGAGGAGTGCGAAATTCCCGTTCCCCCTATTCCCCAAAAGCCACCTCCCATTTACATGGTGTCGCCCTCAGTTGTTTGCAATTTGTTTTCTGCTGCAAAATTCATGTATGTAAACCCCGTGTAAATACAACCTATCCTCAAATGCATCCTACGGGCAGCGCTTGCGAATTTAAAATTCCTCCTAGTTTCTAAGAAATGTGACTGGATTTGGTGGCTACAATTTGTACTACACGCGTTGCCATCAAGTGTTCCAATTTAAGGTTTAATTACGATAATAAAAACGTGTTAGTTTGTTGAAATACATTGCAGTTTCCTTTGGATTTTGGAACCTCTGTTAATCTTGTTTGTCTAGGTCTCCTTCTGCTCTCTTTGATTTACCGTTCTCGTTCGCCTGAGAAATATGAAACCCTCTTGTAAAACCATTTCTTTTGTCAACAAAATCCAGGTAGCCAAGGGTATTCACATTCCTGCTCTTCGTGTGGGTGGGAAATTCAATGGAAAAGCGAGTTTTCAATGCCCCAGCAGGTAGGCTTGCCAGCACGTTCCCAAGAATTCACAGAAAACCCAGATGGTGGTTGAGATTTTTTCCCGAGATCAAAGTCTTTTTCGAAAGGTTTTTGAGCTGCCGTGGTTAGTTGTCCTTAAACATTTGAAGTGAACGGAATGATTGGTGTGTTTATGCGTTTTCTCTGGTCCTTGGCCATGATGCAGTGTATCCAGGCTAGAGTTGCGATGCGACCTCTTTTCTACGGGCAGGACAGTGCTATCATAGTGGACATCAATAGAAAATTTCCGCCCAGGTTGGACTCAAAGCTGCAAAACGCCCTGTACTACAACATGCCGGTTTACAAGCTGATTAAACCCAACTTACCCACGACCACGACAACCACAACCACAGCTGCTCCAAGTTCGGACTATCCCGCTGATCTTGTGGACATAGCACACAAAAAGTTGGGCCTGAAAAGCCTGCCGAGCATTGAGGAGCTGGGCGAAATGATTGGCACTGATAATGTCAGGGAAACCATCGACTATGTACGCACCCTGGCCGGTTCTGATGAGGGACTAGCGCTGATGAAACAATATCTGGACACATTGAACATCGAGCAGGTGGAGGAGAATGTGGCGGAGGCGACGGAGAAGGCTGACGACGACGACGACGATGAAAACACCATGGACAATGCCAGTTATTACGATATGCCCCAGGAAAAGCCTACAACCATAGCGCCCAGCCCTGAGCTAAGCCTCATGCAGCGCCTCGGTGACTTTATGGATCAGTACATTCCGTGGTCAGGTCAGGTCACCACTTCTGCGACTCCTCAGGTCCCGGCTCAGCCATCTGGGTCGTTCCAGCCCGTTTTTGTGGCTCCTCCTGCGAGCATGAAACCATTGCGTCCCATCCTTGTCAGGCAACCGCTGCCGTATCACTACCCCATTCCCCTGCGCCCTGTTGCGTTGCCCACCATTAAGCCGATTCAAATGCCCAGCAGCAGCACACCAGCACCCAAACCGCACCTCAACACTCCCAGGCTGCCGGAGGATGCGGAGTTCAAATACTCTGCCTTGCCTCCACACATCCAGCAGCTCGCCAAGGTGGCCAACATTCCGCCCCAGGTCGTTGAACGCTTCCTGGAGCGGCAGCCGAAACTGGCGGAACTGGCCAAGCGGCTGAGTAACCTGGCACTCAGTCCAGAACAAACCCAGGCCATGAACTCCCAGGTGCTGAAGGCCGTCCAGAACGCCCTGACCAAGAACGACGATCTTCAGCGGCTCATTGAGGCGTCCAAGGCACTTAAGTAGTCCAAATATGTAACTAGTCCTAACACCATTTCAAAGAAAATAAATTTTCATCAAACAAACTATTTACAATTTCTTATTTTGGCCATTTTTTTTAAAGAATGATTAACTTAAAAAGTAAGGGTAAATTATACTTAAAAGTAATCAACTTTAGGATCAAGAGAATGTCACACTTTGTATGAAATATTTTGGTGGTTTTAAACTTCAAGCCAATAACGGAATCTCTATACAGATATATTCCTATAAATTTTTATTTCATTTATTACAAATGCCATGTGTACCCCCAAAGGCTCTGAATTCTAAAGCTGTGGCAAGTACCTCATAACGCTGAGATTTTATCCGGAGATGGGAGATAACACGTTATTAAATACTACCAAATTTTTATGGCGTTTCTTGCATAACAGTAGCTATGTGTATTGTATTTCCCTGCCACTGTTTAAATGTGGTTTCAAGGCCCAGAGCTCAAAATAGTTCATACATATTTGTTCAACAATATAAATTAATGCAAAGCCAAAAATCAGCAAAGCATTTGGTATGATTGTCGATGGGATTTTTGTATGTCCTTAAAAATAGCACTCAATTACCCTGAAAAATGGGCAAGTGAGCGTGCATAGGACAACACCGTTTTTTTTTGAAATGGAGAAAAAGATCTTCACGTAATTGTTTGACAATTTAAGTGAAATGCAAAACCAAGGTGATAGTTGGGCATTTGGTAAGATTGTCGATGGGATTTCTATGTGTCCTTTAAAATAGCACTCAATTACCCTGAAACGTGGGCAAGTGAGCGTGCATAGGACAACACCAGTTTGATTGAAATGGAGAAAAATATCCTAACGTGATTGTTTGACAATTTAAATGAAATGCAAAACCAAGAAGATAGTTGAACATTTGGTAAGATTGCCAACGGGGTTTTTATATGTCCTCAAAAATAGCACTCAATTACCCTGGAAAATGGGCAAGTGAGCGTGCATAGGACAACACGTGGTTCTAGAAAACAAGAGCTAAAACTCCACGGAAATAAAATTGAATTCGATCGCAGCAAAGTGAAAAATCAATGTGACGTCAGCAGTGTGACCTTAAACGGAGACCATGATTTTGCCTTTACCCCAGAGTTGCCCAATCTACGGGTCTCAAAAAAAGTTAGCTAGCTCAAAAAAAAGCTAGAAGTAGCCAAAAAATATTGCCAGAGATGCTAGCCAAAAACGCTTTATTTACTTAGATTTCCATTTTCGGAATTTGGCAAAAAAAAAAACTAAAAGAAGGTTTAAAGGAACCAAATTCGTTATATAAGAAGTATAATTTTTGGAGGGCACCGACTGGCGAATTTAAAATGAAAAGAAACAAATGAACAGTGCCCAGTTGGTAAATACTTGGCGTATGCACAGCTGCTGGTCTGCTGAACAGGGCTCTGTTAAGTGTTAACTAAACCTAACACGCCATCTACAACTATAAAAAAAGATATGAAAAATAAATGTGTGTGCGACATAAACGAATAAAAATAATCATAAAAGCCGAGTATATAGGGCTATATTAATAAATGACTTTGTCAGGAAAATGTATTGAAGGCCGACTTTAAAACCGTTAGCCGCGACACCCAAAATACCACATTGACTTTTGAAATACTATTTAGACTTCTAAAATATAAAAACGTCCATTTTTGGGTGTGTGTCAATATGCACCGTAGCGCAAAATGCAGCAACTGTATCTGAAACTATAAAATGTTTCAGGTACTTTTTTCCGAAATTTTTTCCTGTTACTTTAGCTTTTTAAATTTAGCTTTTTAAAGCGTCTTCTTACAGAGATCAATCCACCATTTACCATCCGTTGAACGGATGGTCCATAGGGTTTTTCCGTTTCGAAAATTTCCCAGTTACAGCGTCTTCCCACAGAGATCCATCCACCATCTACCAATCGTTGAACGGATGGTCCATAGGGTTCTGCCGTTCCGAAAATTTTCCAGTTAGTTTCCCATCCAAATTTGACGGACTCTTTTATGCGATAGTAATAGCGTCTTCTCACAGAGATCTACCCACCATCTACCATCCGTTGAACGGATGCTCAATAAGGTTTTGCCGTTCCGAAAATTTTCCCTTTCCAAATTTGACGGACTATTTTATGCGACAGTTAGGCGATGATTTTTCTGTGCAACTCTGAACTCTTCTTCTTGAAAGTGGAAAGTGAAACATTTACTACAAAAACATAAACAATGACGACGGGAAACTTTTGAAAATGGAAGGCGCCGAAGCAATAAGTATGAACGTAAATGCTATTTATATTTGTATTAATTCATTGTTTTTAATTTAAGAGTCGATAATACGCGATCCGCCGGTGGCAAGCTGAGGTGGACTGTGCAGATGGAGCTACTGCTGATCGATATTTAGCAGGAGAACATCGAGCAGTTGCGGGGAGCCCGAAAAAATATCCATGTATGTATACATGAAGATGGCCCAGACCTTAATGGAAGCTGGGTTTCATGTGTCCTACAAGGACGTCCGGACAAAAATAGAGAACCTGACCAAAAAGTGCAGGTAACTTATATGCGCGCAACAACAAATTGGAAATCCACTCAACGATATTATTTCTTGCAGGCAGAAAAAAATTTAACTGGGGCCAAGCGGTGGCGCTCCTTCCGCGTGACAGCATTATGAGTTGCTCCACTCGTTTCTAGGCGCATACCGCATCGAGCAGAACACCGTGGAGAATAAGAGTATGTCCCCACACTTATATTTTTGGTTTAAAATGATCTAAAAAAATTTGTTTATTGCAGATACTAGGAAATACTTTGTGGAGTTCTTGGATGTAGACCCAGATGACAGGGAGGCCTCTACCTGCAGCGGCAGTCAACGCTCAGGCAGCACTGCGCCCCCTGCTTAACGTGCAAAGGTGGACCACAAGTCGGAGCTTGTGGAGATAGCTCGAGAAAGACTGGGAGAGCAGAGAGCGCAAACAGAAATATTGTCGAGAATGGCAGACAGCCATGCAAAATTCCAACCGGATTTGTTGGAGCTGTTAAGAAAATATAAATCGCATTCTTTAATAGTATTTAATAGAATTTAAGAGCAGAAAAAAAACTTTCATACAGATCCAATTCGTCGTCATTTCACTCCTCTGAATTGGCTTCCAATAAAGCTGATTCAACTTCAGATTTTGCTGTTGTACAACAGCCGAAATAGTTGGTAAATTGTTCATTTTGGTCCGACAAAATCCACTTCAACAGTTTTTTCTTGTGTTTTTATTAGCCACAGCTGATATGACAGCTGTTCTCGGATGGTAGATGGTGGATTTGCCCTGTGGGAATCGAAGTTTCGCATTTGTCAAAAATCCCAACCGTTTCGAACGGACAGCAGGGGGTATTAGTCACTTCTGGGCGATAGAAAGACGATAGTACACATTTTACAAAAAAAAAAATTTGTGGAAAAAAACACGTTGCTCGATTTGTCTGTGGACAGTGCGGTTTTGTATCAAATTTGTGCGTTTTAGAAATATTGCTTTGTTTTTTTCTAAATGTTTTTAATTGCTTAACATACTTAAATGTTCCCCTCAACAAAAGGTGCGAAATTACGTGCTTATCGTGAGCTGTACGATTATTTAAAACTATTTACGGACTGGCTGTGGACATTACTTGGCGTTTAACTGCGAAGAAACCCAGCATCCAACGATTCTCAACATATTTCATTGCTTTTACTCTGACTGAACAAAAAACATTTTTTGTTTCTGCTTCTTTTAGAAATGGTTATTAATAAATTTCTTATGTCGACGGAGCTGGACCTTAATAACAAAATAAATGCAAAATTTTAAAAGTATAAAAAAATATGTTTTTATTAAGGTTTTTCCAATTGGGAAAGACTCTTCTAGATATCTTCTACAAGCAAATGTAAAGTCACTTCGGAGTGACTTCCAGAAGTGACTACGGCGACACTTTTAGAAGTTACTTCGGCGATATCGCATTCGGATCGCGGAAGTGACTCCCGTCGGGAAGAAATGTGCCACTTCTCGGCGACACTTCCAGAAGTGACTTTGGCGACACTTCCAGAAGTAACGCAGAAGTGACTTCGAGAAGTGTCGCCGAAGTGTCACATTAATTCCCGACGGGAGTCACTTACGCGATCCGAATGCGATATCGCCGAAGTAACTTCTAAAAGTATCGCCGTAGTCACTTCTGGACGATCGTTTACATCTTCAAGAAATCACTAAATAGTGCCTTCCGCGATAGAAAATGCTTGCAGGGTAAGTGTGTATGACTATGTGTGTCTTGATTTATCGAAAATTTAGTTAGTTTCACTTGCACATATTCGTATGTATAAACATTTACAGTGTTTTTGCGCATACAAATGTAAATATTGGCCACTTTCCAAAGGCTCGACTTGCTGCATATATTCCCAAAAAGAGAGCAGTGCGGGATTCGGGCCGAGAAAGAAGATATTGTAAGTATTAGGAATGCACTATTTAATTATGTAAATTAATTTTCTTTTTTTTAGGATGATGAAAAACCTGCAGCATCGACTCCTGTTCCGGCCTGTTCCAATACGGTATTGTCAGCATAGTGTTTAAAATTGCCATAAGGTTATAAATTTATGGGACCTTAACCTTTTTTAATATGTTCATGTTAATTTGCTCTTATTTTTTATTTTTGTTTTGCTTTAAGTAGTACGTCCTGTCTATACTTCAGTCGTCCGACATTGGAGCTAAAATATTGAAAGAATTTTACAAATCGAAAAACCTTACCAATCATAGCAGAAGCAAGATATTAACGATTATTGCCGAAAGCTTTTATGAAGGATCTCTAAAAAAATACAAGGCACCAAATGTTCACGAAATTGAGAGACTGGCGGACCACGTCGGTGTAATATTTCCGACTGAAGAAAAAGCATTATATTTTCTAAGCAGAAAAGCATGCGGTCGCCAAAACGCGGGGCATTTACTATACAATAAAATTCACAACTTGAATCGAAAAAGATTTTCTTTATTTCATTCATTCCGAGTCAGAAAATTAAAGTGAAATCGAATTAGTCGCAAAACTAAAATTTTTGAATGGATCGGAGCCTGAATGTGTCGAACTTTGGGAAGAAACTTATGACTTTCGCGCAAAATTCGGAAACAAAAACTCAAATAATCTAAATGATATAATTTCTACTTTTTCAATTTTTAAGCAAGCGAGCGCCTGTAACTTTGTAAGCATATTTTTTTAATGTTAGCCTTTTGTTTTGTCCGTTTTCTGTGTACTTTAAGCCTTTATAGATATCATGCTTATTTTATTTTATTTTTATACATTTTTAGATAGGTATTGACTTCGATAAACGATTCCCAAGGAAGTGAAATAAAACCATTGAAAAACTAACTGCATTTTTCGATGAAAATCTTAAAAATCCATATTATATCAGCTTATTTCCCGATGTAAGGGATGGTGCGTATGTCGGTAAGCTTTTTCAATTAAATTTAAATTAATTTTAAAACATAAAATGTTAAATACCATACTAATTTTAATTTTCTCCTCAGATGTCAAAAATTGCTCTTACTTTAAGTTGCTGCACTTCGTATTAAAACCGACTGCGAGGAGCTGCAAACATTCAAACTTACATGTTCATGTGCCTTCGATTCAAGATTCGACTAATAGTAGCGTTATTGAAATAAGCTGTGTTAACAATCTGCAGGAAAAGCAGGAACTGAAAAAGCGCAAGTCTGAGATAGACAACATTCCAGTACAACCCCTGAACCATTCGGTTGGCACATTTCATCAGCGTTTCGATTTGTTTGTGCCGTATATATTGCTTAAAGTTTAAAGTGATGGATAGTGAAAGTGATGAGCAGTTGTTAAAGTTCCTGAAGGATATTGAAATGGAGTCAGCAAGAAAATTCCATGAAGGTTAGTATAAATTCCTTAGTACTTAGGGCTTTAAAATAAAATACGCTTTTACATCTCTTTTTTCTTTTCTTTGCAGTAAAATCTATGCATAGAATTTTCTTAATAACTACTTGTCACTTTCCATCACATTAAACTTTTTCCAATATATACGGCACAAACAAATCGAAGCGCAGATGAAATGTGCCAGCCGAATGGTTCAGAAGAAGAAGAGCAAAGAAGAAGGGTCTAACGCGTGCTGAGTGTTAACCGAAAGATACTAACGCGTTATAAAAAATCCGCAACACACCATTTCAAGTCGAAATGAAACTCACTTTTCGTTCTATTTTTAGTCCTTTCCGTTCTTCCTTTAAGAACATTTTGGGATTATTAGGTTTCTGAGAAGAAATTGAATTTGATTTAAGAACCCCGTGATATATGTATAACATTTCGTTCTTGTTTTGAGAACAATTTTAAATACAAGCTCAACTTGATTCAATCACAAAGAGAACATTTTGAGCTCAAAAAATGTCGTTCTCATTTTAAGAACATTTCCAACTCAGATCAAAACGTCAGAATTCTCTCTGTGTAGGCACTTAAAAGCCAAAACCAGGCCTAATTTCGTTTTTTTTAAGTGAACAGTGTGTCCTCACACCATTGTCCACTTTTTACAAAAAAAAAAATACATAAGAAAGTTTATTTTTCAGCTTTTAAAAATCTATCCTCCTTTTTCCGCGCCTGACATTTACTGATACATAGTTCGAAGAGCGCAGAAGAATTTATATGACATGCCCAGAAACTGAAAAACGAAACTAACACAATCAATGAAGAACCCTTGTCAACCTGTAATACTTACGATGCTCATGGTCTCAATGGATAAGTCCAAGACTACGGTAGCTTTAAGGCATACTGGCTTCTGGGCCCGCAAAGACAGGAAAATTAACATTTTTCGGCATCGCATGTAGGCCTCGATCCAATTCATCTCGTAAGCCGCCCAGCTGATGTTCTTGCTCTGAAATTACCTGGTTAAATAGGTAGACTTTCCACTGGTTTATACTTAACAGACCGCATCGATCAGCATCTGGCTGAAGGAGCAGAGGAGATATACCTCCACCAATGCCGAAGCCAGGAGTAGAACTTGTTTGCCAAAATACTCCGGGCTGTAATCGATGGTTATTTGAAACCCCACTAGGCAGACAAGCAGTGAAGAGGCCATAAAGTTCAATAACAAAGGAACTCCGAAGACGTCATTCACCACGTCGGTGAGTCTAAAGAAAATTCAAAACGGTAATCGTTTAGTTCTTAAGTTGAAAAGTTAGGCATTTAATTTTTTTACCAACCGAAGTATATTGATGTGGTTGACAATCAAAGACCGCAATGCTTTTAAATCCTCCTCAGCTCCTTCAGTTTCGTTTTGGTTCCTTACCTTGAACTCCCTGAGAACCCTAGCCAGTCTGTCGTAGGACCTGAAACAGGACCTGAAACACTACGGCAAAGATCATGATGTCATTGGATATGGCTCCGCAAGTAACCGTGTAGGCAGCGATCGATTGAAGAAAGTAGGTAGGATAAAACATATAGCCGCTATAATCCCAAGGAGCCAAGTCGAAAAACGGAAGTGGATGCTTAACATCTGGCAATTTGAGCACCCATCTCTGAAAGTAGTATATGACTAGGGGAATCAGGACGTGCGCAAAATACATGGTGGTGAGCAGACCATCAAAGCCCATTGTGAAAATTTTGCTACGTTTAAGGTAGCTTTTCACAGCATACTGCTCCTGATCACTTTCGCTTGGCCGAACTAAACTGGTAAGCTTTTTCTTTTTAGACATTACAGAAATGAACTTCAGAAAGCCGACAATCACGAAAGACAAGTAGTCCAATGTAATGCAGCTCTCGAGGAATTTTTCATCATCCCGCATTATGGTCAAAAAAAAATTATCTCCAAACTGAGAATAAATACAGTGTTGATCCAATTCACCGCAAAGTAAATTCGAAACCAAAATCCGCGCTTTTGGTCCGATTCATAAGGCTCTTATCAGTACGTCAAAATCTCTCACTGTAAGAACATCAAAACTTATACTTAAACAGGTATTATCCCGACAAACAAACCCTGGAAAACACTGTTTAAAAAAAAACTGTAAATGTTAAAAATCAACAATGTTGGTTACGAGCAAAATCGTAAGTTTTCGCAAAAAAAAAGTTTTTTTATGAGTTTAATTCTTTTATTTTTTGTTTTATATAAATATAGATGAATGGCGAAAAGAATAGGGATGGCTGCAAACGTTGGAGAGACAAATTAATAGAGGATAAAGTCAAATTTAAAACATTTAAACTTAAGAAATATGAATGAAATCGGAATGCTAGGCAAGAGATAAAAAATGGCTGAAGGAGATGATAAAATAATCGAAGAAAGAAAGAGATATGAGCGAACAAGAAAAAGAAAACTTAGAAAAAAAGTAAAAGAATTAAAATGTGCAAAAAAAAAATGAAATCTTGCCTTACTCATGCAAACAAACTTTTGGAAAAGCAATAAAAAACAAGGAAGAACGCTATAGTCGAGTACCTCGACTATCAGATACCCGTTACTCAGCTATATGGAGATATGCAAGCAGCAAAGCGAGATTAAAATGCGCCACCTACCGGCGGTATACAGATTTAAGCGTTATGGGCGTTAGAGTGGGCGTGGCAAATTTTTTTTTGGATCAATCGATTTTATCTAGCATGAAAATTGTGGGCGTCACAGGTTTTCGCGGTTTGTGGGCGTTAAAGTGGGCGTGGCAAACTTTGGGTCAATCAATAGGTATTGATGAGAACAATACATTTCAGTTAAAATTTTTATTCTAGCATCAAAACTGTAGGAGCCACAGTTTTGGGCGGTTCTCAATAGCCTAGCTCCCATAGTTTCCGAGATCTCAGCGTTCATCCGGACGGACAGACAGACGGACAGACGGACAGACGGACATGGCTAGATCGACTCGGCTAGTGATCCTGATCAAGAATATATATACTTTGTGGGGTCGGAAACGCTTCCTTCTGCCTGTTACATACTTTCCGACGAATCTAGTATACCCTTTTACTCTACGAGTAACGGGTATAATTAGAGAATGCTTTGTCTGCAGATTTGGAACGAAAACATATGTTGATAAAAGCATTACGTAAGAAATATGTCGGGCACATGGAAAGAGAAGAAAATAATGAAAAATGAATTAATGAAAAGGTAGCTCAGGCCGTCAAAGAGTTTTATACGATGGATGACATCAGTGTGAGGTCCTCGGAAAAGAAGGATACAATGTTTTCTGAAGGGCAACTAGTAGCTAAACGCTTTCTGTTAATGACAGTGTCTGAAGCGTACGAGCTTTTCAAAAATGAGAATACCAACATGGAATTAATAGGGAAATCCACATTTTTTGGATTGCGACCTCGTCATGTACAACTGATAGACAAATTGCTTTAATATTTTTAATGAAAATTGCATGACAAACATTTGCAAGAAGTGCATTACAGATATAAAATATCAGTTCATTCCTCTAGCATATTGGAAAAATATGGAAGACGAAGTAACTTGGCAGCATTGGTTAAAAAATGATAAGTCAATTTGTGCACTATTAATGCAACCTTTTCCCGGCCTAATATCTGCTTTGGAAACTAAATTACCTTTTTTTAAAATTCATTTTTTTGTCAAAAGAGTTCAACAGGAGTACTTACGAAAAATTAAAGCAAACCTAAAACAGACTGAATTGGCCATTCAGATTGATTTTGCGGAAAACTATAGACTTACAAATCAAAATGAGGTCCAAAGTGCCTATTTTACCTACCGCCAAGCAAATATTTTTACGTGTGTGGCTGGGTTGGCAGGATCAACAAAGTCTTTTGCTGTTATAAGCGACAAGCTTACACATAATAAACAAGGAAGAACGCTATAGTCGAGTACCTCGACTATCAGATACCCGTTACTCAGCTAAAGGGACCAAAGGGAAATGGAGGTATGCAAGCAGCAAATCGAGATTTAAATACGCCACCTACCGGCGGTAGACAGATTTAAGCGTTATGGGCGCTAGAGTGGGCGTGGCAAAATTTTTGGATCAATCGATAGGTATTGACGAGATTAATACATTTCAGTTAAAATTTTTTATCTAGCATGAAAACTGTGGCCGTCACAGGTTTGGGCGGTTTGTGGGCGTTAGAGTGGGCGTGTTAATTTTTTTTTCGGGTCACTCGATAGGTATTGATGAGAAGAATACACTTATGTTAAAATTTTTATTCTAGCATCAAAACTGTAGGAGCCACAGTTTTGGGCGGTTTGTGGGCGTATGAGTGGGCGTGGCACATTGCTGAAACAAACTTGCGCTGCGTAAGAAGCTCAGGAATCTGCAAGCCAAATCTCAATGGCCTAGCTCCCATAGTTTCCGAGATCTCAGCGTTCATCCGGACGGACAGACAGACGGACAGACGGACATGGCTAGATCGACTCGGCTAGTGATCCTGATCAAGAATATATATACTTTATGGGGTCGGAAACGCTTCCTTCTGCCTGTTACATACTTTCCGACGAATCTAGTATACCCTTTCACTCTACGATAAACGGGTATAAAAAGACGTTTTTATTTTTTTGATGAATATCCTAACTAAGATTGAGAAATTGCACGGATGTTTTTCTAAAGTTTATATTTTTTCTGACGGTTGCTGTTCTTAGTTTATAATTAAGTGGATGATGTCAAGCCTGTTTGATTTTGTAAATCATTTGAAATGCGCCTCAATTGAATGGAATTTTTTTGCAAGTTCCTATGGAAAGGGAGCCGTTGATGGAGTTAGAGCAGTAACAAAAAAGAAGGTGGCAAATAACGAGGTCCAGAAAAGTCGTTATACCAGACGCATTTTCATTTTATGAATATGCTAAGAATAACATTGATAATGTCAATATTTATTTTTTATCTTCCGACAACATTGAAGAGCAGACCATAGAGTATAACTTACAAGAAAAATGGAACAAAATGAAGAATATTCATGGGATATCTAAACTACACTATTTTTATTGTATTGCCCACGAATTAAAGGCTGCTAGGACAGCTAATTCGGATGAAAAAAAATTGATCAAATTACTTGAATTTAATTATATTATTACAATGACTTCCATACACATGTATATATTTTTCTAAATAAAAATGTTGTTGAAATGAATAGTTTGTTTATAAAAATACCTCTGTTTATAAAATGAAAATACTTAGTACGCTTTTTTATGATATTTGTCAAATGGAACACCAGAAACAACATAAAGATTGTAATCGGAAAAAATGTCCCGAGCGACATGTCCCGAGCGAATATGTTACAAACTTAAAAAAACGGCTGAACATTTTTGAGCAAAACCAAAACTATTTTACAGCTTCATTATTGAACCACAATTTAAAAAAATCGCATGAAAATATTCCATTAGTCTTCGCTAAAATCCGGAGTTGAATGAACTCCCGCAAAACCCACTTCTATTTTTGTCCCCAGGGAATACGACAGTTTTTTAAAGATATCTTGAAAACTAAAAGTCGGAAAAAATAAAGGTTATGTGCACAAAATAGAGCTTGGGAAGAGTGAAAAGTGAAGCCAATTATCAAAATTAAAATCGCTTTTTTTCCCATTTTTTTTTCAATTTTAAAAATATGCAAACGTCCGGAGCGACGATCCTATCGATTGATCCAAATCCAAAAATTTGACACGTCCACTCTAACGCCCATAACACTAACAATGGTATTCAAATTAAACATTAAAATGTAAAGCTATTAGACCAATTTTAGCTGAATGATGCGTAAGCAGTAAATCAGAAAATAGCCATATATATTAAATCAAACAAAAACATCTCTCAACGAGGTAAAAAGTAGTGGCGGAAGCGCCTTTAAAAAAATTTCTGATATCAACAATTGTGACGAAAAATGATATTACATTCGATAAAATAAATAAACTATATTAAATTTATGATTATAGCACAATTTATAGCACAAGTTTGGAATCTCAGACTCCAAGAGAAACCTGGTAGAACAAATAGATCAAATTTCCTATTTCGATTAGCTTCATGCAAGTAAAGGACCCTAAAACCATAACAGATTTTCCGTTTGAAAAAATCGAATAAGAATATTTTTCATCAAATTGGTTTTTTTCTTGTTTGGAAACGAGTTGCACTTATTATCGCTTAATATCTTCCAAACGGTAATTTTTAGGCTAAAAAGTATTATATATCAAAAGTTGAGGAATCTCAAGGGCTAAAAAATTTAAAAAGAAATCGTTAGACTCAATTTTGAGAAAATAGTCAAAAAGTGGTTTTAAAAAATAACTTTTTGTCATAACTCTAAATCTATTATATTCAGACAACTTTACTGTATGAAATATTTAGCAAATTAAATTATCTTTTCAGAGATATATAGAACGTTTCTATAGCATTAGTTGTTTAGATACTATAAGCATTTTAAATCTGGCTTTTTTTTTTGATTTTCCGCTAAACTAGCGAGTTTTTCCAAAAGTCGTAGAAGAACAGTTTTCTAATTCAAGCTACTTTATACACGCATAGGGTTTCCAAAACCCTAAAACTAAGATGGGGTGCATACAAACCCACAAACAAAGGGACAAACATTTTCATTTTGGGAAGAAGAAGAAAATCTTGTTTTTTTAATTACTTTTGAACGGGACATCGGATTTCAACAACTGAGGTGTCATTTGACGCGTATTCTCAGTAAGAATAAAACTAGCTAAATAGCTTTATCCCCACAGTATCCAGCAGCTCCAATTTTCTAAATTTTTACTTTTACACTTTCACCGCTTTTTCTTTTAAACAAATCTATATTTCGAAAGTCTTGGTATGCAATCTTCTTCGGACCATTATTGCAAATTTTTAATTCTGCGGCTATATATAGTAGTTGTCTTCGCACGCTCTCTTGCGCGCTTCGCCACTACGTGTACTGCCGTCCACAGTGATATGATATGATTTTATACACTCTTACAGAGGGTATAATGATTTTAGTCAGAAGTTTGAAACGGGGTTGGCTCAATCCAGTCAATCCAGCAAAAAAACAAGGCAGAACGCATAGTTGAGTACCTCGACTATGAGATACCCGTTACCCGAAATATCCGCGTTCATATTTACAATTTTTTGAAGTTTTTAGCCGTTTTGTGGGCATTAAAGTAGGCGTGGCAAACTTTTTTTTAGGTCAATCGATAGGTTATGATGAACATTTCAGTAAAAATTTTGTATCTAGCATGAAAATTGTGGACGAAACAGATTTAGGCGGTTTGTGGGCGTTAGAGTGGGCGTGGCATATTCGCGTAACAAACTTGCGCTGCGTACAAGGCGCCCACAAACCTCATACAAACTTAAAAAAATCGAAACTACTCTAACGGCCATAACGCTTAAATCTGTCTACCGCCCACATAACCATATAATGAGATATCGGGTAGGTGGCGCACTTCAATCTCGCCTTGCTGCTTGCATATCTCCATTTCCCTTTGGTCCCTTTAGCTGAGTAACGGGTATCTGATAGTCGAGATACTCGACCATAGCGTTCTTCCTTCTTAAAAATTTATCCATTCAAAACGTTTTTTACTTCTTTATCGTGACTCCTCCGTATCCTCCTTCATCGGGATGTTTTAAAATATTATTTCGTTAACTACTGATATCAAACATTTATTTTAAAAACATCATTTTTTAAAAAGTTTATTGTTTTTGAAGACGTCAAATAATTTAATATATGTACATAGTTTTGCAATGTTGTTTTTTTTAAGTACTACTACTTTAACTATATCCCGTATTCCGGACCCCAAAATACGTTGACATGGCGGAAAGCCTAATCGAAATCGGAGCTTAAAGATAAAGCCAATTGCAACTTTTTTTGGTCAATTTGATTAACCGAATTTTAGTATGACAATGTTCCGTCTTGTAGGCTTAGTTTTAGTATTCCCTTTGCTTATTTTTATTCGGTTAGTACCTACAGTTTCGGCCTCAAAATTTTAAATTTTAAAAAAGTTTGACCAAGATGTTGAGATTGCTGAATCGAATAAGTATGCCAATTCCCACGGCCAACAGGTGGCACCAGAAGCACCTCACCACGAAGCCCGCCAAATCCTCATTCTCCAAGTTGATGAAGCCTATGAAGGAGTTTAAGCGAAATCGGATTCCCAAGATCAGTGTTGTTGGGGCAGGACAGGTGGGCACGGCGGTCTGTGCCATGCTTCTGCTCCGCAATCTCACCAAATATCTGGTCGTCCTGGACATCAACTACGAGCTGGCCAAAGCGGAGGCCCTGGACTTTCAGCACGGATCCGCCTTCCTGGGCGACGCTCGAGTGGTGCCTTGCGGCGATGGTTCCCACTCCAAGGACTCGGATCTGGTGATCATAACGGCCGGAGCCCGGCCATCCGGCAAGGATCGCTCCCGACTGGCCGCGATGCACAAGACCGTCGAGATCCTTAAAGAGGCGGTGCCCAAATTGGTGCAACTGAGCCCCAAAGCGACCTTCATAGTCATCTCGAATCCCGCTGATGTAATGACCTACGCGGTCCAACGGATCGGCAAGCTACCCAAGCATCGCTGCTTCACAACCGGCTGTCATCTGGACTCGGTGCGGTTCCGCAACCTCATTGCCGGACGCCTCCAGGTGCCTCCATCTCAGGTTCAGGGTTACGTGATCGGGGAGCACGGCACCAGTGCGGTGCCAGTGTGGTCCTGCGTCTCCGTTGGCGGCATCCGGCTCACCGACGTTGTCAAGGATCTGGCCTGCGGCGATGACCCGGAGAATTGGTGGGAGGTCATCGAGCAGGTCACCACGTCCGGAATTGCCGTGGGCAAGGCCAAAGGCTACACCAACTGGGCCATTGCCCTCACCTGTGCGGATGTCGTGGAGGCGATGTGCGGGGGCAGGGGCAAAATCGCCTCCGTCGGTACGGACATGAAGGGTATACAAGGCATCAAGGACAACGTTGTACTATCCTTGCCCTGTTTGGTCCAATCGGGTGGCATTAGCCATGTGTTTGAGCTCCCCCTCACGGCTGTGGAGCAAAGCAAGCTTGAAGCCTCTGCCGAGGTCCTTCTGGAGGCCCAGTGCTCTCTGAAGATTTGAATCAGTACATACAACATTTATAGACTTATCATCGTGCTGACCAACCGCCCGCGGACGTCATAAAAACATAGAGAAACACACGGTAAAAACCACACCCAAATCTCTGGTGGAAAGCAACAGATGGAGAAGAAGGGAAGAGAGAGTGAATAGGCAAGCCCTTTGCCCTTTCCACCTTCTGCTAGAGCAAGCGGGACGTAAATACTCTTGTGTTGCAGACAAGCTATGTGTAAAAACGATTTAAAATTACTTTTGTGCATTTCTGTGAGCCTGTGAATAGACATGAAATTTTCTAATTTTCCAAAAAATTATGATTTATTTCTGTTCAAGTAGTGACAATTCTTATATTGGGTCCCCAAGATCTTGAGGGAGGTCTCGAGGAAGGTCTCTTAAAGAAAATCGAAAGTCAAATGTCTCGGAATCGAATAGGTGAACAGCAAAAATGAGAAAGCAAATGATGAGCTCCAGCGAAGAAGTCTCGGGTCCCAAGACGTTTGGGGTTTTCATCGTGGTGAGCCTTGCGCAATTTTTGGAGCCAAGGTCTACGACTGTAGCAGGCGCCCACGAGGCTCAGCAGGTGTTAATGATCGCGTTCCGCTCTCCACATTTTTGTTTGTACTTCCATTATAATTATTTTGGGAGCAGATGCGCCGAAGCGAATCCACTGGTTGACCTAGGGTTGCGACACGCCAAGATTGTGCAGCATCCCATCTAATAACCACAAGTGTAGCCAAGTGTAACAGTTCACCAGGCGAACAGAAGTTGAGCAGGTGGCCCACTCAAAAGTCGGAGATTTTCAACGCCTCGTTGCATTGCCTGGGAAAATGTTCCGCCACTATTTTGGGCTATTGTTGTAGTAGTGCAAAGACACGATCGCAATGGGCCACGCCCACGCCACTCGGGCCCTTTCCTACAATTTGTTTAAATAAATGGAAAATGTTTAGCTGTTTTTTTAGCTAATTGAAATTCACTAGGCGCACAGTGCGTGGTGAAAGTGAGCACACACAACCAGATTTACAGCTACCTGCCAGGGGATTTTCGGGGTTTTGGTAGATTTCTATTCGTTCGCCAAGTATGATTCCCTGTTGAAATGCTACAGTTTTTCCCCCAATATTGCAGTGACATATTTATGGAGAGAACCGAGACCCCCGTGGAGCCCTTTGAATGTATGTTTGTTAGTTTTGTTTGTTTTGGTTGTAAAAATCAGAATAGGCTACCAGGCATTTTAGGTAGGGTCTTGAAGCCTATCAAATCTCTAAATATGTTGACCCTAAAATGGTGACTCCCTTCGTTTGCTGTTAGCCTATTGAAATGCTACAGTTTCGCATGTGTTTTCGGGGATGCGTGGGATGATCGTAGAACATGTGATGCTGCACTGACCGCATGTTGTTTCCCTAAATGTAGGATTCCCCCTAACTATGTTCGCCTGTTGAATTGCTACACATTTGCATCTTCTGGTTTTTTCTTCAAATTACATGATTATCTGCGCACCATCGGGTTTTCCCACGCTAATCCCCACACATGCCATCTTCTATTTTCGCTGTGCATCCGAGTGTGACCTTTGAACAGGCGAACAGCCAGAGCAGCCTGCATCCGATGCAACCGAGTGCAACGTGAAGATTTTCTCCCCCCTCCGAGGGCTTTGGGTTATATTTAACAAATGCATGCGAGTTTTGGGTTCGCTGCATTTTCGTTTCGGATGCTGGATGCAGTTTTCCACAGCACGATCTCCACCTACTATTAATTTTGTCCGCCTGTTTGGGCTGATCACGCTTCAGTGATCTTCTAAATGGGATTAGGGGAGATTATCTCTCTTTGCCCAACCATTCAACGTATTTGGTTGGCTGTTTGAATTCCTCCTAACCTGTTCTATTGATCTATTTGGTCACGCTTCACTGATTCTTTCTGAAAGTGCCCTTTTGACCCTTCAAATGCCAATCGAAATATTTTTCTGCTTATGTTTCTTACCTGCTTTTGATGCTGGCCTGATCTCTTAATCCGTTTGGTCACAGCTGAATGCATTTCAAGAAAAACTCCTACAGATTAGTAGTTAGGACTCGGACACCCACTCTTTATACTGGTTGCCTTCTTTAAAATATGGAAGCCCGTTCGAATGCTACAGTTTCGTGACTTTTAGCCCTTTCTATGTTTCGGGTTTTATACCCTAGAGGATCAAGAAATGCAATAATTGATAGACTCTTCTTAAAATAGTTGTTGGCCTGATATTTTGAACCAGTTCGTTAAGCTTCACTGATTCTTGAGAGACGGTATGAGAGGTGGATCCCAAATTTGGTGGTGGGGGATATAATGAAAATTGTTGAGTATTAAAAATTTGGAATACAATACATATTACATATACTTTTTAACCCGAGTGGGGGATCTATCCACCATATCCCCTGTGCACTCGCGCATGGGCAGTATACATTTTTCTTAAGGACCAGTTTTCTCTCTTTTCACCTATTGATCTGAAGCCTGTATATGCTCCTTATTTTGAAAGCCTGGTATTTCGTAACACATGGTTGCACTTCAGTGATTTTCACCGAATACATGAGCAGCAGCAGGTAGCAGCTGCCCATATATCCCTGAAATATATAAAACATGAAAAGGCATTTCTGTTTTTAAATGCTGTGAGCCTGTTGAAATGCTATAGTTTTAGGATGCTTCCTTTTACTTTCAAATGTTAAATCTTTGAGATAATGATGCTTCATAAGAAAAGGCGCTAGAACTGCAGCAATGTTATAGGCAAGGAGGTTTTAAACAATTCAGAGTAAAGATCAGGGTTTGAAAGGTACAACAATAGAATAATCTGCGCGTCGTTTTTGTGTTAGCGCAGAATCCTTCGATAAGTAGTTTTTGGGGTAATTAGTGCTTGTATGTTTATGCTATCCTGTTATATTTGTTCATCAAGGTCACGGTCCATTGGGTTTGATAAAAGAAAAAGTACTAAAAAATGTATTTTGTGAAATCTTTAAAAAATGCAATTCAAGATGAAAATGTATTAAGCGTTTACTTAAACGCGTACATCTTAAATTTGTTTCCCCAAAAGGTAAAATTTGTTCCACTGTATTATTTTTGCTGTTCACCACTTAATCTATTCTTTAAGTGTTTAGAAAATGTGGTAAAGGTCACAAAAGTGTAACATTTAAACAAGATCTCAGAAATATATGTAAAAACCATCTTGCAATAATGTGGGACATTAGGAAAAACTAATGGTGTTTGTAGAGAAAATGACGTGTGCCCAAAATCTAAACAGAGCAGGCAATCAGAATTTGAAGCAAGGATCATGACGAGGAAAATGTGTCTTGGAAAATGCCCAAACACACGTTTTAGAAAAATCAGTGAAGCGAAACCATTTTCAGAATAAGTCTGGTTAACATGATTTTCAAATAGTGCCCGGAAAAATATTTACCTGCGAGAAATATTTCAGCCCATCAGCGGTCTGTATAGCTTCTTCGGTGAATGGGTTTTTATACCCGGTACTTGCAGAGTAAACGGGTATATTAGACAAGTCGGAAAGTATATAAAAGGAAGAAGAAAGTGTTTTCAAAACTTATGGTGGATCTGTTCTTTCAGCATCATTTTTAATGATTTTCGTTTCGATTTAATGTTTATACCCGTTACTACTACTATTCAGATATATTCATTCTGTAAATGGACTGTCTACGGGACGCCACCTAGGTTTCGCGCTATTTGGCGTATTACTGAAATCTCGTAAAATTTACAAAAGACATAATTTAAAACCTTTTCTTTTATTGTTCAAACCCAATGAAACGTGACCTTGATCAACAAATATAAGCCGTTCAAAGCCTGATCTTGAAACTTAATAGTTTAATACATAAATTCCGATTTTGGTATTCCAAACAGAATTACTTTGATTTTAAAAATTTGGCAGTTCTAGCACCTTTTCTCATGGAGCATCATTATCTCAAAGATTTATTTTCCGAAAGTAAAAGGAAGCATCCTAAAACTAAAGCATTTCAACAGGCTGACAGCATTCAAAAACAGAAATACCTTTTTAGATTTTAAATATTTTAGGTGTATGTGGGCACAGGTAGCATCCCGATTTTGGGGTAAAAATGCCTGAAGTGCAACCATGTGTTCCTAAATACCAGGCTTCCAAAAGTAATAGTAAAGTAAATACCAGGCTTCCACAGATCAATAGCTGAAAGTAGCCGAAAACTGGTTCCTGAGAAAACAAGAAAGGAAGTTTATATACTCTTGCAGGTCGTTTCTATGGGGGCAATGTATATAGAGAGTTCTTAGATTTTTAGAAAACTAAAAAGTAATAACAGAAATATTAAGATAGTGTTCCATTTCAATTTACTAGAGTATAAGTTTTACCGAACACGAAATTTTGACGTTGAAATTTGACGTTAGTTTTCCAATCCATCCTATGGCAGCTATATAATATAGTATACATAACATAGTATACACATACAAATATATTATTATATATATATTATTTATTTACTTTTATTTTTTATTTATATTTACTTTTTACTTTAAGATGTGAACAAAAGTTTAAAAGTATTAAAAATGTATAAAGGAGTTCGATATTTCAATACCCTTGCAGGGGGTATAATGATTCCAGTCAAAAGTTTGGAACGCAGTGAGGGAAAAAGAGGGAAACAGGGAAAACCGGGAAAAACACCGTGCTAAAATCAAGTACAAACAGCCTTGACTTAAGAACGATTTCATGCTTACCATTTAAGAACGTTCGTGCTCAAAAAGTTCTCATTAAGCACATTTTGGATTTAAATGTCCATCAACTCAGAAAACTCCCAACTGTTTATTCTGGAAGTGCTCGGTATTAAAGGCGCATAAACTACACAGGTAATTTAAATCCCGTTTGAATGATGTAATACTTATCTTAACCCATTCAGTACTTATTAAAAAGGACGAATTTGTGTGAAAATCTACTTTTAAAACTTTTTTCCTCGTCTTGAAAACTTAAATTTTTTGATGCAAAAAGTTTCTCCAAACAAAAATAAAAGTAAGTGCAAAAATAATTTTTCAAAAATCATTTTGCTTATATTTTTTATGATTAATTATGTCAACATGAATAAGATTTGGTTTGACCCAGAAATTAATTACAGTTCTTTTCAATGGAAGCTTGAAACTATTCCACTTTTGTCATTTTTTCTCCCGTTTTGGTAAGTGGTTTTCTTTGCCTGTAAACACGAATTTATTGTTCTTTTCCTTTTAATTAAATAGTTTATCATGTTGATGCGTTCCTATAGGATAAATAGAAATAGAGAACAAAAAAATAACATTGATGATATTAATAGGTTTTGACATTAAAAAGGTTTTGACAATTAAAAAAACATTTTTGTGAACAAGAAATTGAACCACTTAATTTCTTCAATTTAAACCCAGAACTGATGTGGAAATTGTTTTTAAGTGTACAGATATATTTGTGTTCCTTTATTGTACATGTTCAACTTGTCTTGCTTCTAAACTTTTGAAAAATATTTATTTTAGAAAGTGACATTCAAAAAAGGAATCGTTCGTCACTATACCCTTCTCTCCCCTACAAATTACTTTGCTAAATATGGGTGGGATCCATCTACTTAGAAACTTATATCAAGGTAAAATCATATAGCAATATGTTTTAGACAATCTTAAGCTTTTGGTTTGGATGAATCTTATGATTTTTTTTATACAAATTTTTTCCCACATTGTCACCTTCAAAAAATCATAAAAAATATAAGCAAACTGATTTTTGAAAAATTATTTTTGAAGTTAGTAATATTTCTGTTTGAAGAAACTTTTTGCATCAAAAAATTTAAGTTTTCAAGTTTCAAGTTTCACACACATTCTAAATTTTCAATAAGTACTGAATGGATTAAGAAAAGTATTGCATCATTCAAACGGCATAGAAACTACCTTTCCATTGATGCCAAAGGTTACAAGAAGTAAGTTTAAATTATGAGTATTTTTAACTATTGTTTCGTCAAAATACTTATGCCGACCAGTATATATTGATTACGGAATTTTTCGTCCTTAAATCATGCCTGCAACTAGGATCACTAGCCGAGTCGATCTAGCCATGTCCGTCTGTCCGCCCGTCCGTATGAATGCTTAGATCTCGGAAACTACAAAAGCTAGAAAGTTGGGATTTGGCATCATCAATACCTATCGATTGACCCAAAAAAAGTTTGCCACGCCCACTCTAACTGCCATAACGCTTAAATCTTTCATTTCACCTTTCATTTTGCTTTGGTGTTCTTTTGTTCCATGCTTGGCGAAGTTTTGAACCCGAAAATATTTGATTCAAGCCCGAAATAATTGAGTGTACATAGCACTGTCCACTTTTTTTTAAAAAGAACACAGAAGTAGGCTTTTAAAAACCCTACCCCTCTCCCCTCTTAAAGTCTAGCTTTTAAATTTCCAAATTATAATTTTATTTCTTGAACAGAAATGCAAAACTGTAACAAGCTGTTAGTTAGTTCAAAGTCACTCATGAACTGGAAAGGATAGATGTAAAGGGAAGATGCTGCAATAAATATTATTCACATAAACCTGCTTTGTATTTATGCCCGCCTGCTTGTCTTTTATATATTGGTTTCGCTTCTATGATCTCCGTCCAGAAGAGACAGTTTTCCTGGGAAAACTCCACCAAAATTAGGTCGCACTTATTAAACTCCTCTTTTGTTTGGTGGGTGCAAATCTCCTGCTGCGATCGTTGGTCTGACAATCTTGCCAACCTGTTCCCTGGATACACACGAGTGCGCTTCAGTGATTTTTCCCATCATTGAGCGATGCTCCCGCCCTCGGACTCTTTTCTTCTCCTGGCTGCCCTCCTTAGGTTGCTGTGGACCTGTTCGAAAATTATGCATCGATGCGCATCAGTGGCAATCACGGCAACATAATAATGGGATGCTGCTGATGAGGTTGTTAATAAAGTGCCCCAGACACTCTCTGAGGTTTTAGCAAGATCACCTGGCGGCCAACTCTGTTCACCTGTTCGTTTGCTACACTTTATGCATGCTTCGGCAGTTTTCTAATTATGATTTATGATCTCTGGGATTAGACAAACAATGGACGAGTTCCCAAGGTGCTTTAGTTAGGTTGACCTTTGCTGACTGCCTCACGATCTGATTGCGGTTGAGCCCAGGGCCCATGATCACCGCAAATCCCCTGCAGGCAAAACAGCCAAAGGCTTAAATCTGTATCATTTGATTGGGAGAACAGAACGGCAAAGCTGGGGTCTTCTATCTGTCTGCTCATCCAGGTAGACCAGGTACCCGAGTAGTCCCTTCCTTCTGGCCTCAATCCCAGCAGCTGGGGATGCTGTTGCCCTGATCGTGAGGTTCGGCTTGATTGCACTTTAAACCGCAGGCGGTGGCCCGAGGCAAATGTTTGAGTTCGTGGAAGTCAACACAACAAAAGACCTTGTTTGATGGATGGGTTTTTGTTTGTTTTGCTAATTGATTTTGAACAGGATAGCAGAATGGGTGGCAAGCAGTTGAAGATCCCGGAAAGCTGGTTTCCTCTTTCTCTCCTTTGGGAACACATTGCTCTCCCATTCCTTAGCTCAAATTCATATAATTGGAAACGATAGCTTCCTGTTTATTTTAATACGGCGTGAAATTGGAACAGGCTTGCAGGGAATAAAGGCAAGTTCCCCGCTCTTCTCACTTGAGTGGTTCTTGGCCCAATAATGGCTATTGTAATTCGATGCGTGTCGAAGACTATTATGAGGGTCTTTGCCAGCCAGCAGTTCTTAGACCCTCTCGATTCATGCTTTCTGGTTTCGCTGTGAGCCTATTCAAAAACATGAAATTATCGTGACAAACATCAGGGTTCATTAAGTCGGTTAAACATATGTACCACACACCATGGATCGCTGCCGCGATCACGTTTCATGTCGATCCATTTAGAGAGTGTCCGGGGGCGTGGTTGCCGTCGGCCACTTGAAACCCTATAATTTTCTAGTTGATAATCTTGGCTGATGATCACTAATTGGCTGTCAAAGTGACAGGAACGCAGCGCAGCCTAGCAAGCAACTGGTGGAGAGAAGGATCGTTTCTTGACATTTCTTCGGGGTTGCAATACTGTGGCGCGTGCCACACTTTCTTGAGGTCTTGTACTCCTTTTGTGTGAAACTTGATGCTTGTAAATGTCTTGTGCCTGAACAGGCAAACAGAGGTTGAAGAACGGCGAGAAGGTGTTTTCGGAACGGATGGTTCTTTGGCGTTTTGTCAGTTCCCTTGTTGTTGGTGGTTGAAGTTGAATTTGGAAGGGGAGCTTGGAAGGGGAAAACTGATTGGAGGTTTGTGCGCAACTGAATTACTTAATGACGCGGTGGGTTTTTTCGGGGATTTTTCCCAACACTTTAGGGAGCGTTTATATATATTATTATACAATTTTTAAAAATGACTTTGCTTCTTAATAAATAATATCAAAGTAGTGTTAAGATTATTAGAACTGTCAACAGAATACACAAATTAAAATACAACATCTGTTATGGAACACCGCATGGTTTTCATGGGGCATTTTCGCCAGAAAGTCAACCAAACCAAAAGCTTAAGATTGTTTAAAACATATGGCTATATGATGGATCCCACCCATACTTAGCAAAGTAATTTGTAGGGGAGGAAAGGGTATGGTGACGAACGATTCATTCCTTGAATGTCACTTTCAAAAATAAATATTTTTCAAGAGTTTAGAAGCAAGACAAGTTGAGCATGTACAATAAAGAAACAAATATACCTGCACACATAAAAAAATGTCCACCTCAGATCTGGGTTAAAATTGAACAAATTAAGATGTTCAATTCACAAAAATGTTTTTCATGTTTGTCAAAACCTTTTTAATGTCAACACCTATCAATATCATCAATATTAGTTTTTCCGATCTCTGTTCCTATTCATCCTATAGGAACGCTAACATGTGACAAATTTGTATTCTGACAACCGCATCAACGTGATAAACTATTTAATTAAAAGGAAAAGAACAATAAATTCGTGTCTATAGGCACTACCCAAAACGGGAGAAAAAATGACAAAAGCGGAAAAGTTTCAAGTTTCAAGTTTCCATTGAAAAAGCTGTAATTAATTTCTGGGTCAAACCAAATCTTGTTCATGTTGACATAATTAAACATTATAAACAAAGCTAATTTAAAAATTCCGTTAGATTCGCTTAAAGCGACTGTTGATTGGAAATCCGCAAAAACTACTTCTTTTGTATCCCCACGAAAATGTCAAAACGAAAAGTGGGACATATTTAACTTTATTATTGTTAAAATTAAAGTCATTCTCATTTCCATTTTTTACTTCTTTAAATGTGTACAAACGTCCCGAGGGACTCCGGGAAATCGCCATAAGAAATTCTAAGATAACAATATTAGATAATAACTCTTAAAGGTGTTAGGTTTTTTGCAAATAATAATCTTTTTTAACCTTTGCCATAAAAGATGTTAAATAAATAAAAATTCGCTTTATCGGGAAAAAGGAAAGTTGTGTATTAACTCGCCCTACTTGTATCTTTACACAGTCTAAACTCAACCTTTACTCGCATTCTGTTTTCCTGGTCGACATCTTTGCTTGAGCATAAAAAGTTCTCACGATCATTCGGTGTTCACAGAGAACATTCATTCTTGTAACGGATAATGGGCAAGAATTTCCCACACGATGTTGACACAGCGAACCGCGACCAGCCGACAGACGTTAAAGCCCTCAGCAAACACACACCGAAAAAAGAAATTCCACAGAGTCCACATCCGTTTAACGTAACGATCGAGGATCTCGTTAAGACCAACAACCACTGACAAGCAGGGGAGAGAGGAGTATCCATATCTGGGAAGTTTGTGCAACCATTCAAGTTTTCTGCGCTCCTGGTCCCTTTTCCAGTGTTTCGGTTCGGAGTTCTCACGCGAGCACATGCCAAACCGAAAAAGGGCGAGGGAGGGGGCAGGGAAAACAATTAACAACTAATTTAAGCCTCTGCATATAATTTTAGTGAGCGAGAGGTCCCGAGGGAGATGCCTATCTGCAGGAGCTGTGGGAAAAAATACGTTACATTCCTTTTCTGCCGGCGGTTAGGCATTTATTCCCACGCGATCCTCAACTCTCGTTTTTGTTGGTTTTTGGGTTTTCGCTTTCATGTCGTACTCTGTATTTCCGAAGGGTACGGCTATGTTAGTTTTGTGTAAGATTCAGATCATTTCCGATCCCATAACTCGTTTTCTATGTATAATTAATTAATCTGGAAGATAACGTAACTAAAAAATAAAGCAAACTGTTATTAAAATAGTAACGTTTATTTAGTTTTTGCTGTAAATTAATAGTTTAACAGTAAGATCACTGCTATATGAGAGTAGCTCTTTCATTGGTTAAATTTAAAATTAAATGCGGGGACCGTACCGGTTATCTTTTTTACAACTAATTTGATTTTTAACGGGTATTTCTTGCTTTTTATAATAAAAGTTTCAAATAACATTTTTTTTAATTTTTATTTTGTAATTAGTTATGTTATTTTTTTTTTAAAGCATTTCATAATAACTTTTAGTGACTTTTCAAAGTAAAAGTGTGTTAAGAAGTTTTATAAGAACAATTTTATTTGTTCAAACTTGAAATAAAAATCCCTCAACAACTTTTATAGATCTTTGAAAAAAAGAAAAGTCTTTTCAAAACTAAATAAAAGTCCTTTCAAAATTCTTGGTACTTTTTTATCATTCTTTTTTTTAGCAAGATAAATAAGTATCTTTTTTATCCGGTACATTATCTAAAGTCATTTTACTAAAGAGTATAAGGTACTTTTGATTATGTCATGATCACCGGCAAAGCTAAATGTAAAAATTAGTATAATGCTACGTTATATACTTTTAGGATAACACGTTATTTTATAATAATAAAATGAGCTTAGTGAATTTTTAATGAGTTTTATTTAAGGCTTAAATTCTTTTTCCATAAAAAAAACTTATAAAATACATTTTCTTACAGGATATAGAGTACCAGGTATCCCATAGGCGGTCACTCTAAATAAACGTTCTTTCTTGTTTTTTGTGGATCTTCGTTCACACGCTCTGTGCGTGAAAAAACTGAGGTTCGAGAGATGGGAAAGGCAGGGATGCTGGCTCTCTTTGCTGATCGCCTGTTGCAAGATCAACAAAATTTGATTGAAATTCTCACGCTCTGGGCATGGAATTTTACCTGCAGCGAAAGGATTACGCCCACATTAGCTGAAAGATCTTCCAAATATACTTGAAACGAAATCTTTGGAAGTTTTTTTTAAATTGTTGTCTTAATGTTGCTGAAAGCCGATTAAAGAAGGTGACACTTTTAACCCTCATGGGTTTCAAAACCCCCTTAGGATGTATTTTCAGAGTCCTATGAATCTGCTGTTCTCCTAATGGAACGCAAGATGTTACAAGACGTTTTCTTTTCTTATGGCTAGAAATCAACCCTCCTTTATACATGGTATACTTGGGTAATCTTCACTCGTTCTGGGGTTGCTGTTTGCCTGGTGAGGCCAAGACATTGTTTTGAGATAGCCGAAATCACGAGGGTTGCAAACGTCTCAGAAATGGAAGGAGAAAGAGAAGGAATACTTTCTTGGAACTCAATAGTTTGGTGGTAGGTTGGCACCTTCTTACTATATTCTTCACAGGTAATATGGCAGAAAACCCAGGAAAGGTGAGATCCGCTTGCTGGCCAAACTGTTTGCCTGTTAGCAGTTTTAATTGAAACGAAGTTCGTTTTCATCGAATTTGCATATAAAATAAGTTGGATAAACAGCGAGTCCTGGAAGTATCCCACCCACCTGTTGCTCGCTGTTTCCCTGATACCAAAAACTAATTAATATTCCATATATAGCATGCATTCTCACGCCTTCAGGGACTTGAAAAGATTAAGGCCAATGAACTTAAATGAATCCTTAAAAAGATCAAAGATATCCTAAGGTTTCGCGTATCGTGTGACTCCTGGGAACGTTGAAATCTTATCATTGCCTTAAGGATGCTGCGTTCCTAGTAGAAATTGCCTAATTAAACCGAGTTCGTTCTCACGCCTAGCCCAAAAAATTTCAGTATATGTCAGGTAGAGTTAAAAAAAACAAATAAATAAAAAACCAATCCAAAAAAATGTTCAGGGACCGGAAACGGAAATGTTAAGATTATAAATGGATTTCCCGTTTGAGGAAAATCAATTTCGAGTGGTAACAAAAGCCGTTTCCGGTTGTTAATAGCCCATTCCGATGGCAATTATCTTGCTTCCGTAATCCTGTAGGTGATCTCTCGCAGACACATGCAATTCGGTGAATTTCTAGAAATTATTAAGGATAAGGACTTTAAAGCGTGTCAGACCACCATCCATTTTTCTGTTATCCTGTTAGATTACTCTTATTTTGAACCACTACTTGTGGCTGTTTCCCACGACAACTTATCTTTTTAATTTTCCCATGAAAATATAGTCAGTGTGGAACGTGCTTTTCAAATATTTCCGGTTCCTTATATATATATCCTTCATTGTTGATCTTTTCAGTTACAATACTCTACTAGGAAAACTATTATTTCAAGCCAACCAACCAATTAACATTTCCGGTTGGTAATAATTATGATCTCAGGAATAAACATCATTCAGTTATCCTGCAGGTGTTTTATTAACGGCACATGTTTTGTGGCTTGGTTATTGGCAATAATTGGGAATAATGACTGGGAAGTGTGTAGGGAAACGTGCCCGATTTTCTCGTTATCCTGGCAGAATATTCAGAGTTTTATCTACCATTTGAGACTGTTTGCCACAACAACTGCCTTAATTTTCTCTCTGCACCACAAAAATGATTCACAGTTCATTTTTTGTTGGGTCTCCATACTTAGGTAAAATTTCAGTACCGACTCTTAGGATGAAAAGTATTATTTCCGGCTTATAATAAATGTTTTCTTTGGAAATGCCTACTAAATCCGAAAATGTTTTGGCAATCATGAAGGGAAACGGTTCTCATTTTATAAGACAAGGATTGGGTAGCACCTCGGGACACTTGTTGATTTTTCTGTTAACCTAATAGAAAAATGTCACGTTCCACCACCACTTGCGGTTACTTTCCACGACGACCAATCTTTGTCACTTTGAGATGCCTTTGGTTCATACATTTTGCTTTGTAGGTAAAATCTCAATGATTTTCCTAGGTAATAAGACCAACGGTTTATGAAATCCTGGTAGGTTTTGCACGATGAATTAAATAAATTTCACACTTTGTGAAATTCAACAGGTTTGCTTACATCGACAAAATATATTCTTTTCTGCGTTGATCAACTCTCAAAAGTAAATAAAAACGACTCTTTGAGTTTCCCTATTTTCCCATGAAATAAGTAGAGGAAAAACTTTAAAGACGATCCTGTCAGTTATTTCATGCTTGGACTATAAAGATCACACGATATTCTGATGCGTGAGAAAATTAGAAAAACGTATCTTGTTAAATTCCCACGTGAAAAAAAAACCATTTATTTGTCCCATGCAATAGTTTGTAGGAAGAGGATATCCGTGTGCACTGAGCCTTTTAAATGTTCCCAAGACTTCAGTGTAAGTACGACTCCTTTAAATAAAACTATTTAGACGATCGTGTCAGTTTGTTGTAATTGCCTGGTACAAGAGTACCATTTGCGTGTCAAAAGTTCAAGAAATACATTTTGTTAAATACCCATGTAACATGTTAGAGGAAGAGATTTCCAGGATTCTAGTTAGAAAACATTCCTTGTGAAAACTCTTTAGAGTGTTCTGCTTCTTCATACATATGTTCGCCTGATACATAATTATTTTCCTTGATTAGTCGTCATTTTCACCCGATCGGCAGATATTTTTTCACATGACCCTATATTTTCTGCCACGAGACAACTTCATTTTCCCAGGACCCAAACACAGGTAGGACTCCCTTTTTGTTAAACGCGTTATTCTGCTTTTATGTTGGCCTAGTACATGAATAATAATTGGTGACGCATAAGTTCTTATTTTCACACGCTCTCCGCACAAAAACGTTTTTTAATACATTTGCTTTATTTTCCCAAGCAACAAGTTGTAGAAAATGCATTATCGTGTGCTTCATTCCAGCTGAATTTTCCCAGGACTCAAGAGAAGTTAACATCCCTTCGGGAAAACTATTGACAACGTGCTGCTGCTTCTGATGTTTGCCTGGTACGTGACTATTGATTCTTCTTAGTTAAGATGTATTTTTCACACGATTGGCAGATGAATTTTCCCACATCTGCTCCATCTGCATTGAAAATGTATTAGAAAATCATTTATTTCTTTCCCATGGAACAGGTGGCAGGAAAAGTCGTATCACCGTGTGATTCGGTCCAGCTGCTTGTTCTCAGGACCCATTAGCAGGTATAAACTTGAGATTGATCTCTCATAGGAAAAACTCAGTGACCCGAGCTACGGTTTATGCTGTTTGCCTGGTAGAAATGCTTGCATTGTGAACATCTGGCTTTGAAAATTCACACGATCGGAAAATGACTAAGGGACCAAAAGCAGATGAAAACGATCACACAGCTGCTGCGGCACCATCTCAATAGATCTTGATTTTTAAAAGGGCCGTTTTTTAAACAACTAAAGGGAGGTTCCCCTTTGCAATCAACAGGTTTCCTGGAAAGCGGGTGTCGCTTTTGTACCGTGCTGCATTTTCCGATGCATTCTTCAAACCGAATCAACAGGTAGTGCTGTTTTGAGAAAATTCAATGGATGTGTTCGTTTTTTCTGTGAGCCTGGTGTTAGAGTTTTCCGATGTAAAATATTTTTGGAAAATTCTCACGATCAGAACGGATTTGAAGATTACATTTTCTCACAGCTGCGCCAGATGTCAAAACCAATTCTTTGTGCACGGGTTTTCAAGATTCTCTTTTTTATGTGGGAGGTCTTTTCTTTGAAAAAATGGTAGCTGCACTTTTTTAAGACGCAAACAGGTAGAATTTGTAGATCCTCTTGTTTTTTAGCTACAGTAATTTCTGAGAGCCTATTCCATGATTCTTCTAGGCTTCTACAATTTTTAAAAGTTCCCACGAACTTCAGAAGATTAAGGATCAGAGTCATATCCTTTCTTCTCATGTAGCAGGTCCTACCTACGTTTCTTTGAAGATTTTCCGTTTTTCTTGCACATCCAGCTTTCGTTTATGATCTCCTAGTCAAAACTTCAACGAATTGGAAAACTATTTTTACATTTTCACACGATCACCCAATAAAGGACACCCAAAATTCTCACGCTGTTTTCCAGAGACATGCAACGACTACCTGCTCGTGAGCATTTTCCAAACATTTTCCGAAATCACCGACTTTCTTTTCTGCTGGCCTATTAAAAATTTTCGAAGGTTTCCCAAGCATCTGGAATATTTCACACGGTCAGCCCGTGTCAAGAGATCGATGGTTCAGGAGCCCCGGGTTTTCTTTAGCCTGTGCCGATCTTTGTTCTCACGCATCTGCCATCAAGATAATGAAATGCGAGAACAGAAAACGTTTTAAAGAAAACCCACACACAAAGCGATCTCGGGTTTTATGTGATTTTAAATTCGGGGAAATAGTTCTACGAATTTGGAGATTAGGGCGGTCTTTTTGAATGGCTTAAATTCTAAAGATGGTTCGTGCGGGTACCTGAAAAAGGTAGAAACCCTGTTTGTCATCTCCCTTTGCGTGGGCTTAGTGTAGCTATTCTGAATGTTTCTGAGCTCCTGTTAGATTAGTTGTCTTCGGGCTTAAAAGAGAAAGGAATCAAAACATCGGAGATCTTGGCATATTTATTGGTGCTCTCCAGCTAATTGACAACCATTCAACTCAGCAGGTGGTCGACCGAAATGTGTTATATAATCCTCATAAATAATTGCGCTGTTTATTCAGCTGTCGTTTTTTTGTTTCGAACATCAACACGCTTCTTAAGTTTATAAAAAACAAAGAAAATTATTTTTGTTCTTTAAAAGCATTCAATCTAACAATAAAAAAATTTTATTTTTAAGAAATATTTTTTTTATTTGTCATTTAAATTGATTAAGCTACTAGATTTATATTTTTATTTAAAAATATAACTTGATCTTTTAGAAATTAGCAAATGTGTATATCCTGGTATTAAAAAGTATGCTACACAAGATGTTGTAAGAACACACTTATAGATTAAGTCTGCATTGGAACGGAATGATAGGAATAAACAATTTTTTGTTGCATTCTGCAAGAAATCGAAAGCTCTTTTTAAAATTAGTCACGATTCTTAAACGGAACTAGACTCTATATAATAAGTATAAGGAATTAAATTTGTTTGTAGTTTAACCATTATTAATACAACCGTATTAATATTTATCTGTTCAACCTGAACTCAACACAGTTCATACTGTTTGTGACAAAGGTGAAAGGGTTCCGAATAGTATCGTTTTGGGGATTGATCTCAGCCAGAGTTACGTTTGCGACATTCGGGCACGAGGGCTTGTCAACGGAGCAGGTGATAGAGCCGCACACCAGTCTGTTGGCAATGCAGGTGTCGATGAGTTGCAAGGCAACTTCCACTCTGGAGGTAATGGAGTACACCTGTCCAAAGGAGCACTGCCAGGAACTACGCACTCGGTTCTCGGCTGTACACTCGGAACTTTTAAGGTAGTTATTGAAGTTATTCTGGCTGGTCACCGTGTACTTGTTGGCATCGCCAATCTATAAGTGAAATAATCAGGTCAAAACTCTGGGATTTCCCAATTTGTATACGGTGTACTCACCACCTTGGTCACACAGAGCGTGTAGTTTAGCTGAGCAGTGGGATGAAGCTTTACACATTGCGCCAGTCCGTTTTTCAAATTATTCTTATAGTAACTGTTTAGTGTGTTGTAGGTACTCTCAGGAGAGTTTAAGACCCCATTGATGTTTTCCGCACAGTTGGTAATCGAGGTTCTGGCGGCGCTCACTGTTGGGATGGTGCCGCTATAGTTTTGAACGCACTGTTTGCTCCAGGAATCGATCAGGGTGATGGGATCCAGGTGCGCGGAGGCTTGCTCCAGTTTTAACTGCATCGAATCCGCCTGAACTGTTAGTGCCTCGATTCGCTTGTTGAAAAGAATCCTAAAGTTGGCCAATTGATCTTCCAGTTGTTTGATCTTCGCATCGTACTGTCGCTGGTTCTGCAGTATATAGAGGTCCATGGATTGGGAGACATTCGTCGCCTGACCCACCACCAAGCTCAAAAGAGCCAAACTGATTGCTACACCTAAAAAGCTCGACATCTTGACTGTGAACCGAACAATTGGGGACGCTCTGTTTATATAGACTCTCCACTCGTTTTCTTATCACTCTGTACTTCCCCTACAAAGGCCATATCAGCTGCATTGTATTTTGCGGGCATTGAAATCCCCCCCTATATTTTATTGTCTTCCGTTAGTTTTTAAATTAAAAGTTGCTTACATAAGGATTGACGAGCTAGCAATTCGCAAGAATTTTTTTAGGTATCCTCTTATCATGGCTTTAGTATTTGCGCAAGGTTGAAAATAATTAATTTGCACTCTTGAAGCTCCAAAACAAGGTTATTTAGTGGAAACCCAACCTTTAGTAAACAAGCGAGTATTAAAAAGGGGAGTCCCTCACAAAGTTAAAGAACATTCTTTCAATCTAATAAATCAAAGCTATCGCACACTATTCTAAAAATTGTTGCTTGAATTCTGAGTACCTTTTCTGTCAACGGAAATTTCTTTAGGGAATCCCATAGCTCAATATTAACATATTGATTGTAAATATTATCAGTTGCTGATGCGATTTGTAATAATAGCCCTGTTTTCCCGTTCACCTCATAAAAGGCAATCTCATTTCTGTTGTTGATCTCAACAAATATTATAATTATGACTTTAATTTGCAAACCCGAACGAATTATTGTCCATAAAAGGCCACTGAGTATCGGCACCGCCCACGCCAAACCAACCAAGGCGATTGCACAACGGAACTTTCTAGTATTTCAGTGATTTTTTGCTATTGTTTATTAAGTATACGAATAAATATCATAAACGGTAAAATACAACGAACGCTTAGGTTAGGGTACAATGAGAAACCAAAACAAACGCAAATTTGCAGGATTAGTCTGATTGAAACGGGAGGATCGGATCTCACTCAGTGCTGGACCAACTTGAAGCGGGCTGCCTCCGCATAGTCCCTGGCATCGGAGAAGTTCCGCTCCGGCTTGATGCGCACATCGGTGGGATCGGTGACGAACTCGCCGCTCCAGGTGGGCGGGAGTACAGTGGCTTGCGTGTTGTAGTCAAAGTAGTCCTGGTCATCGGATCGATTGCGCTCCTGTTTGATACGGGTCTCGCCACTCTTCACAAAGGTCCCGTCCCACTCGGTGGGCAGGACAATGGGCTCCGAGCTGAAGCCGTAGAAGTTGTTGGTGTTGGTCACGTTCTGGTTCTGGCGACGGATCTTCGACACATTGTTGACGGCTCCGTCCGGATACTCGAACTTTCCGTTCCAGCCCTCACACTTGATGGGGATATAGTCCTCTTTCTTGCGCAGCGGCATCTCTGAGTTTTGTTTACTTTTTCAAGCTCTGATCTTTTCACGCCGAGATCACAAACACGATTGAGTCGCTGTCGAGCAGGTCGTATTCTAAAATATGATTTCACCTTGTTTGCGCGCAAAACTCGTCATGTAAATGATGTTATTGCTGCGGAGAGTCGACCCCCGCGATTTGTTTGCGCGTATTTCAAATCGCTGACGTCAGGGGCGCAAGACTTAACGCTGTTTCTTCCGACAGCTTCAAACGGGTTCAGACACTGAAGAAAAAGTAAAGTATAAATTAGGTTAAGCGGTTTTGCCAAAGCAATATCCTATCAAGAGGTAAAATAACTTATGTGAGCTTTATTCTACATATGTATAAGGTACTCTAAAATCAATACCACAGCATCTAAAATGCCACACTTCCTCTTAATGATCTTTTTAAAACTGTATTTCAAAGTTCAGGAGAATGAATTTGCAATCGATCTTAATTAGTATGTAATAGTAATCCCCATTATTTATATTTTGTATATTAAGTAATTATTTTTCAGATTATTTCCTTCAAAGCTAAAAAGAAACTTTTGTGATGATAGCTAAATACATGAACATGTTGTCATTATGACATTGTTATAGAGTAATGTATTTCTTGCAGTGTACCAACAGGTCGCCTCCTCCGCAGGTTCGCACTTTCGATCGGTGGCAGACAATGGCACGTCGCTTGGCGCTTGGCCATATAAAGTCATAGCGTCTGGCAGCTCAATGGCGTAGAGCAGCTCCAAGCCCCGGTGGAGAGTTATTGTGGCCTAGCTGTCATATGGGGGTCTTATGGAAGTAAACATTCAGGGGTATATCTTGATCGCCAGCAGATTATAGTGATTCATTCTACCCGGCAGCAAATAATTCTTCCTCTGGAGGCGGCTCACAATTAGAATGTATATCGGTACCGCATTTAGATTTCTTATTTATTTTTGGAGTCTTGCCGATCTATTTCTGTAGATAAGTTGTGCCAATAGTACAAAATAATTTAGACATTGTTGCCCGTTTGTAAGAAAATTAGTTTGTGGCCTTTAATGGCATTTTATTCATTAGCATTCTATTTATTCGCATTTTATTATTGTGAGCCTTTAATGGCGACTTACTAGTTTCCCAAGTATAGGAAATAAAAAGATTATTCTGGAAAAAGATTATCTAAAAATATTTAAATAAATCTTATATGGTGCAGGTTCTATTTGTTCCAAATAGGATATAAACAGTCACATTATTTAATATTTTTTAGGAATATTTTCCATTTTTATCTTTTAAATATTTTGTATTCTTTGCTTCTGTTTAATTGGCGCATATTCATTCCCATGTTTTTGTCTACTCCTGTCCTGACCTACCTATCTGAGCTATACGTTTGAGCCATTATTCATTTTTGCAATGGTCTCGTGTCCATGCTAATTGCTAGTCTCATCAGTGTTTCCCAATTAAGCTCTGCACAGCCAAACAACGAAAGGTTGTTCCGACACAGAAAAATATACTGTCAGAAAAAGTTTTTGAAAAGTTTCCTCATTGGTTTATTATACTGAATTTAAAATGTTTTAAAATAATCAATGGTAATTCTCAAAAAGTGGCAATTCATATGAAAATAAATTTTAAGGTTCTGTAAAAAACAAAATCGTTTTAAATTTTTTTGTTTTTTATTAAAAAAAAAAATTAATTTGGCCTGCTAATTTTTAATGAAACTACAGGGTAAACTAGTTCTTTATTTATAATATTTGTGGGCAATTAAATTTTTTTAAATAAGCTAGTTAAATTTAAATTACAAAAACATAAAAGAATAGATCAACAGAGGATCAACCCGTACTTATTTAAGAGGCCATATGAAAATTCTTGGGTCCCATTTCAGGAAAATGGAGATGAGATCACTACCATCGATCATTAATTTCAGAAAAAGTTTCCACCCTACGAACTCTTTGATATAATATTAACATTAATATTTAACAGCTGATCTTTTTTTTCGAAGTGTACCTGCTGCACCTCCGACGCTCCTCTGCCGCCTGCTCTCTCTCGCTGGATGCGTGGCTGGCTTACATGCGGAATGGACTCCCTCGCCGGGGTCTGCACGTCCTCGGCCACCTCCTCCTCCGCGTCCACCGTGTTCCTCCGCTATCTTCCACAACCCACCTCCTGCGGCCAACTCCTGCGCCGCTGCCTCGTTAGAAGAAGCAGCAGCAGCGGCGGCAGCGCCGGCAACAGTTTGAAACTTTCTCATTTCGGCTGGCATGGAAGAGCAGAATGGCCTCCTCTGTTTCTGGCCTCGACGTCTGCGCGTTTGCTGAGCGCCTAGTCGAAAATCCAACTAATTGCTTATTTTAACCCCTTGAAAACTGGGCGCACACCCAGATAAACACATACAGACACACACACGCTCCATGGTCCCCGGGCTTCGTGTTTATTAATTAACAACACAAAAACCCCGAACCAACAAAAGGCCCGAACACACACACTCACTCGCTCTTTCTGCCGGCCGGGCTTAATCCAAGTGCTGTCTCTGGCATATTCATTAGTGTTCATTAGTGGAACAAAATGCTCATTTACTTAACTACTCCGGGACTGTCGACTGCGGACTGCGGACTGCGGAGACCCATAACGAGCTCTGCCGGCCCACTCCCCCCCTTCAACTTCCCCACTCCCACCCCCACCCACCTGCCTTTCCACTCCCTTGGCACTTATCGGCACTCGGCAAGTCACTCGGCTCCTGCCTCGTTGGCCACCTCGCTCTCGTGTTGCCAATTAAAATTCCACTTATGCCAAGTTAACTCACTTGGCTCGTTAATTGTTGTGGCTTTTTAATTGGACCCTTTTTCTCCTCCTGCCGCTGCTTCCCGGCTCCAATTCAATTGAACAACAACGAAAGCAACTACAACAACGGCGTTTATAATGAATAGCGCAAAACTTGTGGGCGCTATGCATCCATTAAAGCCCCGAAAAACCCCCGGCCACCGGCCTCTAGCCCCCAAAGCCCCACTTCTTGCCAAGCGGCCCACCTCCTCGCTCACTGACCAGGTTTTTTCGCTTTTTCAATGTCCCATTTGGATTGCTTATCGTCTCGGGTCGTCAGGGTTGTCGAGACCTCGTTGTTGGGGAGATAAAATGTGCAGATAAGTAAAGAGATCATTTTGTTATATTGAAGTAACAGTAGGTAATAATAATAAAGTTACAAAATATTTATTTTTAGAATATTTTTAATCATATATAGAGTTTTTATACTATATATATTCTTTGAAAAGTATGTAACTGGTATAAGAAACAATATAAAGTATATATTTTTAATTTTTTTTTTTATAAAAGCATTTATTGATTTTCTATTAATTTACAAATGTAATTCCTTTTGTATAGTTAAAACAATAAATTTAATAAGTATGATTGGGCATAAAATTGCGTGCTCGACAACCCTATCGAGTTGCTCTGGCTCCATTCAACTAATGAATGAAACCGCAAGCAGCCGAGCAGCGGCAACAACAACTCGAAACAAAAACCCAACAAAAACCCCTAATTAAAATGCATTTTCATTCGGGACGTCAGAGTGCTGCCAACCCAGAGAACCCCCGAAACCACCCCCGAAACCACCCAATCCTGCTGTTTCCCCTTCCTGAAACTGGACAGGGGCGTGTCCGAAGAGGGGTGCCACATTGTTTCTGTTCATTAGCCCCTTTGGAGGCGCCACTGGGCGTCTCATGAACCGTTATACCATTGTGCACACACACTCACGCACGGCTATGGGCCATCCCCCCACCCCCCGCCTGTTCGGTTTGAATGGCTGCGGGCATATTTAATTACAAAAGCTGCTAATTAGGAAACGTACACACCCACGTTGGTTAATTTGTTTGCAAACCAATTAACTCGGCGGATAGTAGCAGGCGCTCAGAAAGCCACAGACAGTCGACAGGCAGCAGCAGCAGCACACCAGCAGCAACAGCAGCAGCAGCGGCAGCAGCAGCAGCGGCAGCGGCGAAAGAAACGCAGCAGCAGCAGCAGCAGCAAATGGAATATTGGTCGCTTAGCCAGTCCCTCAGTTCAATTCTGGGGGTCGTCGGAAGCCTTACGTGGACGGGATGGTTCGGTTGCTGCCGGAAAAGCAGGAAGAACTTTCCAATCGCTGCATGCGGACGGCAAACTTAACGTGACTAACTAACAACTGTTAACGAACCCTGGCCACAAAAGATAAGAGCCCAGATGTTCGAGGGTGGCCCAGTGGCTAGAAGGGGGCGCCGGGGGTGGGGTTCCGGCCCGTTTCTAATAAACGAAAGCGAAACTTTAATGAAAAAGTTACGTTTCATTAAGCGAGTGTGCGTGTGAGTGTGTCAGCACTGCGAGAAAATTCGGCAATGAGTAGAGGGATCGCAGAAAAAGGTTTAGGACATAATCCCTAAGAGTTCATTTAATATAATTAGTTTTTATTAAAGCGTAATGCCTCAGATTGCTTTAATTATTTTATAGAATTGGAAATTTTCCCCCTTTAATGAGGAAATGCAATATATAGCAGTTCTTTAAAATATTTTTAACAACAAACTGTCAATAAAAAAGACTGGAAGCCGAAAATGTATTCACAAAAACGACAGGCGATTAATTTTTCAGACAACAGGAATCAAAATTTGTTTTTGAAATTTTTTTTTATTTAAGTATAAAACTATAGATTAATCTATTAATCTATTTTTACAACAATTTTTATTAGCAAAGCTTCGGTTCTCAGTGCATGTTTGTTCTTAATAAATGAGCCAAAGTTGGTGCAAAAGTTTCTGCTGCTCTTGCTCGGCCTGTTTGCTGTTGTTGCTGGCTTCCGCAGTCGGACGGATGTGCGTGCTAATGAGTAATAAACAGGCTTTGTTGTTGGTGGAAGGGGGAGGGGGTTGAGTCACCCACCGCCTCAACCCGCCCCACCCCATTTCTTAGTGGCCTAGACAAACGGCAGACTCGAATGTCAGGCGAACAGACCCATCGAGCAGCATTCGCTGGCCCAAAAGAGAGAATGTGGAAATGGTGGGTGGAGTCACTGGGGGAGGTATCTAATGCCCTCTGTTCCGCCTTGGCTTTCGCGTTAATTAGTTTTGAGCGCTTTCATTATGCAGCTACATGTGGCAAGCGAACAAGGCAGTACATTTGGGGCGGGGGATACAGATACACCGCGTCCATGTGCGTGTGAGATTCCATCTTTCGCAGTGAACTCGCAGTTCCTCTAATGAGCTTTTTAGCTGACTGTGTACCAATTTGCTTTAATTACTTTTTCAGCATTCCCTGATTACTTTTTAATGGAATTTTTAATGATACTGATTGCTGCTACCAAATCCAAAAATCCGAACAAAAGCTACACAGAAAAAAATTGTCTTAGAAAAGCATCTATTGTTACTTAAAGTCTCAGCGGAAGAGCTTTTAATATTTTTAAATAATTAATTTAAACTAACTTAGAAAACATGTAATCAAAACGAACCAAATTATGTAAGTTTAGAAAATGGATAAAAAAAATATATTTAACAACGATCTGTTACTTCATGTATTACTAAAACAATTAGTAAATATTAATTAAGAATTTATTACTTAATTAACACAATGAAATAAAGCATAGAAAATTAAAGACTGCTGTTTTACTAGTCATTTATAAATAAAAATATTTTTTCCGTGCCCAGAATATAACAGAATACAGGTATTAAAACCATACTGAGAGTATTTCCTAGTCTTAATTGCCAACTCCCGCATTAAAAATAATATTGCTGATAAGGAAAACAGCTAAGTACGATTGCATCGCGTTACAGCAACCTCTGCCCGTTTTCTGGACGCCCGAAAGCATTCAGCCACAAAAACAACATGGCTTATCACAAAAGAGTTAACAGACACTACAGCAACAAACAAATTGAACAAAAGGCCATGTGCAGGGTCGCCCCCCGCAGATCCGATCCACACTGCCGGCACGTGTGAGCCCGTATTTTTCGGTTATCGCCCAGTCGTATTTGTTTATAGAGAACTCTTTTTTTGGACTACCTGTTGCCGAGCGCTGTGCGCCTGATGCGATGGCAAATAATCGATCGTCAGTTATTTATTGATTTCTGATTGATGGGCCACCAAGCTCTGATTCCAATCGCCTTGTACTATGGGGTGGGATAAGCGGCTAGTACGTGGGATCCCCGAGCATGTCGGGGCGGATTAGTTAGCTTTGGTCATGCGGCCAACAGCAAACGGCAATAGGCACAGATCGTCGCCGCTGGAAATTTGAATAAAATTAACATTACAACAACAGTAGCCGACGACACAAAATGTTGATAAGCGCTTAACTTATCAAATGCATAGGTAAGGTTCGTTTGGTTAACTTTAGTTTATTCATTTTTGAAATGTCTATAACAGAAACCCAAGAAAATATATGTAAACATAAACACTTATGAGTCTAAAAACCAGGGAAAGGGATGTTGGGAGATACTCGTATATGTGAAATATTTTTGTGTTTTCCATTCTTTTGTGACCGTTTTAGCAAATCTTACGTAGCTACTCCTTAAGTCTAGGCAATATTGTTATGATCGTTGAAAACCCAACACCCGAAAGTATGCTATAAGTACGAACGCCTACTTGCGACTGCCCTTGCGACACAACTGCTGTACCGCCTGCGCTGCCGCCAAGAAACTCTTCTCGGCGCAGCGCTTGGGCCACTCCTAGGACTCGTAGAGCAGCCGCTGGTAGTGCGGCAGGACCTCGTGCCGACTCACATGCAGGCTGAACTCCAGCGCCACCAGCACGGCGAACTCGGACGAGATCAGCTCCTTGCGGTTCAGCCGGAACACGCTCTCCGTCTTCTCGATCAAACTCTTGAGGGCGTCGCCCTTCACGTCGTTCATCTTGGCGCTGAGCAGCAGACAGGCGCCGGCGCACAGCTTGCGGTTGCTCTTGTTGATCAGATTGGCCAGGATGAGCTTCTCAAAGTACACGTACGCCTGCGAAATGGTCACCAGATCGATGCGCGAGTCCAGTTTGTTGATCCTGCGCATCTCCCGCTTTATGCTGTAGGGGAAGAGAAAACTGATTAGTAGAGTTCTTTACATTGTATTTAGTTTTCTAATTTCTAAAGATATGAAAGATGGAAATGAAGCCAAAAGAAAAGTCATTTTTGGAATTTAAACGGTGCAAATTGTTCAAGAACTTAAATCACGTTCTAAAATAAAATTATCTCACCTCCTCAGCTTGCTCAGCGTGAGCTGGATGGTGGGGAACTTCTCGCGGAACTTGTCGTTTAACTCCTTCTTCAGATCCGACGGACGCACGTAGTCGATGACCGATGTCATGTACGAAGTGAAGGTCAGCAGAGTGCGATGCTTTCCGGCAATCAACTCCGGATCGTCCAAGATGCTGGCCGAGTACTGCTGGTTCTATAAGACATATACCAAAGTAATAATGCAATTTCGTCAGGCTAAAAGAAAAGAATACTTACAAGTTGTCCACGCGCAGAATCTCCGCCCAGGATAACGCTTTCTATGTCCATATCCAACTTCATATCTGGCGTCGGACTTGTTGCACTGTTTCGGTTGTTGTTCTCGTACGTGAAACACCTGCGAATCCAATGATATTACATTAATATACCCAAAGTAGCATAGATTTCTAAAGGTAAAGCGTGAGAGAAGGCGGGATTGTGTTAGTTGAAGCATTCTTGTTCGTTGGATGTGTGTGAGAGTGGGTGGCTGGAGGTGTGTATGTGGGGAAGGTGAAGTTGGTTAGTGGACTAAAAGCTTTTGGCAGTCAACCAGGCTTTGGAATACGCTAAGTTAATCCCATAGCTAGGTTGTCTGTAAATTTTTTGTCATATTAGCTGTTTTCAAAATTTACCATTTGCCTTGACGTTTGGTTATGGTTTTTGTGCTGAAACGAAGTAGTGCAAAGCGTTAAATGAATTAGCAAAAGTTAATGCCACAAAATGTTTTCAAGTTTTTTTTTGGGTCAACTATTACCGAACCAAAACAAAGAACATAGCTGATTATTCTAGCCTATCAAGTAATAAAAAGTATCTTTAGATTTTAAGTTATATAAATTCGGAAAATGTGCTGAGTCCTAGGTAATTTTTAATTGTTGTTTGGGTAATATAAATCACTCTCTTCATGAGTCAGTTTTATAGGTATTGCTAGGTCAGCTTCAGAGCTGTTTACGATCAAAAGACTCATATTACCAATATGAGAAGGTAACAAAGAAGTGTTTACATAACACTTTGGACTTTATTGAAGTCGGACGAAGAATTTTAATTTATGGTGAAATCTTTTTAGTAAAGATAATATTCGTACAAAGGTTATTGCATTTCTCTCAGACAAAGGGGCCTCAAAGGTTACAGTTGTCGTTCGGTATGGCTAGCAATGCATAATGGCTCTTAATGGATGTTAAGAATGGATCATGGGCATGAAAAAATGGATCTGATTGAAAGTGTTCAACAAAAATGATACGAAAGGAGATCCAAATATGGTAGCACTGGAAGCCGGCACCAACCTCGCAATGCCGTGATTCTTGAGCGCCGCCGTGCCAGTGATCTCCATTTGGTTCTCGAAGATGGAAGGATTTGCCGAGGCGTTGCCATGCTTTTTGCGCTCCTTTTCGTATTGACGTGAAGGTATCAGCAAGTGACCGTATGATATGTCCTGTGAAGAATTAAGTGTTAGTTACTATTCAGCTTGGGCTTACTTAAGTAAGTTTTTGCGACTTACCTGACCACTTTCGGCCTTCTGTATTCCCAGCAAATCAAAGGGATCGAAGGGTGCATCATTAATGGAACTCAAGGGACGTGAAGTGGATGGATTCCTACGACGACGATCCTCCTTGCGAAACTCAGCTCTGAAAAGGCACAGAATTAATAAAATATTCTTTATTTTTTGATTCTATGTTGATTCTAAACGGTGCTGATCTTTATGGGAAATCAGTTAAAGAACTCATTTTTCCGTTTTGATAAGATCATAGTGCTTCTTTACCCACCTTCCATTCTTGCCCTTGTAGTAGGGCAGTGACGAGAAAATGAAGAACGGAATCTTCCGCGACACCAGCACCATTCGCTCGTCTCGTCCCTGTCCAAGCCCCAATGGCTGGCCGGAGGTTCCTCGCCGGCCATCGCTGATCTGGACCGACTTGCTCAGGCTGTTCCGGAAACTGCCCGCGAAGGTGCCCGCCGGAGTCAGGCTCTCCGTGCTGCTGTCGTCGGTGATGTGGCTAACGCTCGATCCGCTCAAGACATAGGTGCGTTTCAGCCCGCCTCCCATGGCAATGCTCGAATTGGAGCCCGCTCGCATCCCCGGCGCAGTGTTCAACCGTGCCCTCCTCTCCGGCTGCAAGTTCTGATCGCTCGCCCCATTGCTGAAGGTGCTGCAAGTGGAAGAAGAGACGCAGAGATCGGTTAGAATTGTAGCGATCTAAGGAGCAACAGGCGCTCAACAATATAAGTAGCGTGAAAAACGCGCACAAAACGATACAAAAACGCGTTGGGCTGGACCTTGAAGGCGGTTTTGTTCGCCCCAAGTTGTTGCTGTTTAAAAATACGGTTTTTGGTATTTATAAATTCAATGACAAATGCCAGCGAAGATACTAGTGCTGGCAGTTTGGCGATTTGCCTGACCCATCTGTCCTCAGGTTTAAATTTAAAAAAATATTATTTTATTTGTGAAACTGTTATCTTGTTTTTTATATTATACTATAGCTTTACTATTAAAATATTGCGAACATCTAGCTATTTTTGGTTTCATGTATAGCTGAGTTTGGCTGTTTGCCCGACCCATCTGGCTTTAAGTTTAAATTGAAAAAATACTGTTATTTTATTTGTTAAACTATTATTAAATTTGTATTATTTACAAAACCTTTACTATAAAAGTGTTGCGTATATCTAGCTATTTTTTGTTTTATTTCTGTTTTATTTGTAGCTAGGTTTGGCGGTTTGTCCGACCATCTGGCTTTAAAATAAAAAAATATTTTTGTTTTAATTGTGAAACTATTATCTCATTTTTATTACTTACCTTTACTACAAAAATGTTGCGCATACCTGTTTTTAATTTTACTTCGATTTTATGTATTAATAATTTTGGCGGTTTGCCCGACCCATCAGGTTTTAAGATTAAATTAAAATAGAATAACTTTATTTTATTTGTGAAACTATTACCTAATTTTTATTACTCACAAAAACTTTACTATAAAAATGTTGCGTATACCTAGCTACTTTTAGGTTTATGTTGGTCCTATGTATTGCTTTTTTTGGCGGTTCGCCCGACCCATCTGGCTTTTAGTTTAAATTTAAAAAAAAATTGTATTTTATTTGTGAAACTATTATCTAATTTTTACAAAACCTTTACTGTAAAAATGTTGCGTATATCTAGCTATTTTTGGATTTATGCCTGTTTTATGTATAGCTAAGTTTGGCGGTTTGCCCGACGCAACTGACTTTCAGTTTAAATTAAAAAAAAAAGACTTTTATTTTATTTGTGAAACTATTATATAATTTTAATTATTACAATTATTACACAACCTTTACTATAAAAATGTTGCGTATATCTAGCTATTTTTGTTTTTATTTCGGTTTTATGTGTAGCTAAGATCGACTTTTTATGGGTCTCTAAAGATCTTGGCAGGGGCCATCGGCACACCCCTCATGCAATGATCGATATTTTCACAGGCCCGCAGAAACGCAGAGGGGCACGCACAAAGATTTTCCATTATGCGTTTTAAGGGCGATCGGAACGCCGCACGTTTATCGCTGGTGTATTTTTGGAAATCAAACACAGCGCACACACTCGAAAACGCACACACACACACGTGCAGTGCCGAAGGGCAGCCGCAACTGAAGTCAATTAGCCAACCGAAGTCGTCGTGCGGACGGCATCTGTGCGCCTGGTAGGTTACCTTGGGATAATTGGTCTAGGTCGAGGTTACAGTCAAAAATGTGTGGTGGGGCGGGTTAACTCCCCGAAACTCTTGGAGGCGACGATTCTGCGTTAATTAGTCGGATGAAGTGCAGGCTGCTCGGGTTTCACTCGCATTCAAGGCCCCCTCCCCCGAATTATTATGATGGAGGTGGCGCCTAGGCTGTCATAACCCGTTAATTAGTTGGAGCATTCTAACAGGCGCCCAGAAGTAGAAGCTGGAATTTTATTTTACATGCTTACAAATGTGGAAAGAACGAGGAGGGGTGGGGGGATGACTCCAAACTGTGTGTGTGTGTGTTTGGATGAAGAAAAGGGCCGGCAAACATTATTTTTGTACGTTTGCTTTTGTGTTTTCGGTTCGTCTAACTTATTGACTCGCTAATGAGTTTGTGTGTTTTTGTGTGCGTTGATAAGAGATTGGGCCAAGTGCGTGTGCGAGCGAGAGGGAAGCCTTCGACCACCACTGCAACTCAAACAAGCATGCAAGTGTGCGTGCTATGTAGTCTGGTTTTGAATAGTTTTTCATTTCGGCTCCTTCTTTTTAAACTCCGTCTATGAGACGCTGTTCGCCTGTGACCCGAACAAACAATATTTAAATTCTAATAATAGATCGATGAATTGAAAAATATACTTCAGAATACTTCGAAATGAACGGTTTTCTAAGTTGAGAGAATTTGCATATAAGAAATTTCAATGAATTTTTCCCAATTCAACATGTTATATAACATTCCATTCCGTACATTTATAGATCATCTAAAAACATTTACATTTACTGTTTATTTATTCTGCTACAAATCAAAATTTTCCGGTAATAAACCTTATCTGATATCAGTAAACTATACATCTGAGGTCCACAAACTGATGGAGAATGTTAGAAAAAATCCTAAACTTCTTAACGCTTTGCAAATTTGCATGCCATAAAGTGTTTTTCTTTCACCTGTGTGTATCTGAGATACATGTGCCTTTCGCATAGAGTCTAGAGTCTTTCTCGTTGATTTTGATTTGCAAATATTGACCGAAAACTGCTACTGAAAGCTTGGGTAAATATACTATTCACGTCTGCATACGAGAAAGCAAGCAAATAAATCATGCCCAGAGCTAAATCGAAAATAAAATATTTTAATTGCGCTATCTTCGCTCCCCTTTCCCCGTTTTCCACCTTTTCAAGAACTCTTTGTCAGTGTGGGGCAATCAAATCAACTGAGTCAATTTCACTTTTATCAGCAATCACTTTTGTTATTGTCATCATGGGTTTGTTGTTTTTCCTGTTATCAGCTGGCTGTATGCAAACAGATGTTAATAGAAGTAAGTTTGTTATATAAGTTTCCGTTTGACCAGATCACGTGCACAAGAGCTTAAATGCAGGTCTTGTGATAAGAGCTTTAGCCAAAAAAGCAAGGGAAATCCAAAATGTTAAAGATATATATCATATGAAAATTGCTTAAAACATGTTTGGATAACCAAAAAGTAAGGGAAAAGGCGATTAAAACCGCTAGAGAGTCGCCAACAAAACGCGCTTGAGTCGCTAGAAAAACGCAGACAAGGCGCTGGAAAAAACTCTGAAAAAAGGTCGTAAATCGATGTAAAAACGCAATTGGACATTTTTTAAGATATAAGAAAGCAGCTTTAATAAATTTTCATTTGAAATTCTAACGTTAAATATATTGCTTTATTTATAATCAATACATATTCTTTGCAATATATTTCAACTTGAGACTGGCGATCTTTGAGGAGCTGACGCAAATTGTTTCCCCGCAATCAATCTATTGGGCTCCTCTTGCCTCGAACAAAAGCTGATTTCGGAACGAAATGGTGTTCTAGATAAGGTGCAACACATCCAACGAAACCCAATCGAAGCAGTAGAAAGCGGTGCGGTACAACAACAATAATCGTGTTAGGCAAGGAAGGCGTAGCAAAAGAAGAACCGCGCTGTAAACAAACAGTCTGCACAAAATGGAATGCCGAAAACGCTAGCGTTTTGGCCGAGCAAAAAGATCGAGCGATTCTCTGTTTACACAAGTCCAAAGTAATTACATAAACGCAAATAGCACAAAAAATAGTTTGTATTTCCAAGACCAAGTGAAGGCTGTCGATAAAAAGCACAAACAAAGAAAATAGACGTTGTGCTGATATAAAACTAGTAGTTTTCTGCCGCAAATTTGAACAAAACAATTTGAGAATACTAAAATATTCTCACTTATTCAATTTGTTTGGCTTCAAATTCATCCCACAACTTTGCTCTTTATGGACCCCTCGTCTTAACTTCAAAGTCAGCAGTACAAAAAACAACTTTGGCAAGAGTGGAAATCAACAAATAACCGAGTAACTTGCAAGAGAGAACCCATTTTATCCGCTTTTAACCGCTTTTACTGCCAAATACAGTGGGAGTCATAAACGCGCCAAGCGAAAGCCACTGAAACGAACAGATAAAACATAATAATGTGACACGGCCTGGTTGAAGTTGGGCTGAACATGTGTCGGTTTAAATATAATAAGTCGCAGTTATTAGCAATGAGTTTAGCCGATAAAAGGGGGGCTTTATCGCGAGGGGTCTTTGTTTTGGGTACACATATCCCCAGTGCAATATAGTCAACAAAGACATCGCAGTAAATACATATATTATATTTACGAAATGGATTAGGCGTGTCTATGTCATCTTCTGGCTTATCGTTCATTTCTCGGCAGACAAGCGTGGCAATGGAGCTTTATGACCGTCTTTGCTTATTTTTCCTGAGTTTCCAGATGCACAGAGAAAAATTAGACATCACTTAAACGAATTTTACTAAAACTGTATTTTAAAAAAACCTGTTTCTAAGAAACATTTACTAACTAACCTAAAAGGTAAAACTAGTATTTTGATTTTTTGTGTGCTGGAACGAAACGAGTTCTAGGGGTGGATTGCGTAAACTTCAATGCAGTTGCAAATTGCATCCGCTGTGCATGCAGCGCCTGCACCACTGACACACATTTTCCCACCCTGCGGCAGAAAAGGGAACCCTTTAAAGGGCGACCTTGAAAACATTTCCCTAACATCAAGGATTAGAACCCCTAAACGCACAAGCAGTGCGAGCAACAAAAAGCGAAAACAAACAAGAAACCGGTTCTTATTACGTCGTCGATTGCATAAAACTCTGCCCTCAAGGTTACCCAGTTCGGCGGAGTGAAAGAAGGGGGTTCGGGGAGGGTCTTGGGTCGGACAGGTTTGCAGCCTCGACATTGACATTGACACTGGACGAGGCAGCCAGGATGAGGCCACAAAAGCTCGTGCCGCCCAAGTTCAATGCCGAGCTTTGCCTCTGCCGGCTGGAGGTTGGAGGTTGGAGGTCCTCGGGTTGCAGGGACAGAAAGGCCACTCCCTTAAATCAAGTTATATGCCATGACGCAACCTCTGAAAGGGAAGTGAAAATTGAGAATGAAAAGAATGATAGCATGGCAAAAAAATTGTTTACGTTTTCGGCAAAGTTTCAGCTTTTTTTGTATCTCTCCTCTCCATAATTCGGCCAACTCCACGAAGCAGCTCAGGTTTCAAAACAAAAACTGGACTTAAGTAGTTTGTTTTGGTTTTCGAATTGCGACGCAGTTTGTTTTTGCGCCTGCGCAGCTTTTTGTGGCATGATTCCCACACCAGAAATACAGCGTTTCGCATAACAAAATATTTTTGTTTGCTGTTGCAATGTGCCGATTCAACAAGTTCTGCAAAATCAGAATTATCGTACCATTCTGGAGCGGAAGTAGTAGTGGACGTAACTCGAGATTGGTGGGTAAAATAAGAATTTGTTTGGATCCCATTGGGATCAAAATATTTTTGTTTTTATACTGCGGAATGAGAATCTGGGGCACTTAGGAATTTTTCACTAGCGCTAAGAATCTTTTCTTCTGATGATGTGGCATTAAGTCCCCTTTGTTGTCCGTAAGCTGAGTCACGACCACTGGACTCCAAAGCTCACTCAATTACATATATCAGAAATCACTTTGCAATTGCAAAGGGAGAGGGAAAATTCTAGCAGTCATATACCTAGTAGTAAACTTTTATATCACCTGACATCAGAGAATCCTAAAATTGTCTTTAACGTCAATGGGGTTTCTTATCGAGTGCTTGATCGTTTTCCCACATGGCAGATAAGCCTGTTGAGGGTACAAGAAGGCTATATATGATATATGGTCTATACTTTATTTATCAAGATCTTTACAGGCTAATCTTATCAGTCGATATGTATATAATTAACTGCTGGTCATTTTGTTACGATAAGGTGCACAGAAAATCACTCAAAATAATGTATAATTTTGTTTCTTCAATTTAAGAAGCAGAATGCAATCCACTTTAACAAACAGTGATTTTTATTTTTGACATACGCATAAAATAATAATTATACAAATTGACTAATATTCACCCTACAGCTCAAATCATTAAAGTTATAAAAATGCAAATTTTAGGCAATATTTTGTTGATGAATAACATAAGAAATAAAAAAACCGCGATGAATGTTATCTTACAGTATCTGTTAGTATCTCTCGTCCCTTAGTTTTTGGTAATTGCCAAATTAACTCGGGAAAATGATTTGCCCCAGCAAATGGCACTGACAAGCCAATTGGCTAGGCGCCAACTGCATATGCCTAGGTACATAAGCCCCGGATAGATGACAATGGGTTCCGTCCCCCACCCCTAAAACGGGTTAGCCACCAGTTGAGTGGCGGCACCACGCGAAAGAAACCGAAAACGCTAGGCAGAAATACCGAAACGCCATCGGAGCGCGACTGCAAAGCTGCATGCGAAACAAGGTCAGTTTGTCAAAGCGCATTCGACGAGTTCAACGAAACTTGTCTCTGGCATTGGGAGTGAAAGCTCTGGGATGCAGTTTAGCTTTGCCCGGAGAAAGACAAAGAAATGGCCAGACGGCTGGGAAGGGCGGAAGTTCAAGGAGGATTACGAGCGAATCGCGAGCGATTTACGAGCGATTCATTGGCGTTCTCACTGCGGCACGCACTGCGACTTGCGTAACCATTGCATGTTTATGCCCATTGTCCACTAGATAATAGCAATGCTCCACCGGCGACAGGTCACTTAAATGCGTGACAAAACCGCGCCTCGGACTAAAGCTCCAAATTAAACGAACGCCGACGCCTCCCGACATGCAATTCAATTCAGACAATTGTTTGCCCAGCTTTTCGCTGGGCACGCTCTCCAATTTACGTTAATTGAGCCGGCACACGTCGGTGAATGAAGCCGATTCTCACCCCCACCCCAACCCTTAGCTCAACAGAAGTATATATGTTTTCGGGGGCTATTTTTGGCGCCGGGTGACCGGCAACAGGCCCCTAATTATGCACCATCAGGCGTTGAAAACGTGCAAATCCCCCCTGCGAAAATACGTCACAATTGGAAGGCGCTCTGGCAATGTTCGAATTTCACAAATTAAAACTTATAAATAATTTTCGATTTCAGACCGCCCAGCTGCCGCGGGGATCATTGTATTCGTCTGTTTTGTTTCGCGCTATTTTGATCAAGCTGAGCCTTTTGTAAGCAAATTAGAGACCAAGTGTCAATTGGCTAACGCAACTTAAGCGGAAATTTCAATTAACGACTCGAGGAGGAGGGGCCACGGAAAATCGATGCCAATTATGACGACAGCCTAATTGAACTGAACAGAAGTTCAGTGGTCAAGCGAAGTGATTCATTTTTATAGCCAGGAATTATTTATAAATCAACAAAGAGCAACCAAATACTAACAGAATTTCCCACGCTTTATAGAAAATATTGAAAAGCGAATGGGGAAGAGCTGGCGACTTGACGTCACTTGTCAATCTATTTGTGAGTCTTGAGAAGTGCATATACTATAGGAAAAATTGGAAGAGCAGGAAATATTAATATAAGAACAAAACCCTATTGACGCATCATTTTCAATCTTTTTTAATGTGCCTAATAAAAAGTTATGGTAATTTACCAATTATGTACTTGTTAAGCAAAATATTGTGTTTATAAAATTATAATGTATAATAATAATAAATTATTTGATTGCCCCATAATTTGAACATGGAGGTTATGGTAGTTATGGAATTTAGGTTTAAACATCTTTATAGAGCAGTTATTAAAAGCCTTTTTAGTAACTGCTCACTAAAGCACTGATAGGAAGACATCGTCCATGTAGTTACATGATGACTAAAACTCCTTGGTTCTGAGCCACGGACAGTGTACTAACATTGTGATAAGAAATGGGTTACTCACCGTTCCCTAAGCGGCAACAGCTTGCTGCCCGCTCCCCCGGCGACGCCACCGCCGCTGCCCAGATTGGACACCTTGAGCGGTATCTTGACGCTGTCCGAATCGCTGCCGCTCTCGGCACCCGACCCTCCGCTGCCGGCGGCGCAACTCCGTGCCTGCCGCTGTTGCTGTTGCAACTTCTGCTGCAGCTGCAGCTGCTGCTGCTGTTGAGCCTTGATGCCCATATTGCCACTGCCCGGAACCTGGTGGTTCTGACGACCCGACGAGGTCGGCCGCTTTATGTTGCGTCTCTCGGCCGGCACCATGCTGCTGCGAATGTGCTCGGCGGCCGGCGGGACGTTCATCAAGTATTGACCCATATTTTCAGTTTCACTAAAATGCCCGTCCCCATCGCTGGCACCAGAGGTGCAGTCCTCCAGCCCGATCCCGATGCCGCCGTCGATGCCCATGTGGACATCGGCGCTGCAGAGGAGCGGCGAGCCGAGGGCGCCATTCTGCTGCTGGTGCTGCTGCTGCTGATGGTTCTGCTGCTGCTGGTGCTGCTGCTGCTGCTGGGTATGTTGCTGCTGCTGCGGGTGATGCCGCTTCTGGTGGTTGTGGTGCGTCGCCGAGTGGCTGCGCTGGTGGTGGTGCTGCTGATAGTGCGGATGGAAGCCCCCCGAGCCGAGTCCCAGCGAGGATGGGTTCTTATTCTGGTTGCAGAGCAGGCTGCTGCCGAATGTTGCGCCGAATTTGGTGTCCCGATGGGTGCCATCTAACGAGATATTCGATAGGAACGAGATCGCAGCCAGTCTGCGCCTGTGTCTCGTCTTGTTGAGCGAACTTGCCATTAGGCGATTAACCCTTAGTACCAAGCGAGATTAACCGAAGTGGGTGGTGTGGACGTGGGACAAGTCCCTGGCTGCTAAAGCTATGTTTTTTTGTTTATACTGTGTGGGAATGTGTGGTTGCACTTTTCTGGAACACTCTTCGCGATTCTTCACAAACGGGTTTCGGTAGTGATTATTTGTGTTTTAACTCTTTAATGCCTGCTGGCTCTTACTCTTCTCGATCGAATCAATTAAGTTTTTTAGTCTCTAACTTAGCAGTCGAGTTGAAAAACAAACTACTTGAACGCGACATGGTGACAGATTTAAAGCACTTTTTATGGCGGAAGAAAAGAATGGATTTAGTTAACTTTTTGCACCTTTACTAACTATCGTTTATGCGTCGTTGCGTTGCTTTGGCTGCAAGTAGAAATAAGAACAGAGGAGTGGAATCAATAAATGAGGCGATAAGGAGGCGAGAAAGCTGTTTTTGGCCAAGAGAAGCTTTGGCAGGGTATTTATGGAGTATAAGTAAGAATGTTTGTTAAGCTGCGATGGGCTGCCAAGCTGATATTATGGTTGTCTTGCTTGTCTTTAAGATATATCTAGGTTTATATTGATGTTAAAAGTAATTTTAAACATTCCAATCTTAACTATTTTTATAAACATTTTTAGTTCCAAAACAGGAATGTATAACAAGTCCTTTATATATAAGTTTAATGGAATATCATAATTCATTTTTAACTTTACGTTCGAAGTAACAATAAAAAATTTTTTTTCGTAGGCTTAAATTTGGGTGCAATTAAATTGTTATGGAAAAATGAAAAGATATTGTGCCTTTTAAAAACATTTTAGTTTTATAATTCTGATTCGTGGATTTTTGAAAACGGTAGTGTGAACTAGATCTTTCTATATTAGTGAAAATGGGTTTTCCATTTGCGAGTTTTAAAGGAATAACTCTGAGAACACCGATTGTGCCTTATTTTATAGGATTTGATTTAAAGATATCCTGTACTTTTACTGTGATTTTAGCAAACTGGATGCAGTAGTCGGTGAACTTTGATGCCAAAGACAAAGAAAGCTTTCTCGCTGGCCGTAAAAAAAGCTGCATGCGGCTCAAAGCTGCAGAGAGTTGTTGTTGCTGTGGGTGGCTCAGTGTGTCAGTTCGGTGGGTGGCAACAGCCGAAAGAGCGAGCGAGAGTGGGCCAAGACCGGCAAGAAATCTAAGCGCTTTTCCGCACTTCCGCTTCTTCTGTTTACATTCAATAGGGAGGCCCTAAAATGCCGAAAAATTTCCCTCACACAACATCAGTGAGTGGAAAATTTTGAAAACCCGTACGAAACAGCTGTTTCGAAGCAGGGAAATGGATTTTCCGGGGGTGGTTTTTACTTGGGACCCGGTCTAATTGGATTTAGCTGGACCAATTGGAAGGCGGCACACACAAGTTTGAACCTGTCCGAAAAAAATCAATGCAGGAACAAGTGTGTGCGAAAATATTTATGACACCCACCCACTCACTCACAAACGTACGCACACCACTGCCAAGTGCGTGTGACGTGTTTTTTCTTGTTTTCCTGCGATTTTACTTACCACTTTGGCTCCTTTGGCCCGGTCGTTGGGTGTTATTTTAATTTTTAGTCGGTTGATAGTCGTTCTATGCTGAGAAATGTTTCAAGCGCGTCATTTTGGGCTATTTATATAGTGGATTTTCGACAGACTTTGATTTTTCGCCTTTGGCTGCCAACTCGCCTGCGCTCCTCACTCTCTGCGCTCTCTTTCGCGCCGACGTGTTGGTGTGTGTTGGTGCACTCACGCAGTTGCCTTCGTTGCGTAAATTATGCAAAGTGCAGGCCAACTGAAGGTGTTTACGAAAACTTCTCAAGCGATCCGGTTACTTGTGTTTTTTGCGATTTTACGAGCGCGTAAAGCGGACTGTGCGGAATACGCAAACGGTATGAAAATCAAATTATCGGCCGCAGCGACGAAAACATCAGCAGACGGGCTTCCACAAAATTCACGAACTGAGGCCAGTGTTGGGCAGCGCGCGAGGGGCAAAATACTTATTCAACGCGGGTCAAAAAATACCACTGAGATATTCTAGAAAGTTCACATTTGACTTGATATTCAACAAATAAAATTGAATGCAGTTATAAAATAAAAGTAAATAATTAAAACCGGTAAAAGTAGCTGGTTTTTTAATAAATAATAATTTAATTTCATTTTTTAATCGATTTTATAATTTTTTTCTGACGCTCCATAAATTAGATTAGTTCTTTATTACTTTAACGTCCCTTAATAAAATGAACTAATATTTATACACCTATTATATTTTATTTTATATGTATACATACGTTATTTAATATCCAGCTAGCTGTTGTCTTTGCCAAATATAATTATTTTCTGGTATATTTTTACTAACACTACTTTTGCGACTTTGTGGCAACTCCGCTTACATCAGCTGTTTTGTGGGACGCGCATGAAAAGAGAAAAATTGTTTGCGGCTTTTCGTGTTGTGAAAATCACGGAAAATGGCGACAAAAACAGTACAATCGCTGAATATAGAAATCAATTTCGTAAGTACCATTAACTACACATGAACATAAGGCTAACTCAGCTTACTCACACCCACAGGAAGAGGAGGATGTACCGTATGAGGAGGAAATCTTGCGGAACGCATACTCCGTAAAACATTGGCTGCGCTACATAGACCACAAGGCCAAGGCCCCGGATAATGGTGTTAATCTGGTCTATGAGCGCGCCTTGAAGGAGCTTCCCGGCAGCTACAAGATCTGGCACAATTATTTGCGGACCCGCAGGAAGCAAGTGCGCGGAAAGATACCCACGGATCCCATGTACGAGGAGGTCAACAGCGCATTCGAACGAGCCCTCGTTTTCATGCACAAAATGCCCCGAATCTGGATGGATTATGGTGCCTTCATGACCGCGCAATGCAAGATCACCCGAACCCGCCACGTTTTCGACCGGGCTCTGAGGGCTCTGCCCATCACGCAGCACGGCCGGATTTGGCCCCTGTATCTGCAGTTCGTGCGACGCTTTGAGATGCCGGAAACTGCTTTAAGGGTCTACCGCCGATACCTGAAACTCTTTCCCGAAGACACCGAGGAGTATGTTGACTACCTGCAGGAGGCAGAGCGACTGGACGAAGCTGCCCAGCAGCTGGCGCACATCGTTGACAACGAGCACTTCGTTTCCAAGCACGGCAAGTCCAACCATCAGCTGTGGAACGAGCTGTGTGACCTCATCTCGAAGAACCCGCACAAGGTGCACTCCCTGAATGTGGACGCCATTATTCGGGGTGGACTGCGCCGCTATACCGATCAGCTGGGCCACCTGTGGAACTCCCTGGCGGATTACTATGTGCGCTCCGGCTTATTTGATCGGGCAAGGGACATCTACGAGGAGGCTATTCAAACGGTGACCACCGTGAGGGACTTTACCCAAGTCTTCGACGAATATGCCCAATTTGAGGAACTCTCTCTGAACAAGCGTATGGAGCAGGTGGCTAGTAACGATGCGGCTACCGAGGAGGACGACATCGACGTAGAACTACGCCTCTCGCGCTTCGAATACCTCATGGAGCGCCGGCTGCTGCTGCTGAACAGCGTGCTTCTGCGTCAAAATCCGCACAATGTGCACGAGTGGCACAAGCGGGTGACCCTGTACGAGGACAAGCCCGCCGAGATTATAAGTACGTACACGGAGGCCGTGCAAACAGTGCAGCCGAAGCAGGCGGTTGGAAAGCTGCACACCCTATGGGTGGAGTTTGCGAAATTCTACGAGGCGAACGGGCAGGTTGAGGATGCCCGTGTAGTCTTCGAACGCGGCACTGAGGTTGAGTACGTCAAGGTAGAGGATCTGGCGGCGGTGTGGTGCGAATGGGCGGAGATGGAGCTTCGTCAGCAGCAGTTCGAGGGGGCTCTCAAGCTTATGCAAAGGGCCACGGCCATGCCGAAACGAAAGATAGCTTATCACGATGATACGGAAACAGTTCAGGCGCGCCTTCATCGTTCTTTGAAAGTATGGTCCATGTATGCTGATCTGGAGGAGTCATTCGGAACCTTTAAGACCTGCAAAGCCGTCTATGAGCGGATTATCGACCTGAAGATATGCACGCCGCAGATCATCATAAACTACGGGATGTTCCTGGAAGAGCACAACTACTTTGAGGAGGCCTATCGAGCATATGAGAAGGGCATATCTCTGTTCAAATGGCCTAATGTGTACGACATATGGAATTCCTACTTGAGCAAGTTTTTGGAGCGTTATGGCGGTACAAAATTGGAGCGGGCACGGGATCTCTTCGAACAGTGTCTGGATCAATGTCCTCCCGAGCACGCCAAGTACTTTTATTTACTGTATGCTAAATTGGAAGAGGAGCACGGTCTCGCCCGGCATGCCATGTCGGTTTATGATCGCGCCACTTCTGCTGTGAAGGAAGAGGAGATGTTCGACATGTACAACATATTTGTGAAGAAGGCGGCCGAGATCTATGGCTTACCACGTACCCGGGAAATTTATGAGAAGGCCATCGAATCGCTGCCCGAGCAGAATATGCGACACATGTGCGTCAAGTTCGCCGAACTGGAAACGAAATTGGGCGAAGTGGACCGAGCCAGGGCCATCTACGCTCATTGTTCACAGGTATGTTATTAAATATTAAAAAGGTAATATTTTCTTAGTATGCTTTGTATCCTTTAGGTTTGTGATCCTCGCATTACCGCTGACTTTTGGCAAACTTGGAAGGAGTTCGAAGTTCGTCACGGCAACGAGGACACAATGCGCGAAATGCTGCGCATCAAGCGCTCCGTGCAGGCCACTTACAATACGCAGGTGAACATGATGGCCGCCCAGTTCCTGAATACAAACAATGGAGCGGCTGCGGATGCCGGAGCAGGAGCTGGGCCGGATGCAATGCGTGCGCTGGAGGAGAAAGCCCGCCAGGCGGCAGCCGAGGCCAAACAGAAGGCCCCCGAAAAGACGGCTTCCAATATTATGTTTGTGCGCGGCGAAACTCAGGGAGGTGCCAAGGACAAGAAGGATACTGTTGTTAATCCCGATGAGATTGACATTGGAGACAGCGATGACGACGAGGACGACGAGGAGGAAAACGAGCCTGTAAATGAAAACGGAGCTACCGAGGCCGCCACAAAAACCGACGAGGAAGGCCTTGTAATGAAAAAATTGCGCTTCGAGCAAAAGGCCATACCGGCCAAGGTCTTCGGCAGCCTCAAGCCCTCCAATCAAGCCGACTCCGATGAGGAATAAATGTTTATAGGACTTCATTTTTGAGTAAAAACACGCGTGTCGAAAGTTTTACAACTGTTACGATATATATTTGTAAAAACATTGTTTTTTTCTGATCTTTAAAAATCAGATATGCACTTGGGATGCGAGCGTATTAAAAACTCGAACGGAGTGGGCGTCCCTTATATTGTCTCCTTTTTGGACTTAGTTAGTCTACCCTTTAGCTTAACGGAGGAACACACTTTCTACTGTCTTTCCACAATTATTAGGAACTTGATCAAAAATTTTACCTATTTTCCTTCTCCTCTGACCAGACGAAAAAGGGCGGACTAAACCGAAAACCAGAGGACGTGTAACCCAAATATGGCATCCACACGCATGATGAACGCTTTTACCCGCAATCGCAGCCTATACAGAAGGGTCCAGGGCACCTGGAAAACGTGTGATGTGCTCGGGGGACCGCTTCTAAACTACAGACTTCAGCCGCATAATTTCCAAGCCCTGAGGGGATTGGCAGGAATAACGGACAAGTGCGACAGCAAGACTGTGATCAAGGGCGTGGTGGTGGGCGTGTACTCCAAGGAGGGCGACGGCAAGGAGGTCAAGATGACGTCCAGCGGCGAAAAGTTCGACGATCGGACGCAGGGCAAAATCTCGGAGTTGCTGCGCGAAACCGGCATCAAGGGGGACTTGGGCAAGGGTAAGGTGTTTATGAACGTGGATGCCGAGTTCCGGGCAGTTGCCGTGGTGGGCTTGGGCCAGGAGGGCGCCGGCTTCAATGACCTGGAGAATATCGACGAGGGCATGGAGAACGCCCGCGTTGCCGCTGGCGTGGGAGCTCGGGCCCTGCAGCTCCAGGGATGTACGGAGGTGTTTGTGGACTCCATGGAGTATCCGGAACAGGCGGCAGAGGGCAGTGCCCTGGCCATCTGGCGGTACAACAGCAACAAGCGCAAGCAGGACCGGACTCAAGTGCCCAAGCTGGATCTCTACGACTCACCGGATGTGGATGCCTGGACGAGGGGTCTGTTCAAGGCTGAATCGCAGAACTTGGCCAGGAGATTAAGCGACGCCCCCGCGAACCAGATGACCCCCACCATATTCGCGCAGTCCGCGGTGGATGCGCTATGTCCCTGCGGGGTGTCCGTGGAGGTGCGCTCTATGGATTGGATAGAATCGAATAACCTCAACTCGTTCTTAATGGTGGCCAAGGGGAGCTGCGAGCCCCCGGTGGTTCTGGAGGTCAGCTACTGCGGCACTGCGCCCGAGGACAGACCCATCCTGCTCTTGGGCAAGGGCTTGACGTACAACAGTGGGGGACTGTGCCTGCGACCCAAGGATTGCCTGCACATGTACCGGGGTTGCATGGCCGGAGCAGCGGTTTGTGTGGCCGCCGTTCGCGCTGCAGCGGCTCTGTCATTGCCCGTGAACATCTCGGCCGTCCTGCCGCTCTGCGAGAACATGCCCTCCGGAATGGCCGTGAAACCGGGCGATGTGGTCACCCTGCTGAACGGCAAGACCCTGGGAATCGTGGATGTGAGCAAGGCGGGAACAGTTGTGATGGCAGATCCCTTGCTCTTTGCCCAAACCACCTATAAGCCGCGTCTGGTGGTTGACCTGGCCACCGTGGGATACGGCGTCTGTGCTGGTCTTGGGGAATCCGCCGCCGGAATGTTCACCAACTCCAACTTCATAGCCAAGCAGTTCGAGAAGGCAGGAGGCCTCACTGGAGATCGGCTGTGGCGTCTGCCCCTGTGGCGCTACTTCAAGCAGCTGGTGACCCCGAACCTCACCTTCGACATCAGCAACAGGGGGATTGGACCCGCCTCCAGCTGCATTGCCGCGGCCGTGCTCCACGAACTGGTGCCCTGCGCGGACTGGGCCCATATAGACATCCGGAACGTGGGCATGCTGACGCGCCACAATCCGCTTCCATACCTGCTCAAGGATCGGATGACCGGCAGACCCACCCGCACCATCGTGCAGTTCCTGTATCAGATGGCCTGTCCCGACAGCAAGTGATCCCACGGCTGGGATCTCCGGGTCTGGATCGTTCCGCGTTTCTCGTTTCATTTCCCTTCTGTTTTGTGCCCGTTTTGGTTTCGTTGTTTTCTGTCTCCTGTCCATGGCTTGTCCAAATTTATTGTTTAGTGTTGCGTGTGCAGCTGGGGGTTTTACGAACGACGAACCTACCAAGATTTTACTGACGTTGACTGGCCACTGTGGAGCGCCTCCCAGCTGCACAGAATTAAATTGTTTACAAATGCAAATCGTTTTGTATCTTATGGGTTTAGCAGTTTTGGATCGTCCTAAATTCGACGAATTTTTTATCAACTGAGGGAGTTCCGATTGGATATATTTGACATAAAGATCGGTAAAGAACTTAGAGAAATCCTTTATTATTTTCCACTTGGTGTTTCCTTTGTAATGTATATTCCCTTCGCCCCACAAAAAAATAAATGAGAAATATTAAAGTTCCTACAAAAAAACCCAAAAATAGAAATGAAGGTAAACACACTATATACACTATACTTTTATCTCGATATAATGTACACGTGCTGAGGATTAAAGCTGCTGGTCCTGGTTTGACCTGGGGTTTTAATCTTAAGTTAGCTTGAAATAATTTTTAAATGCACAGGAAATTCTGGCATTTTCTTACTGATGTAGGGGATTGTGTAATTAAAAAATCTATTGCGTCTCTGCCTTGTTTTCAAAGTGATTTATTTTCAGGCCTTTTAAAATATGTTTACATCTGACCCCTCACACATCAAATGTCACTTACTTCAGTTAATTGAGCGAGATTGCGAAATGGGAGCAGTGAAAGTGTTTTATTTAAACTTGACTGCCCCCGCAATTCCTGGTTTTACCCCTCACTCCCCGACACTCCCTTTCCAATCTTGCTTTTGGCCTTCTCTTGTTGTTGCAACACAGTTACGAGGACGGCTTATTAGCCTAATTGCGTGAAGTTGGCTTTAATGAGTCGAAAAACGGTGCCAAGCTTGGCCCACAAAAGGGCACAAAGCAAAAGCCGCCTCTGTTGTTGCTGCTGTCCTGCGGTGGCTTTGAATTTATGACACGGCTTTAATGGGTTAACTGGGTTAATGCTCATCCCTCAGCTCATCAACTATCCGGCTCACTCCCCCATTCATTGGGGCCTTTGCATAGTTCTCCGGCTCGAATTTTTGACAATTAAGCCAACATTTCGGTCCCATCTTCAATCCACCCCATTTCGGAGGGGGAGGAGATAAGAGAGGATGCTTCTTAAAGGACCCTCGCCAGCTAAAAAGCCAGAGAGTGCGAGTATCTTAACACGGCGACATTTTGCACAAGTCATTAGGCCCTGCTAAATGATAATTTTTGAAGCACTTTTGCATTTTCCAATTTTGGAAATACACTACGAAGGGTTGGATGTATTTGCTTGCAGCTCACAAATGATGCTTTCCCGCCATATTTATTCCAGTTACTCGTAGAGTTAAAGGATATACTCTAGTCTGAAAAAATGTATCAATTAGAAGGAAGCGTTTCCGACCCCATAAAGTATATACATTCCTGATGTATCTGTCAGTATGAAACTATAAAAGCTATAAAGTTGGGATTAAGCATGCAAATTCTAGAGATTCTTGAGCAGTGAAAGTTTGTTCCAGCACAGTGCCACGCCCACTCTAACGCCCAGAAACCGCCCACAAGCTTCCGTATAAACACGGTTATCTCGAAAACTATAAATGATAGATAGTTAAGATTTGGCATGTAGATTCTAGAGATTTTTGCGCATCACAAGTGTATTTTAGCAAGGTGCCAAGGTCACTCTAACGTCCACAAACCGTCCAAAACTGCGACGCTCACATTTTTAAAGATTACAATTTGTTTTAATTTGTGCTTAACAATACTTGTACTTGAGCTCCATAAGTTTTCTTTGGTTGCAAACTATATATTGCTTTCAAACATTTGAGTTGTTTGTAAAATCTCAAATTCCAATAAACACCCATGTGGAACTTACATCTTAGTTTTTATACCACATAACACTTAAAAATAAGTGACTCCTAGCCATCAAAAAGAGAATTGGCGCGTTCGACTTTTCTTTGAGCGTTAAATATTTGCTCTCTCCGCCTAACGCCTTCTAACTGATAACTCTGGGACTTCCCCTCGGGTTGGAGTGCAGCCAAATGAATTTGCTAATGAGCAATCAGGCTTGAAAATATGCAAGTCGACCGAGGGCACTTTAAAGAGTCTCCCCCAGCCATTAACCCTCGAAAGCCCGGCAGCAGCGTTAATCATTTACAGCATCAGTTGCCGCAACACCAGCTACAAAAGCCCAAATTATGATTATTTAAAGGCATAGCGTGGAAATTAGCGTTGGGCATTTTGAGATTCGGACAGTTGCCAAGGCAGCGGTGGGTTCGGTCTTCGGTATTCGGTCCGGTCCTCCGTCCGCAATCCCATCGGCCGGTTTGGCTGCAGCCCAGCGGCGAAAGGACGAAAAAATAAATGAAAATGAAATCCTTTTTGGCGGCTGCTGTTTCGGGGGTGTCCTCGACTAGAAAGAATTGCAATTGTGATAAAATTCAGCGTAACTAATGCCGACCACAGCAAAATGCGATAAATCGCTGGTTGGGTTCATGTTTGTACCCTTTTGAAAAGAGTCCTTGAATTGTACTAAACATCATGATGGCGAAATATTTTCATCACAAATGAAAAACCTTTCACTTCGAAATTATACTCACCTTCTTATTTAGAAAATTTCTGTCCAAGTTCTAGATTTTAAGAATTTGTAGAAGCTAGTACTGTATTTAAAAATTCTCAATCAACTAGAAGATTGCAGGTTAGGGCGCTGTTTTGCTGAAAATATTATTAGATCAAATAAATATTAACTTATTATTGACTATTTTATAGTTGTTAAGAAAAAAAAAAATTTCATATTTTCTTTTTTTATTTAAAGTTGTTGCAAAAACACAACAAAATTAAAAATTAAAAAAAATGGATTCGACGATACCAGCGAAATTCCATTTCCTTCTAAACCAGTACCGGTTGCGTTATTCAGTTAACCCTCTGATGCGCTAAGACGTTCTAGGATGTGAAAATCAAATTCGTTTTCGAGGATGCGCCGAAAACACAAAGTACTTTTTCGAAAAAAAATTGCGAAAGTAGGAATGTTATTTGGCCTTTGCAACCCTACCACCACTTGAAAAGCAAAGTATAACTCAATGTCATATTTCAGTTTTATTCAGCTTGTGGTTTTAAAAAATTAATTTTTATAAATTTTCTAAAATTTTGCAATTTTATAGGTCGATTATCTGACTGGATGTGCGAAGAAAAGCATAATTGATGGAACGTAAATAAATATAAACTATGGGACACTGATCACTGATGATATAATAGTACAGTGAACAATATTCACATATATAAATATATGCTAAAAAAAATATAATATTTGTGTTTAAAGTATATATAGATATTTATAAATATACTAAAATAATAAACTGCAAAAGTCAATGCAACACGATTAAATTTTAGGACACATATTAGGACCGTTAGGGCATTGTTGCTTCTGTCTTATAAATTAGCCCGCGTTCCGCCTATATATTCCTTGGATATCGCATTGCTCGATTAAAGGGGTAGGGTTGGGATGGCTGTTGCCTTTTGCGGTCGGCTCGGACGGTTTGTCCCCGTCTAAACTTTTGTCGACTTTTGTGCGGCTTTCCATTCCCTCAGTTCTTCACTTCGCTTCCGTTCCTTTTGCCATTTTTTTGTGGGTGTCTGTACATTTTTGTAGCATTGACTTTTGCTTTGTTTCCTTTGGCGGGCGGTGGCGGTTTAGTTTCGCTGGAAATGATAATTTTCACTTGAGCGAGCACGTGAAAACAGGGGCGGAGGTGGGGGCGTGGCAGCGGTTGGGTATCTGCTATAAATTGCCAATTAACGGCAGGTCCTGCTCTGCGGTGGATTTCATTTGCATTTCGATTCGATGCCACACAGTATAAATAACCGAAGAAATGTCATGTGCCTCGCTGCGTATACTTGATATTTGAATGCGCCTTCGCTTTAAGCGCACTCCTTTGGCCACTCTGCCCAATTTCTCTCGACCCCCGACCTGTCACGCTTCACTTGGCCGTCCGGCGTTGAATTCAAATGCAGTCGATCTTCAGACCCCCCCCCCAGAATCACCAGCTTTTTCTGGTCAAGCATCGTGCTAAATTCGTTGCGGTTTTTGCGGCTTCCTTGGCTCGTTCTTGCCCAGTTGTTTTTGTCCCTCAAAATACTCACAATAAATACACAGCGAATCGACAGCGGCCCGAATCCGGTTCATTTGCAAATTGCAATCGCAGCTGCAAAAAATTGCCAATGAATAATAGACCGTGTGTGGTGAATATGAATGAGTGGGCACACGAGAAACAACCTTTACTCTACGATTCAACCTTAAAAATTGCATAGAACATTTATTTAAGTCAGCTTCATATATTTTTGTTAAAATATTTAAAATCATTGCGAACAATCGCATAATTTGTTTTCCCTTTTATGTTCCATCTCTTTTTGGTGCAATGGTAATTGAATTTCACATAGTTTTTTATGCTAACACAGAGAAACAAGGATAATGTAAGGATATTTAGCGGCTTAAAGATTTGCCGCTTACCTTGACTTTAAAGGCAATATTTATTAAGCCTATTCAAATTTTTAGACATATGTCCTCAACAGAATTGAGTGTAAGCCCAAAGTGAAGTGAAAAATACGTACCACTTCTTTCAAACACTGGTTATAATCAAAATGAAGACTCATAAACGGAAAAAAAGCTTTGGTATTAACATGGTATAAATACAATTTAAAGCCTTTTTCCTTTACCTGCTCTGTCTATAACTGCGGTCAAGGTTTAAAATCGCATTCTAAGTATTTTACTTGAGACTTTAAAATTGTTTAAATAAATATTCCAATACTTTTTAAAGGACTATTTATCAAAGGATTAGCTGCAGACAAACCGAATCATAAACTAATTAATTTTTCAAATCCCCTTATCTCTCTCTATCGATCACTCATCGCCCCTTTTAGCTTATCACATTTCGGCTATCAAAAGTTTTATTTTGTTATTGCTTGTTAAACAACCAACGAAACAGACAAATAAATTATAGCCCATCTAACGTTCCATCGAACTGTGCATTGCGCATACGACGCGTTGGCCACTGCCTCCGTATCTATCGGTACATAAAACTGTCTGGGCAAAATGCTAAACAAATAGCCAACAACAACTTGGACAGTGCATAAACATGGCATAATATTAGGCGTCCTGCTACCACCCAATAAACGGCAACAGCACAAATTATGTTTATTTATTTATTTTTAACACTGCCCCTCTTCAGTCCACTGGAAGATAAGCCCTGAATGGCTGGCAATCGGTTGATTCGCCTAATGCATGTATGCACAGTTCGAGTATATTTTCCATAGATAATACAGTGCGTTTCTCAGCTGTGAGGCGTTAAAATGTTACTTTTTAGTTATTAACTGCCCATAAATAAAATATGTCATTTTATTATTATCATTATTATCATTTTATTTAGAAGTATGTTGCAAAGTTAAGTTGAGTTTATTTAACAACTTTTTATGTGCATAGTTTCGTTGTTAAGGTAAACAATGTATATACTGCCAGTTCAACTTCATTTAAGCACATTGAAAAAATTTGCAACATTAAAAATATTGTTATATTTTTAAAAGAATTCTCTCTCTACAGATTCTTGCGATAGAAAAAATGTGTGTGTTTCCCTTGGTTAATGTTTTTATAGTTTTAAATACGTTTGTCGATATTTGGTTATGCTTTTTCAATAAAGACGGAGTTTAAACACGGCACTGATATGCTATTTACAATCTTTGGTATCAATTCCACCGAGCTTAACTTTCGAAGTTCATGTTCATGGATGTTCGCCTGTATATATTATTTTCAGAATCATTAGAATGGTCGATATAGGCAGGTATTTCTTTTACAATAGCTTTTGCTCTAAAAACAGTTTTAAAATTAAACTTTTCCAAGGGTCAAGCCTATATCAATTTTAAAAAATATTTGTATTTATACTTTTTAATAACATTTTAATACTGAAGTGGTATTAGATATATCCGAAAGTCGGTCTCGTTCCCGTTTTTAGCTTATACTACTGTGCTAAACTGATTTATTTTTATATATATTTGCAAGTCACAACTAGATTCGCAAAGTCTTATTTATTAATAATAATTAAATTGTATACCAAACTGTTATCAAGTCCTGTTTTCTGAAAACTTTTACAAAAATGTCGTGCAGCTTAAAGCATGGCTTTATATTGGCTGCTAGTTATAAATAAAACTGCCGAATTAAATTGAAAGAGAGGGTTCAAATTGAAGCGCCACTCCTTTACCCAGCGATTATGCTATGTTTCCCCATAGCTCAATTGCGTTTTTGTCAATTTTGGTTATTGAGCGAGTTGTGATGTTTTGGTGTTCCCAGAAATTGTTTCTCATGATTTAATTTAATTTTCTTTTAACTCAGAAATTCATATTAACCGAACTTGTTAAGAATTTTTAAAGATAAAATCTGTTCCTGAATATTATGTTTAAGCAAACTGATTTCAGTTCAAATTGTCAATGTTCAATTTCGGAAAAATATATAAAATATATATTTGACGTTCGAGTGTTAATACACACTCCCATAAAGGCATAATTTACAAATAGCTGTTGAAGTTTTCGCATTTTTTTACATTTTTATATTGCATTGCAAATATACAGTCGCGGTCAAAATGGTAGTTGCGAACTAAGCTTTTAAAAAAATTATAATATTTAACATTCCAACATGAAGTACCAAAATCAGTACTAACACTTTCTTAGACATATTTTTTTCGTAAATTCATAACCTTAGCTTAAATCAGTTGTGACTTTATGAAAGAATTGTACCTAACGGTTAGATCCCAACCATAGCCTGGTAGATTACGCTTTTGTGCTAAATCGGAGGCTTACAATCATAATACATATCTATTCAAAAACTGCTACTGTTTTGAATACCACTGTAAATGGAAAAAAGTAAATAAATATGCGAATTGCTTGTGCATATCGGGAGATGAAGCCAGCTCCGCCCAGCCCGTTCCACTCGCCAATCTGGCGCTGCCAGTCGCATCCCAATTGAGCCGCACTGCGTGCTCTGGCCACAATGGAAGGCATTAAAATTAGTTTATTTGAGCCCGGTTGTGCCACTGGGCATTCCCAATCGGAACAGCCTTCCGCCCACTCTGCAGCCCGCCCACTTCCCATTTGCCCGCTGGTGTTCGGTGCATTTCTCATACGCAGTGTGTCCCATCAGCAGTTGTGTTTCTGGTTTTCCGTTTATCGCCTGCATTGTTTACCAGCCTCTACCCCTTTCCCCGTGTCTGGCCGCTTGTTATTTATTTTGAGTAATTATTGTGAGAAATTTAATGTTAAACAACTTGATAGGATTTGCAAAACCTTATCTTTTAAGAGGATTACGAATGCAAACTTCATGTGCTTCATACTTTCAAATTAGGTGAGCTTAAACGAACCATAACAAAAAACTGAAGTACCATCGAAATAAACTCCCGGTAAAAAACCGCTGTGCCTTGATTTATGTATAGCATTTCGTTTATTTATTTAACAAAATTCCTACACTGAATTGCAAATTGCCCAGCGGACAGTCAGCGTCATTGTCATCATCAACTTGCAATTGATTAATGGGCGAGCAAATAAATTATGGCAGTTTATTTAGCCACATCGGGCGGCGTAAAAAATACCGTCAAAAACGAAAATGCATGGCCTACAAAGAGTGCACATAAATTTCGCAGAGGCTTGTCAAAATCAAAAGCCCGGAAATGTCACATTACATAAAGGCACCGTATTTGCAGTTCAAACTATTCGATATTTATTTAGCCATTGATAAAGGCCGAGCAAACAAAGAGCCCAGCCCGTGGCACCGCCGAGCCGAGTTCTCGAGCAGCCATTACAGGGTATCAGACCCACTCGGGAGGTGCAGACACAGGCCTCCACAACCATGCCGGTTGGATGTAGCTGTCGGTAGCACCCGTTGCTGCTGTTCACATTGGCGCACATATACGTGATGTTCTGTACTGGAGTATTAAGTTTATTATATAGATGTTACTGCATTAGAGGCGGGAACAGACTCACTTCCGCCCTTGAATATGTAGGAGTATTTCACGCATGAGCGACCGGGCGACATTTGGCACAGAAAGTTCTCGCGGTTCTCCGTGGTATTCTGCCACAGAGCCTTCACATCCGGCACTGTGTCGTCGGCTGTTGGATTTTAGGGTACAAAATAAAGATGATAAGCAATACTATTCTCCTAGGAAGTTACGCATAAGCCTAATTTTATAAGGATTGCCTTCGAACTGTGTGCATTTTTATACCCGTTACTCGTAGAGTAAAAGGGTATACTAGATTCGTCGGAAAGTATGTAACAGGCAGAAGGAAGCGTTTCCGACCCCATAAAGTATATATATTCTTGATCAGGATCACTAGCCGAGTCGATCTAGCCATGTCCGTCTGTCCGTCTGTCCGTCTGTCCGTCTGTCCGTCTGTCCGTCTGTCCGGATGAACGCTGAGATCTCGGAAACTATGGGAGCTAGGCTATTGAGATTTGGCGTACAGATTCCTGAGCTTCCTACGCAGCGCAAGTTTGTTTCAGTAGACTGCCACGCCCACTCTAACGCCCACAAACCGCCCAAAACTGTGGCTCCTACAGTTTTCATGCTAGATAGAAAATTTTAACTGAAATGTAATGTTCTCATCAATACCTATCGATTGACCCAAAAAAAAGTTTGCCACGCCCACTTTAACGCCCACAAACCGCAAAACCCTGTGACGCCCACAATTTTCATGCTAGATAAAAATTTTTAACTGAAATGTATTGGTCTCGTCAATACCTATCGATTGATCCAAAAAAAAATTTGCCACGCCCACTCTAACGCCCATAACGCTTAAATCTGTATACCGCCGGTAGGTGGCGCATTTTAATCTCGCTTTGCTGCTTGCATATCTCCATTTAGCTGAGTAACGGGTATCTGATAGTCGAGGTACTCGACTATAGCGTTCTCCCTTGTTAGGTATACATTTTTAAAAAACTCACGTGTAACAACCAGTGGTTCCTCGCAGGGTATGTCGTTAAAGTCACCCACTCTGGAATCACAGGTTTCGGTCTGGATATTCGAGTGATTATCGTAGGCTCCAACCCAGGTGAAGTGAAAGCATTGTGGAACTGCAATCGCAGAAAATGGATTATGAAAAAATCAAATTGAAATGATGCAAAAATCATAAAACTTACTCTCAGCCAGTAGATGACAAGCGAACAGGAGCAATGGCAGACACAATCGGTTAAATTTCAGTGGCATTGTTGATAAGATTGTTAATTTCTGGGAATATTCTCTCGTATTTTTAGGGGGAGGTTCGATGATGCCACTGCGGTAGACAAACTGATAATGCGGCGATGGCAATCAAAACGATCGATCGATGGGGAAAGACAGGGTCTTATCAATAAGCTTGAAAATACTTGTTATTCACTTTGAAGAGGACTTCTTACCAACTTCAAAAGCCAGAAACTTTTTTAAATGACCACACTAATGGATTTCTTATCGTGAGTTTTTTAATGGGTCATTAAAACGAAATAAGCCCTAATTTATTTGTTTTTAAAATGAATATAACTAAACCTATTTAATTTTTAAACTTAACTTAAAAAAATGGTAATGCAAAAAGTGTGTTATATTTTATACCTTATAAAAATGAATTTTGCTCATTATTTTTTCTAAGTACCTTTTTAAATTCACTATATTATGAATGATATTGCTATTAAGTCAAGCATAGGGCTCTCTTTACATTATCAATTTTTGAGTATTTCCTATTGCTTCGATTGCAATCAGCACTTGATAAGCGTTGCTATCTCGCTTTTCCCACCCTATCTCATTGTTTTCTTTTCCCTCGATAAGGAAAGAAAGTGTCATAAATTGTGTATAATTCCGTATTCCTTTGTCATCCGAAACGAGCCAGGATGACGAACTTATGCAAATGGCATTTAATTAAATTCAAACAATCGAGACGGGTCGCCAGGGAAAACGGAACAATTAAATGGGAGCAGTTGCTAAAATTTTTAACTAAACTCTGGAAATTGTATTTGTTGTTAATTGTTCAACTGTCCTGCCCCGATCCTGCAAAGTCCAGCCCACAGCCTTTGCTCTCGCAAAATGAGTTTGAAAACAAATAAAAATGTCAAACGAATGAATAAAAGTTGTCTAATTTAATTTGTTTAGCAGGAGCAGCGGCAGCAGCCATTGGACACTGAGTCGCACAAGCACTCGCACACTCGCTCGCACTCACGTAGTTGCCAAACATTTTCGCAAATTGAATAAGCACGGAAATTAGTGTGTGGCATATAGCCGAAGCGCTGGCCCGCCCCTTGCACTATTTTTTAAATTTAATTTTTAATTGCTCAAAACAATTAAAATTTATTTGCAATTTTGTTTTTACGTGTTGGCCTGTGTTTGTTTGGCCAACTTTTCCAGCTAAGCAAACCAGCTGCCATCGCAGAACGTGCCCCGCAAACTTTCCTCCCCAGTGTAAATTGGAAAACAGGGCCTGGGGCAATATACACATAACACCCGATTCGGTGGCTTTAACTTGCACTTTGGTCTTGCCTCGCATCGCATCCATCAAACCAAAGCCAAACCTTTGAACTTTTCGAGTCAATTCGCCGTTAACCGTTACATGATAAGCGCATTTCCCAGCGTTTCCTTTCACCTATTTTCCCTCTAGTTACCATTGTCTTCCATGATGGATGGGTGTGTCATTGGCCCGGGGACTAGTATCAATCACGAGACGGAAATTAGCGTTAGTCACACATTTTCAGACCAAGCATTTTCGGGCATGCGGAAAAAATGTCACGTCAGATTCGCAACTAATTACGGGGTAGAGTATTGGAAGGATTATCGAAAAATCATTATTTTTAAGTTTCTTATTTTTGCTCAGTTGTGATAAGTCTTAGTGTGAAGGAGCAGAATATACTGGGTTGGAAAATCGTTCAGGACTGTCTATCCACAGAGTATTTAATGCCATCGTTTTGTTCAACATTACTGTGAACGGCAGTCCACGTAGTGACGAAGCGCAAAAGGAGAAGGCGAAGGCGACTAATATATATAGCCGCAGAGTTGAAAGTCTGCTGTAATGGTCTGATAGTAACGAATGATACACCAATCGAAAGATATCACAACCAAGACTTTAGAAATATCAATTGGTTTGGGAGGTAGAGCGGTGAAAGTGTAAAAATGAAAAATTAGAAACTAGGAGCTGTTAGCCTAGTTATAATTTTACTGAGAATACGCGTCGAATGACACCTCAAATGTTGAAATCCCATGCTCCGTTCAAAAGTTATTGCAAAAACAGGATTTTGGGGGACTTTTCAAAATGAAAATGTTTGTCTCTTTGTTTATGGATTTGTGTAAATCCCTTTTTTTGGTTTAGGGTTCTTGGGACTATATATGTGTATTAAGAAGCTCGAAATAAAAAACTTTTGTTCTACGACAACTAATGCTACAGATACGTGCTATATGTCGCTAAAAAGGTAATATAATTTGCTAATCACGTTACACTTACTTAAATTGATTTAATACAATAGATTTAAAGTTATATCTTAAAGTTTTTCTTTTTACCACTTTTTGGCTTTTTTCTCAAAATTGGTTCAAACAATTTTTTTTTTTAATTTTTAACTATATAGCCCTTGAGATTCCTAAACTTTTGATAAATAACACCTTTTTACATACAAATACCATTGGAAGATACTGAGCGAGAAAGAGAGCAATCCATTTAAGTTCAGTATAAAAAACATTTCTTGCTTACCTTGAATGCCTAAAACTATGCAACTATATTGCGGCAACTACTACTATTTTATAATTAATATAATATATATAACTTCTGATATCAAACAAAATCACCTCTTAACAAGGTAAGGGGTCATGACGATCGCACCTTCAACATACAAAAGTTCTGATATACAATTTTGAGACACAAAATGATTGTACATCCGACTAAATAAATACACTTTCTAAAATGTTTTGCATTTTGCAGAATATACCTTTGTATGCAAGAAGTTATAATATTTTGAATAAACCGGGCAGAACGAAAACATTTTGCCTGATGTACAATCCTTTTTTGTCAGAAATTTGTATATCAGAACTTTTGTATTTTGATGGTGCGATCGTCACGACCCCTTACCTTGTTAAGAGGTGCTTTTGTTTGATTTACAATAAATAATATTAACTTTAGTTAACTTATTCATAAAATAAAAGAAATTGCAAGAAATTTCTATAGAAATAATGTATATCAATATAGAAATATATATATATGTTCTTATTATTACGATTTCCTATTTAGCTTTAACTTTCAGTTAATTTCTTCCAACTACTAACATCCCTTTCGAGTCACCGAACATTCCCACTCATTAATTATGCAAATGTTTTGATTTGGTCATGTTTCAGGCTTAGGCACAACAATACAGCAAAAATTATGTTGCCAAAATGCAAATGTTGCGCAAGATGGCTAACTTAGGGGAAAAGAGAAGGGTTAGGGGAAGGTCGCAATCATAAAGAGTGCCATGTGATTAGCAGAAGCCTTTGGAGCAGCCTTTCGAATGGCCCAAAGTTGTTAACAGAACTGAACAGCCAGGCCCACACATCCTCCTCCTCTCCTTTCTTGGGAAATTGTGCGCCCAGCTTTAGCGAAAGCAAATGTCACTTGGGTCTTATGGCGGGCCTGCATAAAATTTGCATGCGATTAAAATTGATAAATTGCCAAGGAGGATGTGTGAATGGGAATGGTTTGCTCGACTGCCCCATACAAACACGCTCCGCCACCCGACGATGGGATTCAATTAAAAGTCGCACTCAGAGAAATCAAGGTATAGTAAAGTATCATAGGTAAACCAGCTATGAGTTTAGTATCAATTGGAGTCAATCATATATGTACAGTGTATTCACCATAACTATTTTAACTATAGTTAATATAATTGATTATTGTTGGGTCAGAACTTTTTAAATGGAATTCTACTTTTTTTCGGATTTTCATTTGGAGTCAATCTTATATGTAGTTAGCATAATTGTTTATAGTTGGGTCCGGTGCTTAAATTAATATCAGATCACAAAAAACTGGTGACACTCAGAACTTTTTAAATGAAATTTTTCTACTATTTTCGTGATCTCTTGTTATCTTAAATCGATAGCAAATTTGGGGTCAACAATTAACAACGATGCTTTACTGGTGATATAAATATGATTTTATATCAATAGCCTATAAGTTCTGTCTTTGCAGATACATTTGGTATACCCTATTTCGGCAGCATTATCGAGATCCGCACATCTTACACACACCTGGGTGCGAGAACTAATGAACATCACCTACAAGTGTAAGTAAGAAGCTAATGTCTGTAAATTTAATAAGGCGTGTTGTCGCGAAAGCTACATTTCCCCCACACTCCCCTCGGCTATTCCTGATGACTTGCTAAACCGATTTGCTAAATTACAAGGTCCCCCAGTTGGCAACGCAGCGTGGCATCTTTTGTTCGGCGAACACAGGTCGACCCCCGCGCTTCCCTCTAATTACGCCTCCGAGGCGCTGGCGAGTCCGGATCATTATGTCACCTGTACGAAAAATGCCGCACGTAATCCGGAAACTGCACGACGGACACGGAGAGGAGCTCATTGTGCGGAAATCGCATTTGGGGCCGATAGCACCGCCTAACTAACGACCAGCCAACTATACGATTAGTGTCATAAGGCGGAGTATCACCAGGCGGAGGAGGTCTTACACTGCACGAAAATTGTGTATTATGAACTCGAACAGATTTTCAAATCTTAACAAGGGAGAACGCTATAGTCGAGTACCTCGACTATCAGATACCCGTTACTCAGCTATATGGAGATATGCAAGCAGCAAAGCGAGATTAAAATGCGCCACCTACCGGCGGTATACAGATTTAAGCGTTATGGGCGTTAGAGTGGGCGTGGATCAATCGATAGGTATTGACGAGACGAATACATTTCATTTAAAATTTTTTATCTAGCATGAAAATTGTGGGCGTCACAGGGTTTTGCGGTTTGTGGGCGTTAAAGTGGGCGTGGCAAACTTTTTTTTGGATCAATCGATAGGTATTGACGAGACCAATACATTTCAGTTAAAATTTTTTATCTAGCATGAAAATTGTGGGCGTCACAGGGTTTTGCGGTTTGTGGGCGTTAAAGTGGGCGTGGCAAACTTTTTTTCGGGTCAATCGATAGGTATTGATGAGAAATTTACATTTCAGTTAAAATTTTCTATATAGCATCAAAACTGTAGGAGCCACAGTTTTGGGCGGTTTGTGGGCGTTAGAGTGGGCGTGGCAGTCTACTGAAACAAACTTGCGCTGCGTAGGAAGCTCAGGAATCTGCACGCCAAATCTCAATAGCCTAGCTCCCATAGTTTCCGAGATCTCAGCGTTCATCCGGACAGACGGACAGACGGACAGACGGACAGACGGACATGGCTAGATCGACTCGGCTAGTCATCCTGATCAAGAATATATATACTTTATGGGGTCGGAAACGCTTCCTTCTGCCTGTTACATACTTTCCGACGAATCTAGTATACCCTTTTACTCTACGAGTAACGGGTATAAAAATAACATTATGCTGTAACGAGGTATTTTTCTGTGCCTAACATTTACAAGTTGGGTAGGAAAATACTATTCTAAGCCATTTTTGAAAAATATCTCTAATTTTGTGATAAAAAAATTATAAGTCTCAAAAACTGTTGCTTATCGACTTCCAAGTTAACCATTGAAAAGTGATTGATAACGCAGTCTTTATTTAAATTAAAATTGGCATATATGATGATTAAATTCATGAATATTATGAACTCATAGTATACAGTTTTGTATACCCTTTTGACCATCATTAGATCGCGGTTCTTGCTTGTATATCCGTTTGACCATTTTCCGTGATGTATATGGTTGGTCAATTTTATATCAATTGGGCAAACTACTCATATGAAGAAGGTTTCTAGATGTAGCTACTTAGCTGCCTTTAAACATACTCCAATTTGATTTTCATTATAGCTTGTAAGGAGAATTTTCTTCGATGTATTTCCAATTTGGTGCTATTTATTACTTTTTGGATGATTGTTTTTTTTTAATGGTATCGACTATTGTTTTGAGGTCGTAGTACGAGTATCGATAGTAGCTGTAGTACTCCGGATTCTTGTAGGTTTTCTTCTTTCCTGCATTGGGCCCAAGCTTCTCCTCTTCTTCAACAATTCGGTAGGTTGATGGGGGTATGAAATCCGGGGAAGCGAAGGCCGTTGTATTCAAATGCTGGGGTGTGCATCCCTGGGGATGATCCCGAACATTTCGGGGGCTGGTGCCCAATCGCTTGAGAGCATTTTCCGCTCTGCTATCCTTTGAGTAACACCGAGTGATCCTCAGACGCCATAAAGAACGGGATAAAAGCGTGGTTCTTAAGTCACAAATCATTTTGGGAATATTGACTTTTGGTGATAGTTATACAGAGTAGGAATAATTTAGTTGGTTTATAACCGGGTAAGAGATGTATTTAGTTTCTGACAGTTTGAGTTTACTTGGAGCACTGAGATTCATAATTTCTTTTAAATGTATGTATCAGGTAGGAGGAAGTGATCGGGATCCCTAGCCGAGTCTAACTAGCCATGCCCGTCCCTCCGTCTGTCCATCTGTCCGTATGAACGCAGAGATCTCGTTTGGATTAAACATTCAGTTTCAAGAAGTTCTTGCGCAGCGCAACTCTATTCGAAGATATCTTTATTTTGAAGTTTGTTAGCTGACTAACGGGTATCTGATAGTGGAGGCCATTGACATAAGCGTTCCCTCTTCTTTTGACCTTTAACATGTGCGTTCTTTTAATAAAAAAAGTTTAAAAGTATTCTAAAAGCTTGAGGCAATCGAAAATAACTGTTCACCACAAATCATTTTCAGTTATCCAATGTTTTATTTGGCTTAGAGCTAGGCAAACTTAGGCCCCACTTAAAAGCACTAAGCCAAATATGTTTATTTTACCGCGCCCCAAAACTCGGGTCTGTCATAAACATTCGACTGTTCCACTTTAAGCCAGCCATAAACCAGACACAAAAGCCAAAACACAAAGCACACGTTGAATAATTTCGATCATTAAACTTATTCCACTTAAAATCCATTCAGGATTTGAGGGGACGAAGCGGCGGAGATAAATGCCCCGACAACCCGAGAGCTAACCCCCGACAATCAGGACCCCACAATGGACCTCCGGGCGGCGGTAAAGTTTTTAAAACTAACGTTCAACAACGGCAACGATGGCAATAAAAATCAACAACAACCCGAGCCGGAGAGCCGGCGAAATAAACGCTCGAGCGCTGAAAATTGTCAGGTCCTGGGAAAGGACAGGTAACACGTAGATGGTTCACCTGAACGCTTTTTAATACACTCTCAAGCCCACGCACATAACGGAGGCGTCCCTGATTGTGGCTTGTAAATTTATAGTTTCACCAAGAAATCGCTGCAAACTTTTTACTTCTACTGGGTCTCTGCCTGGAAACACACACTCGCAATTACATTTGCCCAGCCCCCAGCTCTGGGCCACTCGTTCCAACTTCCTGCGGCACATCCTCATCCACAATCCCAGCCAGCCAGTTGGCGACATCTAATTGCTTTTGTTTTCGGGCCAGACCGGCAATGCCGCACTACAAGTGGCTTACAAGTACAGTTGGGTCGCAAAGGTTACACCCGGGCTCCAAAGTCGTAGTGCTGCGGAAGCCCTTTCGTTAAGGTAATTTTCCGCTATAATTTCTATGCCCTGTGTGCGCTCTCAGTGTGTGCGAAAGAAATCGTAGAAAGTTTTTCGGTTTTGGAGGTTTGGAGTTAAAAGAGCTGTTAAAGCTGATTGTTGGTGGGGCTGAACCGGGTTAGTGCGTTTTCGGAGTTGAGTGGAGTAACATTATGAAATTCTTTTGGTTAAAATTGGCTTGCGCCAGAGGATATTGCCTTTTGTGTAATTCGGAAGTCATTTCTACTTTTGAAAATTCATTGTGTCAGCGCCACGGAGCTTAAAGTTTAAAACATGTTTATAAATACTACGTAATAAAAGAAAATATTTAAGTTTTCTTAACGAAACAAACTGAAGTTATTCGGGACAGATATAAATAAATAACATGAAAAGTTGTTCAGTTCTGTAATTCACCATACATTAACAAGAGAGAACGCCTTTTTTTGCAGAAAATAGTTTTGGGCACCTCTTTAAAGATATTCAAGCCTCTTCAGGTTTCGCTACCTTCACACAAGTTTATGTAAATATATTCGGCAACATTTCCCACAGTCGAAATCCTTTGTATCTGCATATTCATATTTAAAATTAAGCTCCAATCTGCTCCATACCGTATCCAAGTTCCTTTATTTAAGGCCAGATAATTTTCCTGACACCTAGAGTTCTGATAACTTCTGAAGACATTCGTTGACTTTTGTGGGTGAAATCAAAAACCCAGCGAAACAATGCTGCAGCTGCAGGAAAACTTTATGCAAATGCTACGGGAATTCGGGAACTCAAGTGCCGCTGAGTGCGGTGCTGGGTGCCGCAAATTGGGTGGTGGCTTTTGTGCCATTTTCCCACGGAGGCGACAACCAGAAACGAACAACGAACAAGGACAACCAACCGGCGAGGGGTAAAAACAAGGAGACACGACTACTATTTGGCTGCCTTCTTAATTAAAATGCGCAGGCAGTGCGAGCGCTTCATTTGGCCCGCTTAATCGCCCGCCACAGATTTGAATCGGCTTGGAGGCCGAGAACTGAGCACTGAGCACTGAGCACCCAAAACCGGGAACCGGGAACCATTTCGGAAAATCCGACCCCCACTTGTGTTCTTGCTGTTGCTTTGCATGTAAAGTGTCAAGTTTTTCATTATAATTTGCATATTTTTCGCCAACTTTTCGTCTGCCACCGCCCACCGCCCGCTGAGCAAATGACAACAATAAGCATTATGGCCTGAGCCCCGAGAAGATCCAGCTCGGCCAGGACCTAGGCAACATGCTCGTCTATCTGCTGGATACACAGAATGTATCTCTTAAGCTATTTTCAAGTTTAATTCCTTGACTCCGCTCCTTGGCCGCCTGCGTGTTTGCCCCAAAACTCCGAAGATGTTGCCGCGGCGCATAATCACGCGAAATCTGAAAACGTGTCTGGTATAATAATGAGCGCTGATTATAACTTGAAATTGTGTGTGAAAGTACAGTTGTGTGTGCAAGTTATGCTACGTGGCGCTCTTACTGCAAAAAAAAAAAAATACTTTCTTGCAACTTTCATAAGCACAAAGGTGGTAGTATCATAAAACAATGCAGCTACAGGGATTAAAAAAATAAGACTGAGTTCTAAAAAAAACAAATTAACTAATAAAGGTAGAAACCCAAAATCAAAGCAAATGATTTATTCACCGAATAATAATAACACAAATAAAAATAATATATATTAAGAAATATATATTATAACCGGCATGATTTTTATCACCCACTGTACCTCTCCCAACTCACACATTTTGTGTATTTAAACTCAAATAATGTCTTCTTAATCAACTACCAAGTTGAAGTGAAGGTGTCGATACAGGGAAGAAGAGAAAGTGGAAAAACGGAGGTCCAATATGGAGGAACTACCTCGTCCTTGTTGAAGCCCACTTCCAATTCGAGCCCTACGGCCACGTTGTTATGTCGTATTGTGCCAACATGTCCTGCCACCCACTTTCTGGAAGTCCTCCTCTCATCAGGCAGTACGTGTGGTGTGGTGAGAGCCTGCAGGATATTATATAATGTGTAGTAATTTGAATTTGAAGTGTGTGGCAGCGAATGAAGCTCATAAGCCGCAGACAGTAGACAAAGGGGCTCGCCGTGTGCCCTGTGTCCTGTGAGGATATTCCTTTCTTCTTTTCTTCGCCCACTTCGACGGGAAACATCAAAAATGTTCATGTCTCCAGGGGCGGATTAATAGGATTTTCTTTTATGGATTTATGTTGATTATTCTGATGTTATTAGTTTAGAAGCGTGACAGTCGATTCGACATTTTAAAGTAATCCGTTGATATACGACTTGGCGACGAGGGTCTAGATGCCGCCGCTTGAACCAAAAGCCCCCACTAAATCACAAAAATTGCATGGACCGCGCCCCATTAGCCCGACTTATTTATGGCAACGCGACATTCAATGGCAATTCAATATATTTTGGGGCGAAGAAAAAACGAAATCAGACTGAATTTGTATCTGGCCGTCGGTCATTTTTGGTTGGCTGGCTCGGTCGGGCCCGTTTTGGCCCGCTTTGGCCGGCCAGAAACAAACTCCGCAATCGCCGCACACAATAAACCATTACAGACGATTAATTTCATTATCCGCGGCGAGTGAAATCAAAAACAGCAACAGATTTATGCGTGCGACCGCAGGATCTCCATCGAAAGCGAATGCAATTGTCCAATCTTGTCTCGTTTTTTCCCCACTTTTGGTTTTTTAAATCCCGCATTTTTTGTTTGAGGTTATGAAATGGTATTTTAGTCGGGGATGGATGGGTTGCTTGATAAAACTGATGATGATTTGGTTTTGCGGTTTTAGGAGCGCGTACAAAAGTTCTTTTGTGCTAGGGTCTCGTGATGAATTACCCGATTGGGGAGCGCAAATGTTTCCGGATAGGCAAATCGGATCAAAGGCATGAAACGGTAAACAAATTGCTACGAAACGTTTACTGTGTCCCAAAACCATAAAAAACTGAAATTTTCAATTTTTTCTGCCATTAAAAGACGAGTCTTGTGGCTCGAAAAGATAAGTTTATTTATTGCCGAATAATTTATGATATATTTCAAAGACTCGCTTAACATTTTCTCAACCGTTTTTATTTTGACAGCTCAATTTGTTTTTTAATCATTTTTAAAATAAACTTTAGGTGTGAACATAAATCTTCGCTCAAAAATATGAAATTTAATATCAAATTCCTAGAGTTCTGTAGCATACTCAGTATTTTTTATAACTTTCATAGGGCATTGGCAAGTTGAGACAACTGGCGTAAACTTTCCTCTCCCTCAGTAAGGATTTTTTTCCTTTGACTCCCAAGGGTGCATTTAATTTTAATTGTTTCATTTGTTTGTTTTTTCGCTGTCTGTCTGTGCGTATTTCCTTTTGTGGTAAAAAATAATAATGTTGAAATAAAATGAAGTATATAAATAGAAGATTCAATTCATTAAGCAAACATCAGCAGATGGTACACATACAGCATAGTGGATTCCTCGCTCGACGCATTCCCGTTTTCGCTTCCGTTTCCGCTGCGAATGTGTTTCCCTTAGATACATTTTGACTTATTTCTATTTGTATTTGCCACGCTTTATTTTCGTGGTCGATGGCCGCCACAGGAGACATGAAAGCGGAATCCTCTCGCAGCTCCACCGCCTTCTCTGTGGCACATCCCAGTATCTGCGGATCGCTGGGGGTCATGTTTAGCTTTTTCACCCCTTTTGAATTCCTTGGCTCTGGCAGCCGACCCTCGAGGGGTTGAGCATCGGTCTCTATGGTGTTGCTGCTGCTGTTGCCGCTTGTTTGTTTGTGTCTCATTGAGCATGGATGCCGGCTGCACTGAAAGAAATCACTTTCGGGTCCTGTTTACTGATCCACAAACTCCTTTTGGCGGTTCCGGTGAATCTTAAATCGTTTAAAATGAGCTGAGTGCCAAGTTTCCGTTTGTATTTGTGTTACTGATTTATTCCGAAATAATGAATGTATTTGGTATTTTCAGAACGTTTGAAAATTGAGGTTCTCTAGAAAAGTGTAGATAGGTAAATATTTTTATCCTATCAATTTTAAGCCTAAAAAACGTTAAGAAATTAAGAGTTTAAGAGCTACTTTCAGTTTAACATGTGGACAAGAAAACAACCCCTACAGTTCTTGCTCTAAAAGTAAAAGTAGAAGCCGAAATTTTCACAGCATTCTTTTAGAAACTGTATTTAATGGCTATGTACGGCAATAAACTAAAATCTGAACTACTATTTTCAAATGATGTCCAGAATTTCGTACAGTGTAAGGCAAGTCTTACGAGCGCAGAGGAAGCCGGAGATACAGTGATACAAGGCGTGGGAGGAATGGAAACCGTTTTCGGACGGATTTATTTGCTTAAACCCAAAGTAAAAAGTTCACTTTGGCTGCGTGGCACGCGGTAACTGTAATTGTCATTATGCCCCCGGGCAGCCAGCCCAGTTACTTACTAACCCTTGCCGCCCAGCGATGCTGCCCCCTCCTTCCACATCGCCCGTCTCTTTCGCGCTGTCTGGGTGCCTTTGGAATGTTTGTCTTTGGCTTGGCAGCAAAGTGAAGGCGACTTGAATCATTTTGCCCCCTTGGACCCGCCCCGAACCAGAGCCCGCCAAGTGCTTTTCATATTTAGACGTGCTACTTATTTTCCCCACCGCCACCACCCCGCTCGTGCATTTTCTCATCATCATCTCGGCCATAATAATCATTTAGAGGAAGTTCGCCTGAGTTGCTTGGCACACTCAACAAAGTATCTATCAATATTTGCATTTAGAAGTTCCTTGCCTTCTGGCTTATTTGTTGAGTTATTAACTGGAATTAGGAAAATTGAAATGCGTTTTCCGCATAAGAGCGTGAAATTAAGCTTTTCCGCCCACACGCAATGGCCAACTTGGGTACACTTGGGTACTGTTTCGGCCATTCGCCTTAACTTTTCTAATTATGCGACACGATAATTAACTCAGTTTTCTGTCATGCGACAACAGCAAGTTAGAGACCAGCAATGGAAACAAAGGCCGGCAAAATGCCTGAATATCTCTGCCAATGTGCAATGGCCATGGCCCAAAACAGTTGGCAAGCCGCCGAAAGAGGCTTGGGTTCAGGGGGCCATAAAATGCCATAAAAACCGCCGAGAGAAGCTGAAGTTTCCAAATTGCTCTTCGATGTGGTCGGGTGGAAACGGGGTCCTTTTTTTGCTGAGTTTAGCCTGAATACCCAATGCCGATGGTCCGAAGGCAATGGCGTATAAATCCTTTGACTGATATCGCGGCCAATGTCAATTTGGAAAAGCTTTTGTTTGATTTCATTAGCTGGAAGTGTTTTGTTACATTTTTACATAAATTAATGTTTCGTGGGATAGACATTCTTTTGGTCATATTTGTCGGAACTTACAATCTACCGTTTGAGCTTACGGAAGTACTAACTGAAAGTAATACTTTTTAACATTCAAGTACATTTCGTTAGATGTCCTTACACTTCATTTAGAGCCAAATATTGCGTTCATAAACTAAGAATCTTCTTATCTGTATACAAATTATCCTGTTATAAACTACCCACCTCATTAGCAATCACATGAACCAAAATAAAATACATATCGTAATATTCCATATTCTATTACATTTAAAAACAATTTTACACACTAACTGAAGTAATACTTTTAAATTACCCTTACCCATTCAAATTACCCTGTAATAACTACCGGCCTCATTAGCTATCACACGACCCAAGAGAAAATACATAACGTAATATTCCATATTCCATTCCATTTACACCTTACAATTAAAAACAATTTGTGCTTGCTAAAATACTAACTGAAAATAATACTTTTAAATATTAAAGTACATTTCCGTGGATGTCCTTAGATTTAATTTAGAGACAAATATTGCGTACATAACCTAGGAAACTTTCTATCTGCATTCAAATTACCCTGTAATAAACTACCCGCCTCATTAGCAATCACACGACCCAAAAGAAAGCCCCTCAACCGACAGACATTCAAAGGTTAACCACAAGTGCCTGGGACCCCATTGGAATGAAGGGCTCCCAAATGTGCGATTGTCTCGGGTCTCCAGAATCCAGTCTGCAGTCCCAAGCCCTAAATTTCAAGGAGCAAATCTTAAATTAGCCAGTCACGGCGCCAGCTGAAGCTATTAAAAATTGCGAAATAATTTCCAAGCACGCTCCAATGGAGCAATTGGGGATTGTCGCGGAGTGTGGCTGCAATTACTTTGATGGTGACTGCGGCGCTGATGATTATGATGATGACGCGCACGATACACGCGGCATGCAAATACGCCGCAATCCCCCGACTTTCACAATGGGAAGCGAAAGTCAGCAGATCAACCACCGCCCCCGGATTCGCAGGGGCTTAGCCTCCGCCCTGTCGGCGGGGGGCGGGCGCTCATGGCGAGCCTTTAATCAGGGCGCATTATCAGCGAGCTATGATATATAGCTATTTGCTTGATGACTCTGGGTGTGTTTGGGCACATCTGGCGCGATAGCAGGTACCCAGTTCTGAATCGATGGGCGAGCTCTCGATGACAGGCTCGAGAAGTGCTCTTGGGGGTGCTAAACGAGTGCCAAGGGTTGGTCAATGTCTTCTTCGCAATTAACTTTAAGGGTCGGGAATCGCCTCGGTACTTGTTCTTTCGGTAATGAATCCTTTTGTAATGTGGCCATTTGTTGCGTGATCCGGTGTCAAGGGGTTAGAAACGCAGTTTGAATGAGGTGCCGGCATGAATTCATTATTTAAACACACTGATATCAAGTTTCAAAGGCAGCATATCGCTTGTGTTTTGTTTGTAAGACATTTGTAGCTTAATTAACGATACATTGTACATCATTATTTAAAATAATTGGGTAAATTAGGTTTTTGGTGAAGTGGAGTACACACTTGATTTACAGGGGGTAAAGATTTAATGAACGCATAACTCCTAGGACCCGATAAGTAACGTCATTTATACCCAGTAAACCACTTAAAGCAAAGTTCCTGCAGCCAGATTTTAAAAAGAAAAGCGGTTTGAAGAAACCAAGAAGTAAGAGAAGTCCTTAAGAAAAAGTTCAAAAAGCGAATACGTAATTATTCGAACAACATAAAAGGTTGGGGGAAGTGAGTGTACACACCGAGCCTTTGATAACTTAACCAAAAGTCCTGCGCTGCAGTTCTCCTGCGACATAACGCTATCCAATGTACACCGAAAAGTATGAAAACCGGGGTGTGGTGGTGCTGGGCAAATATTTGCCGATAATTATTCGCGGCAACTTTAAGACGCTTTAAAACAGGCGCCGCCAAAGGCCCCACAAATATCGGATCACAAAGGGAAATCTTCTCACACTCGTCTTGAATGGATGAGCAGGGAAGCCGCGCAATTGGGATGAGCATGAGGATGAGGATGAGGGTGATGAAGGAGATGGGATCGCGGATGAGGACGAGAACGAGGACGAGGACGAGGACGAGGTTGGGGAAACCCCAAAGAAGCTGTCAAGCGTTGAATGTAAATGCCAGGCAGCCAGGAGATAAGCTTTGGCCCGGGTGCGGCAAACAAGCCGGAGAAGTGTCCTTCTCATCGCTCTGCCATTGTCCTTGCGCGCGACTAAAATTAAAAAGAAGGAAAAATGATAAGGAATCGGTGCTGCCAACTTGACACAATGAACTTAATATTAATATGAAGTAAATAAAGGCACCGCCAAGTGTTGAAGTCGAGAGCTCTGCAGAGGTGGGGGTGCTTGGAGTGGGGTCGAGAAGTAAGCTCGGCGAGTCGAGTGTATTACGGAGTGCCTGTGTGGCTTGTATGTGCTGAAAAGATTTACGAGCCCGAAATTCGAACAAAACTTTAAGAGAGCGAGCCATAAATTAGCCGAGGGGGGAATAGCGTTCCAGCCCGAGAGCCGGGAACCGAGAAATGCGGAAACCCCGGCTTCGAGACTAGTATTTTGACAGGGCCCAGCCAGCCACGCCCATCTCCATCCCTGCGGCTCAACCCCTTTCAACGTTATCCCTTATCCTTTATGGTTATTGTGTGCAATTCGTGGTGGCTTCACCTTTTTATTTTCGTTTTGCCCGGGGTACCGTCGCTTATTGTTATTGATGTTGTTATCAGGCGCAATTATTTTTTTGATTTACACAATTCGATGGCCGTCGGTTTTTGGTGACAATTTTCTCGCCTCGTTTTGCGGTTGGAAAAAGGCTGGGAAAATCGCCTGGCTCATTTGGCTGGCTTAGTGCGGGTGAGGTCCCTTTCGCCGGGGTTTTCCCATTTCCCTGCCCACTCGCCCTTTGCATTATTGACAGTTGTTGTGGAATAATCAGATTTAAAACGTTAAATGTCGTCGCTACTTGGGCGGTTTTCCCAGCTTCCCCTTTCCTCCCTGTCCCTTCCTTCCCCAACTCCATTTCCATTCGGGCCCTGCCATATTTTCGCCGCCATTGTCTTCGGCTTTTATCTTTTATTTTCTGTTTGGCTTATTTTGGGAACATTTGCCAACAGAGATTGGCTTTGAATTTAAGTAGCAATTTCCAGTTTTGTTTCTGTCCCTGTTGTTCATGTCATGTAATGAATGTGGAAATATGTCGAAGCTGCGCTGGGGGTTTTTAAAGGACATTATCCTGCACAGGTTTACCGGCGATAATTTGGGATTATGATTAAGGCAATGAAATTTATTGAAATAAAGTATAATGGGGTAAAATGTATTTTCTGTTTAACAGTTTGTTTATCTTAAAAGAACATTTTGGATAAACTATATAATTATTTTATCAGTCAAAACAAGAGATATCGCTATAGTCGACGGCCTCGACTATCAGATACCCGTTTCTCAGCGAACAAAAAAGCGCCACCTATCGTTCTTTCCTATCGCACTCTATTGAGTTTGCTAAATATTAATTATTGTTTGGCTTTAAGTTTTTAATGAATTGTCCAACATTCATACAAGACGGGTTTTTAGCGTTACGGGCGTGGCACCCCGCTGAGACAAACTTGCGCTGCGCAGGAAGCCCAAAATCTGCACACCAACTCCCAAAATTCTAGACCTCATAGTTTCCGCATCGTTTATACGGAGAGACAGACGGATGGACATGGCTAGATCGACTCGGCTAGAGATCCTGATCAAGAATATATATACTTTATGGGTCGTAAAAGCTTCCTTCTACCTGTTACATACTACCCGACGTATCTAGTATACCCTTTTACTCTAGAAGTAACGGGTATAAAAAGAGCGAACCCTATAATCGAGCAACTAGATTATCAGGAATCCGTTACTCATCTAAGGATGTGCAAGGGAGACGGAGATATGCTAGTAGGAAAGCAACTGCTTCTGAGATTGCCCCCGAGCTCCACCTAGCGGCGGGTACATTGTTTGCTTATTACTTTTCAGTCCTTAGGCCTTTTCCAGACTTGACTTTCAAATATTTCACTGGAGTTCGATTTGCACTAATGTTGATACTTAGTTGGTTTTAAATATTTTTCTTGGAGAACATCATTTAATTTTATTATCTTCTTGAATAATGGTTCAGATGATATGACAATATTGAACAAATATGTTACAAATTGCATGCAAATCCGATTCAAAGTCAATTCTTATTCGACAAAATTTTTTTGGAAATATAATTATAATTAATAATTAAATTATATATATATAATTATATAATGTATAACTCGATTTGATTTATTTGTGGGATTTTGATGGATACATATTTTTGTGATTTGCAGGAGTTAGAGTGAAATAAACGTGCGCAAGAATCTCTAGAATCCGCATGTTTATTCCAAACCTTGTAGCTTTATAGTTTCCGAAATCTCAGCGGTTTGTGGGCGCTAGAGTGCGCCGGGCACATTCGGAAAACAAACTTGCGCTGGGTCTAGAGCTTAGGTAACTAAAAATGATTGCTAGATTTACTTTCGCATTGATTAAGAATATTTAGACTTTACAGGCACGTTTCTTTCTAAATGTTACGTACTTTCCGACAAAAACAATATACCCTTTTACCCCACGAGTAATTGCGGTATACAAATTTGGACTGAGATGTCGTAAAAAATGTTATTGAATTTTTTTGACTTCTACTTTTTGTGAATATATGAAAAGTTACATTATTGGAGCACAGCCTCTACATAGGCAATCTTTAATACGTTATAGGAGCGAAGGTTACTTAGTTAGTTATACTCATATGGATTGCCCGCTAATGAACCCCCAAGGTGGTCAAATTGACTTAAACAGCATAATGAAGCGTTCAAATGTAATCCCCGGCAACAACATACTCCAGCATAATTACATCACTAGTCAAATTTCGGGCAATCTCAGTTCGCAGCATAAGCCAACGTAAGGTGTTGTCTTATTTCACATAAGCCGCTTACCGTTTCCCATCTATATGGGCGAATCTCAGGGCCCCTGACTCAGACCCCATTAGGTAATGCATTCGAAGTTATTTGCAGAGCGGAGAGTCGGAGAGGGGGCGAGGGTGGGGGCTGATGGGCGGCGGTATGTCTTCACTTTCGAGGGAATTCGAGACATCCCCACACCCACACTTTGGTATAATCAAATTCAATTGCTCATTCAAAACATTAAACTGTTTATTTTTGGATGGGCGCATTGGCAAAGTGGGCGGGGCCGGGGACAGGAGGCGGCTCAAGTGGCAAGGCACTTCATCATGCCGCCTAATCATTTGACCCACTTGAGAGTTGTGCAAATACTTTTTACGTTGGAGTCCCAGCCACCCACTGCCATCGCCGTGCGACACACGAGCTGGTCTAATCCTTTCAAATGTCGGAGTCACAGTTGGAGTCGGAGCGAAGGGGAGGGAAAGTCGGAGTCGGAGTCCCTGCCAGTTTTGCATGCATGCAGCGGGAGGAAAACGGCGGAGTGGGTGGTGGAGCACAAGTGAAGACAAGGAATTCGGAAAATCTCAGCTCAGTGTAAGGTTGCACGTTGAAAATTTGTCGTCATCGTGTCTCGCACACAAAAATGGCGTTAAGCATAGAATTTTGCCAGGAGAAGGTGAAGGGAACCAAGGTGGGGTCCGGGCGAGTGGGAATGAATGGCTCCGGGGAGGGGGGACCCAGACTACGGACTGCGGAACACGGAATACGGAGTGCGGACTACGGACTACGGACCGGGGCCAAAGACAAACACATCACAGAAAAGGAGAGACGACGATGCGCCTTGGCTGCGGCTCAAGGATAAGGCAAGAAATAATAAATTATATTTTCCCTGATTTGTGTTCGTTGCCTTGAAGCATTCCCTCTCTTTCACTCTTTCACTGTTTCTCTCGCTCTGCCACTCGCCTCTCCTTGGGAAATTATTTTGCGAAATTTTCTTTTCCTCAAAAGCCGTAGAACAACAATAAAAATTATTTAACTACAAGCACTTTGAGGCTGTTGGTTTTTGAATGAATTTTCTGTTGTTGTCCAATAGGACGCAAAGAGAAGTGGCACGCCACACTTGGCACACTGGAAAATGCACTGCGCAGAGAGCGGAAAAACTCGGAAAAACCGAAAGAGAAGGCGCTCTCTTAGGCGATTTCAGGGTTGCCAGCCGTGGCTGCAATTAAACTTTGATAGATGTTGTCTGAGGTGTTTCCCCGAATTCGGGCGAAGGGCGCTTCAATCGAATGCCTGCAGTAGTTCCCATATTTCCACATGACTTGCTACTTTCGCAGCCTTATTAGTTGCGCTTTTAAGAACGTTTAAGAAGCGCTGCTGGGGTCAGAGTTCATTGATAGATAAACATAAACCCTTGAACAAACAGAAATGTGAACTGAACGCGTGGCAAATTTAATTTCAAATCCAAGATTTTAGCTCAGTCATTGGGGTTTGGCATTTTCGTTGCAAGTCACTGTCAAGGCGAAACGCAAACAAAATTGCATTTTCTGCGGAAATTTGTACTGGTTATGGGAGCTTTTTTATACACGGTATGTGAAGAGTCAGGGGGTATAAAAGATTCTTTAGTAAAGGGTAAGGTTACCAAGTTGAGAATGTACTTGATGTACTTAGTGTATTTCAAAAATAAATTTTATGTTAATCATCTACTAAAATTAAAAGATAATAAGATACTTATTATCAACTTTAAAAGTAGTTCTCTTACTTATCGAAATGTATACAACATTTTTTAAGCCAAGTGTCGGGTATTTAAAGGTCGGTCCAATTTTACTCGTTTTTTATATTTTCCCTGCTCCTCGGGACTCTGGACTTGGGATTATCGCACAGAAAAATCGCATTTAAGTGGCAACAATTGTCAGGCAGATGCAGCTTCAACCCCCGGAGTTGAACCCGAAATCTGAACTCGAAACCCCTCGAACCCCTCGCTCCCTCTCACTCGCTTCTGTGGCAACCGCAACAATAGCACCAACAACACTATTATGACTATGTATGACTGTAATGGCAATGACATTTCGCCCTCTCTGTCCCGCACATTGTCTTGCCCGACTCATTTTTCACATATTTTCGCCAAGTTAAAACTATTTCGGAACGCACTGGGGTTGTAGTTTTTGCTGTTGTTGCTGTCAGGCGACAGCCACTCGAAACCTTTAATTGGTTTTATTTTTAATGATGTTTAGGCGAGACGCTTACTATAAGCCCGACGAGATTCTATCCGTATCCCTCGACTGCCCACGCTCGCCCGCCATTATTTATGTAAATTCTGGGCGTTACATTGACGTGATTTATGTCGGCTTTCTTTCACCGCCAGTTTCCAGGGGAGTTTACTGTAAAAACAATTAAACAGCTAATTGACTGGAGGAGTAGTTTTCATTTATACTCGCACATCTATAAACAAAGAGTGAGGATGAAAGAGGAAAGTAGTTTCCAGCGGGCCAATCGATTTCGGTAGCTTCCTTTGTAATATATTCCTTGAGTGTTTCCTAATGAAGTGCCGGAAGTGCTAAATAAATATTTTTAACTCAAATTTATTGTGGATAATATTTGTTTAAAGTACGCTTGAAAGATGAGCTGGTAAGTTATGCAAAATAAATACTGGGAGTAGTGAAATACTTATGATTTTTTCATTACCCTTTGTTTTAGATGTTTATGCTACTTTTCCATACGATAAAAGGGTTAAAAATTTGATATTGTTCAATGAATGCTTTCCACTTGTACTTGGTCAATGATCAATTCAGATTATGTTTGTGCAAATAATAATAAAAACTTCATTCTATGGCAAATTTTTTTATTTCTCAATTTTATTTTTAAGAAGAATTCGTACATAATTTAAGCATAATAAATTCTTCGTTTAAGAATATTTCATAATTAATTTCGCCCGAAAATGTTCTTAAAATAAGAATGCTGGTTTAAGAATAAATCGTTCTTGAAATGAAAAAAAAACACATTTCGTGCCTTTGGCATCAGCCCAATGGGTTTGATTTTGTTCAGAGTGTATGTAAAATCAAACAAAAACATTTATTAACGATGTGAAGGGTCGAGACGATCGCACCTTCAACATACAAAATAAATTCGACTAAATAAATTCACTTCCTCAAAGTTTCTCATTCATTCATTGCTAGAATTTAAGCATCTTAAATTGACCTGTTTAATAGCATTAATAGCCTCGACTATCAGCTAACGAAAAACGCTCCACCTATCGTTCATTCCTAGCGGCTGAAACACTAACACGCCACATATCTTGGAACCTCAATCCTTCTCGCACTCTATTGAGTTTGCTTAATGTTAATTATGGTTTGGATATGACTTTTTAATGAATGAACCGATTTGAATAATTGTGTGCATGCAGATGGGTATTGATAATAAGAACAAAATCGCATTTATAATTTTAAAAAGTATTAAAAACCAAAAAAAAATGCAATCCCCATAAAGTATATATATCGTCACTAGGTGAGGTTAGTCAGTTTTAAAGCTACCGGGATGAAACCTTCCCAAAAGGCTTATTTCTATTGCAGGTAGTATAAAATATTAATAATGATAAAGGGTATCTAGCCATGTCCGTTTGTCCGTCCGTTTCTACGCAAACTACTCTCAGCTTTAAAGCTATCGGGCTGAAACTTTCCCAAAAGTCTTATTTCTTTTGCAGGTAGTATATAAGTCGGAACCAGCCGGATCGGACAACTATATCTTATAGCTCCCATAGGAATAATGGGAAAACAAATTATTTCTTTGGTGTTTTTTACCAAATAAAATCTAACGCTTGAAAATAACATTTTTTAATTTATTGTGAATTTCGAATTTAATTTTATAATAATCAGACGACTATATCATATAGCTGCCATAGGATCGATAGGAAAATTGGTGGAAAAATAATGTCAAACAAATTATAGCTTCGGTGTTTTTTGACATAATATCTTTTACTATAGGGAATATCATGTTTTGTATTTCTCAGAATTTCGAATTAAATTTAATAATTATAACTGCAAGGGTATACAAACTTCCTTTCTTGTTTAATATTTGGTAAAAATGTAAATGAGAGTTCGTTCTTATTATCAATACCTATCAACATGTCAACAATTATTGAAAAGTTATAACCAGCTCAATCGATTTGGCACACCACATGCAGAAAATAAGCTGTTTTTACTAATACGCCAACAAGCCGCTAGGGGCGCTGTAGGCTATTGGCTCTGTAGGAGAAGTGGCGCTTTAGAAGATGATGATAGGTGGCGCTTTAGGCTAGTTATGTTAGTGAAAAAAAGCAAAGTTACTTTAAGCATATCTCCATCTCTCTCGCACGCCCTTAAGCTACGTAAAGGGAAATTAATAGTCGAAGCCATCGACCATAGCGTTTTCTCTTGTTTTAACATATTATAATTTTGGAGATATCATTGTTTTAATATTTCAGAATTTCAAATGCAATTTTAATAAAAATCGGACGACTTTATTATGTAGCTGCCATAGGAAAGATCGGATAATTAATGTCAAAATAATACAAAGACCGTTATATTTCGTTTTCGGTAAACATATAGGTCATAAATTAATATGAAACACTATCCTAACATTTCTGTAATTAGTTTTTAGTGTTCTAAAAATCGGAAGGCTCTAAGCATACAACGCTCCCCCGGAAACGACCTGCAAGGGTATAGAAACGTCGGCTTGCCGAAGCTAGCTTTGTTTCTTGTGTTTTTTTTAAATATAGTTTCGGTGTTTTTTTTGACATATTAACTTATACTCTTCTACTTACTCGTATTATTCTTTTAATATTTCAGAATTTCAATTTTAAAAAAATCGAACGAATATATCATATATGTATGTATGTAGCTGCCATAGGAACGATCGGATAGTTAATGGGAAAATAATTATGGCTTTGATATTTTTCATCATATTCTCTACTACTCCGTAATACAGCATTTTATTTAATACATAAGAATCACGAATTATATTTGAGAGAAATCGGACCAATATACCATATACATAGCTCCCATAGGATGGTAGGTCAAAATAATAGAACTGTTATATTTCGTTTCGGTAAAACATTTAATCTGGTAAATTGAAATATTTCTGTGATTATTTTTTAATTTTCTAAAAACCGGAAAACTGTGTACATACATTGCTCCCATAGGAACGTCCTGCAAGGGTATATAAACTTCGGCTTGTCCAAGCTGGCTTCCTTTTTGTATGTATTTATTATTATATTCACAACCATTTACACTTCTCTCACTTTTAATATTTTCATAATAATTATTATAGTGAATGAAATGCCTTTTTAAAAACACCTTTGTCATTATTTCAGTTTTCGTAAAGATTTGTGTACCCACTTGTGTGAGCTCTGACAAGCTATTTTCCTGCTGATATCACAAATGTATTAATGCTGTTAAATTGGCCCTGCACTTCAGTAGTTGGCCCAATGCCCTTCGTCGTGCGCAGGGCCCTTCACCTGCACTCAGGTGGCCCAACAGGTGTGTCCTTGTCGCAGGGCGCAAAGACAGTTGTGTAGGTGCCCGTCCTGCCGCAGTCCGTCCGACTGCCACTCTGTCATGCCGTCACTCTGAACGCTTCAGCGCACATTAACACCCAAGTCAAGACATAATTTATAAGCAAATGCAGTTAAGTTTCCTCTGGAGGATCTCGGTTGCCGGCAATTGCGATGAAGTATCTGCTCTCATCTCTGAGAATCTGGCAAATGCCGCCAAAGCCAGGCGAAAAAAACCGACTGGGCGGTGGAGAGAGCGTCGTTCCCAGAGCGCAGCTCTCTGGCTGGAAGTCGTATAACACTCGGGTGGAAGTATAACACGCGATGCGACGTACACCCCATATATCCTCGCGGCGCTATGTCGTACCGTCAGTTTGCGAGCGTTGGTCGTCAGCAAAGGACGTGCGTCGTGGCGAATACATTTACTGGGTGCAAATCGAAGCGGAGCGTGCGGCGTGCGTAAGTCCGGAATTCCCCTTAACTTTTCGCAAAACAACTAAATAAAGTCCGTGCAGCAAGTGCAAACGGCAGTCCTCGCCGAAGTAACTCATTAAACAGTTTACGCAGACAAGATAAATACGCACAATAAATGCGAGGCACAAGGCAAACATAATTAATTACGCCGCTGTGAAGTGAGTGCGTGTGTTGAAAAAATCAAAATTAATTGCATTTCAAGCGTTTTTAAATACGCATCGAGTGCCGTTGTCAATCGGCTGGATTTTCTGCGGTTTCACTGGAGCGAGCATAAACAACAGAACTCCGAGCTCAAGTGAAGTGTTGTGAGAGTGGCCAGCGTTTCGGTGGGTCGCTTGTTGTGCGCGCAATTTCCGGTTTCCGTTTCCGCCAGAGCAACGTCCGTGTCCGGCCGACTAGGCACAACATTAATTTGCCAACGCCGAAGAGTAATAACAGCTCGCATAAAAACCCCAGTTTTTTGCCCAAAAACAAACAAGACAGAAAGTGCTACAGTTTGTTTGAGGAGTAGACTTTAGTCCCCAGAGTAACTTAGGAAAATATTTAAATACCCGGAGCGCAAGTGAATCTATATCTTCTGGTTCTGCAAAGTGATACCTAGTTAACAGGTACGTTTGGCTCACAATTTCTGGGAAATGAGTTGCTTACTTATTCCGCAGAACACTTCTCGCCCTAAAACATCCTCTTTAGCTATTCCCCCTTGGCAGGTTTGTTTCGCCCATGATTCCTGAGACCCCTGAGTGGATTATTTATATCGTGAAATACTTTCGGCATTTAATTTCATGCCCAGCGCCCAAAAGTATGCAGCAAGCATATTTCAGGCGTGGCAGGTTGTTGGCACAGAAGCGAAGGGGCAAAAACAAAGCGAGAACGAAACGGAATGGAATGACAAAAGCTGTGCCAGTGTGTGTGCAAGACAAGCAATAAAATGGCGAGCGGGCGCCAAGTTTTTGCGCGCCAAAAAGCGTGCAACAACGCGAGTGGCAGCTATGTTTATGTGCCACATAAAACTAGCGCGGCCATGTCGCATTGTTGGCTGAACGAAACCAAGGAAAAGACGGCCACACGGGGAGAAACTGTAGGGAAACTTCCGAGCTTTAGATTTCAGTTTAAATGGCCACCAAACACCTATAAAACTAAAGCAATTTAAAGAAATGAAACGGAAGTGGAATATACTAGCTAGTTTCTGATAGTGACCTCTGAACTTTCCCTTCATCAGAAAGGGATTTAAAGTATGTTGGACTTTTCAATAGGTTTTTTTCATGAATTTCTATTTACTTATAAGTAATATCAAGCCAAGATTTAAGTGGCAGTTATTTCCGCAACCTAAAAAACTGATGGAACCATTTCACCTGAGCAAATTTACCTACCAATGTCGGCTTGCAAAGGATTCTTCCTGTGCAGAACGGGCACCCGAAGACCTGGCTTCCAGGCCGTTTTATTTTATGAACTTTTATTATGATATTTGCCTTTACTTCTGCCCTGCCCTCTGCACCACTCCCCCCTCCCGGCCCTAGTAAACAATAATCATAATAATCGTAATCACAGAGCAAGGAGCATAAAGCGGAGCGCAGAGACCAGAAGGCAGAAAGCAGAAAGCACGGCGAACAATGAGCCGGAGTCGCTGGCCTTTTTGTGCTGCCTGTTTTTAGGCGCCGTTTTCGCACATGTTTGTTCGCACCTAGTCAGGCACTAAGACTGGCACAACTGCATTCACACACACTCACACCAGCACACACACGCCCAAGAGGTCCTATTGTTGTCGTCCTGTCGCACTAAATTGCGCACAATTGAAAGCATACTTTCAGGCGCCCGAGCATTTAGTGTGCACTTTTGAATGCCCTGCACCCGGCTCATCTCTCGTCCTTATTTATCGCACTTCTCCTCTTTGAAATGCCCAAAGGACGTCTCTGCGCTGGCCTTTTCGCATTCTTTTTTTGGCGCAGTCTGCAAAAGGTTTTATTATTAAATATGGCAGGGAGCATTAAATATTTCCCGGCTGTCAAGGTTCAGCTGGGAGATTACCTAAGGGAATGCTTGCTACTCGGCACACTCGCAAAACCGTTTGGCCCGAGAACCCCTTTGCGCCTTTGTGTGCTCCAACATGCGCCGAAATTAAATTAAGACCCAGATAATTTGGATTTTTGGAAAGTTTCGCTTGCCGAAAATTCCCCAGCTCGGCTAATTGACCCCAATTCGGCTAATCGATAATGCTCGAGCTGCATTCCGGCCCTTTGTCTTTCGCCATAATTTCATTAGATTGGCCTTGTCTACCGAAATGCTTTCTCTCTACGCAGGCTTAATTAGATTAATGAAAAATAGGATTAGGCGCAGTCAAAGGCCCCTGCCAAGCTGCTTAAATCAATTGTGCCCCGTGCGAGTACACTTTCGCATTTTGTCTTGCTCTTAAAGACGTTCGCTTTGGGTTTTGGGCCATGGGGCAACCGCAGAAAGTCGCAAAGTCGGCGGCCCGAGTCCTCATTATGCGTCGCTTAGCTGCCATTTGCCAGAAATGGCCTCCAAGAAAAGAAATTTCCATGCTGAACGGAAAAGTCGACTGGACGTGACACACAACAAATTCACAGCTATTTTGCCAGCCACCCTTCGCAATTTATATTTTCAAATTAATTCCACGGAATTTTCTTTACTCCAGGCAACTTTGGTTCCGTTTTGACATAATCTATTATAAGACCTCGTAATAATATTTGAAAAGTTTTTCTTTTCTTTCTTCGGGGGATGCTTTAATTGTGGGCGTGTCGGGACTTAATGAGATCGCTTGAAACCCAAAACAATTTTAATGTTTGCCTGGGGAGTGATTCCAAAGTGGAAAAATATTAATTAATATTTGCATGTGGCAAATAGGACTTATGGTCTTAAGGAGCCTGATCTTTCGGAATGTATGCCAATACGTCAGGCTTAATAAATCAACGGGCATGTGCAAAAAGTTACCTTCCAAATCTCAGTGGTTTGTGGCTGCCCCAAACACATACGAACTCATAAGTCGTGACAGTGACTTATTATAGCATTTGCGCATATTCTTGTGTATGGTTCGTCATAAATTTTATAAAACAAGAGCCCGGAAAGCTCTCAGTTTATGTGGGCTAACAAGGAAGGCGTGGGTCAAAGATTGCCGAAGATGGCAAAACTTTTAAATTTTAACAAAAGTCAAACAGGCACGTTTGCCATAACATAATCAGATTAGGTATGCTTACACATGTATGTTTATACTAGAGATTAAGGATAATACATGTGCTAGAAAGCTTTAATATTAGTAAAACCGGAAAATTTAAACTTTTTTAATAAGCTAAGTGTTTCTTACGTTGCCTTTTATACCAAATATATTTTTATCTTTTCTATGAACCATTTTTTGTAGAAGATCCTTACTTATCTATAGATTCTTTTCGGGTTTAAGTTATTCCGCATACTATTTCCATACATTTAAAATTTTATTTACCACCATTCGTTCCGCATTCATGCAAATTCAACTTTTCACCCTCCCTTTAGTAGCACGTCCATAAATTGTACCAATTTTTCAGAATTGTATTTTATATATATTTCCAAATGTTTGCGTAGCAATATTTTTCAATATTTTGCTAACGAAAACTAAGTCTATTGTTGGCATATTTTGGCAATTTCAGTTGTTCGAGTGCAGTTTAAAATGCCAGCCCATCCATGGCCTTAATGCTTTTAGCCAAAATTTTGGCCTGTTTGGGTGCCAAAAAATGCAAATTTAAAATGCGTTGGCATGTCAAAAATCCACAGAGGGTGCAAAACCGGGGGTGAAGAAAATCGATAAACGAGACATGTGAGCGTTAGTATCTGTGTGTGGGGTAAGCTTTTAGTATCTTTCGCAATGCAACTGCCACACACGAAATTTGGCAACTCACAATGCGGCGAAGTGGGGTATGAAAAGAGATAGAGCCGAAGAGAGTAAGAGCGATAAAAGAGAGCTGGCAACAAATAGCTTAATAGGAAATGGCATAAAAGCATCCCACCAACCACCACCCACGCCCCTCGCCGCCGGCCACCCACCACCCACCGCCCACTTTTCCCCCGGAGGAAAAAAGCAGAGAAAAGAAAATCTTCGCACGTATCGCACTCAAAAAATCAGTAAACGCATTGGCATCTCCTCCAAGACGATGTTGTTGTTGTTGCCGTCTGCAAGGGTTGACTCGCGGGTTAAGGGGTGCAGGGGTGCAGGGGGTGCAGGGGGTTAATGCTGAGGATGCTTTGGCTTATCGGATGGCGTTCGTAGCCCTCGTTGTCGTCGTCGTCTCCGAATATTTGGCATTAGTCAAATGCAAATTTTTATAGCTGCCTGTCTGTTTACTTGAAGCGCCGATAAGCTCGCGCATAAGCATATAGACCAAATGGATTCGGGATGCGCCGAGATGGAGCTGGGAACGGCGTCTTATGGCGGGCGGACTGGCCCTGTTCCCCGAAAAGAAGTCACTAAAAATTCCTGGGACTTCCAATAACATCGAGCAAGCAAATGTGTTCGGCTACAGCTGACAGTTGGCAAGAGTTTAATCCTAAGCCAGCACAGTCTTTCTGGATAACTCAAAAATGACAGCGAGCTCGATGTATTTACAATTTTATTTAAACTAAACCTTGATTTTTTTCTGTTTTATCACCCGTTTGATGTTTGATTATCTTAAGTATTACCGCCTATACCAATTTAATTTGAGAAATATTTACATCAATATTTATTTACTATACCAACTTAGTTTAAGATATATTTGTTAAAGGTCTTAGAATTTATTTAAAAGTAATAGCTATACTTAAATACTATTATAGAAAATGAAATACAAACATATTTTACTTTAATTTGTTTCAAGCGTAACTCTGTTTGGTTAAAAGAGGATTCAATTTAATTGAAATCCTTTTATTCTACCAGATTATGAATTTAATCAGGGAGTAAGGTATTTAGAAAAGGCTGAAAGGGGAAACCCAGTTTTGTCAAAGGATATTTCAATTAGCGGCTGCAAATACTGCGTGGATTATGGTGTATCAGTATTTCTAAAAACCTTTGCTTATTTATTTTGTAATCCATTTAGTTTGTTCACCGCGATCGGTTTGCGAGTGTTTAAAGCTCGCTCTTTAATAAACGAGCGACGGAACATCGACCTTCGCCAGCAGCATTAACGGCTACCGGAAGCACTCCCCCGCCCTATCGACCACTTACCCACACAACCGCGCCGGCCAAACACACACAGGCGAGCGCGTATCCTGGCTCTCTGCGCCTGGAAGTAGGCAATAAGCAGCGTGTTTATGTATGAGATACAAACATTTTAGCGTATTTTTATTACTCACACGGAGCAGGCTGGCCGCGCGTGTGTGTGTGTCGACAGGCTCATTGCTGAATTTATGAAAATTTTGCAGGCGAGGGTGGGACGAAAAACATTAGCACCCAATAGAGTTTAATGCGTGCGTGCCAGACCCTCAGTCGGTGCTTTCTGGGCCCAGCGGATGTGTATCCTGTCTGCCGGTCCCAGCTGTGGGTCTGTGGGTCGGACCACCCACCTTCGTCCCAATGCCACTGCCAATGCCAATTTGCGGCTTAACATCTTTGAATTATTGAGGCGCGCGGCGAGGTCGCAGTCTCCGGATCGAGAGTTCGAGGGTTCTCCACTAACGACCGCTCTCGGCTTTGGGCTTTTGGCCAAATTAAAATTTTATCAAAATGAAATTTGCGGCTTTGTGTATTTAGTTTAGTTTGAGAATTTCCAAAGTGATTTCGCTGCCGCCGTTTCCCGGTTGCGAGCGGAAGTATCTGCGAGGGTTCCAGAGGTGGGCAGTGGTTTTTGATAAATATTTCATATATTTTGCGGTATGTGTTCGGGCCCCAGAGAGCTGGAAAAGTGAAATATGAAGGGCATAGTTTGATTAATTTTCAGTGGAGCCATCTTTCATCTGGCTATACTAAATCTACAATCTTTTAAAACCTTAAACGTCAGTCGTGATTGATTCAAATACAAATCGACAGTGAGTGAAAGCATTCTCAGCGCCACTTTGCCACTTGTTTTATATTGGTAGATCCTTTGAAAAGTTTTACAATTAAACAATTAGCTTCTATGTGGTTAGAAAATAATGGGAAACGACAAAAAATCCATTATGCTGGGTATGCCTGTGGATTGATATGGATATTTCCTATTACACCTTGTTAGGGAAACTCAATTGCACGCTGTGCTCCCTAAGTCAACATTTATGACAGCATGTGGGCTCAGTACTATGGAAAACCTCAACCATTAATAAAATCAATTTTCGGGGTGACCTGCTCCTTGTCCTGCGAGTTTCTTATGGAGGAGCGGTGTGGAGCAAAAGCTTCTGGGACATATTTTCTTATAATCTGCACTTTTATTGTCTCATCTCCCTGTGACCTTTCCACCTTTGCAGCATTCTTCCATCCAGCTATCTGCCTCGTTTTCCCTTCTTCCGGCTTTTGTGTTTACATTACACTTTAACTAAGCCGTCGAAAATTATGCAATAAACTTTACTTTTACGTGTCCCCGCAGCCACTTGAACTCCGTCCGTCTCTTTCTTCTGCTCGCTCGGCGTCTCTTTCTGTCAGTCAGCCGGAGTATTGCTTTCTCTTTCCGCTCCTACATTTATTTATTTACTCGGCTGTTTGTCCTGCTTTTTTCTGCGCTTTCGCCGCACTTATCCTTGCGATTTTTGATGTTCGCGCATTGTAGCTCGTTAGGTGGGTGGTGGGCGGTGGGGTGTGGGTGGTGGCAATGGGGGGCGTTGCAAATCTTATTTGATGATGCCACGGCAAATACTTTAATTTATGCAGTAATCCTATTACAATAACAGCGGCGGCTGCGGCACCAACAACAACGGAATGAACAATGAGGAGGACAAAGGACGAAGGCCGCAGGACGCAGGGGGTGGCGCCATAAAAACAGTGGCAACAACAATGCATTTATTTCGGTCTTGTTGTCGAGCGCTTTTCCTCCTTTTTGGCTCCCTTTTGCTTTATTTTGTTTTCATTTCATGGGCCAGAAAAATCAAGCGAACCTATTTCCTGGCCCCCACTTTTCCGCCTCCTTTCCCATCGATGCGACTCATTTGCATTTTCCTTCCTGCTCCTTCTCGTCTTAGCGGCAATTCAATTTATTTTAATTTCTGCTTTTAACACAAAAAATTACCAATTCAATTTTATGACTTTATTCTTCTCCCCAGCCACGTGGCGCATTTCTCAGAGCCAACTGGGAAAAGCTGGGAACGCGGCGGAAAACCCAGAGATAGATCTGCGCTTTCTTGACACCAAATCGAAATGAAATCTGCGAAGGGCGAAAGGAAAAGGGGAGCGAAAAACGTGCGACAGTTTTCCCCCGGCTATTTATATAGATGACTATATCTTCCAACTTGTTTGCGCATTTTTGCACTGTCTTAGTTTTGCATATGCAAACAGCTTAGGCTGCGTGGAGGGACGTCTTGTTTCGGAGTATGCAAATGAGTTTATAAATAAATTTCGCAAAGAGCCCGGCAAACGGCGAGCATCTTCCAGCGAGTCCCAAGAGTGATGGCCCCTTTCTAAAGGGGCTTGCTAAACCGATTTAAATGTACTATATGTATGGGAAGTGCTAATGAAAGGGCGGCTAATCGGTTAATTTAATGGTAGAAAGAAGCATCAACCCATAGAACTTTTCTCAATTCTAGGCATCGCAATATACTAGGGCAGCAGGGAAATTTGTTAAGTAAAAGAGAAAGATTGTTTTTAAATCTTCTCAATTATTTCTTTTTTACATAGAGACTTCAATTATAGCCTTGAAATCCCAAGAAACAATTTGATCTATCTTGTTTCATTCTCTTTTGGAAAATCCCAATACCGCAATAAATTGTAAAGTCATTTGGCAACCCAGTTTCATGGCCTCGGCCATTCGGATTTCAGCCAATTTCGGTCGCATGTCGCCAACTAAGTAAATTTCATTGGCTTAGCGTTAGTTTTGCCCTTTTTCTGGTGTCTGCGTCTGCCATAAAAAGCAGATTGAGCCAGAGCCTTGCTGTTTTCCACAGATTTTGTGTCGCATAAAAATCGTAATCGACGAAAGCGGTTGCTGTATCTTTAGCTGGCACTGTATCTGTATCCATGCCAGCCAGTTAACGTTGGAATAAAATTTACATTTTATCCGAGGCAAGCTCAGAGGCAGGTGGGCAGGGGGAAAAGGCGGGTCGGGATCATTTAGAGACCATGCTAAAATTGGTTTTCGCTATTCGCAAGCTTGAGGTATTTACTCTATCAGAAGTATTATGACTATGGTGAATGTTTGTCTTGGAAAATATTAAATGTGATCTAGAAAGGCCTTAAATACTTTCTCTTTTGTTAAAACTCACTTAAATTGGCTTATTTAAAATCTTAGTTCAGCTATTTGCCAATGTTTTTAAGTTATCAAAGTTATACTTCTATTTTATAAAAATAAATAAGCAAGAGTATGTGAATCTGCGACTAGATCAGGCCGCTTCCTTTGGGTTGTATTTCGGGTTGTTTGCGGAATTTTCTTTGGCTTTCTGTCGCTTTTTGTGGGACAAAAGTGAGCGAATGGACCGTGTGGCTGCGTTTTGTAGTGTTTTGTTTGTGTTTTGCTCCCTGACCGCCTTTGGGCATATTCAATTTTCCTTATTATACATATTTCTGCCGTTGCTTGGCCTTTTCCCCGCCCCAAAACGGCGGGTTGGGAAATACTCGAGGCGAGCTTTCAATTTTTATGACTTCTGGTTCATTTTTACTGCGTTGGTGGTCCCAGTGTCTCGTGTTACCCCGATAAACGCTGCAAGTTTCCCGGCCATTTGCCCCTTTCCACTTTTCCCTCGAGCTCTTTTGATGCTGCTTTATGCCGCGCCGTGCGTTTTTTGTTGCGTCTTCAATGAAATGTTTATTGCTCTGTACTTTTATTCTGAGCCCCAACTCCTATTGATTGAATGGAGGGTCCTTTAGGATTCGTACTTCCCCTTTCCCGCCCTGGTTGATTGTTGATGTTGTCTGCGATGTTGCGACGTGTTTTTGCGACACAGAGCCGCGTTTAGGCCAAGCATGATACCTGAGAGTACAGGTAAATTGGATTTCTATTCAGGTTTTATATTCTTGTCACTGATTGACTGCTTTGTAAGTCAGTTCATTGTTGTCATAGATTTAGTCTGCGGTCCTTATGGGGTACTCATTAGCCCATTGGTTCTTACTTAGTACTTCCCTTGCATTTTGTATCCCTATTACTTCGCTGCCAACTTTATTTTCTCGTTTTTTTCCTCAGTTTTGTTGTAACTTATTGCAATTTCACACCCAGATTACGAATTACTGTTTGTTCTAAGTTTTCTAATTTGCCAAAGTGTAGTTGTTCGTCCTCAATCCTAGTGGCTATTTATTTTTGAATTTCTGTTCACATTGTTTTAAAACACTTCTGTTTTCCCTTGGCACTTCTCTTGGAAAATGCAAATTGTAAATAAAGCACAAAAGCGTATTTTTCACTTGCCACATTGTTTTTGAGTTTTTGCCCGAACGAGAGATTACACTTATGGTGTTTATTTATATCCAACTCTCGTATTATTCTTTTCCATTATTGCTGGCAAGAATAAAGCGAGAAATTCTCGGAATAAGAGATATTCACACTGACACTAAACGGAACAATAGCTCAAATAAAAATTAAATAAACTTAAAAGAACATAAAAATGCTGAATGCATTTCACCTGTTAAGGATCGGGCTTAGAATTACAAATTGTAATAAAACTTATTGGAATATAAGCCACAAAATACATTGATGTATATACAAATTTATGTTCTTTGAAATTCCTACACTGAGGAAAACAACAGATATAATACAATAAATCAGTCCTACATTTGCGGAGCGCACTGTACGTACATTTATTTAAATAAGACAGATATTTTGCTTTGTTTTTCACTTTGAGGCAACACTTCCCATCAGTATCGGTCATCTCTTCTTACCCTGAAATTGTATTTTATCTGATGTTGAACAAAAACAGTGCTTTAATATTTGTTCTTAATTAAATTCGAGTTCTCTCGAGCGAAAAGCCAAGCTAGAACAAGAATAAATAAAAAAGGAGTGCGAGCACGAATATCTTGCCAAAAGCTGCCATTGGGAAGTGGTCTCTATGGTAAAAACCCACTTAATCCAATTTAAGAATGCAACCACTTGAGTGCATACAAACTCAGACAGAGCTCTATATACACATGGTGGACGAGCTGCTAAAATTCACTCCTTTCTGGATTAAAGTATGTAAAGTTTGCCTCTCATGGGGTTCTTGGTATCACTGCTAAGCCGAAATCCCCGGCATTGCCTATGCGTTCAACAAAAAAATAAATGCTATGAAAAAACACCGAAAAATTACTGTTGTAAAATATTAGCAGCTACTGAAAACAGGGCCGTTTATTTTGCGTGCGTATAAGGAGGGTCCTTTATCCTCTTTTCTTTCCGCATTTGCCACTCATAAATTAGAGGCAATTTCTTTCCCGTTTTTACATTTTTCCGCTTATCCCACAGCCCAGATAATGTGTATATTTAGCATGTTTCACCCCGCCCCTGGAAATCCTATCAGCAAGGGATGTCGGACACACCCGCTGGTTCCATTGTTCGGGAAGGGATCTCTCGGCAGAAGTTTATATATTAGGTCATTAGGTTTGTAATAATTTGTTGGGGCCACATGTAAAGTGGCCCAGTAGTTGTTGCTTATTGGCATCATTGTTATCCCAGCTTAATGGCCCAATTGGGGGAAGTCAGGGAGTGTGTGCCGTGTGTCTGCCTGTGAAGTCCCTCCCCCAGCGACCTATTAAGAGGAAATTTCGTTTTAATTAAGCTCAGTCCCAGTCCCCGTCGCCTAAACAGGCATACTGCATTTTTAATGCCCGATTCGGCTCAATTAGCAATCTGCCCCGAAACTATGCAACACAACTTGGCCATGCATTTTTGATAGGCGCCCGGAGTTAGCTAAACAATTTTCCAATTAAATCATTTCTGGGCGCCAGAAAGTATGCCCAACTATTTGCGCCAAACATTCGATGGTCCTTCGCCCCTTCCTCCGCAAAACAGCACTTAATTAAGTTTGTTGCAGAACTGGAATTGGGGAAATTGAATTTTCAACTTTGACTCCGATTTTTGTTCTTTGGTTTTGGTTTCGGTTCTGTTCCAGTTTGGTTCTGGTTAATTCGCATGCTAATTCCCCCCAAAGTGGGCAATAAAATGGGGCCAACTGATGTCCATGTCCTGGTTCTCTGGGCCCGGATTCAGGTCTGTTTCTGATTTCTGCCGGTCTCAGCACAAATTTGTGCCGAGCGGAAATGTCTCAGTTTCGGTGCGTAATTCTCCAGCATACACACACAGCCCGCTGCCTAGTATCTGTGTGAAAGTCGCTTCCTTTTGCTATTTACGTTCACATGTCCGTAAGCACATGACCTCCATATAAAATAAATTACTTTAGTTATCTAAATGCCGTACATGTGTGGGTATATGGCTGCATGTGTGCGTGCGCACGCGTCTGTCTGTGTGCAGCTACGCCCTCTATTTCGCTTTCTTTCCCCTCACCCCCCACGCTTTATTCGTGGGTTCTTAATTTTTTCCTCTTGGCACAATCGTTGGGTATACGTACACGGATACTCTATACAGCAAAGCATCCCAACTACTGAAAGTATTTGCTTAATATCTGATTTCTGATTTTTGACTGCTACTTTTACTACAAGCATTTTTCGAAATCCGATAAATATTATGATATCTATTTTATTGTTATCCTTTATTCAGAAAACGTGTTTTATTTGCATCGGGGGTATAATCATTTTACAGGTTTTCTTATATACACAGAGAAAACTGTCCAAGAACATTGTTCTTGAATTGAGAATATTCGTTCTTAAAAACCGTGTAAATACGTTTTGCTATCAATATAAGAACGAAATTTATTTAACAACTTTATTTAACAACTTTTTTACACCGAGGACTGACTTAATAGTTTATTTGTACATTCAATGTACTTAAATGATTTTCAGCTTGATTCGAGCCAAATAAAAACATTTTTAATATTAAAATGTCGTTCTATTTTTAAGAACATTTTCAACTCAGATGAGAACGTCAGAATTTTCTTTGTGTACTTCATTAGAATTTTGAATATAAAGCTGGTTATTTTCACTTTTTGTAATTCATGTGTCATTAGTTACTTCCTTTAGACAATAATATCTTATACCACTTTGTGCCTCATAAGCAGAGCATCGCAAAGTTGGCATGACTTACTCGAACTTAAGCATTTCTTGGGTTTTCTGCTCGCCCTTCGTTGTGCTGGTCGTCTTTTTTGCTTTTAGCCAAACAAATGATAACAATAAATTACACTCTCGAGATTTGGACGAGCTTAAGTATGAAGTGCAGCCAGTCGATGTCGATGCGCTGGTCTAAATAATGAAGGAAACATGAGAGGGGGCTCCGGGGGCGGCGGAGGGACAAGGACGAGATGGGTTCGGTGGGCGGGGAAGTGGGGCGTGGCAGATTCGGGTTTCGTTAGATGCCACATCAAGTGGCAAACGCACTTGGGGGATTTTTTCCTTTTCGCTTCCCTTGCCATTC